>NW_024514764.1:10840777-11440777 GCF_017590135.1 Pyrgilauda ruficollis | reverse complement strand
TGCTGCACCTTGGGCTCCTGAAAATGAGGTGCTTGGTAAAAAAAAAGTTTGGAACTTGCATCCTGCTTTAACACTCTTTAACATCAGTACTGAAAACCAGCATTTCCCTGGAGCTCGTGGTCAGCCTGAAGGATTGGTCCTGCAGCTTCTGTCCTGCTGCACACTGAGGGTTTAGCTAGAGAGATGTAGGCATTAAAAATGAGTAAATTAAGGGAGCTGGTGTCCTTGTGGATATAGAAACACGTGGATCAAAGTACCAGAGTGATACAATTAATCTTGAAATCAGTTTTGATCAGTTACCAACAGTGCTCTTAGAGCTTTTCATACTTTACATATAAATTTATTTGCTTCAAATACAACTTGAATTTGACTGGAATTTGCACTTTCCTCTGTGTGGTATTCACATTCTCTGAACAGAGAGAAGAGGAAACAATTCTTATCTCTACTCGCTGCGCCTGTTGTTTGGCACATGTGGAATGTGTTATGGAGATTGTTTACTGAGAGTGACTTGTTAATTGGATTCTGCTGATGGTTGTTTGGACTGATTGACCAGTTGGGTCAAAGCTGTGTCATGTCTGTCTGGAAAGGGTCACAGGTTTTTCTTTAGTAGTGTAGTATCTCTTTAGTATAGTATGTCTTTAATATCGTATAGTATTAGTGTAATATAACCTAGCTTAATAAAGCAATTGTTCAGCCTCCTGAATTATGGAGTCAGAGCACATTATTCCTATGTTGGGGTCGCCCTGCATCGATACCTTTGTGCATGCATTTGTACATTTTGGAAGAGATGAATGGGAAAATTATTCAGAAATGGGTGCATAAATCTCTAAGCAATGAGTGGCAGGTGCTTTGATGAAAGTGGACAGCTGACTTTTTGAGAAATAGTCATTTGGGACAGACCAAATAAACCAAAGCAGGAATGTATCTCTGCAGACACTTCTCTTCCTGAAATAAGTGCGGAATGGGATCCTCCTCGTGGAGCAAAGCGAGGTGTTGTAAAGGTGATGTGTCCTAGCAGGCAGAATTGATACCTCCCCAGGGGGCATTCACAGAAGTCAAACCTGTAATTCCCTGCAGCAGCCTCTTCAGAGGGGATGCTGAGAGAGTGGCCAAAATTATATCTGTGATACCATTTTCATATAAGGTGATTTGGGAGATGTTAGTATTGAAATTCTACAGAGTTCCTTGTTCTGTTCTCTAATTTCTTATATGGAAATGGAGTCAGAATGATTATATCTTATTATATCTTATTTCTTATATGGAATCATCAGAATAACACAGGAATTATAAAATATTCTTAGCAGTAGAATTTCTGATTGCAGTTCAGTTGTAACAAAAAATTTCAGCAAAAACTTTCAACTGAAAGATTATTTTTTTAACTTGGCAGTAGCTTATCCTTCCTAATTCCTTAAAGGTTTCCTTTCCCAGGGCTGTGCAGGGAAATTTCCAAGCAAATTGGTACCTCTGTGCTCTTTTCTCTTTTTCCTTTACCGTCAGGTGCTGTGAGAGCTCTTCTTTTAACTGCAGTGGGGAAGCAAGCAACTAAACTTTTTAGGAAACCCCAAAATCTGTAGGGCTTCCCACATTCTTCATAGGCTTATTTTTTTAACTTGGCAGTAGCTTATCCTTCTAATTCCTTAAAGGTTTCCTTTCCCAGGGCTGTGCAGGGAAATTTCCAAGCAAATTGGTACCTCTGTGCTCTTTTCTCTTTTTCCTTTACCGTCAGGTGCTGTGAGAGCTCTTTTTTTAACTGCAGTGGGGAAGCAAGCTAAACTTTGTAGGAAACCCCAAAATCTGTAGGACTTCCCACATTCTTCATAGATAACTTCCTGTCCCCCACGTTCTGCATGCCTGGTGCATTTTCTTCTGACCATGGAAACAGCAGCTCCTGCTGAGGTGCTGCAGCTGCCCCATCCCCTCAGGGCTGAGCAGATCCAGCTGTGCCACATCTGCTGCACTGCTGCAGGGTTTGTGTCCAGCTGCTGGCTGCACATTGCACCGAGCTGAGCCCAAAGGAGAGGAGCACCAAGTGACACCAGCCCTGAAAGCAGTGGGATGGATGAAGTCACATTCCAATCACAGCTGAGTTAGTGTTAGGTAGAGGCTCAAATTCTGAAATTGCATTTTCTGGGAAAATGAAGAATAATCTCTTCATTATCTCAGAATCTCAGAATAAGCACAGGTGCAAATTTATCCTGTGTTGGCATTTTTGCATTTGTTCCAAAAGGAATTCCACAAAGAAGACCAGGAACTGAAAACTCCAAAAATGCTTGAGAAAAGTCAAGTCTCATTCCAGTCTTTCTTGTGATGGAAGAGTCAGGAGTGCAGGATGAGAAGGACTCACTGAGCTGCACCTCATGGGGCCATACACAGCACTGGACCAGTTCCTCCTGCCTCCAGGGCTTCTGGAGAGCTCATGGAATGGCCACAAGGGAGAAGAAATCAATGGGATTAAGTGTTGATTGAAAGTAGACATAAAAACGTGAGTCTCTTGAAGCATAACTAGAGAAGAGGTGAAGCAGATATCCCGTAACACCACACCCTGCTGGTCTGCAGGCTCCCCAGGAGAGCACCAGCCGGGCTGTTTCTGCAGGAGCAGCGGCCCTGGGAGAGCAGGAACAGCCCCCTCAGCCTGAGGGCCAGCAGCCAGGCTGTGGTTGTTGCTGAACACAGCTTTCTGTTCGTCCTTCTGTCTCCAAGCTCTCCAGAGCCCAGCAGAGCAGGGGCACAGGCGCACTGAGGGAGGCTGGTGTCACCAGCGGGCTGGGCTGGCCCTGCCTGGGGCCTGGTGCCCGCCAGGGATCAGATACAGAGGGGGACATCGCCTCCCAATTGTCCTGGGGGGAAAAACAGTCACCTTGATTTAATTTATTGCCAATTAGAGTAGAGCTAGGTAGGGAAAAAAAAAACAAAAAGACAAAATACACACACACTTTTCTTCCTTGACCCAATTCTCCACCTGTGCCCAGGTGGGGCCCTGGGCTCCTCCCCAGGCCCTTCCAGCCACCAGGTCTCTGGGAGAGAGGGTGGGAGCAGCCTCTGGTCAGGAACTACCAGAGGGTTTTGGGGGTTGTTCCACGATGGGCAGTGGCATGGGAGCTGCTGGCTGCCCCTGGAATGGGAACTTCCACTCTGGCTCTGAATCCTGCTCCATTTCTAACCCTCTAAAGGCAGCATTGTCCTGTCCAGATGTTGAGAATGTTTGATTTTGTATTTAAATTAAATCTGGCTCTGAATCCTGCTCCATTTCTAACCCTCTAAAGGCAGCATTGTCCTGTCCAGTCACATTGCAACAGATGTTGAGAATGTTTGATTTGGTATTTAAATTAAGGATGGACTTTTGTTAAGGAAGCTGAACTAACAGGCTGCATAGTGCTAGAGAAAATTCTTTTTTTTTGTTTGTTTGGGTTTTTTTGCCTGCTTTGTTAGGCTGAAGGATTTCTGCAACATTCCCTGTGTTCCTCAGCAGAATGACTCCACTGCCTTTGGGGGAAGTAGGAAAGTGTGTTTTGCTGATTGGTGTGCTTCATCCTCAGCACAGATCTGAGGTGTATTCAGTGTAGCTGCAAATATGTCACTATTTTAAATGTGAGATTTCAATAGTTAAACACCTGCAGGGATGTCTGTGAGCAGCTGCTTATTAAAAAAAAAATGCAGCACATGACACAGTTTTTTCCTACTTGAGGTATTGTAGTGGGAAATAAAGGATGATTTCTCACATAGCTGTTCTCAAAGCCTGATTTTTTCAGCGTTTAGGCAGTGCCATTAAGTGTTTTAGCTTTGTGTGTTAGACATTTCACTGTGTTCAGTAAATTTCTCTCACTGATTAATTTTCGAGGCTCAATCCTCATTTAGAAAAAAGAAAAAGGGGGGAAGGGAAGTTTTATTTCCCAGAGGTGAAAGATGCTGTTTGAAGGCTAATGCACCCAAGGAGCCTGTGCCCATGGAGGGCTGCCCTTGAAGAGAAAATCATGTCCAAGCCTGGGCCTGAGGAGCACTGATGGTGCTCAAGGGAGTGACGTCGTGGAGCAGCTGGAAATAAATCTGGTGGTGCTGGGGCTGGTGTTTATCCATGTCAGAAAAGCACACCCAGCTTGTTTCATCCCTCTCAGGTATTCCTTGGGGGCAGCACCAGGGGCACCTTGTGTAAAGGCCTGGCTGTCTCTGCTCCTGCACTCTGGGGGTTGGTTGGTTCAATAATCAATATTCAGAGGTTGGTTGGATCAATAATCAATACTCAGAGGCTGCAGGACCTCCTCAGTTCCCAAATGTAAAGATGTTCTGTCCTGAGACACTCATTTTCCCAATTTGATAGGCATATTGCTGTGTTCTAAGTATATATAAAATACAGAGGTATTTTTAGCTGCTGTTGGTATTAGAATGATTTATTCTCAATGCCAGGGAAAGAAGGGTGAGAGCAAAGGCTCTTGAATATTTTAATAACATAATTTTGATGTATTGGATGGAAGTTAGGAAGATCATGTAGCCTTCTTATTGAGAATATGGCTCATCAGGGTGGAGACTCTCCCAGGAATCACAAGAAATGTGCAGTGTATCGGGACTGATATAGTAACTGATAGTAACTTGCTTAATTAAAACAAATTACTGTGGAGTTCTCTGGACTGCATTATGGGGTTGCATGTCCTCCCTATGGGGAAAGGCAGAGGAATGATTTGGCTCTTTTATTTCATCTGTAGGTGTTATTTACCTGGCTTTATCTTGCAGTAAGGCAGAAAAATGATAAAGAAAGGCCTCATAAAATCAAGCCTGCTCTCCTAAAACCAGTGGCTGGCATTGTCAGGCCAGCCCTTTGCAGGTTCCCATGTGAAAGCAATCCCGGTGTGAGCAGTTCATTAACATAACAATCTACTCCTGGGTGAAAAACAACCAGCACCTGTATGAACTGGTTTTACAGTGTTAGATAAAAAATGAAAACTATCTCTCACAAACAACTTCCCCAGCACGTACACACTGAGGTTTGAGTGACCAATCCATACAGAATAACAACTTGTTACTGACCAATAAAGTAATTGGCAAGAAAGCTCCTGGCCAACTGGAGTCCCACACAGGTCTGTAACTGTGTAAAAAGGAGTTCTGGGACTAAAGAAGGGGCTTTTCCCCCATGAAGAAAATGGAGTCTGTGTGATTTATTCCCAGTTTCAGAAATCATTAGGTGGGGCTGGAAAAGCAGTGGGATTCTGTTCAGCTCTGGTGGGATGGTTGGTTGGAAATGGGTTTTCTGCCAGTGCTGCTGGGAAGGTTCAGCTCTGCTTAATGGGGTCAGTTTAACCAGAAACAGAGAAAGGTGTGTGGGGTCCAAGCCTGGCATGGGGGATCGAGATCCACTCTGGAAAGCTCCAGAAGCACTCCCTCCTGGTGGGAGCAGGGCTCTGAGGGTGCTCTCTGGGCATCGCCAGGGCATCCTCAGCAGCTGGCAGCTCTGAGGGTCTGCCTGAGGCTTTGGGCGGCTCACATCTGCATTCAGCAGCTGCACATGGCACCGTGGGCACCCTGTGAGCGAACGCATTTCTGGAAATCTGGCAGGTGCTTTGCTGGGTTTTTCTGGAGCAGGCAGGTGACCTGCCAGGAGTTAGGTAAACTGTGGCCACATTTCTCTTCACAGAGAAAAGCAAGGCACAACTTCCCAGGGATTTTCTGGGAATCGCAGGAGGAACCTCAGAGAAAGGAAAAACAATTCTTATCACTTGCAGTGCCTGTGTTGTGCCAAGGCAGAATGCAATATGGAGATTGTTTACCCAGAGTGATGGGGTTTTGTTCCTTGGCCTGTCAGGGCCAACCACTTGTCCAGACTGTCGGTCAGCACACAGTCACAAGATTTTGTTCAGTTGAGTTGAGTGCTTGTGCAGATTCAGTTTACATGTAGTGTAATATAGTATAGAATAATGTAGTGTAATGAAGTAATTAATTTGCCTTCTGATATCAATGGAGTCAGATGCATCATTCTTCCCAGACTGGGGTCATCTGCTATTCCTATAGTGAACTCCTCCACTTCTGGCCCTAAGGGAATGAATCTCTTCTGTTCTTATGTGGCTTCCCTTAGAATAGGAACCAAACCAAGCTTTATGAAATCATAAAATCATTTGGGTGGGGAAGGATCATCAGATCCATTTGTTAACCAGCAGTGCCAAGTTCACCCCTGAGCCATGTCCCTTAGCACCACACCTACAGTCTTTTAATTATCTCCAGGGATGAGGCCTCCATCACCTCCCTGGGCATCCTGTTGCAGTGTTTGACAAACCTTTTCATGAAGAAACTGTTTGTGATATCCACTGTAAACCCATCCTGGAGCAACTTGACACTATTTCCCTCCTCACTACAGCCTCCTTTCAAGCAGTTGAGGAGGGTGGTAAGGTTTCTTCCCTTTTAGAGCAACCTCCAGCATCTGGAGCAAGATTTGTTACGTTCTTTGTGGCAATGGACCAAAAAATAGCCATTAACTTTCTTTAGGGAACAGTTAAAAATAATATTTCTTTTTATTTATTTACTTATTCATTTGTTAAGATACACACTTTGTGTGTTGAGAAGGAAATAATTTGACATTTTGTAATAAATTCTTTGGATTCTGGGTTGATGTTGTGTAAATTATATTTGTACAAACTGAATACAAGCCTAACTTTGAATCACCAGTTTTCTTGCCTATGAAACTGATACCCATTTAATGCTCCTTTCATGGTGACTTTCAGCTGAAGCTCTGAAGGGGTTAGCAGCAATTTGTTTCCCCTGTCTGTAGCTGAAGTTTCCTTGAAAAGTTTCATTAACACACTATCATGGCTTAAAAATAGAAACTCAAGAGAATTACTCCAACTCAAGTAATATAATGCATCAAGAAGCCTTTCATTTTATAATTATTCCAAAGCACTTCAACCTAGCCACTTTTCCATTATGAGAAGAATTCTACACCATTTTGTATCCAAAATTGCATTTCTCAGAAATTCTATGCCTGTGTGTAGATAACTTGCAGTGCTCCTATTGTCCTTGTTTCTTCTGTGCTGTGGAATTAAATCCCAATGTTTAGAAAACTCCTAAATGAGTTTTGTTGCTCTCTCTATGCACAGCAGAGCAGAATGCAGCAGCTGAGAAGCTGCAGTGCCCTGTGGGTTGGAGAGCGTGACATGGGAGATTTCTTGCTCCAGTAGCTGCTGATGGGGTGCTTTTCAAGCCCTCCTTCTGTCAGAATTCTATTCAGGAAAAGATCATTTTTCTCTTTTTTTCCCTTCCCTCCAGCCCCCCAAAAAAGTTATTTATAGTATGTAGACGGCTGGACAGTTCTTCAGTGTTTAGATACAAACTGTGTGTATAGTAACTTCACCTAAACACCTGTTGGTGTTTTAAATACTAAAATAAATAAATAACCTTACTGCTGTGCTAATTCAGTGGCACCTGTCAGTTTCTCTGGAAACTGGATCCCAAGGAATTCTCAATCAGCTGCTTAAACTGAATTGAAACTCAGCTTTGAAAATACAATTTGCCTGCTGCCTTGACACTTACAAATGTCTACTGTTTATTTTGGGCAGCAAATTATTTTTCTTCTAGGCATGTCTTTTGCTTGTTTGGGATAGTTCTGGGAGGTTTGTTTTGGTTTTTTTTTTTTGGTGGTTTGTTTGGGTTTTTTAATGTGTGTGTTTACATACAGTGTAGACTGAACAGGATCAGAGACTGGCAGGGACAGAAAGGGACTCTGGGTGTGCTCTGATCCCACCCCACTGCTGGGCAGGGGCACCCAGAGCTGCTGCCCAGGACTGTGCCCAGCTGGCTTTGGGGTGTGTCCAAGGTGGAGCCATCCCAGTGGAACGTGCCCAGGTGACTGCCAGGGCTCATCACCCTCCCAGAGGAGCAGCTCCAGGTGTGCTGAGGGAACCTCCTGGCTGCCAGCTGCTGCTCACTGCCTCTGCTCCTGTCACAGCACCGCTGGGAACAGCCTGTCCTGTTTTCACCCCACTTTCAGATATCTGTACACAGGGATGAGGCTCCCCCTGGCCTTCTCCAGGCTGAGCAGTCCCAGCTCTCTCAGCCTTTCCTCACTTGAGGGGTATTCCAGGACCTTCAGCAGCTCTTTGGTGGGCTCTGTCCTTGTTTCCCCTGTCCTGGGGATGTCAGAGCTGGGCACAGCACTCCAGCACTGTGCTGGCTGGGAGCTGAGGGGGATGTTCTCAGCCTGCTGGCAGAGCTGTCCCTGCAGCCCAGGATGCTCTGGCCCTTCTCTGCAGCCGGGGAATGCTGCTGGCCATTCAGCCTGGCTGCAGCACCCCAGGACCTTTCCAGCCCCCAGAATCCTGGCATTTATTGGTGCCTAGGGCTGTTCCTCTCAGCTGTGGGACTTTGTCAGCCCATCTCACCCTCCTGTTGGGGCTGGCAGCAGAACCCCCTGGGCTATCAGCCTGTCCTGTGTCACAGCAGAGGCACTGTGCCCACCATGACATCAGTAGTGGAGGTGTTTAACTGGACTGAGCCCAGTATTGACCCCTCTCACTGGGAGGCTCAGGCACGGTGCAGCCATGATATTTTATGAAAAATCCTTTGCTAGGATTTTTCTCCTATTCTAGCTGAGAAGCCTCAGAAAAGAAATGTAAACAATTAACTATCTGATGGCTGTGGAATGTGGTCTGGACATTGTTTACCAACAGGTGCATGTTGGATTGGTCCTTGTGGACTGTTTTCACTTGATGACCAATCACAGCCACCTGTCGAGTCTGTAAGCAGTCACAACATTTTGTTATTCATTCCTCTCCTGTCCTTTCTAGCCTTCTGATGGATCCTTTTCTCTCTATTATTTTAGTGTAGTTTTAGTGTAGCATTTTAATATAATATAATATCCTAATATAATAAATCAGCCTTCTGAAACATGGAGTCAAGATTCTTGTCTCTTCATTCGTCCTGGCACCCTCGAACACCACCATGGCACAGCCTCACCCAGAGCTCCCCGGGGCTCTGGAGCTCACAGCCCCTCCAGAAGGCAGCACTTTGCTTTTTCATCTCCTCTCCACGTCCATCCCTTCAGCCTCACCCTGGCTGCAGGTTTGGAAGGGAGCTCAGCAGCATTCCCTGATTTCCTTTCTGCCCCTTTGTAAAACAGTCAGGTGGACAGGAGCAACAAACCCATCACTGCAAAGTCACATAGATTTTTCCTGAAACAGCAGTCCTTCTCCATTAGCTCCCTGTCCAGATGGCTGAGTGTATGGTGGAGCAGAATTAATGGGTGCTGGGGAATCCACCTCCATGTGGGACAGGCAGCAAGGCTGGCAAGCAGTCAGAAAGCCCTGGGAAAGGTTGTGGCTGAAGGACATCACTGTTGGGAGCACAGATGAAGATATATTCCTGAACTCAAGGAGGAAACACAGAGGGTGCATTACTGCATGGGATGATTAGATGACTGACTAATGAGCCTTGAGGGGCAAGGAAATTGGCTACAAAAGCAATTAAATAAGCACCTGACATTCCAGTGTACTCTGTATAAACACTGAACTTTTACCATGTTTAGTTGGCAAAGCAAAATGAATGCTGTTTAAGCATACAAGGCAAATTGCTGCAGGAAGAAAAAAAAAACTTTAAAAAATCTGTGTTAAACAGATTGTTCTTCTGAAAGTGTGTTAGTAAATGCTTTTCTCTGTCAGAAGGTGTGATAACACATTGCAATGCTAGCACTGTAAATCACTGTCCACAGTTTTCATTAGTTATTCTGGATATTCAAGCCAATATTAAACTCCATGTTCTGCTTTAATCTGTCTGTTGTTAGATACCATTAGGTAATAATAGCTTGCTATTTTTTTTTCCTCCTTTGGGGACAAAACTTCTGCATAATAATCCAAATATAAGTGACAGAAGGGTCATTTTGCATGAAATCTGATGAACCAACACTGGATACCTGTTTCTGTGACATAACAGGGCATCTCTGAAATGCACCTGGGCAGGTGGTGGTCAGCTTGGAGTGCAGTCAGCCCATCCATGGACCTTTAAGAAAGGGATGTTGACACCAAAGGCAGCTAAATGAACGTTTGTCATTTGGGCAGATGGAGGTTTTGAGGTGTTTTGAGTGGCTGAAGGCTCCCTCAGCCCCAGGTACCTGTGCAGTGTGAGAGGGATCTGGCTGAGATGGAAGGAAGGTTTTTCCTTCAGGCTCGCATGGTTACACTGTTTTATGCCAATTCTCATCACACAGAGCTGTGTTCACCTTGTGTGCTCAGGGCAGGGAGCTTCACACCTTCTACAGGCAGAGGGGAATTCACCCACAGGATGGAGCAGATGTGAATATTGGCTCAGCTTTCTCCTTCTAGTGTACTTTCAAATTACTTGGTCAAGTATTTCACTTGTTGCCCCACTCAGTGGAAGTAACAACTTTGGGACTCTGCTGTTGGGCAATTCAAGGTCAGGAAGAGATTTGAAACACAGTCCCAGTGAGCCAAAGATAAAGTGTTCATAGTATTTTAAGAGCAAACCAGATTTTCTGGTAGTGTTGCTGGGGGTGATCTTCAGCCAGGTGATCAGTAAGTCTCTGGCAACCCTTTCTGTGTGGAGGTGCTGGAAGTGTCACTAATTTTGTTTTTCCTGGTAAATGTGTGCTGCTAAAGGAAGAAAGTGGTAATTTTCAAGTGTCAATTGGAGTTGTAACTATGTGTGACAAGGAGCTGTGCTGGGAGATTGAAGCAAGTGGTTTCTGTCCTCTGTAACCAACTGGAAGCAAAGAAATCAGGTGGGATATTTTTCTCTGTAAGAGGAGTTACAATCACTTCTTAAGAGTGTTGAATAATGTTATATTTGCTGCCAGAAAATCATGTTTGGTCTTTTAGGGCAGTCTAAAATTAATCATGTATTTGTTTCTTAATTGCCTCATTAAATTCAGGTTCAAAAGTCCCCCTGTACTTGGAAGTCACAATATGCACTGCTGAACACCATAAATGTTGTGTATGCCCTGGTTTCTTCAGAGGACAAGAATTCTAGATTTCTGAGCTGAAAGAGCTTTATTATGAAGTGACACGTCTGGCTTTAGAGACAGAGGTGGAATTGGTACATCAGAAATTAATGAATAATATATAAGGACTGATACCAGCTTTGCTTCATGAGTTGGCCTTACTATTTAGCCTCAAGCAGAAGCAAGAAACACACACACAAAAAGAAAGGTTTTTAAGGTAAAAGTTAAATATTTAATGCCAGTGTCGGCTGTATATTTTCATTTTGTGTATTCATGGAAATATATTTTGGAACTGGAGGCAAATGTTATTTAAAATACAGTAGTGGCAGATGGGGCATATTTGATTGAGGCATCAAAGTGCTAGACTTTGTAAAAGGTATGAGAGAAAATTCCTGGATTAGCCTTGAAATTTTCACTGCCATCTTCCCTTTTCTTTGGGGTATTCTGGCTCTCATTTTGGCTTTCATTTGGGATTTGTGTGTACCAACTCTTCCTTTCTTTGCTGTTTTAATGAGGTGATGGGCAGGCAGCAGTAAGAGCTGGTTGTTTTCCCAGTAGCAGTTGTGTCTTTCAAGCCCTCCACAATGCATCCTGTCAGTGACAACACTCAAAATGTAACACACATCCTTGAGTGCTGCCTTCTGTCATTAAAAAAAAAGGTTTTGTGAGCCTGCTGGGTCCAGAAATAGCACTGGAATTTCTGTTTCCTGGGCTAACCAGAAGCTGGATGTTACACAAAAGGAGGCACTGGGAGCGGAATGGATTTTTTGGGTGAAAACATCAGAAATTATTAGAAAAATGTCAACTTGGGTATTTTCTTCTCTTGCCCTGGAGGGTGTAGTTGGAGCATCAGGGTATGCTGAGATTTTTATCATCTGGCTTGTTGGCAATGAGCAAAGATAAACCCCTGCCTCCCTGTTTGCAGCTGCACAAATTGCAGTAAATTTGTCCCGGACCCATCATTGTGTAGAAAGGTAGATGTTATTTCAAGGCTTTTGGTATTCAGCTGAAACAAGAATTAAATACAGATTCTGATGTTTTGCTCCTCAAAGAAGAAAAAGGCTTTGTAGAACTTGTTAATTTTCTCATTGGAAGACCTGTTTTTAAATCAGTTTGGATGTTTGTGTCTGTGCTTGCTCTCAAGAGTTGCAGGAAGGGCTTAGCAAGCTTCCATGGGCTTGGCATTTTAGCCTGGGTCACAGGAGCCTGCTTTTCTGTCAGATAAAGGCAATACTTTGTTTCTTCTACAGCTCTAGAAGAAATTTTGTGTTAGGCTTTCCTTGTAAGACCTTTTAATATGGAAAAAGCTGCTCCCAATGGCTGGAAGAAGGAGGAATGTCCTGATCACTGTGTCTTGTTTTGGACTCAAGTCAGAAATCTACAGCCAATTCTGCAAGTGTTTTACATGAGAGGCAGCTCAAACACACGTGTGTGATTGCATAGATATGTCCACACTTTATTTCACTCTCATTCAGAGCTTAAAAAACCCCTGTGCTTGTTATCTTGAGTGCTGCCAAATGTAGTTGGATAATTGCTTCTCCAAAAATCTGATTTGAGTAAGAAGAAAAATTTTGGAAATGGAGCTTCTGTGGGAAGTTAAAATGATGCAGGACTTGTTCCCTGGGGCTGAACAGCCAGCTCCAGTGCTCCTGGTGCTGTTGGGAGGCTTGGCAAGCACAGACCCTGTAAAGCTCACAAAATCCAGTGTTATTCCACTGAGCTCTTTGGAGCACTGTCACAGTAAGAAGAACTGGTTTAGGTTGTTGTTACTTGAGATAGAACTAGCAGGCATTGTGGGCAAGAGTGGTAAAAGAAAGAAATGTGCAGCTTGGGGAAGACAGTTTGTAAATTAATTTAACTGTTTTTCTAATTGCTGGTTGGTTGAGATTTTGAAGAAGCACAATCCATTGACCATTCAGAACAGAATGATAAATTAGTAGTGTTAAAAGAATCTTTTAGATCACATAGCACTTACAATGTAATTTGGTCAGCTTTAAAAATACAAGATCCCCTTAGAAGTGTAAGAAATATGCTGCAACTTCAGTTATCTTCCCTATTGACTTAACCTGGTGCATGTGAAGTACATTATAAAGCATTAAAATGCAATTATTGCCAGCATTAACCTGGCAGTGTTGCTGATTTTGTGGCTGAGGAGGACAGGAGGTGAGGCAGCCAGCTCAGCTGTTCCTCAGGGAACCTTTCCAGCCCTGGCTGCAGTGTCAGGGTCCTGGCAGGGGTGTGGGCTGGCCCTGCTGCTGTGTGTGCACACAGAGCAGGAGCAGGGCGCTGTGCTGGCATGGCCTGAGCAGGGCTTGTGCCCAGGGCAGAGAGGGGAGTGTGAGCACAGCACTTCCCCAGAGCTCTGTTTGCCCTGGAGGGCTTGGCCAGGGCAGGGGGCAGCCTCTGCTCCTCTGGGGTAGGATTGGCTCCAGGTGTGCTTCCAGCTGCAGGTGTGAGGAGCTGGGGCAGTGCTGTGCAGGCACAGATGGGATTCTGGAGCTGCAGTTCCAGCAGTGCTGNAGCCATGATATTTTATGAAAAATCCTTTGCTAGGATTTTTCTCCTATTCTAGCTGAGAAGCCTCAGAAAAGAAATGTAAACAATTAACTATCTGATGGCTGTGGAATGTGGTCTGGACATTGTTTACCAACAGGTGCATGTTGGATTGGTCCTTGTGGACTGTTTTCACTTGATGACCAATCACAGCCACCTGTCGAGTCTGTAAGCAGTCACAACATTTTGTTATTCATTCCTCTCCTGTCCTTTCTAGCCTTCTGATGGATCCTTTTCTCTCTATTATTTTAGTGTAGTTTTAGTGTAGCATTTTAATATAATATAATATCCTAATATAATAAATCAGCCTTCTGAAACATGGAGTCAAGATTCTTGTCTCTTCATTCGTCCTGGCACCCTCGAACACCACCATGGCACAGCCTCACCCAGAGCTCCCCGGGGCTCTGGAGCTCACAGCCCCTCCAGAAGGCAGCACTTTGCTTTTTCATCTCCTCTCCACGTCCATCCCTTCAGCCTCACCCTGGCTGCAGGTTTGGAAGGGAGCTCAGCAGCATTCCCTGATTTCCTTCTGCCCCTTTGTAAAACAGTCAGGTGGACAGGAGCAACAAACCCATCACTGCAAAGTCACATAGATTTTTCCTGAAACAGCAGTCCTTCTCCATTAGCTCCCTGTCCAGATGGCTGAGTGTATGGTGGAGCAGAATTAATGGGTGCTGGGGAATCCACCTCCATGTGGGACAGGCAGCAAGGCTGGCAAGCAGTCAGAAAGCCCTGGGAAAGGTTGTGGCTGAAGGACATCACTGTTGGGAGCACAGATGAAGATATATTCCTGAACTCAAGGAGGAAACACAGAGGGTGCATTACTGCATGGGATGATTAGATGACTGACTAATGAGCCTTGAGGGGCAAGGAAATTGGCTACAAAAGCAATTAAATAAGCACCTGACATTCCAGTGTACTCTGTATAAACACTGAACTTTTACCATGTTTAGTTGGCAAAGCAAAATGAATGCTGTTTAAGCATACAAGGCAAATTGCTGCAGGAAGAAAAAAAAAACTTTAAAAAATCTGTGTTAAACAGATTGTTCTTCTGAAAGTGTGTTAGTAAATGCTTTTCTCTGTCAGAAGGTGTGATAACACATTGCAATGCTAGCACTGTAAATCACTGTCCACAGTTTTCATTAGTTATTCTGGATATTCAAGCCAATATTAAACTCCATGTTCTGCTTTAATCTGTCTGTTGTTAGATACCATTAGGTAATAATAGCTTGCTATTTTTTTTTCCTCCTTTGGGGACAAAACTTCTGCATAATAATCCAAATATAAGTGACAGAAGGGTCATTTTGCATGAAATCTGATGAACCAACACTGGATACCTGTTTCTGTGACATAACAGGGCATCTCTGAAATGCACCTGGGCAGGTGGTGGTCAGCTTGGAGTGCAGTCAGCCCATCCATGGACCTTTAAGAAAGGGATGTTGACACCAAAGGCAGCTAAATGAACGTTTGTCATTTGGGCAGATGGAGGTTTTGAGGTGTTTTGAGTGGCTGAAGGCTCCCTCAGCCCCAGGTACCTGTGCAGTGTGAGAGGGATCTGGCTGAGATGGAAGGAAGGTTTTTCCTTCAGGCTCGCATGGTTACACTGTTTTATGCCAATTCTCATCACACAGAGCTGTGTTCACCTTGTGTGCTCAGGGCAGGGAGCTTCACACCTTCTACAGGCAGAGGGGAATTCACCCACAGGATGGAGCAGATGTGAATATTGGCTCAGCTTTCTCCTTCTAGTGTACTTTCAAATTACTTGGTCAAGTATTTCACTTGTTGCCCCACTCAGTGGAAGTAACAACTTTGGGACTCTGCTGTTGGGCAATTCAAGGTCAGGAAGAGATTTGAAACACAGTCCCAGTGAGCCAAAGATAAAGTGTTCATAGTATTTTAAGAGCAAACCAGATTTTCTGGTAGTGTTGCTGGGGATGATCTTCAGCCAGGTGATCAGTAAGTCTCTGGCAACCCTTTCTGTGTGGAGGTGCTGGAAGTGTCACTAATTTTGTTTTTCCTGGTAAATGTGTGCTGCTAAAGGAAGAAAGTGGTAATTTTCAAGTGTCAATTGGAGTTGTAACTATGTGTGACAAGGAGCTGTGCTGGGAGATTGAAGCAAGTGGTTTCTGTCCTCTGTAACCAACTGGAAGCAAAGAAATCAGGTGGGATATTTTTCTCTGTAAGAGGAGTTACAATCACTTCTTAAGAGTGTTGAATAATGTTATATTTGCTGCCAGAAAATCATGTTTGGTCTTTTAGGGCAGTCTAAAATTAATCATGTATTTGTTTCTTAATTGCCTCATTAAATTCAGGTTCAAAAGTCCCCCTGTACTTGGAAGTCACAATATGCACTGCTGAACACCATAAATGTTGTGTATGCCCTGGTTTCTTCAGAGGACAAGAATTCTAGATTTCTGAGCTGAAAGAGCTTTATTATGAAGTGACACGTCTGGCTTTAGAGACAGAGGTGGAATTGGTACATCAGAAATTAATGAATAATATATAAGGACTGATACCAGCTTTGCTTCATGAGTTGGCCTTACTATTTAGCCTCAAGCAGAAGCAAGAAACACACACACAAAAAGAAAGGTTTTTAAGGTAAAAGTTAAATATTTAATGCCAGTGTCGGCTGTATATTTTCATTTTGTGTATTCATGGAAATATATTTTGGAACTGGAGGCAAATGTTATTTAAAATACAGTAGTGGCAGATGGGGCATATTTGATTGAGGCATCAAAGTGCTAGACTTTGTAAAAGGTATGAGAGAAAATTCCTGGATTAGCCTTGAAATTTTCACTGCCATCTTCCCTTTTCTTTGGGGTATTCTGGCTCTCATTTTGGCTTTCATTTGGGATTTGTGTGTACCAACTCTTCCTTTCTTTGCTGTTTTAATGAGGTGATGGGCAGGCAGCAGTAAGAGCTGGTTGTTTTCCCAGTAGCAGTTGTGTCTTTCAAGCCCTCCACAATGCATCCTGTCAGTGACAACACTCAAAATGTAACACACATCCTTGAGTGCTGCCTTCTGTCATTAAAAAAAAAGGTTTTGTGAGCCTGCTGGGTCCAGAAATAGCACTGGAATTTCTGTTTCCTGGGCTAACCAGGAGCTGGATGTTACACAAAAGGAGGCACTGGGAGCGGAATGGATTTTTTGGGTGAAAATATCAGAAATTATTAGAAAAATGTCAACTTGGGTATTTTCTTCTCTTGCCCTGGAGGGTGTAGTTGGAGCATCAGGGTATGCTGAGATTTTTATCATCTGGCTTGTTGGCAATGAGCAAAGATAAACCCCTGCCTCCCTGTTTGCAGCTGCACAAATTGCAGTAAATTTGTCCCGGACCCATCATTGTGTAGAAAGGTAGATGTTATTTCAAGGCTTTTGGTATTCAGCTGAAACAAGAATTAAATACAGATTCTGATGTTTTGCTCCTCAAAGAAGAAAAAGGCTTTGTAGAACTTGTTAATTTTCTCATTGGAAGACCTGTTTTTAAATCAGTTTGGATGTTTGTGTCTGTGCTTGCTCTCAAGAGTTGCAGGAAGGGCTTAGCGAGCTTCCATGGGCTTGGCATTTTAGCCTGGGTCACAGGAGCCTGCTTTTCTGTCAGATAAAGGCAGTACTTTGTTTCTTCTACAGCTCTAGAAGAAATTTTGTGTTAGGCTTTCCTTGTAAGACCTTTTAATATGGAAAAAGCTGCTCCCAATGGCTGGAAGAAGGAGGAATGTCCTGATCACAGCTGTGTCTTGTTTTGGACTCAAGTCAGAAATCTACAGCCAATTCTGCAAGTGTTTTACATGAGAGGCAGCTCAAACACACGTGTGTGATTGCATAGATATGTCCACACTTACTTTATTTCACTCTTATTCAGAGCTTAAAAAACCCTTGTCCTTGTTATCTTGAGTGCTGCCAAATGTAGTTATATAATTGCTTCTCCAAAAATTTGATTTGAGTAAGAAGAAAAATTTCAGAAATGGAGCTTCTGTGGGAAGTTAAAATGATGCAGGACTTGTTCCCTGGGGCTGAACAGCCAGCTCCAGTGCTCCTGGTGCTGTTGGGAGGCTTGGCAAGCACAGACCCTGTAAAGCTCACAAAATCCAGTGTTATTCCACTGAGCTCTTTGGAGCACTGTCACAGTAAGAAGAACTGGTTTAGGTTGTTGTTACTTGAGATAGAACTAGCAGGCATTGTGGGCAAGAGTGGTAAAAGAAAGAAATGTGCAGCTTGGGGAAGACAGTTTGTAAATTAATTTAACTGTTTTTCTAATTGCTGGTTGGTTGAGATTTTGAAGAAGCACAATCCATTGACCATTCAGAACAGAATGATAAATTAGTAGTGTTAAAAGAATCTTTTAGATCACATAGCACTTACAATGTAATTTGGTCAGCTTTAAAAATACAAGATCCCCTTAGAAGTGTAAGAAATATGCTGCAACTTCAGTTATCTTCCCTATTGACTTAACCTGGTGCATGTGAAGTACATTATAAAGCATTAAAATGCAATTATTGCCAGCATTAACCTGGCAGTGTTGCTGATTTTGTGGCTGAGGAGGACAGGAGGTGAGGCAGCCAGCTCAGCTGTTCCTCAGGGAACCTTTCCAGCCCTGGCTGCAGTGTCAGGGTCCTGGCAGGGGTGTGGGCTGGCCCTGCTGCTGTGTGTGCACACAGAGCAGGAGCAGGGCGCTGTGCTGGCATGGCCTGAGCAGGGCTTGTGCCCAGGGCAGAGAGGGGAGTGTGAGCACAGCACTTCCCCAGAGCTCTGTTTGCCCTGGAGGGCTTGGCCAGGGCAGGGGGCAGCCTCTGCTCCTCTGGGGTAGGATTGGCTCCAGGTGTGCTTCCAGCTGCAGGTGTGAGGAGCTGGGGCAGTGCTGTGCAGGCACAGATGGGATTTTATCTTGAGTGCTGCCAAATGTAGTTATATAATTGCTTCTCCAAAAATTTGATTTGAGTAAGAAGAAAAATTTCAGAAATGGAGCTTCTGTGGGAAGTTAAAATGATGCAGGACTTGTTCCCTGGGGCTGAACAGCCAGCTCCAGTGCTCCTGGTGCTGTTGGGAGGCTTGGCAAGCACAGACCCTGTAAAGCTCACAAAATCCAGTGTTATTCCACTGAGCTCTTTGGAGCACTGTCACAGTAAGAAGAACTGGTTTAGGTTGTTGTTACTTGAGATAGAACTAGCAGGCATTGTGGGCAAGAGTGGTAAAAGAAAGAAATGTGCAGCTTGGGGAAGACAGTTTGTAAATTAATTTAACTGTTTTTCTAATTGCTGGTTGGTTGAGATTTTGAAGAAGCACAATCCATTGACCATTCAGAACAGAATGATAAATTAGTAGTGTTAAAAGAATCTTTTAGATCACATAGCACTTACAATGTAATTTGGTCAGCTTTAAAAATACAAGATCCCCTTAGAAGTGTAAGAAATATGCTGCAACTTCAGTTATCTTCCCTATTGACTTAACCTGGTGCATGTGAAGTACATTATAAAGCATTAAAATGCAATTATTGCCAGCATTAACCTGGCAGTGTTGCTGATTTTGTGGCTGAGGAGGACAGGAGGTGAGGCAGCCAGCTCAGCTGTCTGTGCAGGCACACATGGGATTCTGGAGCCGCAGTTCCAGAAGAGCTGTGCAGGCACAGATGGGATTCTGGAGCTGCAGTTCCAGAGCTGTGCAGGCACAGAAGGGATTCTGGAGCTGCAGTTCCAGCAGTGCTGCTGTGCAGGCACAGATGGGATTCTGGAGCTGCAGTTCCAGCAGAGCTGTGCAGGCACAGAAGGGATGCTGGAGCTGCAGTTCCAGCAGTGCTGCTGCTGCTGCTCTGGAGATGTGCAGTGGAGCAGCAGCAGGACAAGAGCTTGTGTTTACACGTGGAGACTTCTCCTTCCTCCAGCGCTGTGTCTGGGCAGTGACAGCTGCTTTCTGCAGTGACTGCAGATCTGAGAGCCTGCTCTAGGGCAGCTGCTGAAGTGCTTCACAGGGCTGGGACTGCCCTGGATCCCCCAGGCTAAGGCAGTGAGCATCAGCCACACCTCGGGAGTATGGCAGTGCACTTCCCGTTTTATTCTAAAGAAAATTATCAGGTTTTGTGATAATTAACCTATAATTTTATTAATGTGATCTCTCTTCTGTAAATATATATTTCAAAAGAAAGAAACCCAATTCAAATCTATCTCCTGATAGTTTATAAGACAGATAAGACAGACTGCTTTACAGGAGTACTTTAAGCAACTATAACAGGAAAATTGGGTACAAAAGATTTAAGTGCAAATTTCCCAATTTATAATTATAGGGGTTTCCTTTGGGTCTTTCAAAGTACATTATTGGCACTAAAACATTAACACACATATCCCATTTCATCCATCCTGCTCTCTCAGAGCTCAGCAGGGCACTGGCAGCAGCCAGGCTTGCTGGGCACAGGTGCCTTGGCAATTTTTTGGCTGTGTATTTTGATTTCAAGCCTTCAGCTAGGAATCCTAGCAGACTGCAAGCGTGCTGCCACGGAGTTTACAAATCTTTGTGCAATATTTTCAAAACAAAACAAAATGTGCATTGAGGATCTTCTCATAATTTGGATACAGATTTAGTGCAGCTGAGATACTTTATCAGGTTGTGTTTGCACAGAGTTGATGTATAAATTGATATTGTAAGCTTTCCAGGGTTTTTGTGATTCCTGCAGGAAAAAAACCAGCTTCTCTCCCACCAGCCCAGTTACAGTGGAATGTGCTAGAAAGTAAATGAGATTACAAAGTGTTGTGGGCTGTGTTCTGATGCCGTTTGTTTTGGTTTATGTACATAACTTATCCACAAGTTGATTGGTGTAGATTAACTTGGGATGAATTGCCTTGTATAGAATAGATTGGTTAAGATCAATTGTCTAGCAAACAGTAGAGAAATCAAAATTAAGTAATGTGCGTGTTAATGCCAGTAATGTACTTTGAAAGACCCAAAGGAAGCCCCTGTAATTAGAAAATTGCGAAATGTGCACTTAAGTCTTTTGTACCCAATTTTCCTGTTATAGCTGCTTAAAGTACTCCTGTAAAGGAGTCTTATCTTATAAACTATCAGGAGATAGATTTGAATTGGGGTTTTTTTTCCCTTTGAAATACATATTTACAGGAGAGGGGTCACATTAATAACATTATAGGTGATTTATCACAAAACCTGATAATTTTCTTTAGACTAAAATATTTGTGTCTTGCAGCTACAAAATTGGAGAGCAAGGACCTTCAAATATTTTAAGGCAAATCAGTCATGAGATGACATAAATGTGTAATAGGAGGGTATGGGTGATTCTTAATCTCAGAACCAGGTCTCCTAGTAAAGTGCTTTTTTCTTTTATAGTGTTTTTTGCTCACATTTGCTTTGAAGTAGTTTCTGTAGTTAAAGTATATAAAAATTAAAATGTATCAGCACCATATGGCAGGTGGCTCATTGCCTAACTAATGTATGTTCCATAAGTTCACTTAAGGATTGCTTTTCTCTGCTTGGAGGGCGTTTACCTATCATTTTCATACTGGAAAAACTGCCCTGAGATCAGAATAATCTGATGGGTAGAATAAAAAAGACTTTGTTCTGCATTTGGTGTAAAATCATAATGATTTCCCCTTGTGTTTACTGATGAAGGGCAATTTAATTCTGGGGGGTGGTGGAATCTTTGAATTTCTGGTATAAAGGATTGTGTGTTATACATATTCCCCACAGTATTTATTGCTTTAATAGTAAAAGCTGTATGCTAGAGCTCACAAAACACAGGTTTAGCTGGGAGATTCACTCTGAACAATAGCTATTCAGAGGAGGCACATTTTGTTTTAAAGCATATAAAATAACTGGGGACAGTAGAACTGTAGAAGTAGAACTGCTTTTATGTAAAAGTATTCTACTTTTATTTTTATTTCTTCCCTTCCAATCTCTGGTTGGAGTCCTGCTAGCTGAGGATCCAGATCCCTTCTCTTTTGTAAAAATTTAGGGTTAATAATTCTGCTTCCTGTGCTGCTGCCTGTAGTGAAAACTGCGCTGTAAAATACCTGTTTTTTTCCCTTCCCAGAAAATCTTGAATTTATTGTAATTATAGAATTATCTTAGGTGGAACTCCTCATTTTTTCCCTTGCTGCTGCCTTAGTTAGACTGAGAGCTGAATTCTTCCAGTGATCCCAGTTTTTCATGCAGCTCTTGGAGAAACAACCATCAAAGATTTAGGTCCCTGAACTTAATATGGACTTTGGGTGTGCTAGTCTCAAGCTCCCAGTTTTTACTTTGAAAATAAGGACTATGTTAATTTTCTTTTGGTTCCTAAAATTGTCTGCCTTTGCACCCTGAGAAGTTGCCATGGTTTTGGGGTGTGTTTGAATTTGCATGTCTTACCATGTAATAACAGAACAGGTTGGGTTGGAAGGGATTTTTCAAGGTCTAGACCAATCTAGACCAACCCCAACCCTAATGGTTTTATTTCTGTGCCCAGATGAGAACCAAAATCTTTGTGTTTTTCTAAGGAAATCTAAATGTGGGGTTGGGATGGTATTTTCTGTGCACACAACTTAACTAAATTACTGGTTTTCTCAGAAACTTTGACCTCTAGGAATGTTTTAGAGGTTTAGGGGATTTTTTTCCCTACATCTGGCTCGAACAAATGGATGTGATATTTGCACTCCTTGTTCCTACTGCAGCCAAATGTTTTGAATACTGATTCAGATGTACATTCTGTGTCCACCTTCAGCTGGGTGAAAATCTCAGACTCACCTTGCAGTTCTCCACAGAGAGATCCTCAATCAGGGAGGCTCTGTTTGGAAAGGTGGGGCTGTCCCTTCCTCCTGGCAGGGCTGTGTCAGCTTGGCCTGGATTGCTGCTGTTTTCAGGGGCTGTTTCCTTTATTTTGCATGGAAAGCCAGTGAGGGCTGGAAAAGGAGTTCTCAGTGGTGTTTGGATCGTGCCTTGTAGCACAGATGAGAGTTTTGGCTGCTGCTATTGACGCCTAATGATTTTAGCCTTTTCTCTTTTCTATATCTCTGTATCCTTTACACAGACTTTTGGAGCTCTGTAGCCTATTATTGCATTCCTAGCTGGTTTTCCCAGTGCTTTTCCCTGCCCTGATACACAGAAAGACAAAACATATTCCAAAGCCTTCATCCTACCTTGGACACACATCTATTATTTACCTTCTTGCTAAAAGAGGGGCCAAGGCAGGAGTGGCAGGACCTTTTGTGCCTCTCAGCCTGACTTGTAGGAGTGCAGGGGATTGGGAGTGGCAGTGTGCAAGCACTGAGTGCCTTGTTGCTGTTCCCCAGGCTGGCAGCAGTGAATGGGATCCTGAGGAAGAGCACAGGCTGCACCCAGCCCTCAGAAATTACTGCCATAGATAAGTTGGAGGGGAGGAGGGAGAAGACACAGAAAAGCTGTGTACTCCTTAACAGATTCATGGTTTGCAACGTGTCATAATTCCTTTTTGACTCAGTCATCCGTAGCAGTTGTATAAATTACTTCTAATGATGCAGTACTGCTGAGGAATTTTGGTTTTACTTTGCAGTGTGTCATTATTAGCTCTTAGGAAAAAAAAAAATACCCTGTATTGTTTGGTCTGTATAAAGTACATGTAAGAAAAGGAGAGTGAATTCAAATCAAAAGGGAAAAGGAAATTTAAACCTTTGCCACAGATGTTTTCTTTGGAAAGGAAATTCAAATTGTTGCTTTGCAAAGTGAACTAAATGGAACATCTGTGACTTCTTGTTTTCATTCTTCAACACTTGAGTCTCTTCTGTCTCTACCAGTCTTAGAGATGCATATTCATCCTGCTCCTGCTTCCACTGCCTGTTAACTTTAGTTCGACAAAGCCTTTTATGAGAAGAAAGCTAAAAAAATGAATTGAGAAAATCATCACGGTGTCGACCTGCTTGAAACAGCTGCTGGAAGGTCCAGGCTGGGCAGAGGTTTCTGTGCAAACATTGCTGCAGTCAAATGTCAGTGAGAGGGTGCAATGCACAGGCATTGCCTGTTGGTTTTTTATGAGCAGGGAAAAGTAAGGAATTTAAAAGAAAAGCTGTTATATTTTAGTAGTTTTCTGGTATTCTTTACTGGCAGTGCACAATAAATGAACCTTGATTAGCTGTGGTTACTCAGGTTTATATTAAAGGTTCTCAGAGCTGCAGCCCAGAGGAAAGAGCTTATAGTGATTTAATCTGGCCTTGATTTTGATTCTGAAATAATTTGAGCTTTCCAGGACAACTTGTTTAGCTCTTGAACAATTCCACCAGCTCCATCAGGTTTCTTTGATGTGGAGCAGTGCAGAGCTGGGCTGTGCTCTCACTCCCTCTCCCCTGTTTTATTTCTTCTCTCCATTTTAGTACTTGATTCTTGTTTTGCAAAGTTTGCTTGTTTTATTTTTTCAGTGCTTATGTCATGAAAACTAGATTTTAGATTTGAAGAATCAAGAAGAGGTGGATGGAAAAACTCAGATGCAAATGTCATAGTGGCATGGATGGAGAGTAGAATTGAACTGAAATTGTAGCCAGAATGTCTTGCATCCAAAAATGCAAATAAATGGATTTTTAACTGGGTGTATGGGCCATAAAAATGACTGATTAATCAGCAAATGCCAACTGTAAAACAAAGGAGAAATAAAATCTGGGAAAATACTCAAATTCTGCAAAGGAAATGTTGGATTGTTTTCTAATGAAGACAGGTGATTTTTTTTCTTCCTTTTTTTCCCACTTTTACCATTAAATTTCAAAAGTGGACATTTATATTTTGAAACCCTCCTGCACAGATATTTTGGTGTTTTGGGTATTTTGATGGGAGGACAGCACTGTCTAAAGCCCTGCTGTAAAGAAGTATTTGTGCCAGAGAAAGGGGCTGTGAAGAGCAAAGCTCCAGCTCTTCTCCTCTTGCCTGATGAATTCTCTCTAATTGGGTAAGAAACTGAGTCCAGGCAGGTCCATTGCCATTTCTCACTTGCTGCCGATGCCAGACCCTGTCAGTGTGAAGAGAAGGAGCAAAGGTGACAGCTGGATGCTGAGGAAATGAAACCTGGAGCCCAGCGTGGCAGGAGAAGCAGGAGGGAGGGCTCTGCTCCCTTTCTGCCTGTGCTGTGCCTCTGCCTGAGAGGAAAACTCCTGAATTCTCACTTTAACTACAGACAAAGTGCGTTTGGCACAACACTAGTGAACCCAAGGGATGTTCCCAGCTCCCCTCCCTGGTGAGTGCAGGGAGTGAGGAGCTGCAGAGTTCTGGGAGGCTCTGCCCCCTGTGCAGCAGCAGCAGCAGGGGGATGTGCTCCATCAGTGACAAGTTTGGCTGTGTCACCTCCAATTTCCATCCAGGGATCCCTCCCAGAGCAGGAATTGGAGCTGCTGATATTGTCTGCTTTCATCAGCCACTTGCAGATTTTGTTTCCTCGTTCCATCTTGCTGCTTTTCCTCACAGTGGATGAGGAATGCTGTCCTTTCCTTATTTCTTGTCTTTGGGCAGTGCAGGGCTGTGCAGTGACCGTGAAGATATTGAATTTAAACCTTGTTAATCACAGTGTTTGTTGTCCATATGGTTCTGCTTTGTACAGTCAGTTTTGGTTTTTTCAGTGTCAGTTCCTAGATTTTCCC
Source organism: Pyrgilauda ruficollis (assembly GCF_017590135.1). NCBI lineage: Eukaryota > Metazoa > Chordata > Aves > Passeriformes > Passeridae > Pyrgilauda > Pyrgilauda ruficollis. Next base: position 11,415,723 of record NW_024514764.1, on the reverse strand, counting down.
ATTAGTTCTAATGTAGGAGAATTGTAACATTGCATTTTAGAGCAAACCATGCAAACTCGGTCTGATATTGAGCTTTTGTTATTTAATCTTTTCTCCTTGACTTAGATTTGAAGGTCTTTTTGTTCATGTTATTTCTGTAACAGAAAAAAGCATTTCTGACTTTTTACAAAAAACTTGCAATATTCATTCAGAGAGCATTTTTATTTTAAAGCATTTTATTTATGCTGCACTTTTACTTATATATTTATTTGAAGCACTTAAAACTATTTTGAACCTAAAAAGCTTTATGTATCTACAGCTAAACGAGAAAACCTAAAAAGCTTTATGTATCTGCAACTAAACTAGAAAAACAATTTTACTGTATCTAAAATATTGCCTTTATTTTACTTTCTCTGACCTGTGCTGTCTAGGCATCCAGTATGTGACAGGGGTGGATGTGTATGCCACATACCTATATACCTATATTTTTTTAATGTAGTTAACTCATTTCTGGCAAAGTTTTTGTGTCCTCTTAATTTTACTGCAGGTATTGAGGGGAGGAATTCTTATCTTCTAAAAAAGATAACTATATCAGGTGGCTGCAAAGTGCTCTTGGCGTGTGACAGTGATGCTAAACCAGAATCTGGACCTGTTTTTAAAGTTGGTTTGTGGGGTTTTTTTGTTTTTTGGTTTGTTTTTTTTTTTTTTTCCTAATAAGGAGACTAATTTTTTTGTCTTCTTTTTCATAATATCTGTGTGGAACAGTCAGTCAAAGGAGAGACAAGTGCACCCCATGCACAGTGTTTGTTTGGAGGCCATAATATTATATAGCTATGAGTAGAATTAGTTTTTCCTTCTGACACTTGGTCTTTTAAAACATTTATCAGGCAGCAGAGAAATCTCAGAGACTGTTTTTACTTCTTGCTCAGGAACATAGTACAGTCTCCTTTAGCTCTAAATCTGGATATATAAATTCAGTATTCTCCTGTAATGTATTCCACATGTGAAGAACATAAGCCCCTGGTTTGAGTTGTGGTAGGGCAATGATGCCTGATTTTAGCTTTTCTATTTTTTCATGTATTTGTCATCCTGCAGCTTTTAGTGTATAACTCCAAACTCCACACACAGTGTGAGCTGCTGCTTTCCCATTTTGGGCAGACACAACAATTCCTCTCCAGGCCTGGCAATCAAGGACACCTCACTGCCTCAGGCCCTGAGATGGAAACAAAAGTGAGTTGGGGGAGCAAATTTGGGGTAAATTACTTCATTAGCTGAAGCTGTAATTGGAAGATTAACCCCCAATATGCAAATGGACCAAACTTACAAAAGTGTGAAAATCTGTGATCCATTGTCCATTTTGGGTGGGCTTTGCCCTAAATGTACCTGAAGGCCCTTCAATAAATTTAACTGCTTTTTATTCCCTTAATTCTGCCTGCCCTCTGTTTTTAGCTGGTCCCAACAAGGCATCAGCAGGGAGGAGTTTCTGGCAGCTGGGTCAGAATTCGGGTGTGCTCATGGTGGGAGCTGCTGTGGAAAGTGGATGCTGTGGAACAGCCTCACTCTAATGCTCACATTTGCTTTGTCCCCTGCACTGTCAGGACAATGGGCATTGTCAGGACACAGCAGGGCACTCTGCATCCCCACAGCAGCACCGTGGATAAACTGCTTTCATCTCCCCTTGCTATTGATCCACCAGCTTTCCTGCGAGGGCTAAATTCATCCTTAAAAAATAATTAGCTCCAGTGTCTTGGCTGAATTCCAAGCAGGCAATTACATTCTGCCTGCTTAAAAATGCCCCCTGTAGCTGCAATTGGCTAACTTACAGTGACAGATGACTGTGTGTGATGTGATATGGGCTCGGTGTGGCTTTTTATCAGTGGGAAATCTCCTGTAATGCTGCAAATCCTCACCCTGCAAGAACTCTGGCCTTTTTTTAAAAGTGGGTTTTTGTTTTTTTTGGTTTTTTTTTTTTTTTGGTTTTTTTTTTTTTTTTTCCCCTAATAAGGAGACTAAATTTTTTTGGCTTTTTTTTTCATAATATCTGTGTGGAACAGTCAGTGAAAGGAGAGACAAGTGCATCCCATGCACAGTGTTTGTTTGGAGGCCATAATATTATATAGCTATGAGTAGAATTAGTTTTTCCTTCTGACACTTGGTCTTTTAAAACATTTATCAGGCAGCAGAGAAATCTCAGAGACTGTTTTTACTTCTTGCTCAGGAACATAGTACAGTCTCCTTTAGCTCTAAATCTGGATATATAAATTCAGTATTCTCCTGTAATGTATTCCACATGTGAAGAACATAAGCCCCTGGTTTGAGTTGTGGTAGGGCAATGATGCCTGATTTTAGCTTTTCTATTTTTTCATGTATTTGTCATCCTGCAGCTTTTAGTGTATAACTCCAAACTCCACACACAGTGTGAGCTGCTGCTTTCCCATTTTGGGCAGACACAACAATTCCTCTCCAGGCCTGGCAATCAAGGACACCTCACTGCCTCAGGCCCTGAGATGGAAACAAAAGTGAGTTGGGGGAGCAAATTTGGGGTAAATTACTTCATTAGCTGAAGCTGTAATTGGAAGATTAACCCCCAATATGCAAATGGACCAAACTTACAAAAGTGTGAAAATCTGTGATCCATTGTCCATTTTGGGTGGGCTTTGCCCTAAATGTACCTGAAGGCCCTTCAATAAATTTAACTGCTTTTTATTCCCTTAATTCTGCCTGCCCTCTGTTTTTAGCTGGTCCCAACAAGGCATCAGCAGGGAGGAGTTTCTGGCAGCTGGGTCAGAATTCGGGTGTGCTCATGGTGGGAGCTGCTGTGGAAAGTGGATGCTGTGGAACAGCCTCACTCTAATGCTCACATTTGCTTTGTCCCCTGCACTGTCAGGACAATGGGCATTGTCAGGACACAGCAGGGCACTCTGCATCCCCACAGCAGCACCGTGGATAAACTGCTTTCATCTCCCCTTGCTATTGATCCACCAGCTTTCCTGCGAGGGCTAAATTCATCCTTAAAAAATAATTAGCTCCAGTGTCTTGGCTGAATTCCAAGCAGGCAATTACATTCTGCCTGCTTAAAAATGCCCCCTGTAGCTGCAATTGGCTAACTTACAGTGACAGATGACTGTGTGTGATGTGATATGGGCTCGGTGTGGCTTTTTATCAGTGGGAAATCTCCTGTAATGCTGCAAATCCTCACCCTGCAAGAACTCACTGACCAGCACGGCTCATTAGCCTGACAAAAGAAAGGAGCCACGGAAAATGTTTCCCCAATGTTTTGAAAGCAAAAAAACAAAGATTTGGATGTTTCTTCTTGCATGTTTCAAAATGTTGAAGGCATTTCCTGTAATGTGCCCTTAGGTCTCTGTGCACTGATACATGGAATAAAAGCAAACCTGAGCCTTGCTTGTCTTGTAGAACTCAGTGTTAATTATGGACTCAGGACTGACATTTGAAATGGTTGAGAGAACAGAGGGAGGATTTTGTCTGTTAACTGTGGGACTTTGGGTTCAATTTGTTTAATGGAAGAAAAAATAGATCTGAGATAAAATATATACGTTAGCTTGTGTTTCCCTTTCCAAGGGTACTAAATAATTGAAAACCTGTGTTTGTTTGTTGATTTTTTCTCTTGCTGTTTTGACAGAGGAAATACAACTTGTAGTGTCTAAATAACTTCTATCTGGTATTAAATGGTTTGAAAAGACCAGGAGAAAATGCTGATGTTTAGATATTTGGTGGAGCACCACATGATTAAAATAATCCTAAAGGAAGGGGAGATGAACCTCCCATCTCCTTCCACAGATGAAAAGCAAAACTGCATTTTGATAACGAAAAATCATCTGAATGAACGGGTCTGACACATTTTTCTGATTATTTAAATTTTGTGGTCTTTGTATTGGTGAAAGGGTAGAAGGGAATTTTTGCATTTCATGGGTTTTTTTCATTCCCACTTTTTTCATTATTGGTATGCTCAAAAGGGCACACATGGTCTAGGCATTGAGTCCTTGCAATTCCATACTGTCACTGGAGTATTTCAGGAGAAGAGCATAAAAATACAAGTTGTTTGCAGCCAGTGCAAGGGCTTTTCTGCCCTTCTGTTTTGTCTCCTGGCAAAGGAAAAACAAGCCTGTTTTTAGGAATTCCCTTTACCGTGTGAAACTGTGGCAGCTCTGCTAGGATATGCAGAGTTAGCAAAGCTTGCAAATTGAAATCTGAAGAATTAATTCTGGTCTTTCCAGCTCAGGAGTTTGAGAATTAAAAATCAGTTATTTTCTAATCATGAAATTGACTTAAAATTCAATAAATACTTCTTTTTAAGAGGAGTTTATTCTTATTCCTTCTAGATGCAGAGTTTTGGGGAGATGATTGTAGAATTTTTAGGCAGTTATTGTTTCATATCTGTGTCCCTGCTGTCTGAAATACAAAAGATCAACATTGCAGTTGAATTACAGAGGCTTGGACAGTTTCACCCATTGTGAAGAGCATAAAATAAATAATCTTATCAATCTTGCTAATTATGACAGGAGTGTTCTGCTGAACAAGGGACAGATATTTGCTTTTGAAGAGTTTCATTTAATCTTCTAGAATTCTAAATGTGGTCAAGGTTGTTGGTTGTATAACCTCTAAGAAAAAAAAATTGAGAATGATTTTAGGAATAACACAGTAGCTCAGATGGTTAATGCATGTTTGGGGACTCATTTTATTGCCTTTTCTTTTGCAGTTCTGTTTTGTTCTGTCTGTAGCCAGTCAAAGCTGCCTGGAAATTGTGGAGGCATCTCTATCACACAGCATCTATTTTTAAATGGATTATTGCTTGGGACATGAGCAGCATAGCTGTTCTTCATTTCTGATGTGGCTCTGCAGTGCAAATTCCCCTGGACTTTGAAGAAGCAAACACTCAGGTGTTTTATCACCCACTGCAAAGTTTCCTCTGCTGCAGGATTAATGTGTGTTAAACTGAATGTGTGTGGTTTGTTCTCTTCAGCATCCTGAGTTCTCTGTGCTGCTCATTTTGACCCAGGAATTGCTGCATTCTGGAGGAGCCCTTAGGTTGCCCTCAAGGTGTTTTTCTTTGAATTATTAAGAGCCTTTGTATCCCTTTCTGCCTAAAGGATTGGTTGCACTGTGGGCCACTATTCAGAGTGGAATTGGGTGGAGTTGGTGTTTCCTGTGGATAGGGACGGCTACAAACCCCCCTGCAGGGATGGAATGTTGATGAAGCCATAACTGATGCTGCAGTTACCTGCTGTAATTGTGACAGATGAGAAATGCCATGGCTGACTCTCACAATTAAATGCACATATCATGTATATGTGTTAAGAGGAGTTTTATAGATTTATAGTTAGGTTTAACCCCCTTACGTTGTTATCAGGGACAGCCTGGGCTTGAGGACATTTGGGAGGGTCAGTTTGTCACTATGGTAACACCTGACCTCCAGTCCAGATTTAAGGAAGTGAACTCCACCATTGGACAGCAAAGAAAGAGTGGATGGACAGAACTTTGGCAGGGGTTAAAGGGTTAAAAGGTGAAACCTCCATTGTGTGGGTGAGCACACGGTGGGAAAAATCCTCTACTCCTGGTGCCGTAATATTTTCTCTATTCAGTCTTCTGTTGTGATTTTTTATGAAGTTTTAATAAACCTTTTAAAATTTTTGAAAGTGAGTAGCATTTCTCACCAAATCAAACCCTAATGCACCCATCAGGCTTTGCATCAGTCTGTTTCCCTAAGCTGAGCTTGGGACATGAGAAGCCAAGCACCTGCAGAACTGAGTATCTTCAAGCATCCCTTGCTTTCCTTCTTGTCTTTTTGACAATGTTGGGTGCTTTGAGAAATCCAGATCTCTCACTTCACATCATTTCCCACGGGGCTGTGCCTCAGAGCATTTTGTTCAGCTGGCTGTCCACAGATCAATTATTTCTTCACTGAAAGGTTCAGTTCCAGTTTTCCAAGGCTGAGTTTGTGATCCAGGAAGGCACAGGGCCTGTGGGATCCATAGCTCTGCCTCTTCAAGTGGCTCCTGTTCCTCCTTCAGTCGTGTTCCTGGGCATGAGAGCTGTCTTGGAGGAGTCTGGAGAGGGCCACCACAAAAAAATGCAGATGGAAAGAGGCTGAAAGCTTTACCCTTCAGTGTCAAGGATCATAGTGCTTTCTGTGTGCTAGGAATACATTCATCCCTGTCTCCAGAGACAGAAGAGGAGGTTTTAGAGCCCACAGATGAGTCACTTGGCTGTGCTCTATCTGTGCTCTCTGCTATTTCAATGCTGCTTTTCCCTTCTGGGGTACCTAAGAAATAATGCCTTTTGCAGTGATGGATGGCAGTGGGCTGTGGTTATCTTGTCATTTATTCCTCCTCTGTGCACAGCCTTGGAGCAGCTGAGCATTGCAAGCACCACTGTTGCCATTCTGCTATCTCCAGACTCATCACAGCTCCTCTGGGATCTGGTTGGGTTGTGTTGTTCAGGAGAACCATAGCTTTTCTTGCTTAAGTCCTTGCCAAGACTGAGTTTGGATCAGGGAAATATTGCCTGCCCACTGCTATAAAACCTCTGCACTGGGAACTCGCTTTTAGAGATGGAAATGGCATTTTCAGGGTGGAAATGGCATTCCAGAGCCACGGCCTGTGCAGGAAACATTTGCTTCTGCTGAGCCTTCAGTTAGAAAGTCACTGTAGGTCCTAAAGTAATACATTAATTGCAAAGTCCTGTTGAAAACTTGGAAACCCATTGAGACGTGCAAATTGGTGATTGATTTTTAATTGGATGATGACGAAGTAACTAGCAGTGAATGCTAACTAAGAAGTCAAACCTCTGAGAAGACACTCATCCACAGAGATCACATTCATGCTGGGTTTTGTGTTTTAAAACACAACTGAAGTCCTCCTCAGTCACATGTTTGGTGTTCTTTCAACTCCTGTAGACCCACAGGAGCTGCAGTGAAACAAGCAAAGTTCCCACTGGTGCAGAACTGGAGGGAGTGAGGAACAGCTGGAGGCTGAGACTTTTTAGGTAAATCCTTCTGGAGAAATCACAGGAGTCACTTACATAATGGAAACATCCTATAATTTCTCCTGTGCTTTTCTCCCTTGTTGCCACACATTTCTGTTGCCAGGGAAACTGATCATGAATTGTTCATAGTAAGTGACCTTGTCATTGCTTTTATACACGCCATGAGTTATTGTGCACAGGATATTTATAGATTAATAGAGGTGATTGTGACTGCCTGAAGACAAGCAGGTTTTGTTTCATTTAATTTTTTTTTTCCTCCTATAGAATAGGAGGCTAAAAACCCTAAGAGAGGGAAATGCTAGCATTTGTTTGCAGAATCAATCTTTCCATTATTCAAATGGGGCAAACAGGGCCAATAAGGCAGAAGGGAGCAGGATGAAGAGTGGTCAGCTCAGCCTCCTGCACGCAGTGTTTTCATTTGATGTTCTTCTGGGCTGGACTTAGATATATTCACATTTACTTTTGTGTTTGATATTTTCAGAGGTGCCAGAATTCTTTTAAGCTCTGCAAAAAGCGTGCTTTGTGCACAGTTTTTAAATAACAAACCAAACAAACAACAAACCAAAAAAATACTTGTGTCAACCATTCTAAATGGTGAAAGCTGTTGCTTAGTCTCCTTGTCCTGACATTCTGTACAGAAGTTAATTAAAATAAAGCTCTACGAACAATTTAAGTATTAATAATGAAGAGATAAATGAATCATGCTAGTTCAAATAGAAAAATAATGCAAAGCTTGTCTGAGATTCACAGAAAGCTTCCTAGTCTTTTTATGCATTCAAGAAGAAAAAAGGATTTTATTACATAATCACCCTTACAATCCTCTTCAAGGCTGTGTTTTGTAATTATTATTTTAATCTCAGAAGAGGTGTGGTAAGATCTGGATTTCACATTGAAGTTGTGATGAAAAGGCTGAAGCTGATGTTTGCCTTATGGCTCTAGTGGTGCAGCTGGGCAATGGAGCTGTGCCTGCCTGCACCACCAATCCCTCATTCCCTGGGGGTCCAGGGATGGCCCAGCTGGGGCACACAGAGGGGACAGGGCTGTCCTGGCACACCTGATGGAGCCCAGTCTGTGCCTCCAGCCCAGGTGAGTGGCACACCTGGGAGCTGAAGGTGTTTGGGTTCACTCCTCAGGCAGAGCAGGTGACAGTCTCAGAAAGCCCCATGTGTGATGCTTGCTGTAGGATTTACTCCACAGGACAGGGAGTATTGTATTTGTAGGGTCCCCCGTGGCAGGGAGGAATGATGAATCTGACTCCATGTTCTCAGAAGGCTAATTTATTACTTTATAATACTATATTGTATTAAAGAATACTATACTAAACTATACTAAAGAATATAGAAAGGATACTTACAGAATGCTAAAAAGATAATAATGAAAAATTTGTAACTCTTTCCAGAGTCCTGACACAGCTTGGCACTGATTGGCCAATGAGTCAAAGCAGTTCACACCAGAGCCCAACGAAACAATCACCTGTAGGAGAACAATCTCCAGCCACATTCCACATGAGCACAACACAGGAGAAGCAAATGAGATAAGGATTGTTTTCCTTTTTCTCTGAGACTTCTCAGCTTCCCAGGAGAAAAATCCTGGGCGAAGGGGTTTTTCAGAGAATGTGAATGCCACAGGGGGGCTTTCAAAGAGCTGGTAGAAGCTGTTCTGGGAGATGCAGGGATGGACAGAAAGGGGGTTCATGCACAGGGAGATGCTTTATGCACAGTTTGACATGAACTGGTAGCAGTGGGTCACGCAAATGCTGGAATGCTCCTGCTGGACCACGGGCCAGCTGGATGGCTGAGAGCTCAGCAGAACAGGGGCTCGGGAGAACAATAACCTCACCTGATCCAGCTGCAGGTGCCCCTGGACAGGCCCTTGTGCTGGGCACACAGATCCCCAGCTGAGCAGCACCTGACCATCCTGCTGCAGAGCCACTTCACACTTTGCAAAAATTCCCAACAGCTCAGCAATTAATGAGGCATTTGTTGTAAGTGAACAACAATTTGTTGTGAACAATTGTAAGTGAAATTAAAATTTGCTGTAAGTGTGAATGTGAGGGGCTTTGCAGCAAAAGAAACAGGTTTATTTCCAGTTAGCAGCCAGCTGGAATTTCATGATCAGCTAATGTCTTTGAAACATCTGCCATGCCTCTGGAATTACCTGTTGTTTAAAAAGTGGTTGTATTTTATGATAAGCACCCAGAGTTAACTTGAGATGAGTGGTGATGCAGTGCTGAGTCCATCAGTGGAAGGGCTCTCAGTGTTTTACAAAAATCAAGGAAGCAATGAGCAAAAACGGAGAGGAGGCTGCCCTGTGGATGTTGTGTGCTAAACATAAGTGCTCAGTTGGAGTGAATGGCAGAGCAGGACGGCACTGAGCCATGGGAAGTGTCGCTGGGAGGGGCAGTCTCCTGTGCTTCCCACATTACCCACTCCCAGTGGCCTTTCCCTACTGGACTAAATCACACAGACTCCATTTTCTTCATGGGGGAAAAGCCCCTTCTTTATTCCCAGAACTCCTTTTTACACAGTTACAGACCTGTGTGGGACTCCAGTTGGCCAGGAGCTTTCTTGCCAATTGCTTTATTGGTCAGTAACAAATTGTTATTCTGAATTGATTGGTCACTCAAACCTCAGTGGGTACGTGCTGGGGAAGTTGTTTGTGAGAGATAGTTTTCATTTTTTATCTAACACTGTAAAACCAGCTTTTACAGGTGCTGGTTGTTTTTCACCCAGGAGTAGATGCTTATGTTAATGAACTGCTCACACCAGGATTGCTTTCACATGGGAACCTGCAAAGGGCTGGCCTGACAATGCCAGCCACTGGTTTTAGGAGAGCAGGCTTGATTTCATGAGGCCTCTCTGTATAATTTTTCTACCTTACTGCAATATTTCCCCCATCACAGGTGTGACTCCTTCTGGAGAAGTCACAGGAGTCACTTACATCACTTACACACAGTGAGCCTGAGCCTGGCACTGAGTCAGTGTGGACACGGAGCACTGAGTGTATAATTCTCCTTAACTTGCCATGCAGCATCCAACTTTACTGTTATTCTTATATTTAGTGTATTCAACCACTCAGGTTTGGGGTTTCCCCAATTCACTGCTGCCTGAGGATCGGGTCCATGATGCAGATGCATCAGCTAAATAAGGATAAGATCTTTTGGGGAGAATGATCTGAAAGCAGGTGCTTTAGAGAAACTTTAAGGCCTGTAGATTTCTTGCTTTACAAAGGTTATGCAGTATCAGATCAGCAGGCTTTCTTCTTTTCATCTTATCTTTATTTTGTCCTTATGCTACCTGGAAACACCACTTACTTGTTCCCCAGTTTTCCTTATCTGAGGAATAAAATAAATTCTCCAGATCTTTCCGTTTTCTTTTTTGTTATCTAAAGGGTTGCAGCTAGCTCTTTGAATTCTTTTCCTTGTCTAGCATGTCCTGGATGAAATTTGGGAAAGAAGGAAGTAAACATTCTTTTGCCATCCAGTGGAGTCATCTTGTTGATATTTGAGTGTTTTAAATGGGGTTTAAGTATATGGTATTGACACTCTTCTGTAAATGGTTTTGAGAAAACCATTTATTATCCATTTGCTTGAGGGATTTGCTTGAACTCCAGTGCTTGGGAGCAGTGTGTTAAATGAGATAATGTGCAGAATAGATGTGCATTTATGGGCATTGAAATGCAAACACCCACAGGGCAGCAGGAAAACATTCCTTTTCCCTCATTAACATGTTTTTCTGGGTCCATGGGGTGTTTCTGCAGTCACAGCACAGGCCTAGATCCCAGTGGGGAGGGGACAATGAGCAGCCTGCACACTGAAGGAAGCCTGCCATGTATTTCTCAGTGCTTAGTCCAGAGCTAAAATATAGATAAATGCTTCCACAGTCACTTTTTGATTCACCTGGTGATGACTGCAGGAAAGGTCCTTTCCAGGAAATCCAACATCTGAGCATCCAGCTCAGCAGTGGGTGCCTCAGGGAGGGGGAATGAAAGAGCAAGTGCAGCTGATTGTGGGAGCCAGGCAGTGACACAAACGTGTCCCAGTCCCTGCGTGTGTGACTGGGCTACCCAGGACTAGGGAGTACGTGGAATTTCCTTAGTCACTGCTAGGAGTCAGCAAGGCTGCAGCTCAGGGAGGTGGCTCAGCTCTGCACATTGCTCTTGCTTATTGATGGGTTTGGGTCAGAGCCTTTTCATTCCCACCCTTCTCACTCTTTATTTGCTCTTCAGCAGCCATCCCATGGATTCCCTGCCCAGGTGAGGGGCTCAGAGAAGGGCTGTGCTCTGTAACTACCATCTGTGGGTGTGACTGGGATGCTGATGGAACTTCCTTTGCAAATCCATACATTCCTTTCAGGGAATTACCGTGTCTGATATACCTATACCTTATTTCTTGTTGTGTTCACTTGCACATTTATGGTGAGGAGAGGAAGCTTCTTTTTTCTTCAAACTTTTGTTTGGTTTTTTTTTTTTTTTTTTTTAATATTGGTGGAAAAGGGAGCAACAGGAGATGAGGGGGAAAAAAAAACCCTCAGAAGGGAATATTTGAAAATACTTTTTTCCTTTCAGGGAAATAAATGTTTTTTGGTTTTTTTTTTTTTAATATTGGTGGGAAAGGGAGCAACAGGAGATGAGGAGGAAAAAAAAAACCCTCAGAAGGGAATACTTGAAAATACTTTATATATTCTTTCCTGCCTCTTTTAGATGGGCTAGGGTTAGTCAGAGGGGTTGACAAATGTGAAACTGTGTGTAGCACAGGTGAGTGCATTTCAGGGATGGTCTGTGCAGCTCCAGGCTGCAGGCTGCTGCCCACAGGAAGGTGGAGGTTTGTTCCTGTGCCCAACTGCAGATCCGGGGCTGAGATCTGAGATCCCAGTGCTGTTTCCTCACTCTGTGCTTGGGACTGACTGATGCCACTCAGAGAGCCCAGACTCACAGGCACAAACTCCTGTGCTTGATGCTGGAGCTCAGAACTGATCCAGAAGCAGAAAGTCCAAAGGGGTTTTAAGATTTTTCTGTTGGAGTTGGGCTTTGAGGACAGCATGCAACAACTTCTTAAAGACTCTTCAAATGTCTGTTCTAGTAAAGCCTCAAGAGTTGAGTTATTAACCCCACAGGATTTTAGAAATCATAAAAGGGCTATTCAGCTGAAAATTACATCCAGCTCTTTTAAAATACATAATGGGGGTTTGGAAGTGCTCCATACACATCAATTGCATGCAGAACCTTGAGCCACTTTCTTCACAGGCCAGGCTGCTTCACCCAGTGCATTTATTTTTGACAGGTTTGTTTGTTTGAAAGTGAACAGCAGTTAGAGCAATTAGATCAATAAAAATCAATGCCTTTATGGGAAATACCTGTTTGGCATTTGGGAAGAAATAAAGGACTCCTTCTGTTCTACATCAGGTTTGGACAAACATCTGTATACTATGGAAAATTAGCCTTTTTTATGTGAAAAGGAGTTTTGTTAATTGATTGAAGGTATTTTAAATAAGCTATAGGAACTTAGAATTGATGAGTGAACTCCTACATTTGTATTCCACGCACGATACTTCACTGTGGTGTAGTGGTTAGAGGAGTGCAGATTCTGTCTGGGAGTATACATTGACATGCTCAAATATATTGTATTGAAATAGAGGTATCATCTGTGATGTTGTTAAAATTGTTGGTAGCTATGACATGTGATTGTCACGCTACAACATAAACCTATATGGAATTTTCTCTGTTGATAAATTATTCCGTGTGCTCTGCCTTGATATATTTTATGTATAAGTAATATTTGTAAGAAAAACATTGAGGTGGCCTTCAATAATAGGTCACGATTGGGAGTTTTATTCTCAGATATTCTGGGAGATATTTTGGAGTATATGTTAATGTTGCTTCAGGAGATATTACTGTGCTTTAATTCTTAGACTTTTTCTTCCATTTCAGTCCCTATTTGTCATTTTTATACACTTGTCTTCAGCTCCTGAATTGTTTGCAGCTCTTTACATCTTGTTTTATTCAGCAATTCCCAGTCCTTTCTGTTCAGACTGTTAGGGCTGTGTCAGAAGTTCAAAATCTCAAATTGCAATTTGATTTTCTGATAACCCACCTTTAACCTTTGTGGTTTTGAAGACATGGTTTTTATTTAGGATGGAAGATTCCAGTAGCCCTCTGGATTCCCTGTTTAACCATCTCTTCTTTAACTCTGGAGTATCTTCTAATTTCCATAAGTCTCTAGCATAACACAGTGAGCCTGGACTTGAAGACAGTCAATAGATACAAATACAATATCCACAATTTATATTTTTATCTGTGTTTGCTGAAGATGAGCTGGACTTTTTGTGTGATAAATGGTCATTTTCCAGGGAAATATGTAAAAATAGTGAACACTGTGCATATGCACTGGATCTTACGGATGAGTTGGGTAGAAAATGTATCACTGCTTCCCTGCATATTCAGTATTCTGCCTAGGAGGTTTTAAATACAGAGGTGTAGCACAGAGGGAGTGCTGGATGGAAAACAGAAGCTGAGGATGGGGCTGACTCCACTTTTCCATTAGAGTGAGAGACAGTGTGTGGCTGAGACAGAGATCTTCAGCAGCCAGCTCAAGCCAGGCCATCCCCTGTCCTCCTGCTCAGGAGGTGGAACTTTGGTAAGGATGGAAGTGCCTAAGGCAGTTCTGAGGTCCTGAGGTGCCTTGTGTTACTCACAAATCTGTGTGTGTGTGAAAGCCTCACACTGATGTTCTAATGCCACGTGAATTCCCTATGCACTCTGCACTGACAATTGCTCTGGGTGTGTCCCAGGGTCTCTGGATATCTCCTGTTGATACCTGGGCTTGTTCCCCTATTTTTTTTTTCTCAGAAGGCTGAACAAATGCTTTATTAAGCTATATTATATTACACTAATACTATATTAAATTACATACTAAAGAGATACTATATTAAAAAATACTACACTAAAAGACATACTAAAGAAAAACCTGTGACTGTCTGAGACAGCCAAGACAGCTTTGACCCAGTTGGCCAGGGAAACAAAACAACCTTCACCGGTGTCCAGTAACCAAATCACAATCTCCATAACACATTCCACATGTACAAAACAACAGGAGCAGTCAATAGAGACAAGAATTGTTTTCTTCTCTGAGGTTCTCACTGCCTTCCCCAGGAAGAATCCTGGGAGAGAGAATTATGTCTCTCTCTGTTCAGAGAGCGTGAACACCAGACTCCCCTCTGCATGCCCTGCTGCCCTGTGGGATGTGCAGGGGCTGCAGGAGACCTCTGCAGGGTGTGTCCCCTCTGTGCAGGGCATGGCCTGGCCACCCTGGAGCCCTTCACCTGCCCTGCCTGCCTGCCCAGTCCCAGTGCTTGATCTGGAAACAGAATGCACTGCTATATCTGCAGCTGCCTCTGAAAAAGAAGTTTATTATCTGACAAGCTGCCTGGGATGCTGCTCTAAGTCAGCCACACTTGACTCTCCTTTGGCCATGGTTGCCTGTTTGCTGTGTGGCATTCCCTGGATGTTGGTGCATGCCAATACCCAAAACTTTTGTAGCTAATCAGGGCATTGCTAACTGCAATCAAACTATTTTCTAAACTGGCTAAATTATTTTATGACACTGTAGCTATTAAGAGAGTTATGGCCTTTCTCACTCCAACACTGGAGTATCTCAATTCTCTTCCAGTCATTTGTTGCTATGATAAACTCTGAAGTGAGTATTGGGAATCTTCTGTACAGGCAGACACAGTGGCTCATGTTCATTTAAATTCTAGCTCCAGACTTATAAATAAGAGATGAGCTCAGGAGTCTCTCTGGAATATACAGTGTGTTTTAACCTGCCAGGCCGTGGGCTGACACTGCTGTTCCCCACTGATAAAGGCCTACGAGTGGTGTGTAAGAATGAAACTCCACTCTTAAAAACAATCATTTAACTGTAAGACCTTCAGCCAGTTAAAAAGTGGTGGTGAAGGAGTGGCTGGCAGTGTGGAGGCTGGCACAGCTCTGTTGTGCCACGATAGCACGCTTCCCTTGGAGCTGTGGTGAGAGCAGAGCAGAGCACACACACTCCTCTCCTTGCTTTGCTCTGTTGCATGCTACATTACATCCTGCTTTATTTAGAATTAAATGACTCATGGCAGAGTAGAAAGGAGTGAAATTGCTGATTTCTATAGGCTGGATGACAAATGGATGCAGATGAGGGCGTGCAGCTCATGGGTACCAGCACTGCTTTGCCAGGGCTCGGTGCTGGTTGTCCCCAAGGATGCTGAGCACTGCTGCTGAACTCCTGGCCACCTCTGAAAGCTGCTGAGGGCATTTTGGATTTGCAGACGGTTCTGTTAAAAACTGACCAGGTTTTTTCAGCCATGTGTCTGTTTAACCAAAGGTATTGCCTCGATCTAGGAGCCTCTTTTCACCTTAACTTCCATCAAAAGAAGAAAACACAGGTGCCCTGGTTTTCAGGCAGTATAATGAGGAATTAGCATTTAAAATATGTGGTGATTTTTGCTAGACTGTAATAACAGTGTTACAGTGTTACTTAGGACATTTAAGATACAGTTTAATAAATAATAAAAACCTTAATTTAGACTTTCAAAATTTTCTGGTTAATGTGTCCCAAAGAATCTTTATGTTTACTTCATACCAAGGAAAGGAACTACTAATGCTCTTTTCTGCATATTGATCAGACAAGGGTTTTTCTGTGGCTTGGGGTGGGTTTTTTTGTTTGTTTCTTTTTGTTGTTGTTGATTTAGTTTGGTTTGGGTTGTTTGGTTTTTTACTCCTTTCTCACAGCAAAACCCAATTTTAGTCCTCTTTTGATGTTTTTTAGTTTCTGCAGTTCCAGGCACTTATATGAGATCCAAGGGAGCTTTTAGATATCTCTGTTCTTTATTCCTTTGGGGTCAGTCAGGCCCTGATCTCACAAGTACACCTGTAGTTTATTTTTATGTGCATGAGTAGTCTCAGTTCAGTTCAAATGTATTTGCAGGATGAGGGTCTGTGATTTTCTACAAACACTGGCTCTTATAATGTTCTTTTTAGAATTAAGCTCATGATTATAAATCTCGATAGCAATGGCTAAATTTCCATGTGATGTGTATCTGTGAATAGGGAAGTCTTCAGATAATGTAAGGAATCCTTCTGAGTTGTGTTTTTACCCAGCCACATCAATATCTGTAATAAACCCCTTCATTTTACTTCACTCAACAGCGATGATAAAAAGTTTTGGGTTTTTTCTCTCTTTCTCCCTTCCCCTGAGGAAAAGCAGAGCCTATTTTTCTAATATTTGAGACTTGTTGGCTTTTAAAAATTAGCTTGAAATACCTCCAGGAACATTACTCGGCTGACTTCAAGGCAGCTCCCAAAATACGTAATGCTTTTGAAAGTCAAATTAAAGGTTTGTTTCATTTAAGTTGTATAGCTGGATAAGATTAAACAAAGTGCCCTACTTGCACACGGCAATCTATGTGGAATGGTTTTTTGATCGTCTTCATGCATATCTAAAATACACCTCCAATTTCTTTTCAGGATCTGGGCTTATTCAGCTTTTACCATAATGGTTCATTAGCCTCCTAGGCTTTTTCTTAAGAGTTGCAGTCAATTTCCCAGCTTTGCTGTTTTACATTAAATTGCTTCGATTTCCTAAATATAGAAAGGGAAGAGAACAAGCAGGAATCGTGGCAAGAGGGGTTATTCAGTGCAGATACATCATTTCTGCTTCACAGCATACTTCCAATATTGCAAAGTTTTTGCCCCTGGCTGCAACTGTGCTAAATTTATCAAGTATTCTCAATTCTTAGAGGGTGATTTAAGTATATGCTGCTGATATTGCTTCTTGTTGGTGCTTGTTATTTGGAGATCAATGGGACTTAACATGTGGAGAGAGGCAGGAAAAGGGTGAAACCTTCATCTCTCTGCAGCACTCTGCAGTGTCCCACTCTAAATCTCTTTGAAAAGCCAGTGGTTACTCATCCAAATACTTCCCCTGAATGTCACTGAAATGAAAAATCTCTGTAGTATATATCTCTAGGACATGCTTTCTGGCCCCTGTGGCAGTGTGCTGTGTGTTGTTTTGGCAGACACAGATGACTTGAATCTCTCTGAACTGTGTGGGTAACTGCATGGAGACTTTTTTGTGCTTACCTTCCATCCTCAGGAAATTCAGGAGAGGCACTGCAGTCCCCTGAGCAAAGCTTTTCTCCACAATTGCAAAGGGATGAATTCTGCCCTTTCTCCAGCCACAGCATGATCTGTTCCCAATTAATGATCAAGTTATACTGTGAGGTATGCTGCAGCTCAGAGGGAGATCAGCAGCATCTGGAGGTGCTTTCTGGAGTGGTGGGACTGGGGGATGAAGGAAAGGCTTAGGGTGTGCTGAGCTGTGGGAAGGGCTCTGTCCCTTCCCCTCCTGTCAGCTTTCTGGGTAGCAGTGACACGTCAGGGGCAGCAGCACCATCACCAGGTACAGCTGCTCTCAGCGACCCCAGTGCTGGCAGACACTGGCATTTCATCCTGTGCCTTTCACTGCACAGGGTTTTCCCCAGGGAAATAACATGTTCCCTGCTATGTGCTCTGTTCAGCACAAGCCCACAGCACTTCCAGGAGCTCAGCTCCCGCACAGCCCCTTGTTCACTCTGCTGGGATGGAGAAGAGAACTGAAAGAGCAGAAGCAAGAAAACCTGTGAGTTGAGCAGGACAGAAAAGCCCCCAGGAGGTGATGCAGCACATCCCCCAGCAGCTGCTGCCCTGCCCGTGCCCCAGGGATGCCCCAGCCCTTTCTCCCTCTCTTCCTCCTGCCCAGCATGGCACCTCCTGGTCTGGGAATCCCTGTGCTCAGGCCAGGACAGGTCCTGGCTCTGATCCCTCCCTCTGTGTTCTCCCTGCCACGGACAAAGGGAATTCCAGCCAGGCAGGCTCAGTGCAGCAATTAGGAAGTGGTTTTAAACAGGTTCAGTCCTTTTTTTTTGGATGTGTAATTTGCTCGTTGAGTCCAGTTTTACCACTGTGATTCCAGGTGTTTGTGAGCTTGGTAACTTTGTCAGAAGTTTTGGAAGCAGGCTCTTGCTGAGTGAAGAAGCTCGGGGACCCACTGAGGTTTGCACAGCAGAGCACAGCCCAGTAGGATTCATTTTTTTCAGAAACTGCTACCTTCAGGTCTTACAAGCTTACCAGTTTACATTCCTTCAACCAAATCTGTCCATAAACCCAATGTAAAGGTACAAGGAAATTGCTGACCTCTTAATTAACCACTTCCATAAAATCTGCTATTAACCCTGCTCCAGAGAGTTTTAGTACCTTTTGTACCATTACACTGAAAGGCAATTTAATGAATACATGGCTTATTTCTCCTGGTATTTAATATTTTAACACTTTCTTGGCAAATATCTCCGTAGACTCAAAAGCACCTCCAGGCTGTGGAACTCCTGCATTTTGCAGTACCTGTGAACTGCACCCTGGAGAGATGCAGGGTATTATGTATTTCCTTTTATAAATAGGAAACTACTCCTAGGAGTAGGATCTGGGCAATAAATATAATATTCAATATAGG
Source organism: Pyrgilauda ruficollis (assembly GCF_017590135.1). Taxonomy (NCBI): domain Eukaryota; kingdom Metazoa; phylum Chordata; class Aves; order Passeriformes; family Passeridae; genus Pyrgilauda; species Pyrgilauda ruficollis. The sequence continues at coordinate 11,397,212 of NW_024514764.1, read as the reverse complement.
AAGCAAGACCAAATACTGGGTGCACAATAGTAGAAACTGTAGGGGGTGAAGGGAGTAACTTGTTTTGAAAGGTTACTGATGTTCTGTGTATTTCATGGTCTGCAGTGTTGTCCTGCCAAATTATTCCATGGCAGCACAAAATACTTTACTGCATTTCATGCCATGAAACACTTGCTGGTGCCATTGAGATTAATTTCTTTTATGCAGCTCAAGGTTTTCCAGGAGGTTGGTTTTGCCATGCTGGAAGAGTCTCTTTAATTAATGGCAGCCTGCTGCATTTCATTGTTTCTGCCTCAGACTTGTAAGAAATGGAGTTGAGTTTTCAACCATCCTGATGTTACTTTCTGTATGCATTTTCTGAAGTTGTTTCCCTGCAATTATAGTTCTCATTCCTCAGTGGCCAAGTAAGAGTGCAAAATCTCTCAGTGCACGTGAGAATAACTGAGTGAGTTTTTTGCCCTCTGGAAATGTGATGGTGACCATCCCTCTCTTTAAGGAGAAGATGATTGTATCAGTTTGTGCACAGAAATTCATGTTTTGAGAAGCCAATCAGCCTCCTCAATGCACAGTGAAAAGCAAAAGTCTTTGATGGGAAATAAGCTGGGAGGATTGTGGAGGTTTGAAAGGTGATTCCTACCTTGTTGTCTTCTTTTTCCCATTCATGTATTGTTAGAAAAGCATTCATAGAACCAAATGTAAATGATGGAAAACAAACTCTTTTATTTTTGAGCATTTGATCTATACATGTTTTAAATTCATATTGTTGGAGAAGTCAGTTTTCAGAGTTATGAACCATAAAGATGAAGAGCATGACAACTGGCAAGAGTGAATAAGAAACAAAAGACTGTTGCTGTTGAAATGAAGCAATCATTTTTATGGAAAGTTTCTGTACAACAGAAAATTGAGATGAATGAACACAAAATCTTTTGCATTAGTGATTTACTTTCTAGTCTGTACATATTAGTCAACTTTTAATTACAGTTAAATAGTTTTTAATCTTTCTTTATGATAGCTCTACAGTACATTCAGAGAGGAACACTGAAGCATGTGAAGGATTTAAGTTTTGTAATTTGTGCTTTCTAGTTAAGCAGAAATAGATGTATTCTCTGCCCATTTGGTTTCCTGCAGAAAGATAAGGAAATATCTACATTTTGGGGCAGAAGAGGTAAAATATAGGAAGGACTGAAACTGTAGCAGTGATTTGCAGAGGCTTTCAGTGATGCTTATTTTGTGATGTTTGTTTTGTGAAGTGATAATGAACTGGTAAATAAGTTATAAAACAGTCAGAACCTGTATTTGAGCTGCTAAAAGCTATTTGAAAAAAGAGTATCCGTGGATGCTGAACTAAGTCACAGATATTCTTTGACTTTAGCCTCTTGTATGTATAAATGTGTTGATAAAGGCCAGTCCTTGTTCTCTGACGATATTCTTTGACTTTAGCCTCTTGTATGTATAAATGTGTTGATAAATGGCCAGTCCTTATTATCTGACATTTTTGAGATATTTGTGAAGTTGCCTTGGCAGTTTACACCCAAATATGATTTTGGATTTGGAAAAAAAAAAAAACAAAAAAAAACCAAATACCCATAACTTTCCTCATTTGCTCCAGAATTGCATTTTTAACATAGTTTTTTCAATGTCACAGTTAAAAAAAAAAAAAAAAAAAAAAAAAAAAAAAAAAAAAACCCCATAACTTTCCTAATTTGCTCCAGAATTGCATTTTCAATATATTTTTTTTCAATGTCACAGTCGTCATCACTTAGCTTTTAATTGTTTTTTTCCCCTGATTTCGGGGCAGCATGCTTTGAAGGCACAGTTAAAATGTTCCCTTGTGCAAAAGCTTCCCAGCAGCTTTCCCAGTGAGCCTGCAGTGGTGGGGAGGAAGGAAATGTGGGGCAGTGCTGTCACAGCACGGGCAACCTTGGCAGGCAAGAGGGGCTTTTGTTTTTTTTGGGGTTTTGTTCTGGAGGTGCTGTGCTTGGTGGGACTTGAAAGCAGTCACAGAAGGTGAACCTGCAGCTCCTCAGATCTCTCCTGTATCCTAGAAGGCAGCATGGGGTAAGTGCAGGCTCTTTTGTAAATGTTTTCTTTTGAGCATGTACCCAGCAGGGGACAGAAGGTGACACAGCCTGTTGGCAGAGCAGAGGTCACTTCTCTGTAATGAAGGGGAAAGGAACAGAGGGTGAGCATGAGCCAAAAATAACTGAATTCATTGTTACTCAGAACACAGAACGTGGAGGAAACCTTTCTGCTTTAAGGAAGTTTATTCTGTAGAAAATTTGATGCTTTCCAAGCAGGATATAAAAATATGAAGCATCAGATGCTTCATTGAAAATTCCTGTGGAATCTTTTTGGAGGAAGGAAGTTTGACATGCACTGAGAGCAAACTCAATATGGTAATACTGTTGAACTGCCACAGAGAAACTATATCTGTGCTCAAGAGTTTTAGTTATTTAGAATCATAGGAAAACTTAGTTAATTGGTTTTACTTTATTTTCAGTGTGTACCTCAGTTTCTGTCTGGCTCATTACACCCAGGTGAGGTTCCCCAGGCTGATGGATTGGAAATGCCTGTGTGTGGTTTGGAGGTCAGCACAGCTGATCCCCTCAGCTGTGGACAATGACATCTTTAAAGATTTTCACTGAGCTGGGGTACAATGAAATAAATACCTGAATGTTCATCTTGTAGCTGAGTGAGGGTTTTTACAGCATTTCTTCTGGGGTTGGGATTTTGGAATTGCAGAAGCAGTAGAATGAGGAGGACAATGTCTTGCAGAAGTCATGATGTCTTAGAGACTTGTGGAGGAGGATGGAAGGACCCCAGAGTGGACCTTGAGGACACTAAATGCTTATGCTGCAGCCCAAGAGCCTTTGTCTCAGTCCAAATTCGTGGAGGCAGTAGGAACCTGCAGCTGAGCAAAGGGACTGGCCAGGAGAACCTACATCTGGGAGGATCCTGACACCAGAGCAGTGCTCAAACCCGTGTGTGCTCAGAGCTGGGCAGAAACCTGAGGTCAGTGGAGGTTTTCAATATGGGCTTCAGGCTGAAACCTTTGCAAAAGTGGCTGAGGGATGGGGGCAGTGCTGTTGGAGTCTGTGAGGTTGTGCAATGTTCTCCTGGCTCTGTGGCTTTGGCCACTGCGAGCCTGTGTCTGCTTCCCAGATTATGGAAGAGCTGCTTCCCAGTGGCTGTGGTGGCAGACTTTTGGAAGTATGATGTCACACTCAATGTGATTTTAAAAATAGACTTGTCTCTCCTGCTGCCTTGTTTTGTACAGTTTGTATCCTGTCGTTTAAAAGGCTACAATGAATAATTTACAAGGCAATAAACCTTCAAGTTTATTTTAGTTTCACAAAGTGATTTCTTGAAAGGACTTATTTGCATAATGCATTTTTGGTTGTTTTAAGATAAAACCACAATTAAATAAGAAATATAACTATCACAGAAAAACAGAGCAAGAGGCTTTTGAGTTGGGAGTGCAGCTATTTGCAGGAAGTCTGTGCTGGGATACAACATCAAAATTACTTGAGCTTGTGAGAGTTAAATGACTTTCTCATCTCGAAGATGGATTTGCAATGTAAATGTGCGAGATCCGTATGAAAGGCAATAGATCTGGAGAAGGAAGCACAGCATTTACTTGCCCTAGTGTGTCCTTTCTTGCAGGTATAAGAAGTTTTCAAAAATTAGCCAGAAGTGCTGTGGGATCATGAGTCTGCAAAGCATGACAATTGTACATAATCTTGTGGAAAATAAAATCACTGCCTCCTTTTCTCAGCAGATCTAAATTGCTGTGCAAAATTGAGCTATTATATTAAATAGGTAAGAAACCCTACTTGCCTGGTATGGCTTGGTGCCAGCATACAGTGTGCCCTGGACTGGCTCCTACTTGGGTTATCTCTTAGTTCTCATGGTAGATAGAGGTAGTGAATAATAACAATAATTCTGCAGTAAGCAGAATAAAACTGTCCTCCTGATTTTGAGGGAGTAGATAAAATCCCAAGGATTCAGGGGTAGCACAGTTCAAAATTAGCATTTCAGTGATTAAGAAATATTCTGGCTGCAGACTTTGGGATCTTGACAGCAGTGTAGCAAAAGTGATGTGTAAATTGGAGAGATCCTGGGAGTTGTTGAGCTTAAATTGATGTGGTTATTCAGGCACTAGGAAACTGAAGTAGTTTGGGACTGGTTTGTGGTGCAGGGAGCACCTAAGCACAAGGGCTGAGTAATCTGGGCTGTTTCTGGAGAATTGGTACTTGCACAGCTTTTGAAGACAGAATATTAAGTCCACTCTGAAAAGCTCCCTGGAAATAAGCAAGCTGTTCTTATTACCAGATCAGCAAGTTGTATGAGAAAATTTTATTTTTAAATCATAAATTTGGAGCGTGTGTTGTTTGTACTGTGTAGATTCTTAGCCAGAAATGGGTTTAAATTTGGGAAGAACTCCCCCAAACAAACCTCTCCTGTTTTACAGTGTTTTGTCCCATGACACTTCTCCCCCTGATCCTCATTATTTAGTAGCCATCAGGATGTCACATGCTTTGGAGACAGCCTGTGCTACCACAGGAATTGAAAGTCAGTGAAGGTGGAGTGCACAGGGCAGCCAATCCACCATGGTCACTGCCATTTTCACCCCTTTTATGTTCTTTTATGTTATGTATCTCCCATTGATATGTTTTTACCTGATATTATGGCTATTTATATGTATTTTGGGGTGTTTGTATGTACAGACCTGTTGGGCTCCTCTATGTAGCCTAGGGAAGACAGGGATGAGAAAAATGAGCAGACATTCTGCATTACAGTATGGTGATCATTGAGGCCAGTGCTTTATTTCTCTGCTTGGAAAGCTTTAAAATATTTTCTTTTACTGATCATAGTATTACAGCAACATTTTGTCAGTTTTTAGCATCTCAAAGTAAGTCTTACATAAAAGCCAGAAGGTGACACAATAAGGAATAAAAAAAAAGTTGTTAAATACCTCATTCATTTAAATAACTGTCTGAAATAATATACATGGACATGTTAGTATGTTAATGCTATATAATATCAGGAATATCATAAATATATGCCTGAAAAGTCTGTTTTGCTTGGGTGAGGGGAAAAATGTTCAGCATTCTGCATTCAGGTGGCAGAAAATTGCTTATCTGGGCAGGACAGTGCAGTTGGATTTCTATTTTGGTCCCTTCAGAAGCAGAGTGCAGTAGTATACAGAGGAGATTATGCTGTTAATCACTGAAAGCACTTGAGCAGCACTAAATAAGCTGTGTTCATGGAACTTGCAGGATACCTGTGTCTGGCAACCTGGCTGGAAATCTCCTCCTATCAGTCATTGTGATAGGAAAGAATTGATAGTCAGGTGACCTTTGGTTTTGGAGGAACAAGCTTCCTCCCACAATGTGGGAATGATTTTGTTGTATTTCACAGCAGGACTTGCTCAGGTCTGCTCTGCTCCTGTGTGAGCTCCCAGTTTGGCACTGGTGTTACTGGTGTGAGTGGTTTCACTGCTGTGGGGCCAGCAGGGTCAGTCTGGGCTGGGCTGCCAGGATTCTGCTTCCCTACAAGAGAAAGCCTCCAGCCCTGCACTGCTGGATTTATGGGATTGTGCACACAAGGAAAGCCCCCAGCCCTGCACTGCTGGATTTGTGGGATTGTGCACACAAGGAAAGCCCCCAGCCCTGCACTGCTGGATTTGTGGGATTGTGCACACAAGGAAAGCCCCCAGCCCTGCACTGCTGGATTTGTGGGGTTTTGGAAGCTTTCCCACCCAGCTGTGGGGCTCATGTGCAGCTCAGTGCAGGGGTGTAGATAAAGAAAACTGCTTTGTCCAGTGGAACAACAAATAAGCAAAAATAAAGCTTCTGAACTTTGCCATGTTTTTGTGCACATGGACAGCTTAAGGGCCGCTTTGTATTTCTTATTGTTGTATAAGTTCTCTTAATTCATCTGTGGAATATGGCAAGTCGTTGTTGCATATGAAATGGAGGACATGCAGGGATGAACTTTATTCCAAACTCCTAATTCCCAAGTCTATGACCCAACAAGTAGGAAAGAGTTGTATTTTTCAATTCATGAGATAATCAAAATTTATTAAATGTCAATTGAGTGAGTGTTGAATAAATGGCTTTGTAAAAAGAGTAATAATTTATCTGTGCTTTGGAAGGGAATGGGTAGGAAAAGACAATAAAACACCCCTCAATTTCACCTGTAGTGAATATTCATCATAATAAACTAAAACTTTAATATTGGCTTTATGATGCTATGATGGTTATGGAATTTTTGACGCCACAGGATTTGTGCCCAGGTAACCAAATTTTGGCTGTTATTCAACATATTTAAAACCTGTCTGAAGTTCAGCGTACAAAGGGTCCCTGGTACCTTTGTTTTAACTTGGCAATTTCATATCTTTTGTTCATGGTTAACTAAATTCTCATTTGAGATCTGTAAGCATTTAACTGGAATTGATCATATCTTCAGGTGAGATTCTATTTTACTTGAGCATTCAGATGAAAAGGTAATTGATGATTTAATATTTTTACTGGACAGGGCATAAAGCTATTTACATCACTGAGTGTTTCTCATTTTATCTTCCTTTACTCACACGATAATGAATTCATGAATATCAGACAAGTGTGTTATTGCATAGTGCAGGATCAATTTTCATTTGAAAATGTTTCTTTTCCTGGAGCTGCAGGGGGGTCAATTCTGGTGTGACAGTTGGTTTGGGATGTTCATGTGTCTTTGTTAGTGTGCTTGAGAACTCAGGTGTGATCAACACCACCTGAGAGAGAAGTCTTTCCATTTGAAATTATTTCCTTAAAATGTGGGAGGCCTTGGGAAAACAAAAACCTTGTTCATTGCAGTAATTTCAAAAATTAAACTATTCTTAACTAATGAAGTAAAAGCAGCTGGTTTTGCAAGTCAGCAGCAGCATCAATTCATCAGTGAGAACTTGCTGGGAATTCCTGTTATTAATAATTCATCCTGTAGGTCAGCTGGTTTTGCACAGCCAGAGTTGTTTAATCAGTTGTGCAAGCAGTGCTGGCAGTGGGAGGATCAGGAGCTGCCTCTCTGCCAAGTGTTCTTCCCAGGATTCCAGAACCAGGGGAGCATTGGGATTAAACATCACAAGTTGGATAAGATCATGTCATTCATCTCTTCTTAGTCATGTGGGCTTTTTATTATTTTTTTATTTTCTTTTTTCCTTTGTTTGTTTGTTTTGCTTTATCATTATTGTTGCTGTTCTAAAGAGATCCCAAGGAAATGTGTGTGCCTATTTGGAGGGGTTTGCCACGGGTGGTGTTGGTGTTCCCAGCTCTATCCATGTCTTGCCCTACTCATATCAGCAGGTTTTTGTACAGCTTGTAAGAGCTCCTCAAAATTGCTTCATTTTCCTGGATTTTATTTATGCTTCTCTGTTGCCTTAGCAATAGAAACACTCTTGTTTTATCCAAGTTTCTCCTTCCTGTATTCTTTGAAGTGTAGGATTTCCCAACTATTGCTCTGCCTGAACTTACAAGATACTGAATTTCAGTGGATTTCAAATTTCCACAGTTTCTTTATAACTTTGTTCAACTGGTTCTGTATAGGGGGAAATGAGAACTGTTATTATTTGCAAGTCATTATGAGCTTCCCTTCCCTTCCCTTCCCTTCCCTTCCCTTCCCTTCCCTTCCCTTCCCTTCCCTTCCCTTCCCTTCCCGCAATTTCTAGACTAGACAGTCTGTTGATGGGTTGAAATGTTTTTCACATATTTACTGACTGCTTTCCCCTTTCCCCTTTCCCCTTTCCCCTTTCCCCTTTCCCCTTTCCTTCCCTTTCCCCTTTCCTTCCCTTTCCTTCCCTTCCCTTCTAGCAATTTCTAGTCTAGACAGTCTGTTGATGGGTTGAAATGTTTTTCACATATTTACTGACTGTCCTGTCCTACTGCCAATAATGTTTTGATGTCAACACATTGTTTGTTATTGCTTTATAAGATCACACTTAAAAAATCTGGTTTCTTCAAGGTTATTCTTTACACTGATTTTGCTGAGTAGCCCCTGATGTTGAATTTGCACAAGAGCTCACTAAGTTGACTCGAGGAAATCTCATGAAATTAAACATCTATCTATAAAAGGTATCTCTGGATTTAGTGTCATCTGTCTTTTCTCTCTAATGCTAAAACATTTCTATGGCTACTTTTTGCTTTGGGGTAGGGTCTGATAAAACAAACTGCTACCTGCTCAAGTAGGTAGTACCTGTAAAAGTCATCCATGTAATGGTTAATTTAATATTTTTGTCTATTTGGTCATGAATTAAGTTGTCAAAGAGAAAAGGAAACAAACGGTGTTGGGTTCCTGTCAAGTAACGAAACTACTTTGTAATGTTTTAGTAGAATAACTGTGACAAAGTTCTCATGCTTTGTCCTGCAGATGGCAAAGGCTGTAAAGCTTCAGCAGCCCAAGGAGCTGTTTAGGAGGAGCAGGCTGAGGATGTTTTCCCAAGGAAGGAAGTCATGAATTCACTTATTGTGATAAATGGCTTTGGAGTATTCAGTTAATGTATCTTGTATTTTCTTTGTGAATCTCGAGGGCAGGAAAAACCATTCCTTTCCTTGTGGAGACTGTGCTTTCCCCATTGTTTTAATGAAACTAAAACAACTCCCAGCTTGTTTTAGTTTTCAGAGCTGCTGCTTTGGCTTCAGACCTGAAGAGAATGTTGTGTGGCCATTTTTTTTTTTCTATGTGTACTAGTGAGTTTAAAACTGCCAATTACCTACATGTAAATCTGGCTCAGTCCATATGCTCTGTAAGTATTTAATGCCTTAAATCCTATATGTGCAGGGAAATGGACTGTTTCACTCAGTAATGATGCAGGATATGAAAAGAAAATCCTTGTGGAGTTCTGTGATGTATTTCTATAACGAGAGTTATAAAAACCATAAAGGTTTGATACCAAATGTCTACTTTAGATCTTAGATGAGTAGGATTTGCTCAGAGGATTGCCCAAAATGCATCATATTTCCAGTAAAATCATGATCTAAATATTGTATCTAAATATCTATATATATAATATATGTTAATTATAAAGTGGGGGGGGAAAAAAAGAAAAAAACTGCTCAAAACTCAACCAAAACCACAAGGAAAATAAAAATTCTGAGCTCCTTACTAGGAAGTGGAAAGAATGAGGAGCAACCTTCTAATGAAGTTCCCTCTGTAACTTCTCTGGTTGTCAGCAGCACACATTAATTTGTTTCCATGGTTTTGTAGGGAAGTTGCTTGTCTTGCTGAACAGTCTGCTTTGATGCAGAAACTCGTGGCTGTTTTCTGCTGAGTAAGGCTGGGCTGTCATTGAAGATGCTCAGAAAGATTGTTAATAAAACAGCTGGATCCTGTCTAAGTGGAAAAGGCTAGATAGTGACTGTATAAATGGAATTTCTTGATGACACAACTAGTATTTATAAATTAACTTAATGAAGGTATTTTTAGGGTTGAATGAGAAATTAATCTTTTATGGATTGTCTGCAAATACTTTTGCAACAGAATTCCCTTTTCTGTTCCACTGAAGCAGTTACTACCTTATCCCAACTCTGCTGTTCTGTCAGAGAAACAATTTTTTATGGTTTTCAGTAAAATTAGACATGTTCTGTTTTTAAAAATACTCCTCTAAATAGGTCCTAAGGACAATCTTTCCAGTGATTTTTTTTACCTAGTCAGGTAAAAAAATGAGTTTTACTGGCAAGGAAAACTTATGTTGAAAGTTTTATTTGACATTTGATAGCGCAATAGCAATGTCAGTGTTTTATGGAATCAGATAATTCTCATCTGTGGTTTCTGAGGTTTCTGATCTGTGCAGGCATCAGAAGAAGAAGAAGCAGAGCAAAAAGGGGTTGGGTTTTTCATGTACCTTAATTTTTCTGCCAAATCTGAGTCCTGCTAATTCTGTATCCCTCAGCAGAGCGATGCTTTCAGTGTGTGAAGAGCAGGGAGGGGAGAGGTTCTCACATCAAGTGGAAAGTGAGAATTTCTGTCTTCAACAGGTCCATAAACACCTGGATATCCAGGGCTATCCAGCTGGAATCAGCACTTGGAACTCTGTTGTCTTCAGGGTAAAATCTGTCTCTTAGCAGTGTGGGCATTTCTGAAGTGTTTGACCTGCTCAAATTTGTGGCAGGAAAGAGAGATCAGAAAGGAGATGATAACTGGTTCCTGAAATACCCAGGCCAGTGGGAGGGAGTTGGGGATGCTGAATTTCATCTGCTTTAGAGACTCCGTGACCTCCTGTCTTTAGCAGACTGTTGGAGTTACTTCCTTTTCATTAATTGCCATTATCTGTTCACACTCATTAATGCTGTATTCTTTTTTCTTTTGCTGAATTTGGAAGCAGTAACAACCTGCAAACTTTTTTTCTCTGCCTCTAATAAGTCAGAATTTGAAACCAAGTACTGTGGTTTTCTACTCCAACCAGTTGTATTGGGCTTTAGTTTTTAATTTATTCACACATACAGAATTACAAAATAGCAAACAGGACTTCAAGACAATAGAGGGATTTCTATTTCCTGTAGCATATTAATATATTTTATATGAAAATGGCTTTTGAGTCTAGCACAGTAAGAAACACACACTTGCAGACATTGTCTTGAGGGACAGTTCAGGACATCTAAAAACATCCATAAGCATCATTTAAAACTGCAAAGATGAATAATTTTTGAATCTCTTGTAGGTTGTCAAATATTCCCTATGATCAAACCTGTTTTATTCATGCCTTAGTATCCTGAACTATCAAATAATAATTCCAAAAGTTCTGAATGTGTCAAGAAATCCATGATGTTAAGAGGGGGGCAATTCATTTTGATGAACCACAGGATTGGTGGCATTGAAAAACCCCAATAAAAATAAAAAATATGCAGAGACACTTTTCTTCATCACAAGAGCTGGAGATATTCTTCAATGTAAAAAAGGGGAGAGGAGAAATAATTTTTTCATGTTTATAGTAATTTCCTAACACATTTATGCTCTTGTCCTTGACTTGGCACAAAGTTCTGCAATCAATATGGTTTGGATATTTGAAAACAAACTGGTTTTATTTTATTGGATTTTTAAAAAATGTGGAAAACCAGATACTGTTTCAGCTTTATAGAATAATCATTCTTAATCATTTGCTTAGCAAAACAATTTATTAAGCAATGAAGGATAACGAACCATAAAGTTTTAATTTGCCTTTTTTAATTGAGTTGTTAATTAGGACCCCTCCACAGTTGGCAATTCCCAACTTGCTTTTTGTTGCTTCTGTATCCAAGACAATTTAAGAAACCTAATCTGTCTTAGTTATTCCAAAAAGACACTTCCATGAATCAAATCTATAGGTGATTATGTTCTAACTGTGCTGAGGCTTCTGTGAGTGCTTATTAATTATGTCAGTGGTTAATGATCAGGCAAGAAATATGGGAATGCCAGCAGTGATTGTTTAGCAGAAGGAGAAGAAATATCCTGTGTTCTCAGAAATTTTTAGTCCTTCCACCTCATTTAGGGTAGAAATTTAATGATCACATTATCCTGTGGGAGCACTGGGCTTAGTCTGACATTTTGGATGTAGGAGCACTGTTGAGATCTTGTTATCCATCATAATAAACATTGAAGCATCTATTTCATCTAGCTGCAAGTGCTGCTTGTGAGTTTTGTTTTATTTCTATTTTAAATTGTAAATTTTACCCCTAATTAAGAATTTAAGCAAAGAGCTCTCAACTCCTCTCCTGAGCTTCAGGAAGCTAAGAACAGTTTATTGGCTCATGGAAGCTCTTTGGCTGAATGGAAATGCCAAGAGAAAGATAAAATATACTTGAATCATCTGTAAAATGTCTGGGATTGATTGTAGTATTCCCCTTGACTGCTCTCAAAGAGACTTTTTCCACTAAGAAACAAATTTGGGTTTCTACTCCCTATATTCTGGGTTTCTTTACTAGCACAGGCTGCCTGTTCTGTCTTTCAGTTTCCTAGAGAAATGCCTGGTGTACAGGATGCTGTCCTAACTCAGTTATTTAAAAGGGTGCAGATTAATTTATTTAAAAGGTATCCAGCAGGAATTTGCAGCATCTGAGATGCATTTAGATGCCTTATGGTCTACTCAGAATAACCATTGTGCTTAAAGAGCCATGAAAAAAGGCACAAAGGTGCCTCTGTAAGGGGCAGCATGACCAGGAATGAGAGAAATTGAAACAGTCACAGGTCTAGAGAACAGGGAAGCAGTAGCTGGTGGCTGTTGTCCCAAGGAAACATCTGAGCTGGAATTTTTATGCACTGTATTTTTTTTATGCACTACTTTTTTTTCTTTACCCAAAGCCCGTTCTTCATGGGAAAAGCACAGAGGATAGATGGTAGGAAGGCATTACCTGCAGGTCCCCAGCCTCTAAAGACCTTTTATCCCTATCCAAACTTCCAAAAAAGCAGCAGCTGATTAATTTACAACATCAGATTCTGGTGCCTAAGGGAACACATGCCAAGCATGAGTTGATGAGACAGGCTGGTGAATTATGACAGACACGCTGGTTTATACAGCAGATCTCCACTTTTTTCCAATTGAAGGCATGCCTCCCTATCACTTAGATGCCAGTCACTTTAGATGGGCCTAGGGCAGGAGGATGTAAGGTTTAAATTGTAAAATTATCCAGTTCAGAACTCTCTGGGGTGTCTTGGTTCACTTACATAGACACAGGCAATGTAGACAAGACACTCTGACACTGTGTGAATATTTTGTGCTCTTAACAGCTTCAGTAGCTGACCGTGGCAGTGGTTTTGGTGTCACTTGATTTTAAGTATGCAAGAAATAGCCTGAAATCCCTCTCAGTTTAAATGGTGCTGGCTGCTCAGTGTTGTATTTTTAGATAACTAATATGGAGAAAGCGTGTGCTGAGAACATGCTGACTCACATATTATTTAAATCCTGGAAACAAATGAGAGAAAATGCTAGGAAACAAATTTACTTGCTTCATTTTAATAGAAAGAGAAAGTTAGACCTTGACGTGTTTCCATTTGCAAGGTGGAATAGTGTTAAAATGCATAGAAATGTATTGCTGCTATTAGTGAATGATCAGAGCATTAACTGAGTTCCTGAGATGCTTTGTTATCAAGAGATTCATTTTCTGCTCACTGAGCTTTACCTCCTTACTTTGGCATGTCCCAGCTATTTGCATTTCCTTGATAAATTTGAATACTCAGAGCCCAGTCTCTCTCTTCCCCCCTCCCCAGAGAAATCTCTGCACAGCTTTAATAAGCAGCAGATTGCCTTAAAATGTTGTTATTCCCTAAGAACCACTGCAAGGGTGGTTCCTGTGGCCAGTGCAAAGCTCACCTGCTGTTTGCTGCTGCTGGGAAGGGTGGCTGAACGTGCAGGGTCCTGGCTGGGAACCAGAGAGAGTGTGGATTTTCCCAGGAGGTTCTGTGTGTCCCTGCCCTGTGTCCTCTGGCCAGATGTTCATGTGAGAGCCCTGAGCAGGGATGGGAGCATGGGGGTGACAGAAGAGAGGATGAGCCAGCAGCCTCAGTGGGGATCTGTGGCACAGCTGGGCACAGGGTGAGGAGAAGAGAGATGCTCTGAACAGAGGGAATCCAGCACCAGCCCCTCTCCCCAGTGCTCACAGCAGCTCTGGGCTGCTCCCTGCATTCCCTGCTGTGTCTGTCACTGTTTACCTCGGTGGCTTTATCAGCACAGCAGGAGTTCAGGTGGAGGATGATGTCCCTGAAATCCACAGAGGAAATAAAGGCGTGTTCTCCCAGCCACCCTTGGTGATTTGTTGTTAGGACATGTCTGCAGTGACACCTCGGGCCACTTTTATGGGATAATTGTAGGTAACTGGCCTGGCATTCCTTCTGCAAGAATTCCCAGGCCCTTAAAGCTCACACTTCATAAACCTTAGGTGGGTTTAGGAGTATGAGTGTTCTCTGCACTGAACTGGAGGCAGTCAGCAGAGGAGCTTTGTAGTCAATACTAATCGAGTGTGTGTTACAGGAGCCACTAGGAAGATTCTTTAGTACTCATAAATCTGTTACAAGATGTGATTTATAAATGCAGAATTTGATTAAAACGTTCCCATTTCTTTAGCCACGAAGCAAGCATTCACAATACTGAGGCAATGTAAATCAAATCTCCTTCCTAGCTTCTCACAGATTTTTTTTCCTTACTACTACTGCTGCTTCCCTTTTGTGGAAGGGAATTTGGTTTGGTTTTTGTTGCAGAAGTGTAATGGACTATCCTGGGTTAGTGCCTGCACCTGCCATGAGCGTGGAGGTAGGCAGGGTGTAGAGCTCTTCCTCCAGAATCTTTTAGCAGCAAGGAACCCAGGAAGACTATTAAAAGCATAATGAAAACCTCATTCGGTTTCCTGTCAGTTTTCAGAGCTGTAAGTGGCTCTAATTTGCACAAGATTGGAACAGCATTGAGGAATTACAGTAACTAGGCGAAACACTCACTGGGTTTGCAATTTTCTGATAGCATCCCTTGTAATTTCTTGTAATGCATTTGTAGCTAAGTACAATGACAAATGTCAAGGCTCATTGTGCGAGTTTTCCGCACAGCAGCGCCAGGCTGGGAGCTGGAATGTCAGCTGCTGTCTTGGGAAAAGCTCCTGGGACTGCTGCATGCTCCCCATCCCCAGCTGGGCCAGAGAGACAATCCTGGCCTGCAGCTGGGGGAGAAGTGCAGAAAATAATTGCTTTCCAGGTAGGTTTTTTTTTTTTAATTGTTCTCAGATTAATTTTTTTATTTTGTAGAAATTCCAACAATAAAAAGGAAGCCTGGGAGGCCTATTAAACATTTAGTTTGACATCAGCACATGAACCCTGGCTCTCCATTAGGTGTTTCCCACAAAAACCCACAGGGAGCTGGTGGTTATGAGTCAAAGCAAACCCATGTGGACTTTTCTGCCTGCCTTGAATGATTTTGATGAACAGTCATGTGCAACAGTGGGCTGAAATAAAACCTCCCAGTGCTGTGGTATCAAATGCTGGTCTGCAATAGAGATAAATACAAATGAGTGATTCAGTGAAAATACAACCCAAATATTGTTCATTAAATGCTCAAAAAAGTGATTAGACACAGTGCAGCTTATCTGAAGTAAATAAAAACTACTCTGGCTGTTGATCTCTGTTACTCCCCTGCAGCACACCATGCCTCTTGCATAAAGCTGAGAATGTTAATGTGGCTATGAACAAAGATTTATGAACATGGATAATTGCTTGAAGCTGATTTTCCTGTTCTTGCAGTTGTGTTACTTGGATGGAAGCAACTATATTGATTTTAGTAGCTGGAAAAGAAAAAGGAAAAAATCATTTCCACTCTGTTTTGTAAGACTGTAATAACTTCAGTGATGTGCTTAAAGACTGGCCAAAGAGAGAAGTCTTAATTAAAGCAATGCTTAGCACATTCCATCTGATTTTGTTAGCTAACATTTGTTCTGAATGACACATGTCAAAAAACACCTTCTGCAAATATTTACTTGTCAAAGTAGCAACAATATTCAGAGATCCTGAGAGACCCTGAACTTGTTCTCCCCCTGTTCTGGTTTGTTTTGCAGTTTCATCCTGAATAACTCCATTTTTTGCACCATTTCTAATGTGCCACTGCAGGAGTTACTGGAAGGCTCCGTATGTATTTCACTTTTCTCACTCATGTGGTCTCCCAATTTCTTAGTCCTCTCCCATCAGAACTACCTGAAGATGAGTAGGCTCCAATTTGTAATTAATAGGTTTAATAGATTAGTTTTGATTTTGATAGACAGATGAGTTGCCTGTGTGTGACACAATTCATGTATGATGTGTAGCACAGTTGTTTGCTGTGTGTACATAGTTTATATGTGATTTATTAACTCTGACAGACTAATTTCACATGTTTAATAGAAAAGCAAGATGTATTGTAATTTTCTCTGTTAAAGACTGACTAGTAAAAATTGCAGAAAATGCTGATTTTGTACTAAAAATAAATTAGATATTATTAATCATTGTGAAAGAAATCTCTGAAGCAAATAAAAAATTGAGGTTTTTGTTGACATTTAGAAATGTGTCAGATCTTGCTCCAGGATCTTTCTGCTCAAGGAAATCCTTTACTTGTTAGTGATCCTTCGTCAAACTATTTATTCAAAATGTATTCTGGTCAGAATTTATTTCTGAGCTCTACAGGTGAGAATTAACATAGTATGGAAAGCTGGAATGTCTGGTTTCTGTTAGACTAATTCATACAACTACAGAGCATTAATTTGGAAGTTAATGAGAAAAGGGTTTCATTTTCAGCTTGCTGTACAATTCAGTCATTTACCTACAAGTTTGCAGTCATGAGGTGTTGAGGTTTTGGTGGTTTGGTTTGGTTGTTTTATTTTATGAGAAGAACTGGAAGGATGTTTTTTTTGTTGGTGGTTTTTTTTTTTTTTTTTTCCCCTCTCATGCCTTTCTTCCAGGAAAGCTCTATTTTGGATTCTTTTTCTCATGAGCAAAACGCTTCTCTAACAATGGTCTCATTTTTCTGTACAGGAGAAGGAATTCAGCTTCTGAACCAGGCAGGTGGCAACTAATTGCATTTCAAATTTTAATTCTCTTTAAAACTACTTCAAATACTTCAAAAATTGGCAGTATGTTGCATCATGCAAATAGGAACTCAGGCATAACATACTATTGTTTTTAGAGTGAAAAGCATGGTGAAGGAAGAAGGGTGGAGCACGTTTAGAAGTCCCATTTTTTTGCACGGCATGCTGAAGCACGGTGTGAGCTGAGAAATGTTCATTTTAACTGCAGTTGTTCTCTTTTAACCTCTGAAGCACATTGGGATAGACCCTCATCAGTCAGGGGCCTGCAGAATTGGGTCTATTTTTTCAGTACAAGGACAAAGCAGAAGGTGTGTGCTAAGGTAGTTATTATATCTAAAAACAATCCTAGGGATTTTTAATTTTCTAATAATATTAAAAAAAATGAAGCTGTCATCAATGAAGCTGTTGCAGAAAGGAAAACAGAAATTGGAACAAAGCCTTTTATAATGCCATCATATACAGATCTCACTAGCTAGCAAAATTATCATCATCTTCAGGTGATTCTTGGTAAAACAATGCTCATCTCAATCAGATTGGATGTCAGCAGGGCATGTGTGTGTCTTGAGTGACATTTGCAATGAGTAGGTTTTAAATTGAAAATTAAAATGCGTATTACTGGTTCTTCATTTAAAGCACACTCAGTGCGGAGGTGTAATTAAAGGAATAAATGTAATTATGGGGTAAGGCAGTGCTCCAGAGGATCAGCTGCAGGTTCGGGAGTCACTGGATGGAGGGTGGCTTTCAGAACCCTTCTGAGTTGTTGCCACCAGTGCCTGGGGCTGTTCAATCAGGACACGCCTGTGGGCATCCCGTGTGCCTGCTGACAGTGCTTTTGGCTCAGAGCTGAGATTTCTGCCCTGCTTTGGCAGGTAATTTGGGGAAAAGCCACAGCCCTGTCCCCTGGAGCGTTCTGTCCCCACTGAGGAAGAGGCACAGCAGCAGCTGAGCCACCCCCAATCCCTGTCCTTGGGTCCTGCCGGAGGAGAGCCAGAGCAGCCCCAATCCCTGTCCATGGAGAGCCAGAGCAGCCCCAATCCCTGTCCATGGAGAGCCAGAGCAGCCCCAATCCCTGTCCTTGGAGAACCAGAGCAGCCCCAATCCCTGTCCTTGGAGAACCAGAGCAGCCCCAAACCCTGTCTGTGGGTGCTGTTTGCACCAATGTTTGGCCATTCCCAAAAGATATTCAAAAAGCTATATCAAGCACATTTATGGGATCATCCCCAAATAATCTCTGGATTCTGGTGGGAACAGTGGGTTCCTCACCTTCCCAAGGCATCGTCTGAGCCTCAAGAATGAGAGATCCTTGGCTCTATGTGCATCAGCTATTGTGTCAAATTTAATTATAAAGGGAAAGATCGATCTTGAGTTAAGGATGTTGCTCCCTTTCACAGTATATTTAAAAATCAGACCTCATGGTGCAACTATACTGTGGATGCTGAAAGTCTAGTCAGAGAAAGTCAGATAAATTTTCCCAGGCCTTGCTTTAGGAAGTTTTGGGACAGTTCAGAGAAAGAATTAAAACAATCCTTAATCTTTGCAGCTGGTGTTTTGAACGTGTTGTTTCTTGTAAGATGTTTACAAGAAGGGTGTTGCTCCTAATTAGCCAATGGTGTGAGGGGTGTTGATAAAGGACAGTCAGGTCCAGCTGTATTGTAACTGTCTATAAAAGAATGGGTGGTATTTAATAAACTTGCATTTGCCTTCTGAGCACCTAGGAGTTTGTCACTTCATTCATCCATCCTTAATACAAGAGTGACACTATACTTTTTTAATTCAGTCTGCATTTAATATTTCCTTTTAATTCCACATGGTGGCTGTGCTGTCACAGAGGTGATTTTGCATTTCCTGCTGCTCTGCTTTGCGCTGGAGCCAGCAGCAGGGCTGAGCTCTGTGCCAGTGGTGCCAGGGTGAGGAGCAGGGCACGGGAGGTGCCAGAGGGGAGCCTGGTGATGGATGGTCCCAGCCCAGCACGGGAGCTGTGAGCTGGCCTGGAGCAGCCCTGCTGAGGATGACAAGCTGTCTCCTTGGCCAGCTCGCTCAGGTCAGAGCTGCTCTGCTCCTCAAAGCCAGCTCCAGCCTTTGCCTGGCACGTGCAGGCTTTGTTTGTTAGCACTGAACCGTGCCCGAGCTGAGCTTACTGCAAGCAATGAAGCCAGACATGAAATGGCTTTTTCCTGCTTCCAGGAGGGTTATCTCACAGTAGACATTCCTTGGGACTCCTTTTTCAGTGTCTGAAAAAAGGAAAGTGACAGCTGCTGTAACTCCACGTGGTATTGTAGAGAAAAAAAGAAATTGATGCAGTTTCATAGAGTTTGATAATGTAATCAGTTTTTAGTGATTTTTTTTCTTGCTCAGTGATTCACATGCCATGAAATTATTTTATTAGACCACTGCAAGGGTCACCAGGTAGAATATCTAAAGGGCCCCAGATACCTCTTCAGCAGAATCAGCTCACTTCAGATTGGCTGCTGGCCATAAGTTTAGTATGTAAATTGGTTAAATGGGCCACTGGATATTTTGATTGTATCTTAGTTTAGAAAGTTAATAAAACAGGAACAAATATTTAGTTGAGGCAAGGAGAAAGTCTTTAAGATGACGTTGCTCTAGGTTCATGTCTGATCAGTGTCATGAATCTGGGGGAGTGTGCTTGCATCAATTGAGCATTTGAGGTTTCTGTGGCATGCAGATAATCCATTTTGCACGCTCACCGCTTTGGTGATGCGAGGCTGGCATAATACAGTCCTCAGGGTGGGCACAAGCCCTGCTCAGAGAGGGAGGGAGGCTGCTCCATCCTCTGTGTGACTGCTGCTGTGCAATGTGCTGCAGGGCCCTGGCACTGCCAGTGCACGTGCTAAAGTCAATGGGCACATTTGGTCTAATTAATTAGAATTTCTAAAGAACTGTAGGGTATGTTTGCAGGTTTTCTGCTCTTCCCTTTTATTTCTGGCTACAGCTACTGTTTACAACCACCAAGATACTGGGCAAAGTGCAGAGTTTTATATTTCATCCTTCCTGTGGATCTGGCAGTTGAACAGGGGCTGAGATTTTTGGTTTGGGATTTCAGGAGCTGGGTGGAAATCTATGGAGCAAAATGAGTGAGAAGCTTTAATTTAGTTGAGTGAATATCATCCCACTAATGAACTACTGTTGTGAGATATGTATAGCCATTACTTTGGTGTCCAAATTATTCTCACTTTCAAACCTTATTTAAATTCTTAATAACCTTTATTAGATGGAGGAGAAAAAATTCCACCCGGAAGCCTTCAACCTCCCAAACTGATAGACCACACTAATAAAATCATGTACAGTCCTAAAAGAGAGAATTATGATGTAGTATAATAGTGTCTAAGCTAATGGAATAAATTAATAGAGTTTTGATAATTGATTTGTAGAAATAATCTGAAAGCTGATTTTTAATTTTAATTTTTTTTAGTGACTCTATGTAATTGTCTTCATTAGAATGTTCCTAGAGAAATATGAAGTGGGCACTGAAATTTCCAGAGGAGTGTTTACTCCATGTGCTCTTAAACATCCATAATTAACCGGAACATGTATTTTCCAGAGAAAATATTTCTCAGGAAATATCTTCAGAGTATCTACTAAAAACAGGCCCAGTGCAGAGATTCTCTAGATAGTTCTCCACTCAGGGAGGTTGGAACCTGCAATTTAAAGAAAACAGAGCCTTTCTTAGAAACTTAGAGGAGGAATGCTGGTTTTAAGAAATTGAGAAGTAAAATATATTATTATTTCTCATAATGCATTCATTCTTTTACCTTAGCATCTTGTTCAGACCTCTGATGACTCTTGAGGTTTTAATGCTGCCCTCTGATATTTACTGGCACCTTTCCAGCTGGCAAGGTCCCCTGTGACCAACGCACTTCACAGTTCCTCAATTGCCCAACACCCAAAGCATTTGAAATACACAAAAGCTTGAGGTTCAAATCAGAGATGTAATGTTACAGGAGTGTAAGTTCTCTCCTCCTTGGCAAAAGGAGATTCTGATCAGAGGAAAAGCTGCAGCTTCCCCAGCTGGGGAATTTTGAGTCTTTCTGGAGCTGAATCTCCATCCTGTGCTGCGGGTGGGATCCTTTGTGCTGCTGCCTCCACCCTCCTGCTTTGCCTTTTCAGGCAGTGGAATCAGTTAACATTTTCTGGAGTTTGTGGAACAGTGTGTTGCTAACGTGGTTCCTGTGCAGCTGTGCTGTGTCACCAGATGTTGGGGCTCCTCTGGGGCTTGTCACAGCTCGTGGCACACTGACAGAGAGTGCATCTCTGCTGCCAGGAGGAGCAGGCTGTTTGAAGGTCACACCAGGGAGCACATCACACCTGACCAAAAGCCCCAGGGCTGGGGAAGGAGGGCTAACAACCTCAGGGCTGAAGGTGAAACTGTGCAGCTAATGACAGCTGGAGTTTTTAAGTGTTTGGGAGTGTCTTTTTGTTGAACCTATTGACTTGCCTTGGGTCTTCATGTAAAAGCAACCCAGGGCTGACTTAACTCCTGATTATCCTTCAGCAAACAAGGAGAAAGTGAAGAAATACATTAGGTCATCAATAGCAGTAAGATATCCTCTGTTCTTCAGGGAAAAAAAAAAGTCTCTAAAGTGCCTCTTGTCTTGATTTTCTCCTGCTTTTCTCTGTGTCTATGTGCCTTAAAATGTTACTCAGACAGAGCAGGCGTTGATTGTAAATTCTGGGTGAGGTTTCGGTGCCCATGGGGCAGCACAGACCCAGCTGTGGAGCTGCATCCCAGGGAGATGCATTTGTTCCAGAGCAGCTGAGGTGCAGGGTGTGGCTGGGAGCACCTGTGGATGCTGAAGGTCACAGCATGCCTTGGGAAGATGCTGGAGTGTGGATTTCAGGGTTCAGTTCTTGTGGATGAAGCACACTTTGGGAAGGTGCTGGGGTGTGGATTTCAGGCAGCAGCAGTGCTCCCACTGCTCCCAGTGCCAAAGCTCTGCCCGTGCCGTGCCCTGCTGGGGCACAGCTCAAACCCTGCCCACCCTGGGCTGCAGCTTTGGGGTTGCAGAGCCCCTCTGCTCCAGGGAATCTGGGCAGAAATCCGCCCTGCCCAGCCTGGGGCACATGAGCACGCAGGTTCAGAGTCTTTGCTGAGCTTCAAGTGAATTTTCTGTCAGCTGTTGGACTGCAGGCACAGCAATGAAGTCGAGTTTATCAAGTTATTTGTTCGATTAAAAATAGTAATAAAAAATAGGAAAAATAGAGCGGGTATTTTTTGTTGTCGTTTTGTGTGGGTTGTTGTTGTTGGTTTTGTTTTTGATTTTTTTTCCGCCTGAACCCCCGTGCTGGCTCGGCGTGACCTGCGGTGTGTGCAGACCCTGTCATTGGAACAGCAACTGCGCTCTCTGCTGGGGCTGGGCTGCGCCTGCCTGTCCTCCGGGCCGATCTCGAGGAAAAATGCGCTCAAAGGGGAGGCATTGGAATTTCAGGACATAGCACGAGAGATGAAGTAATTGAACGTAGTTAATTTTAAATTTGAAAAATAATGGTATAGTAGTTTATGCTATTAATATATCTCAAACTCAAAATATATTGAAGGGCTCTTCAATATATTTCAAAGTAGTTGTTTTTCTTGTGCCTTTCACTGGCAATTTGAATGTTATGAAGAAGAGGAAAAGTCATTAAATATGTTTTCTATACCACATGTGAAGGGAGAATTACAGCCTATTTACTTTTTTCTTTCTTTTTCTTATGAAAGGGGCAAACATGAAGCTCCGAAGGCTTAACTAATTTTCCTTAACATGTATAAGATCATTGTTATCTATTATATAAAAGAATTCTTTATTACTGTTTTAAGCTGTATCTGTGTTCACAGATTTTCTGTTATTTGAGAATATGGTTTTTTTTTTTTTTTAATTCCCTACTGCCAGTACCCTTGGTGAGATGTACTCAGAGGAATTAGCATTAACAGTTTGTTTGCCTCCTCAGTGTCGATGAGCTACTCTTCAATTACTTTTCAGTAATTCAAATCAACATTCAGAATTGATTGTGGATGTTGTAACCACACAGGCAGATATATTAAGATAGAATTGAACTCAGAATCAGCTTTGTGATTTTGAAGCATGTAAATGTTATGTAAATCATAAGCCATCCTAGATGTCTTATGTACATCAAATATAATTTATCATTATTAATTAGGACTTGTGCTTGGAGTGGTGGGCTGTAGAGCAGGCTGGAAGCCCAGGTAGAGCTCAAAATGCTGTAGTACTAAATGATATCTAAAATGATATTGTACTAAATGATATATACTGTGCTTCTGAAGTGAGCTGCTGTCAAAGGACACTTGGCATTCCATGAGGAGCTGTTCCCTGGTGTGGGGCTCCTCTGCAGGTTCCCCCTCCCTCCTGTCCCTCCCTGCTGGGCTTTGCCCTCTGTCTCAGGCGTTCCCCATGGCCCTGCCAGCCTGGCTGAGGCTCAGGGTGCCCAGGGTGGGTGTCCAGGACAGGCTGTGCCCAGCCTGGAGCATCCCCTGCTCACCCAGAGCCCCCAGCCCCAGCGCTGCACCCAGGCACTGACACTTGGTAACCATGACAGTAAAACCAGACACTTGTTCGGGTTTCTTTCCAGTTCTTGTTCCTCTAGAACCTCTAAAATCCATTCTTATTTCAGTTCTTTCATTATTTTCATAAGCAGGTGCAAACAATCATTGTGAGTGCCCAGGGCAGCCTTGCACACCCTGGAGTGGGGAGTGGTGCCTGCAGTGAGCAGAGCTTTGGGGCATCCTGCTGGCTCTCCCAGAGCTTTGGGGCATCCTGCTGGCTCTCCCAGAGCTTTGGGGCATCCTGCTGGCTCTCCCAGAGCTTTGGGGCAGCCCTGCTGGCTCTCCCAGAGCTTTGGGGCATCCTGCTGGCTCTCCCAGTGCTTTGGGGCATCCTGCTGGCTCTCCCAGAGCTTTGGGGCATCCTGCTGGCTCTCACTGTGGGCTGCACCCTCAGGGCTCCCTGCTCAGCACTCACATCCCCCAGTGATGCAGAGAGCTGCAGTGAATCCCCAGTGCAGCGTGTGTGTGCGTGTCCCCACTCTTCCATTTGTTTGAGAATGACAGGCCAACTTCATAAACTCTGTTGGTAATCACAGTTTAATTCTTACAGGTACTCAGTGCTGCTGTGTTTTATCACTGAAGTTATTTTTATGAGAAATCCATACCTATTCTCCTTTTGTGGTTTAATCTGGGGGAGCTCTCCCTCCCTGCTCCAGCTGTCAGTACTGCAGACTCAGCCAGGGAGCTGAAAATCCTTTTATTCCTCACTAGCAATAAAAGTTCAACACATCAAATTATCTCCCCATTTATTACTGTGCCACCTCATCAAAAGGCTACTGCAGGAAAATTTGTGAGAAATGATATATCCTGCAGATAAAGCTGAGCCAAGGCATAGCCACGGGGCTCTTAAAATAAAAAATGTTACTCAAATGGGCCTGTTCTGTACTGTTTTCTCCTAATCTTCACCTTCCCCCCCCAAATTGTCTTTCATTTTCTTTTTCCCCTCTGCTTCTGTCACTTTTTTCTTTGATTCCCTATTTATCCCCCTCTTAGTCCAGAATAGGCACCAAAAGTAGTTCCCCAGTTTTGATCAGACTTGAAAAATGAACCTTCCACATCCTGCTTTCTTGATGTTGATCTGTTTGTTTTTTTAAAGAAGGTCTTTTATTGAAGCAGGTAGGGGCTGCTGCCTTGAGCTGGGCTGTAAATCAGGGGCTCTGTGCAGAGCTGTGCAGCAGGGATGGGCTGTTTGCAGTGCTCTGGGGCACACACTGGGGGTTAGCAGTCTGTTTCTTGAATCTGATTTTCCTGAGCAGTGCTGAAGCACCCATGCAGTGCTGCACTGGGCTGCATTTGTGCTCCTGTGCAAGCCAGGGGAAACAGATGTGATGGAAATCCTGCATAAATGTGACATCCTGCAAGTTCCTTCAGGCAGGAGGAGCAGCTGGGGCTGTGTCACAGCGCAGGTGTGGACTGAAGTGTGCCTCAGAGATTCAGGCTGCCTGCCTGAGTTCTGTGCATTGCTGGAGCTCTTTTGTCTCTCAGGAGCAGGGGAGTTGTGTTCAGCTTGCTGGAGATGTGCTGGCTCCGTGGGAAGGAAGCGGAGTTGAAATCAGATCTTTGGGTTCTCCTTGGGGCATTGAGGAGTCAAAGCTACTGAGCTTCTCCTGGGATCTGGTTTTAGCAAACCTTTGTAGCCTTGTGATTGTCCCTTTGCTCGAATATCCCAGTCCAAGAACTTTGTCCATGTGAGTGGTTGTATGTGCTTTAGTTTCAGTATTAAAGTTATGTGCAAAATCACTGTGGCAAGAAGCTGGTAAGTAAGGGTAATACAGGTTTTTTATGGATTTGGAGAAGAGGTTTGTAGACTTCTTTTTTTTCTCTTTTCTTCAGAGATTGTAAAATTATTTTTCTTTTACTACAAATTACTAATATTTGAAACTGGTGAGACAGGAAAGGAATGTCCTGACAGAATACTGAGTCACTGACCCAGCTTTAAGTGGAAATAAAGATGTACATTACTGTCCAGTTTTTAGTATGAAACCATCTATTTTTAGGTCTACTGTTAACAGAAATTGCAGTGAATAGTATAATGTCCTTAATGGTAGCCAAAATTGCAGCCTGCTGTTGCTTCAACTTTTCGAATTCCTTGATTTATTTCTGTGTTCCCTTTAGCTCAGAGTCAGCCCCCTCTTTCCACTTTATGTCATAATCTTTCCTAATTATTACTTTGTAATGAGGCAAGGTTAGTTAGAATAAATCATACGTTTGCATTCACATCAGATGCATTTTTAAAGTATAAAGAGTTTTGTTTTTATCTTTGTAAAGGTTCACATGACATATTTTGCTATTGAAATTTTGTAGCAAATGTTATATGTGTGACCAAAAATATTTCTAATTAAGTCTGAAAGTGTAAGAACAAGACTAAATTCTGTCTGATGTGTTTTTGTTCTTTGCCTCATTGTGCTTTTACTGAAGTAAGCAATTAAAATGTGTGTCTGTATTACATCATGTTAGAGTAAGAACTGGATTTGCATATGGTGCTTTGTTATCTTTCATCTTTCAAACCACATCCCTGCTTATCAAGTGGTTTATTATTTTAATTTCAGGTTATCTCTGTTTATGATGCTCTGTGTGTTCTATTCCAAGCAGCCTGGAGAGATTCTGCCCTGCATTGTGGTGACACACTTGATAAAAATTAGCAATAACACAAATAGCATTTCTAAAGTTTATTTTTTTCCCCTGTTTCTACATAGGTGTGTTTAAACATTTATTGAGCTGGTAGTTGCCTTCCTTACAGCTAAATGTTGGCCATGGGACATCCTGCTGATGGTGTTTATTGAGGGATCAGTGTCAGCCATAAAGCCGGGAGCTGCAGGTGCTCCTGGAGCAGTTTGCCAGGATTGGGTTTGGATGTGCTCTGTGATGTAACAGTTCAGCAGCACGGCCCCTGCCCAGCCTGGCTCCTGGGCACTGATTCCCTTCCTTGTGGGAGCTGCAGGAGTCCACAGCAGTCAAGGAAAAAGATTGGTAACTGCTCCTGGTGGTTTTCTGGGGTTCTCTTGCTACCTGAGGAAACAATTTTTAAATCAGAGTGCATATTTCAAGTTTAAGTGTAGATCCTACTGACCTGGCATTTCTGTGCTTGTGCTGGTGTGTGCAGGATGTGAAGCAGTGACTTGTGTAATAGATTTAATCAATGTTGGACAAAATTTCACCACTGAAAAATGGAAGAATCCAGGCCACTTGGAGCTTAATAATGGCTGCTGCTCTGACATTGATCTGCCTGCAGTGACCTTTTGCAGTATGGTTCAGGTGATAAGGAGCTTCAAGTTATTTTTGTTTCCCCTAGAAAATGTTTGAGAGAAGCATTTATGAGATAAACTTGCTCCTGAGTTTGTTCTGAAAACCACTGTCCTCTAGATGTGTTTCTGTTTTTCTGCAAAAACAAAACAACAACAAAAAATCTAATGTAATTCCACTCTTTCAGAGCCCAAGCAACTTCCTCATGTGTTTGGTTTCATGACAGGAGCAGCACAATGAAGTGTATCAATAGCATTTTAGAATGCAGATGAGTTCCTTATGTCTCAGGAAGAGCACAAATCACCACATAAAGTGAGCTGTTGGCTTTTTTGTGTTGCATGGCAGATCATGAGTTTTGTTGTTTCAACACTTGTGCTGTATTTATTTCTTTTAATTAACATCTGTCATGTTGCTTGGTTTGGCAGTATCAGCTCAAGGCATGAGAGCAGCTCCTGACATCGTGTGTCTGAAGGGGACTATGAGGAAATTGCTGCATTTGGGGCACATACTGTCATTTCTGAGAGTTCTGAAACCAACATAAAAGTGGGAATGGACCTGTTAGATCCTACCTTACCATCAGAGGAGTCATCTCCTTGCAATTAACCATTGATGATTTTTCTACTCACAGTCAGTGAGTCAGAATTCCAGAGTTCCTCTATTTAACTGCACCCCTATTCCATTCATTCAAGTACATATAATTAATGGAATCCATCAATAGCCCATTTATTGCAATAATTTCCATTTTGTACTAAGGCAGTAGGGATTTATAGAAGGTCATATGAAAATTATTTTCCTTTGCCTTACAGTCAGGTAAAATAGGTGAAGTCCTTGGTGAGGATAGTTTCATACCATTGAAAGCAAGATGCTCATAATGTCTCTTATTTCACATCTGCTGCTGCCAGTGGGACTTTCAGGTTAATCCCTTTGGATTTTGTTATATGAAATAGGAGGAAGCCTGTTCCAAAGTCCTGGCACTCTTGACCAGCTATTGAAATGTGTTATAAAATACATGTAAGAGGTTTGTAAAGTTGTCCATATTTTAAAGTAAGCCAACTTTATGGTTCTCAGATGAAATTACCTGGGCTGTAAAGTGCTATAGACTTCACTAGTCCCAAACCCACTGTTTTTCACCTTACTGCTTCTGTATTAAGGGTAGCCTAAGATGAAAAATGTATATTGTTTTATATATTGTTACAGTATATATTGTCTATACAGAGCTTGTATAAGAATTGAGGAATTCCTTTAATTTACTCATGTGTTTGCACAGGTTCATGGTCATGAGCAACTCCATGACCTCTTTTATGTGTATTGTTAAGGTAATTTTATAGAGGAAAGAGAAAACAAGGAGATTTTTCAGAGTAATAGTCTTGTCATGCACTGAAAGCCATGACCTGTTTCATAACGTGTTAATTAACAAGGAATAAGTACGAAACAATGCCCATTTAATGGAAAGGACAATTTAAACTTTAACAGTTTAGCAAAGTAATAATGAGTGAGAAACAAAGTACAGTATTTCACATGCTGTACCTTGCTCCACATCCAGCTGGCCTATCAATTATAACCTGGACTCTACAGATGGTGCAATATATCAGAATTAAGTCAGTCACTTAGTTTGTTCCCAATTAAGTGCTAATACTCCCAGTGGAGGATATTACCCTGAGTTTCAGTTAAATGTCTGTCTCTAATGTCCCTTTATGGTCTTATTGTGGCTCTTTAAAGAGATGCCCTGTCATGTAGGCCAGAACTTTTCCTGCCTTGCTCTTCCAAGTGCTGCCTGCATTGCACTCCTTGTTGTTATTAGAAAGTGACAGAGAGGATTTGATATTTCATGGGGCTGGGAGGAGAGGTGTCATGCACAATAATCTTGGGATAAGGACATTGCCACTGCAGTATGTGTGACTTCACCCCTTATATGTGTATTTACTGTTGCAATAATGGAATGTTTCAGCGAGAAACAAGAATTGCAGTGGCCAGCCTCTTGCTGTGTGGGTTGGAATCCTAATGACCTCATCTCCTGAGGCATAACAGGCATTGCAGGCATTTCAGGGCTTGCTTTTCCCAGTGACTTACTGGACAGGTGACTGGAGCTTGTGTTCTCCTTGCTCCATCTATCCTCTTTAACTTGGTGCTACAAGCCATTGCAGGGCTGCCACCAGTAGATTGATATTCAATTCCATTGCACTTCTTTACTCTTTTTGGGTGTTAGTCTCGGCCCAGTTAATGGCTCATTAATTTTCTGACACCTTTCCTGCCCTGTATCTACGTGTCAAGCTGGGGCTGGATCTGGTCCCTTGATCTAATGGACTCGCTGTCTTCCCCTGTTAGGCTTTAAGGTGACCCTTCCCTGGGAGGAAATCCTTTGACAGAATTTGTTGTCTGAACTGACTCCCGAGATTCCAGGCAATTACATGAGCTTCTGAATATCTTTATTTAGAAGTTTAAAAGACATGTTCTTCCAGTGCTGCTTAAATTACCCTTGTGGATTTGCTGGCATGCTCTGGGAAATCTCTATTGTAGCGTGTTCAGTGAGTTAGTTCAGCAGTGCCTGAGTTATGCAGAGAAGTATAAAATAGTTCCCAGATGCAGAGGGTCTGTGCTGAGGGGTTTCTTGGCAGTCTGCTTTATCATTTATATCACAATGACATGGAAAATTTCCTTCATCTACTCATTGTCAAAAGCATCTCTTTGGTATTTTTACGGCCACCAGCAATGAAAGTTTGGTAACTTAGATTTACTGAAAATTGTTTAAATGTAATTAATTTTGCTACTTAATCTATGAGAAGAAAAGAAAAAAATGTCAAAAATCTGTATTTTTGTGGATGTGAAATATAAAATACTGTTTGGGAAAGAAAACTTGTCTGTAATAAGGGGAAATTATGATTTAGTTCTAGTCCTAGTATTAGACAATGGCAGAGTATTCTGTACTAAGTGCTAAAATTGATAATGGCTCAGAATGCATACAGATTCATATGGGTCATAATTCCAGGTGTGCTGGACAACTTCAGCTTCACTTCTCAGCAGAATTTGGGGTTTTCTGTAGCAGTTTGATTTATGTTAATTGGTGGGGTTTTGGTTGGGTGTGGTTTATTTTTTTCTTTGGATTTGGCCACTTAACATTTCACAAACAGACCGTGACATGAAATCAGTTGCATTGATTTTATTTGCATCAAGATGATGAGCCTCATTCTGAGTTTTCTTATTAAATATCTTTAAAATAAAACCAAATGATTATGTCCTGCATTTATAACAATTTTTTATCTGACATCTCTTTTATTTTGCTAGAATTTTGTATTGTGTTGGGCATTTTGGGTTTTTTTTTCCCCTTCCCTTACAAAAATGAATGATGTTATGGTCAGGAGTCAAACCACAGTGGATTCCTATTATCTTTTTCATCACTGTTTTAGAAGATGTGCTGCATGTCTTTCCAGTGTACAGTAAATGAAGTTAGTCCTGACTTGAAGTTTTCAAAATGAGCTCATAATTTGCTTGCTAAATACAACTAGATTTTTCAGGTTCTGTTATAATTCATGGAATAAAACTAGTAAAAAATATGATTTGAATCTTTAGTTGAAAAATAAAGCAGTTGCAAGATTGCGAATGGGCAATTGCATGGAACATTTGTTCTATATTCCAATGTTTCAATGCATGGAACATTTCAGACAGTATTTTTCACTTTGTGAATATTACATTTTTAGAAATAAAATTCTGGAGTTAGACTAGGAGGTTAAATTTCACAGGTTTTTTAAATTAACAGATTTACACATTGTAAATATAGTCAATTATTTTGAGGATGCTAGCTTCTAATTGTTTATTTTTACTTTTTTACTGAGTACTCAGGTAGAAATGTGTGGAAGTTTAGACTTCTGATGGAGGGAAGTGCTTTATTAGAAAGCTAATTACGATGCCAGAGTTGTCCTATCATGGAAAATCAGGAGGTAATGATGAGCTTTGTGCAAGGAACATAATAGTCATTATGTGCCAAGGTACAAGTCATGTATCTCCTAGGCCTCTGTCCTGAACCTTTCATTGTAAGCAAAATGTATTCTTGTAAATGGTATGGAAAAGACACTGGTAGAATGCTGATAAATAACTTAGCAGTGTCTTGGTTTTATTTGTTTCAGTAGGACATTACTCAAATTTCTGTGCAAAAGAATGTCTTGACAGAGAAAAGAGGCAAACAAACTTGCTGATTGCTGCTTAATAGCTAAAATATCAGCAGAGATAATAATTGAAATAAGTGCAATCAGTACAAATAGAAATAGAGAAATAAAAATAATAGCTGAAAAATAATTGCTCACGTGGTTTTATGCTTGAAATATTTTCCACCTTGCATAATTTTGAATGGGATCTGGTAGACCTGACCTTGGATTTCCAGGCTGTGCTGCTGAAGGAGCAGATGGAGCCCAGGCTGGATGTCCCAGTGTTGGAAGAGGCACCAGACATTTAGTTCAGAGAGCTGACCCCAGCCTTGTTGCAGTGCACAGCAACACCTGGAGACAGGAAATGCTGATGGAAAAGCATGACTGTGACTTGTTTTCAGCTCGGTTAATGTCATTACAGAAACCTCCCTCTCTCCAAAGAGCGGCCTGTAAATCCTGCTCCCATCCACCTGGTGATTTCCATTTGTAACTTCTCTTGTTGGTCTCTCTTTTAGATTAGTTGGACTTTCAGCTTTGCCAGGGGAATGTACAATACTTGTTTCAACAGAGCTTTTGATTTTGCTTTCTAGCAGCGGAGCATTCCTTTAACAGTGCCGCCCTGTGCACTTCAAGCATGCTGGAGTTTTCAGCTGGAATTTTCATCTGGAATTTTCTAAGAACACTGGGAGTCACCTGGCTCCCTTTCACTGTCTTTGTCACTGTGTTGTTGGAATGGGACCGTAGAGTGAACAGGACAAGTGTTTGTGTAGGCTGTGGGAAAGGAGCAGCAAACATCCAAGGGACGTGGAAGGTCCTTTTGCAAATCCCCAAGGCCTGCAGACGACTTGTGGGAGTCTGTAGTTGCCCCCTCTTTCTGTGGGGATAATTGAATTTACAGATCCTCTCCTCTCCTGGAGTTTTGAGGCACAAACCAGTGTGGGCAGGCTGGAGGGGACTGGGTTGGATTCTGAGCACAACCCTCTGGAGATGAATGATTCTGCAGCCAAAGTGAGGGGAATCAGATGGATCTGGCGTCAGCACATGAAGAAAAAGATTGGAGTCTGTAGCTTTCCTGAAAGACAATTGAAGTTGAGGGGGAAGGACAGGGACAAAAATGTTCTGGCAACTTTAGTTTTAATTTTAGTAGTAACCTTCAATGAAGCACTAAAAGGAACATGGAGGATATGATAACTGAAATATAATTTATGTGCATTGACTGTACTTTATTAGTCTGTGTTTCTTCTGCTAAAATTCCATTTATTAATCCTTTGCAAGCAACCAGTAGATTTGAGGTAATTCAGTTACTTAGAAACTCATGACAATTTAACAGTTGTAAATCATGTGACTTTCTAGACTCTTTTCCCTTTATTAATGCTCTGGAAATGGAGGAAGTCTTGAAAAAAATAATTACTTGTGTTTTGTTAGTGTTGTAGTGCAAAAAGGTAATAGCTTAAACATAAAATAATTACAAGAAATTAAACTTTCGAAAAATTTAGCTTTATGCAGCATAAGGCTCAAGTAAAATGGTTTAAAATGCAAATATACAAGTCTTAGCAATATACCTAGAAAATTTAAATTCTTAAGTTTGTGGTATATGCTACAGTTATTACTAAAAAACTGTAGATGATAATAATTGGGAATAGTAAATTAAAAGGACCTGTAAAATTGCTGTGAAGTAGGTTTTAGATTTTTTTAAAATATTTTCTAAAACCTGAAAACCAGAAGGACTAGAATAAGGAAACCCTTACCCTCAAAATGCAGCTTGAACGATTATACCTAATAGATTATAACTGGAAACTATTATCTGTTGCACTTATTTATTTGAAAATAATGGGCAAAAAACTGGGGAAGGACTGCAAAAGCTTTGCTGCTGCGGATCCTCAGAAGAGGCTAAGCCGTACACGGAGATTAGACTTACTGGTAAAAAACCTCCCTGTTGCAAGGCTTTTCTCCAGCATGAGGGGAGGGCAGTGAATCATTCCGTGGGGATGCCGTGCCCTGCAGACGGTGCGGGAGTGCGTGCAGGGCCCTTACGGGGCTGGCGCGGGGCCCTCATCCATCTCCCGCTGAACGAGGAACGCGCGGCGACAACGCGCCCGCTCACCGCGTCAGCCAAGGGGCTGCTTACCCCTGACTAATGGCTCTCTGCAGTTACAAGGTGTATTTCTTCCTCCCAAGGAACTCTGATAAGATTAGAAGTGTCCTTCACGGCCGCCGCGTTGTCCTTTAGCCACCCGCCCTCGCCAGCCAGGCCTGCTAATTACAGTGGGGCCATCGGAGGTGTTCTTATCCAGAGGGATGGAGGGAGAGGAGCTCCCTGGCAATGGAGCCAACAAGAAGGGTCTGTCAGTGCTTATTTTCACCCAATCTGCAACAGGTGAACTGTGGCTGAAGCAGTACCTGTGTAGTGCTCTGTATTCCAAATTCCAAACATACTTTATTAAAAAACAAGCAAGAGAAACCTTAGTAAGAATTTTCTCTGGGACATATAAAGTGATGGAAGTTGGTTTGAGGCAAGCATTTTGTTGTACTTTGATGCATTTTCTTTCCCCTTCCTCCCCTGCTGTGTGCAGAAATGCCCCCAGTGTGAGCCCTTTGGTGTGTGCTGCATCAACAGGAGAGAAAATGGATGAGGATTTTTCAAACTGTGAATTCTGTGAGCAGTAATTATCCTTGTTCTTATCTAATGAAGATATATAACAACTAATAGTGACAGTTTTCCTTAATTTTCACCCTTGCTCTTGAGTGAGGAGCGCATGGGTGTTCCTGTTAGTAGTATTACTCCTCACCATCTTCCTTAGAGGAGATCCTCACGTTGCTGTGCACCATTAAAATCTCATCTCCACATGTTCCCATCATCCTGGCATTAACACTTAAATAAGGATTCTTTTGTAGGCCCTAAGGAAGGCTCAACTATTGTTATTGCCCTTTTTGGGCCCTCTGGGAGCTGTGTCTAGAATGTGATGTCCCACTGGGCCTTCAGAGCCAGAAGGGGTTTGGGTGGAGGCTGGAGCAGGTTGTGTCCCAGCAGAGATGCTGGGCGTGCTGTCGCTCTCCCAAAGAGGCTGGAGAGGAGGCAGGGGCAGGGAGGGTCCTCGAGGGGGGCACAGCTAAGGAACAACAAGCACTGGCTGCAGGCAGCACTGGGGAAATGCTCCTTGGAAATGGGAGAGAAGAGGAGGAGGAATCTCTTCACAGTGATTCCAGAGACACTGGGGGCTTTCCATACCTGAAGGCACTGAAAGTGTGACCAGACAGGGCATGAGAAAACTGAGCTCATTGTGAAAGTAGGTCCAGCCTGAGCAAGAGCTGCAGCTGGAGCTCATTGACCTCCAGAGGCCTGTCCTTCTGGCCCCAGTTATTCTGCAGCTCTGTTTGTCCTGGAAGGGTTTGCAAGTACACACATGGACCTGTGTATTTATTTTAGTAGGGAGGCTGAGCTGCTGTGCCCATTTTGCTACCTGAAAGTTATAGTAAAAGCAGTAAAAGTGATAGTGTTGCAAGTAGGGTGAGTAATTTTTTATTATGCAAGTATTTACCCTGGTTATTTCCATCCCATTCAGAATGAAGCTCTAAACTGACTGTGTTTCAGTGGCAGCTGGTTGTTTACTTTTCAATTTGTGATGCATTTTTAATGATTCGACAAAATAAAACGGAAGTATTTGAGTATGAGGCATATTTGATAAGCAGAATTAATAATCTGCAATAAGTTCTTATAAGTAAGGTCATATTAAAAATGTAGCCCTCATAGTGATTGTTCTTGCTCCTTCCAAGATTAATCACAACCTTTTATTTCTGTTCATCTTCTAGTCAAACACTTCTGTGGACAGCAGCTGCTCAGCTTCTCCATTCCATTTTCCATGGTGTTCATACTTTTCAGACCCTTTGGGAAGAAACAGTCCCTGGGTGAAGAAAAATTTATCTTTTGGCTAACCCATGGCCATCTATTTACTATTGTGAGAAGGATACTTTTGCAGTGATAATTTCCATGATGGAGATGTTTTGCCCTCAGTTACAGTTCATTCTCTATGTGCTCTCCAGAGCTATTAAATTAAATTGTCTTTCAGCTGCTGGACAGAGGCAAACCCCCTAAACCTCTTTTTATATTAATCTGGACTTTTATTACAAAATAATGCTTAGGGTTTTTTTCTGCAGCCTGAATTTAAAAAGAGGCTGAGAGGAGACAGAGGGGCTT
Organism: Pyrgilauda ruficollis; assembly: GCF_017590135.1. Classification (NCBI taxonomy): domain Eukaryota; kingdom Metazoa; phylum Chordata; class Aves; order Passeriformes; family Passeridae; genus Pyrgilauda; species Pyrgilauda ruficollis. The sequence continues at coordinate 11,362,535 of NW_024514764.1, read as the reverse complement.
GAGTTGATCAGTGCAGGGGATGATGTGGAGTGTGTGAAAGCCCAGGCTGAGGAGCAGATTTGGGTTCTGCTGCCAGTAGAAGGACTCTTCACAAGGTCTGTTCTCTCATCCTTGGGGCTGGATTTGACTTTTTTAGTGTGCTAACATGTTCCTCTTCTGTTTGGCCATGTCAGGGATTGTTCTTTTTTTTCCTCTCAAAAAGTTGTTTCTACTTGCTTTGAGAGGGAAGGAAAAAATAAGCAACCAACACTATTTTCGTTCCCAAAACTCACAGTCCCCTGCTGAAACCATCAACACCTCCTGAAATTCCAAATGGAAAAGCATTGCCTCTTTTTCTTGTTTGCAATGAAGTGGGGATTATAGTAATAGTATAAGTATTAGACTGCACAAATTATACAATGAATGTAAAACAAAACTAGATTTGGTGAGGCAAAAAGGGATTTAAACAGCTGCTTGAAGTGAAAACAGATGATCCTGGGAAATCAGTAGGAAATAACATATAGTACTAAGAATGTCAGAGTTATTATTTTTACTTTCCTGACATGTCAGCATGTTGTTTGCAGTATTTTTTCATAAAAATAGAATTTATTCAAGCAATTTACCCTTAATGTGTGTAGTACAAATAGTTTATATTGTGCTTGTATATCATATTAACAATATTTGATTTGTGCTTTCTTTACAAATTGGAATCATTGATTTTTCTGTGGTTCTCATTTTGCACTTAGGTTGGTGCTTTCAGTTCCCATTTTAGGTGCTGTGCTTTGAAAAAGCTGATTTCTCATAAATTTATTCTCTTTTATAAGAGGGCCTAGGTACCGTATTACTTTTTTAGGAATTGCTTGGCTCTCTTATGGAGCCAATTAATGTCTTAAAAGTTTCAGCTTGCTCTAAAGAGCACTAAGTGTTCTTCCCCTTCCTCAGAACACAAACCTTCCATTTTTGACCTCAGGTGACATTCACTCCAGGTTCTTACTGTTTTCATTCTCTTCTTTCTTGACTCCACTTTGTCTCAGTGATTGTGACAAAAAGTCTCTGGAGATGATCATCAAAAGTTTCCAAGCTGCTTGAAGGGAACCTCTCTGTGTGTAGAACCCTTATCTTGATTCTCCTAAGTGCTTTTATTTCATTTCCCCATCTTAATTTATCCACTGGCAAAATTTATATGAATGTGTTCTTTAATTCCTGCTTCAGTGCTTTCCAGGTGCCTTGAGACTGTCCATGTCAGTCCCACCCTTTTTCCTTATTTTCCTGACTCACACACAGCCTCTGCATTTATTTTCTGATGTTCCTAGACCGTGATAGGGATTTAAAGGTCTGAAATTATTAAAAATGCTGATAAGACTTAGATCTCTGTACAGAATGTTTCAAGTCTTGGTGAGCATAGTGGGACTCTAGGGATACACTGCCTTGGTTTTATTTAGTTTCATTTTCTTGTTGATTGAGGTAGCCATCTAAAAATACAACAAAATCAAGAAAAATAAATTAGGCCTTTTTAAAATTTTATTTCATAGAAGGACAGTTCTTTGGCTGCAAAGATGTAGAAATCCTCTGCTAGAACTGCATATGGGTGTTTTGCATCTTTCTTTATGTACAAGGAATTGAATTTACTGTATCATTCAGATATTTGTGCTCTTGCTGGGAGCAAATAAATTTTGAGCAGTAAAAGACTGTTTAGAGAACTTCCCAGCTTTGTGAAGACTGCTTCCAACATTTTAGAAGGGGAATATTGAAAGCTGCTAATAGCTGAATACCTGGGCAAGTGTGTGGTTTGCACCAAGGAGGTATCTCCATGATTCAGTTTTGTTTAATTTATTTATTTACTACAAATAAATATTTATTTCTATTTATTTATAAATATTTATGTATTTATAATTGTTAATATGTATAAATATTTAATTTTATTTATTTTTTGTATTAGAAAGAGGCAGGACCTTGGGTTTGGTGTGCTGCAAGAGTGATAAATCTGAGTTAGATCTACTTTCTAAGTCTCTTGGGATTAAAGCTTTTGGGAAAGAGATCCATTAATGTGTTTTAAATCTATTGATTCACATAGAAAGGGACAATTTAAACTCAGAAGCCACCAAGTGAACTTTCCATTAAGTTGGGGAGCCTGTGGTCACAGCTCATTGGATGTTTATGAAGTAGAAAATGTGATGCAGACCACACTGGCATTCTCTTAGAGGAAATCATGCATCTAACCATGGAGCAAAATACTGTAGCCAATTACATGAACATACACCTATTTTACACGTGGCTGATCTTCTGAGCAAAAGTATTAACAATGTGCATGCCATCTTGTTTTAGGGGCTGTTTACTTTTAAGTCAGTGATATGGGATAAAGTTTAGAGAAGAAAAGATTAATATATGATTTCTATCAAAGTTTTCTAAATGGAAAGAAGCTTTTCATAGAAATGTGTGAGTGGTCTTCAGGTGACATCAGCAAAGACTAATTATAACCCTGATATATTAATGTGTCGTGTTGTAGCCTGTGTATAAATGCTAACATCTGAAACTGCATGTAGAAAAGAAAGAAAAATGTTCAGTATTGAAATCAACTTGTTTAAACTGTGTTTTAAAAATGACTTTGACTTTATTAGAGGATATAAAAGTGCTGATCTATAGCTCGGCTTTTTTCTACTTTAGAGTATGAGGCTGTGTCAAAATCTTTACTTTCAAAACATCTGTTCTTAAATGTAAGGGTGAACTTTCTGGTAGCATTAGATATTTACAGTGGAACATCTTGTTTAACGTTGCTAAGACTTGTGAATTAGTCTGTTTTTTATATATATAATAGATGTACTCCCATGCACGTGTCCACAGACATTTAGAAAATGCCTTTCTGCAGTTTAGTCACAGCAGTAGCTTCCTCACTGTCAGGAAGTTAAATAGCACACTGAAAGCTGATAGAATAGTTGAGACCTAAACTTCTACAACAAAATCTTGTGGGTATATTTGACAGTGTGTAAATTCCTGAATTATTTGCCAGCCCTCATGCCTCTGTCCAGGCTCCGGGCACTTTGAATGGCAGAAATTATTTTCTTTTCCACATCTTTTTACCTTTACACTAAGACTGGGAGGAAGGAAAATGCTGACAGTGTAATTTGAATAACACAAATTATTTTCAGCAGTACTTTTGACTTATTCCATTGCTGAAAATAAATGAGGAGCTGAGACATTATAAATTCTGTCATGATGGGTTGTTGTGTCTATTGGCACACATTGTGCCTGTTGGTATATGAAGATTAATGTGTTGCATGCCAGCATGTCCTTCCCTATGCAAAATATTCTGAGTGTTGAGGGGATTGGGGCAAGAATTATGCAGAGAGCACCAAAGCTAAGTGAAAGTAAATTAAGCATCCCCATCTGGCTTTAGTTCCTTGCAAATGGCCCCAGCTCTGGGTTCCAATACCAGTGACTGTTCATTCTAGCTCTCATTTACAGGGCAGATTTCTGAAGCGCTGCTGTGTGCTCCATTAGTCACGATTTCTCCTGTAAGGTTTCTGATGCCGAGGATGTGTGCACTGAGGGAATGACAGAACTTTGCACTGAAAGTACCCAGGATATTCTTAAAATGTGATATCAGCCTGGAAGTACTGCCTCTGATTTCAGTGGATGCACACATTTCCCTTTTTCCTGCCACTTCACCAATGCTGTGGCTCATAAGAAAGCAGCTGGAGAGACTTCTAATCCCATATTCCAAAATGTCAGGGTAAGGATTAGTCCAGCTAGCAGCTCTCTCACAAGGTTTGCTATAAATACTTGCATCAAGAGTGCTGGAATTTCAGTTTTCATATGATGGTTGGTTTTAAATGAAGGCTTGATATTGATGGGTGTTACTAGGCAGTCTCAAAGGACAGAAATAAAGATCGTATTGGTTATAATACCTTCACTCCGTGTTCAGCTTTAGAAGTATAAGGGCAAGTAGTCAATAGTAGAAGTAGCCTAGAAAATACAAATTCATATCCTTTTCATTTCAAGACACAGATGGTATAATTCTATTTAGATTACATTCAGGTTTTATTACAGAAAGGTGCAAAGATCCAGCATTCTCCACAGTCTTGTCATGTGTACTTAGCTAGGTGTCAAGGATTTTAGATTTCAATCTAATCTCTCTTAGCAGCATCCCTGGTTTCCTCAGGCAGATCACTTGATTGCAGTGTCACAATTCTGTGCCTGTGACAGAGGAATCGGTGCCACTTCACCTCCCTGGGCAGGGCTATCTCAAATCCCTGATGTGTTGTGCTGCCACTGGGGCTGTGATCCTGGTTAGAGCCTCTCAGGGCTTGATAAAATACAAATGCTAATAATCTTGATAAAAGGGTGTGTGGGGCATGCCACTAGGTTTAAGTGGATTTTTACTGATCAGATTATACTAAGAATTGTTGTCATGGATAGTGTAAATTAACAATTAATAAATACAGGGTGATACCGAGAAAGAATAATGCAGGAAAAAGCTTTGTTACAGCAAAATGTGAAACAGATTTGTTTAGAAAGACAGACACGGTTCTCTCATGTTTCTTGCTTCTGCTCTGGGTGGCTGGGCTCTGAGCTTAGATGACTAAGCAATTGTGGCTTAGGTCTTTCCATCCTTCTGTCCTTCCTTCCTAGAAAGCTGAAAAATATGACCTTTTCCTCAAGAAAGCTACAGAGAACAGAATGGAAAGAAAGTGCAGCCAGTTGTGCTTTATGAAATGTGTGGATTGCTGAGTCCTTTTCATGCCATGCTGGGGGCAAGGTAGAAATTCTTGTTTCTGGCCTACTGTAGCGTATTCACCCCAAAGTGGGTGGAAAAGATGAAAACTGATTCTCCACAGTCTGTGTTTTACAGCTTCACGATTTTCTCTCCTGCTTTGAGCTGCAGGCTCTGAGCTTAGATGACTAAGCAATTGTGGCTTAGGTCTTTCCATCCTTCTGTCCTTCCTTCCTAGAAAGCTGAAAAATATGACCTTTTCCTTGAGCTTTATGTGTGACTTAAATGCCATTGCTAAGGATCTGGAAAACTTGGGGCTAAACTTTAAAACCAGTTTTTTTGTATCCAAACTCCTTCTTTACGATGAATAAATTTTTGGATACTGAATGTGTTGAAGGATGCTTAATAAAGGAACGAAATAGCAGCCTACAGCTAAACTCAGCTTTCTGAGCAAGAAAGTAGAACCTTATTCCAAAAATAGGGAGCAACTATTGCTCAACAAAGTGAGTGGTGCCCACATAGACTGAGCAGTGCAAAGGCTGCAGCTGGGTGCTGTGGAGCTGAGGAGACTCTGGTGCTGAAAGGTGATTATCCCATCTCCTGAGAGGTAGGTCTGCATGTGCATTCCTTGGCTTTGCCTGGAGCTCTGAAACAGAACAGCTTCTGCAGGATTCCAGGTGAAAAACTGCCCCTGACAGGAGTCAAACATTTTGGTACCAGCCAGAGGGAGTAATTAGACTTGTTTGCATATTGAACAGCAGCCAGGGAGTTCTGATCATTCTCAGAAAAGTGCTCCAATTTCCTAAGCTTAGTATAGAAAAATAAATAATTTTTTGTTTGTTTGGGTGGAGGAGTGGTGTTTTCTGGTGGGTGGTTTGTTTTTTTTAGAGCTTTTAATTTCTTTTTTCTGAAATGCTGAAATACTGTTCGTGTATCATGAAGTTGATATCATTGCAGAACTCAATATCATTCAGTTGTGAGTCCATAGAACTTTGCTGCTGATGCAATAATGTCTGGATTCTTTCTTCTCATACCTTCAAAGCCTTCAGAGACACTGTTTTATGCATATTCATTCTTATAGGAAATGGTAGTGCTAAAGTTTACTAGTAAAATCCATCTTCAGCACAGTTGTTTATCAGATCTATGCATTCATTAATAAAGAGTCCCTGCTGTTGTTGGCTCCAGTACAACTTAATTAATTACTATTTGAAATATGGATGTGGTAAATGATCCAACTTAGTGAAACAGGAGAGCAGCTGTTACCTTGTTTTATGTTTGAAGTCACTGGCTTTTCTCCTTATTTGTGTGTGTCATCCCCTTTTTCATCTTATGACAATAATTCCATAAATTTTGGACTCGGATTCATCTGTAAACCCTGCCCCCTGTTTTGTTTTCCCACTGTGTCATCTTGTTCTCCTCTGTACTCCCCATTTTATCATCTCATGTTACACCATCCATTCCTGTCTCTACCTCTTGTCTCTGCCATAGATTTTCAGAATCCTGGTTTCCCTTTTCTCTCTGGTTCCTTTCTTCAGCTGTTCTGCGCTCCTGAGAGCCAAGTAAGTTGTTTCCTGCTCTGCTGGAGAAACTGCTGCTTCTGCCACCTTTCCTCGAGATCTATCTCCTGGTGACGTATGCCTAAGTGCTTTCTCAAAACAACCTAAGGAATTCATTACATTTTTTTTCCTAATTGTTTCCATTTCCCCTGCAGCTGTTTTCTCTGGTCAATTACTGAACTCGATTCATTTCTGCTCCTCTGTCTACTTACTCTTCCTTTCCTTACTTTTATTTTCTTTTTGCTGTCTGGAAGAGACACTGAGAGCTGCTGTTTACCAACACCTCAGCTGGCTGCAGGGTTCCCTGTCAGCATTTCTGTGCAGTGCTGGAGAGAGGGAAGGGACACATTTCAGCCCTGAAATAACCAGTTCCATCCTCAGTGTCTTTCCATGGATATCCTGGCACTGCAGGCTGTCTTTGTCTTTTCTCACTTGATTTCTTTTCTGCTGAGGAGTTTTTTGGATAGTTTTCTCAGTGAAGCTCTCTGGGTTTGTTAAGCCCTGCTCTGAGCAGGGGGATGGACTGTGATCTCCAGAGGCCCCTTTCAACCTCAGCCCTTCCTGTGATGCTCTGAAGGAGGAGAGAAACAGGAATGGAGAGCAAAGGAATGATGTAGTGAACACTGTGTGTTCATGGAAAGAAACACCATGTAGAGCTAACAAATGCCACAGCAGAAGCTATTTAACCTGCTTGTCTCAGCACAGAAGATGTAAATCCCAACTGCAAAGTTTCAGAGAAACTGAAACAGCCAGGGGATAAATCATATTTGACTTTAATCCGAAATAAAGGCAAACAAGGAGTAACATTCTAACTCATTTATTTGTTCTGTTAGCTGTGTGCTGTAGCATTTGAAATGTGTTCTGGCAATATAGTTTTAGTTATTTTAAGGGCAAGGCTAAAATGAAAGAACATGTGTAGAAATGTGAGCACAATTTGAGTCTTTGCTGTAGCTCTTAGGTGTCAAGGTGTCCAGTGTTTTATTTGTTCCAAAAAGGTTTAATTATTTCAGAACTGAATAGTAAGGAGGATCTAGGAGTACTTATAGTAGGTAGAGCTCCAGAGACCCCTAGAAATAGTCTTCATTGGCTTATGCTTTTATAAATATGGGATGAAGAAAATTGTATGTTCTCTACTTTAGAGACAGAAAACACGAGTGTTTAATGAGGAAAAAGAAGTTTGTATGAAATAATTGAAACAAAGGAGAGTATGAGGTAGGGAAAATACTGCAAACAGCATAAATGTAGGACTTTCTTTTTAAGGAGTGTGATTTTCTTAGACTACTATTATAGAATCAGACATGTACTTTTAAAAGCATGTAAGTCTCAAAGCTATTTCCTTTTTGAAATGAGATGTTGGATTACAAAAAAAAAAAAAAAAGGCTTTATTTTCTTCATAGAAATAGATGGAAGTCCCTTTATTTCATTTATATTCGATTCTCATTATCCTGGGACAGAGTAAGGGCTGTGTGAAAAGGAGTAGGAAAAAGAATAAAGACAGAATTTTTCATTGTCCAAAAAGTGGTTTTTTCCCTATCCATAGGAACGAAGAAAGCCCTTGTGCTTAGAGGAATGAATAATGATTTATCAGTCTTGAAACATATGGAAGTGAGTAAGTTCATGGAAAGGTTGTCTGTTGGGTTCAGTTTGCTTAATGGAAAGATGTATAAAGGAATGATATCAATCTCTGTTTTTTTCCTGTAGCTATTTGAGGTTATCTATTTAAAGGAATTGTATGAAGTTTTAAAAAGGCAAAGTATATAATGTGTTATTAACATGTGCTGTTCATTATTATGCCTTACACCAACTGTCCCCCTACTAACTGCTGTCCTAGTAACTTTTTTTATGCCTTCCTGCTGCCCCTTCAACCTCTTCCTTTGTTTTGTCACTTTACTACTAAAAGCACCAGATTCAAAATTATGCATGCCTGGGCTATAAATGTTTATCAACTCTAAGCATTCCCCACAGAGCAATACCCATTCCAGTGTCTCTTCTGTGTTTGTTTTGTTTGTGGGGTTTTTGGGTTTTGGTTTTTTTTGTTGTTGTTGTTGTTTTTCTTTGTTTTTGTTTGTTTGGGTTTTTTTGGTGAATTTTTTTTGTTTGTTTGTTTGGGGTTTTTTTGGTGAATTTTTTTTTGTTTGTTTTATTTATTTTAATCTTTGGTTGGTTTTTTTTGTTTGTTTGTTTTATTTCTTTTAATCTTTGGTTGTTTTTTTTTGTTATTTTGTGAGGTTTTTTTCTTTGGTTTTTGTTTTGTTTTTGGGGTTGTTGTTATTGTTGTTGTTGGTTTTTTTTGGTTTTGTGTTTTTTTTCCCCACAGACTCTTTATTTCTTCTGTTTTGTGCACGGTGAGCACGATGTGAGAGGCTCCCAGCTCCACATCCATGGATGAGGTGCCACAGGTGCCTGAGCCCTCTGAGAGTGGGGTGGGCAGGGCTTTTTTCCTTTTGAGTGACTTAAAAGCCTCTCAACAGTATCCAGTATAGTCTATATTCTATCAATAAAATTCTCCAGGTGCTGAGGATAGACTAAAAGAGCTGCAGGGTCTTTCCTCAAGCCCTTTTGTGCAGGTTGGAATAATCTTGGTCGGCTTGCAGTCAGCTGGGAGCTCCCCAGGCTGGCAGATGATGGGGAGGGGTTACAGCTGCACATCCCCAGCTCCTCCAGAACTCTGGGGTGAATCCCACAGGCCCTGTGGGCTGGTGAAGGTGTTTGTTTACTTCCTTTAACAGAAATTTCCCTCAAGGTGTTTTGTGAGCAAAGAATTGTCCTGATTCGTGGTGTGATAAATAAATACGGCTCAGGCGGCGGATGCCAGAGAGCAGCGTTCACCTCCAGGACTGCTTTTCATTTGCCTCCTGTACTGATGACGTGACAGTTTTAGTCTCATTTGAAGTCAAATGTGAGTTCTAACTGCAGTTCAAGTAATGAGAGGAGCCCCAGATGTTCTCTGCCTGTTGGAACTGGTGTGAGCAGGTTTTTGCAGTTCTGCTCTTTCCAAAAGGCTTTGTTCCACTCTGACTGTGGCAGGTGAAGCCCAGGCTCTGTCACAGGGCCCTAAGATAACACACAAGGGCTTTTTTGGGGTTCTGGTTGTTCTGGCTGAGGCTCCTGGAGGTCTTTGGCAGAGATGACCACTCTGATAGCCAAGTCCTCAGCGTGGTGCATTTCCATTACTGGTTCCACAAATCCATGTTCCCTGCCAGACAAAAGGAACAAGAATTCTCCTGTTGAAAAGAAGCACGAAGGTGACGTCAGGATCCATTGTTCAGCTATCCACAGATCTGTTTCCACATGGAAAAGCAGGGGAATCATGAGCAGAGATGACACAGCTGTATCAGGCAGTACTGTATTTTTGGTCAGGGTTTGAAGTGTTTGCAGATGAAGTGAGGAAGTCCTGGCAGTGCCTTATCCATGGCTGTGATTATCAGCAGGGTAACAAACCACAGTGGAGGCAGTTAATGATCATTATCTGCCACAGTGCTGGGACGTGATAAATCACAGTAGTGTTTGTGTATGCCCAAAAAGTGAGAAAAGCCTGTTCTTACAGGGTACTCCAGTGATCCCTGGGCAGGCTCAGCTTTTTAGGCTCACAGGATCCCCAGGGCTAAGAAAGAATTATCTCCATGTTTTGCTGTACTTTCTGATTTTTCTTTAGCAAACAGCTGTTATGATATTGAATATTTCCCAAAGAGAAGGACCAAAACCTGTACAATTGATGGCAACCTTGTCATGTGTCTGTTAGCAATCACTTCAGAATGGGTAAAACTGCATTGCACAAGGCTTGTGAAGAATACAAGCATGGCTTTGGGAGACTGGCAAAACATTTCTGAAAGCCTTGGCTGGTTCTTAAAGCAGCACTTAAAGATTTTATTTTGCTTAAGATGGGAAAAAAGTATGTTTTGAAACATAATTTTTCATGGTCTTTATTATGATTTTTTTTCTGTCTTTAGTCACTTGAAAACCTAAAAAAAACCCCAGAGAACACAAATTTGCATTTTTGTTGTGGTCTCAGTTGAGAAATTAAACATTATTTCAGGTAAATCCCTCCCCTGTCCAGGAGCTAGTCTCTCTGGTCAGAGTGGAGATATTTCACTGTGTCAATGGGCATTAGTTTTACAGATGAAAGGAGGTTTGGTGTTGAGAATTACAGAGACTTTGTTGAAAACAAATGTTCCACGGCTGACTAATGAGGAAAAAAAAGTGGGAATGGAAGAATATTCCAATATAAATTCATGATGCAAAGTGAAATTTAGTGATCTGGGTACTTGTGGCTAAAGCAGGGAGATTTCTTCTCCCTGGAATATTTATGGAGTGCCACTGGACTGCATTTATTTTGCAAAGCCTTGGACATGGCACATGGCACATGGATTGCCTACATAACCAAACGACTCAGACTAGAATGCAATTATAACAAAAAGTGATTGTGGGACAAGTTTGTGGCTTTCCAAATGGGCCTAACAAAGATGTTATGTGTGCTGTGACAAACCTGGTTCCTTTCTGTGGAGCACAGTGAACTCACATTTCAAGAGTTCCAATGTTTTTTTAATAAAGTGCTTTAAAATCTCTATAATAGGAAAAGACTTCAAAGAGGAAAGATTAAAAAAGAAAAGTAAATAAAAAGGAAATAATATAATTATGGTTTGACCCTGTAAATTGCTAACCTTCAAAGCTAATGCTGGAGAAGCACAATATTATTAGCAATAAAAAGAATTTGCTTTGCCCTTTTAAAATTACCATAAACCGATTGACTGAAATGGAATGATGTTAATATTTAAGAAGTAGGACACTAGATTCTATTATCTCAGAAACTCTGTCACCTGGTACACTCTGTAGTCCTGTTATCTAATTATTGTCCTTAAATTGCATTAGTGTGCCAGCAATTTGTCTGCTGTTGGAAAAGTAATTGACATTTGAGTTACTGCTTCATATTTGGGAGACTCACTAGGTGGTTCCAAAGAGCCCTCTTCTGTCAAAGCAGATTAGCTTAATTTTACCTAAAAGAAAAGGGAAAGTCTGCATTTTTGAGTATGCCATTTACACAGTGCTCTTGTAATTTGGTATTAAAATTCAGGTTATGTATCACAGCTGATTGCCAAGAAAGAAGTGGGGGGAGAAAAGAGGCAAATTAATAAATGACATTTTTTTACCTTCAAATTCACTTTAGTGCAGTCTAGTCCTTCAGGGAGTGTGCAAGAGGAGTCTGCTGGTGGGAGGGGGCCAAGCAAATGCTGCAGTGTGTCCAGCGAATGTTTCATCCCTGGGCTCTGCTGTGGCCAGCACTGATCTCCAGGGCTTTGCTCACTCCGTGGGCACAGCCCTGGGCACCCACAGCCCCTTTCCCATGCCATTGGGAAGGAATGGGATGCCCCACTTCACCTGCAGAATCCTGACCTTCTGTAGAGATTTCAGTTTCCTCGTAGTGCTTGGATGGGGTCTTTGTGAGGGTCCCAGGCCGAGGGAAGAGATGAATCTGACTCCATGTTCTCAGAAGGCTGATTTATTATATTAAGATATTATATTAAAGAATGCTATACTAAAACTATACTAAACTAGAGAGAAGGGATACATCAGAAGGCTTAACAAGAATGAATAATAAAAACTCGTGACTGGCTCCTCAGAGCCCGACACAGCTGGACTGGGATTGGTCATTAAGTAAAAACAATTCACATGGAACCAATCAAACAGACACCCGTGGATAAGCAATCTCCAGACCACATTGCAAAGCAGCCAACCACAGGAGAAGCAAATCAGATAATTATTATTTACATTTTTCTCTGAGGCTTCTGAACTTCCCAGGAGAAGAAATCCTGGTGAAGGGATTTTTCATAAAATATGACAGTGACACTTGGAGGAAGAGCACTTCCAAAATCCTTTTTATACAATTTCTTTGATGAAAATGTAAAGGATAATTGTAATTTCATGTAGCCTGGCAAGGGGAGGAGGAGCCTCTACTCCACCTTGCAGGTATGTGTCAGCGAAGGTTTGGTTTCATGACTCTGCAATCCAGAGCTTGAAACTTTCCAGACAAATCCAATTTGGGATCTAAAGTTGATTAGAGATGCATGATTACAAAATGTGCATAATAGTTTATGTGACAACTGGAATTAAATTTAAAATATATTTGAAATTAACATGAGGAATGTAGCTGTCTGGTAGTGGTGATAATTTTGCTAATATAATTTGTTTAGAGATTTTCAGTTCATGTTTAAAAACAAGACAATCTTAAATCTCTTCAAAATATTTTTTTTTTTTCTGCAGGGCTGTTGCATAAACCAAAGTGCATTGCCTGAACTTATAAGATTGTGTCAGTGCAATCCAAGTGAAGCTTTTAGGAATGTTGGCTCAAACTGGAAACCTCACCTGAATTTCTCTTGACAATAACTCTAAAAAAAGATTTAAAGCACTGGTTGTGCATCTCTAGAGGTCTCTCTCGATATGTCTCTAAAATATTTCATTTTCCACTGACAGGAATCAGGATTGTCTCTCTGCTCTTGATGGTTTACATAAATAATTGTGGTTTTCAATGATTATCATGAAATTGTTAAGGCCTTTTGCAGGACATGTAAATTAGTGGACTGTTTTGCAGAAAACACACTTTATCTCTTTCATCTCAAAAAAAATTAGAAAAAAGGGTAGAAAAATGTAAGCTTGATTAAATCATCAAAGTATCAAAATGCTGCTGCAGTCCTTTGTGGTAGTTTAATTCTTAATTTAAAAAAAGTAGGTTTCAAATCCAAGCATTTTGCCCAAAAAGTATTTGAAAAGAAAGAAAGCTTTGAAAAAAATATTCGAGTTGATTCTGCAGGCAAAGTGGTGAGGGAGCAAAAGTTTGTAGAGTGAGAAAGGCAACATCTATTGCAAAGAAATCCTGAAAGTGAAGTGTTCCAGAAGAACAGCTGATGCCTGTGCACTGTGCTCCATGTGAATTATGTGCTGCTGCAACTGGAGTGTCTGCAGAGCACAGCCTGCTCATTTCTGGACTGTTTTTTCTTTATCTGAAATGACCCTGGTGCTATTACTGCCCAGGAAATTAATAGGGTATTGATAATGATTGGCATTTCTGTATTTTTATAAATTTGGTGCTGTCCCGATTTGAGGAAGAACAAGAGCACTCTCCATCTGATCAGAGAGAAGCTGGCTCTGTTTTCCAGGCTGTGAGGATTGTACCTGGGGAGGGACAGGTGAGGTGACACCTGGGGTGACACTGGCAGAGCCCTCTGAGCCCCCGGAGCCAAATGTGAGCATTATTTCAGTTTAAAATTCTAATAGTGCCAGTAATGAGGCAACTTTGCTGTTAAAGCAGGGAAAGAAAAATAACCTTTTCTCCCTGAAGAAGGATGTGTTGGAAAGGTCAGAGCTGCTCATGGAGGCAGCGAGGGGCCTGGTGGCAATAATGGGAATGCAAAGTTCTTGAAATGCATTAAAAGTGGGAGTTTTCAGCAGGACAAAGGACACTGCAGAAGGAACTGTAATTTCCTAGATTTAGGATTCTTGCTTAGTTAGGTGAGGCCAGGCTTTTAAAGAGCTCAGAATTTCATATTCTCAACCTACACAGCAGCTGGTAGATGTTGAAAATAGCTCAGCTCCTCACAGTTCCTGCTCTGCGAGGCACCGAGCTCTCAGCAAAGTCTGGCTCTCCTTTGGGTGCCAAAATGAGATGTGAACTCTCATGAAAACCTGACTCTCATGAAAATCTGTGAGTACACTGATTTCTTGGGGAAAAAGGAATAAAATGAAAATCCATCAATTGGATATGAAAATTAGTTATAGCAGTATATTTATTTCATAGTAATTAACTTCTTGGCATGATTGTCATAGTACTCTGATAAGCATAAGTCTTGTTCTCTGAGTAGCTGGTAAAGGTAAATACACTAAAAATAAAAGGTGACCTGTCTAATTATTTCTAAATATTTCTCATTAATGTCTCTCTTCTTTACATTCTCTGATGCTTTTTTTTTTTTTTTGAGGCATACAGAGTAATGATCATAAGGACTTTTCCTCTAAAGTTTAATTCAGACAGGGACAACTGCATGTAGAATGTATATTTAATGCAAGTATGATGCCAACAATAGATGCAAACAATTCTAGTCTGGAGAAATACTTCTTGAAAGTCTGTTGTCTCCCTTGCCTTCTAAATAGAAAAAATTGAATTTCAGTAGATGAGAAGAGGGAAATTTGTTCTAACATTGCCTAGAGGGAAACTGAAAGAAAGGGAACTGCTAGAAGAACTCGTGTCTTCACAATGTTAACCTAATTCAAATATAAAATGTGATACCACTGCTTTTTTTCTGGAGTGGAGCTGGTTTCCTGTAATATGGGGATTCAAATCTATGTTTAACAACATGGATAACTGGGTAACACCAGGAAGGGAAAGCAGTTGTTGGATCTAGAGAGATCTCTAAAATGTGCTTCCCACATATGTAAGAATGCTCCTTTACAATATAGATTTAACTTTTCCTTCTTTCCAAACGTAGTCTCTGCAGCATTTTTGTAAACTTTTCTGTGGCCCCATTCCCTTAGAGATAATGGTTTCCAGCAACCTGTGTAGTACAAAGAGAGAGAAAATAAGACTTGCCATGAATGTTAGATTTCACAATTCCCAGTCTGTGTAATTCTGTACTTTGTCTGACAACCACCAGTGCCACCAACACATATTTCATCATGGAATGGATGCTGCTATGTCCTGCAGGATATATGCAATAAATGTATCTGTGCAAACATCCTGGCACATCTATCTGTGGGTGCTGTAGAGGAACCTACACATCACTTACTGGAGGTATGAAACGCCTCCTGGAAGGAGGAGAAAGCTCTGTACCCGGGCAGCAACAGAGACAGCAGGAGCACCACTGTGCTCCCAAACAACATCATAAAGGCTGAGAACAAGTTCACTACCCACAAGAAAACAAATCTTCCCCCCCCTGCCCCCACCCACCCTTTTGTAGCATCTTAATTCAAGCAAAAATCCCAGGAAATCAAGTTGTGCAGCAGGTGCAGAAGCCAATGCATTGATTTAATGCCAGCTTGTCAGTCGGCTGCACTGTGCTGTTTTTAGCATGAGCTCCATTAATGTAAATCTTATGTCACTGGGTGTGTTGTGTTCTGTGTTAGGCTTGTCAGCAGGAGAACAGACAATGCAGTCCAACGTGACTTCTTTTTTCTCCTCTTCTGAAACCATCTTTGGGTGTGTTGAGGTTTTGGCTGTTCCTCTCCCGTGACTCTGTAGGCATTGCAGAAGGCAGAGCTGTGGCTTCCCTGCACTCACCCAGGAGTCAACCTTGCATTAACTTGGCTCTCTTGATGCCTTTTTGGGCTACCTAAAAACCAGAGGCCAGACAGAATTAAGGGAATAAAAAGCAGTTCTGTTTGTTTAAGGGCCTTCAGGTACATTTAGGGGAGACAAAGCCTCCCAGGGGCTACACCCAAGAAATGAATGATGGGTCGTGGGTTTTCATATTTTTAAGTTTGGTCCATTTCCATATTGGGGGTAAATCTTCCAATTACAGCTTCAGCTAATGCAGTTATTTACCCCAAATTTGCTCCCTCCAACTCCTTTGTTTCCATCTCTCAGGCCTGAGGCAGTGAGGTGTCCTTGATTGCCAGGCCTGGAGAGGAATTGTTGTGTCTGCCCAAAATGGGAAAGCAGCAGCTCACACTGTGTGTGGAGTTTAGAGTTATACACTAAAAACTGCAGGATTTCATATCTATGGAAAATAGAAAAGCTGAAATCCTAGTGCATCACTCTGAAAGGAAGGATCCCATAGTCATGGTGCAGTGGCAGAACCATGTTTGCTCCCCAGTTTTCTCTCCTTTGGTCCCACAAACAAACCAAAATGGTTACTTAACAGTGTGTTTTTCTTTTCATCCTTTTTATAATCAGGCTATTTTTCTCACTATGTTTGAAAGAAATACAGTATTTTCATCCATTTTCCTTTTACTTTTAATTCAAATATCCATTCCTAATGCCACGAGCAGCTCGTGGCAGGGTGGCACCCCCAGGCCAGGGCACTGGCAGCTCTGGCTCTGAGCCCCTCTGCTCTGCAGCCACCAAAGCTCCTGCAAACCCTGCTGGGAGAATCCAGGCAGGGAGCAGGGAGAGCCAGGAACATCCTCTGCCTCTGCCTGAGCTCTGCTGAGCTGAGCCCAAGGCTGACCTTAACATCTTGTCTAGTTGAAGTTACAGAGCAAATTTCCCGTGACATTATCTACAGAGGAATTTAGAAAATATGTAACTTCCTTCCTTTTTTATTCCCCAACTATTTTTAAAAGCAGTAGTGGCATCTTTTTGCCTTTTACACGGACTTACTCATGCAAAATGGATATTTTTTAGGATAAGTGCCAGAAGGCAGAAATTGTTATCTTTGAATTGAGCTGTTTTAAAGAAAGTCACCTTGAAAATGTATTTATTTATGAAACTTTTATGTCTGTGGGCTTGCGTGAGTGGACATCTAAATGCAGCACAGAGCTGCTGTTGCTGAGCAGCACCTATAAAACTATAGGCAGCTCTATTCAACTGAATTAACAGTCAAAAAAAAAGTGAAAAGAAATGCATGGTCTGCCAGAATTAAAATATACAAATAATATGTCAAATCTGGATTTTTAGGACAAGCAGCATAGCTTAACTTGAAAACTAAAGTCAGAAACACCTAATTTTTATGGAATAAATATGCAGACATTATGAAATGTCTGAAGTGTGGTTGAAGTGTGAGCACAGTGGTGGTTTCTGAGTGCTCAGAGAACCTAGTGAGTCTCTGGAAGGTTTAATGGTTGAAGTGGGGGAATGTTTTTTCTTCTGAGACATCAGGATGCAAGTTTCTGCTGCTGTTCACAATCTTACCCAAAATGATCATTTTTATGTCTCTGAAGAAAAAAGTTAAAGACAATAGGATGAAAATTAGAAGTAATTATTTCAAAAATGTTTTGTAGTATGTTTTAATTTTTTCTGGTAAGTGCTAAGGGATCATTGGTAAATGTGTTTTCCTCCTTATCCTGTTTCTGTTTCTTGTGCAGTTTTTGAAAGGATTTGCCTTTTAGCCACGTTGGCTTTACATAATTGATCCATCCAAGAACTGAATTGTCTATGGGTCAAATGTGAGTTCAAGTGTAATTATTTTTTTTTTTTTTTTTTAATATGACATTTTGCTAGGACTATTCTTGCCTTGCACTTAGCAAGCAGAAGGATCTGTGGTGCAAGATCATTGTCACAGTGCTGTGCCCTGGAGTTCCACTGATGTTTGCTTACAGGAAATGGGGCAGTGTGTCATTTGGTGTAGTGACAGAGAGAGAATCAGGAAAAAATGGAGAATTTTGGAATGCAGGCAGGAAAAAAAAAAAATCAGAATCTTCATATTTTCCATGTGTAGGCTGCCAGTCCTGATGCTTTTGGGGAAAATGTTTGTTGCCGCCTCTCTCTTCCCCAGTTGCCATAATAAATTAATTCTGGGTTTGGGAGTTAAGGAGGCTCCTCTCAGAGTTATGGTCATGCTCACGGAATAAGAAAAATTGTGATAAGCTCACCAAAAAAAAAATAAAAATCCTTGTCTTGGTTTAGAAAGGACAGGGTTGTGTGGGGCTGGCAGTGGGAGGGAAGCACACACCCTTCCTGATTAGTTCTGTATTCTCGGGGGTAGAAATCATAAGGAGTTTCAGTCCTGGACCTGACATGAGGGGTTTTGAATGTACCTTCCAGTGGGAATTTCCCTGCCTTGCAGCCTCAGCCCTTTGCTGTCTCGGAGTCCCTGTTCCTTTGCCAGCAATGCTCCTGGGCTCATCCTCTCACTGACCTTTGGCCAGGTTGGCTTAGATACCAATGCATGTCTTGGTGATTTCTCCCAGGAATGGTTTGAGCCCGGCTGCTGATGCTCTCTTTGATTCGGCATTTTAAGGTAAACTAGCAGAGAGCCTTCTGGGGGCTCCAGTGGAGCACAGTCCTTGGGTTTGCCTCTCTCGGGGGGTTCATCTGTGTTTGCATTTCATGAGGCTGCTCCAGCAGGGCAGTGCTGGGCACATTGCAGCCTTTAGGGAGCTGAGCCTCCCAGCTTTGGTTGGGACACCCACTTGTGAATTCTCTTTCAAAACTGTTCACAATCTTCCAGCTTCAGGCTTTCAGGTAAAGGCTCTGAACAGTGTAAGTTCCCTTCCTACCCTGAAGTGCTCCCAGACCAGGAATGGGAAATGGAAAGGGCACAGCAGCTCTGGGAAGTTGATTCCTGCCGAAGGTCATACACAGCAGAAGGATGAAGTGTTAACCATTTCTTAAAATAATTCCCTTAATTTGATTTGTCCCGGATATTTCCCCACTCCTTGTTTGTCTGATAGTTCAAAGGGGGCTTTTTGTTTTTTCCTCTATTTCAGAAGCTGTGTTTTAATGACATGTTTAATGGGAATGGCTTATTTGGAAGTTAATTTGAATGATGGCTTAATAGGATAAAGAGCATGTTTAACAATTTATAAGTATTAAAATTGGAACTGTGCATTTGGCCTGCCTGCTGTGCTGGGGAGGGGATGCACACACAGGATTTTGTGACTAGTGCTAAAATGCTGGAGGATGCTTCTATATTCCTGTGGGTTCTCTGAGGTTTGTAAACAAAATCCATATGATAGAAACAATGTTGGTTTTGCAATAAGCTTCAAAGTTCTGGGGTTTTTTTAATCTTTTCCTTTATTGCTCAGTCATGATTATCAAACCAACCAGAACATGCTTCCCCACAGTTGTATAAAATAACTATATGTATCATATAGTTGTTTGATGACAGATACTTTAAAGAATTATTTTTTTGCAAGAACCAAAGTAATTTTTAGGTCTTTAGAGACTGAAACAGAGAAACTTGAATTTTTTAGAAAAGCAGGAAGCTGAGAAGAGGACTAATGGCAGAAATAGATGGCTTTCTGTGGTGCTGGGTTAAGAAATTGAGAAGTTCTGAACTGCAGAGATTGCTGAGATGTGGCAGTAGGAGCAGTAGGTATTCATGCTTGGTACCTGGTAGGGTCTGAGAAGAAATGGGATGTAGCCAAAGTTCATTGTTAAAAGTGTTTGGATAAGATTTTAAATTATTTGGGAGCTTTCTCTGAAAATGTTCTGATTCATGCAGCAGGAATAAGGAAGTTTCTAGTCTAGTTAAATGCTTGAGAAGGTGGTGGAAGACTTCAAACATAGATTTCACTGAAACAAAAATAAACTATTTTTATTACACTTCTGTCTTTTTGTATTCAAAGAAGAATCCAGGCCTTGATTGCTTCATCAGTTTGACTCAGAGGAATTATAGTCCCCTAATTGTTCCAGGGCTCCAATGGCTCTGTTCATTCTCAGAGAATTTCAAAGGGAAATTCTAGATGGTGGTCAAATATAATATGTGGAAATCATCTTTAGGAGAGAGATGGATAAAAGAAACAGCTAAGTACTGCATATGGAAATGAAGTCCATCTCTGATCACTGGGGAAAGGCTCCAGCCTGTAGCTGTGGGAATTCAAAGCTTAGGCAAAAGAAGGCAAAGCTGCAATATGTTCTGAAGTGAGTGCTGAAATTCAAAGCTTACACAGTGAGCAAGCAACTCCCCCACCCAAAAACGCTGAGAAAATCTCTCATTCTGTTCACACTAGATTGAGACTGGAAATAATGCAGTTCATCTCATCAGTGCCATTTTGTTACCTTCAGCCCTGTGTTCCATATCCCAGGCTAATAAAGCTGTTCTTTTGTATTCTTTTTTTCATTAAAGAATTTACTGAGGACCAAAGTGGTCATTTCACATGGACAGCAGAATAATTTCAAACACTAAGAAGAAAAATTGCACACAATTTTTTGCTCATTTCTTCGGGAACTGGAAGGGCCATGTGGATTGTTTCCAGCTCTGCCCAAGGGGGGGCCGGGACACACCATGGAGGCACTTGCTGGATTTAAAAGGCTTATTTGTGGAATTACAGCTGAGATATGAAAAATGGCTCAGTGAAGAATTGGTGCCTATTGCAGGGTTAGAAAAGAAATTCCGTGTTTCCTTTGAATGACGGCTCAAATGCCAGTGGAGCGTTCAGCCTGCTGGTCTCAGGTGATGGCTCTCGTGGGATGCAGGAGCCTTCGTGCCTGGCATCATCTCTGGGAAGTACCAGGGAGCAGAGGAGGAATGATGCATGGCTGTGTTTGTGTATTCCCAGCAGCCCCTCTGAAAGCCTTCTGGGATACCTGGGAGGGGGCTCCAGGTGGTTGTGGATGGTCCTTGGCACCAGGGAAAGGCAGTTTTGATGGGTTTGGGAACAAGTAGTATCCTTAAGGGAGAGGGCATGAATCTTTTCCTGTAAATAAGAAATAAAAATCCAGTTTGTTAATTGAGTGTGAGGGGGAAATAGCATAAAAAAATAAAAATGAAATACCATGTACTTTATTTTTGA
This sequence comes from Pyrgilauda ruficollis, assembly GCF_017590135.1. Lineage (NCBI taxonomy): Eukaryota > Metazoa > Chordata > Aves > Passeriformes > Passeridae > Pyrgilauda > Pyrgilauda ruficollis. The sequence continues at coordinate 11,341,910 of NW_024514764.1, read as the reverse complement.
TAAAGCTTAGTGCCAAGAATTTTTTTTTCTGCAGTAGTGGCTTACATTTCCATGCCCTGTCATTCCGAACACATGGGATTTTTGAAAATTGCTATATGAAAAGCTTTTAGCCCTGCAGAAGTGGAGGTTTTTAACATGTGATTTCAGTTTTCATACCCTTGTGTCAGTTCCATTCACACACATATGTTTGGGTGGGATCTATATATCGATTACACATTCTCAGACTGTAATCAAAAGTTTGGGAAGTGTCATAGTGGGCACATAAACCACGAGTTTAGTTCTGCATGGTAGGAAATTCTGAGCAAAATATAGCAGAGGGGATGTGGTTTGTGTTTGTTCATCAAGCCTGCAGTTCCAGCCACAGGCTGATGTACCTACATGTATATTTAACTGGTGTAAATACCGAGTGCTCTGGCCACTGCCTGTATTTCGAAAGGCTGTAGCATTGCCCTTTGCAGCAGCTTCCCAGTGTTTTCATTTTTCCTTTGTCCAACTCCACCAAATGACTTGTTATCCTTATTTACTCCATTCTTACTTTATTGTATTTGTGGGGACCCTTGTGGCAGGAAAAAATGATGAATCTGACTCCATGTTCTCAGAAGGCTAATTTATTATTTTATGATACTAAATTATATTAGAGAACACTATACTAAACTATACTAAAGAATACAGAAAGGATACTTACAGAAGGCTAAAAAGATAATAATAAAAACTCGTGACTCTCTCCAGAGCCCTGACACAGCCTGGCACTGATTGGCCAAAGGGCCAAAACAACTCACAGCAGAACCCAATGAAACAATCACCTGTGGGTGAACAATCTCCAAACACATTGCAAAAGAGCAGAACACAGGAGAAGCAAATGAGATAAGAATTGTTTTCCTTTTTCTCTGAGGCTTCTCAGCTTCCCAGGAGAAAAATCCTGGGTGAAGAGATTTTGCAGAAAATATCAATGTGACATTTCTTTTTGCAACAGTTGAGGAAAATTAATGAAACCTGTTCCTGAGCCCTGGGTGGGGGTTGCTGTGCTTGGGCTGATCAGCACCCATTCACTGAATTAATTCTCTCTCAGTGGGACAGAAACACATGGAAGCCTTTCCCTCTGTGCCCCCAGATCCTTCAGTCAGATTATTTGCTCTCCTTAATGATAAGCACAGAAAGGATAAAGGGAGACTGGGCACTGCTGCTGCCCTGGGAGAATCTCTGCCAGGTGTGACAGGAGGGTGTGGTGATGGAGCAGCATCCAGCCCAAAAACGCCAGGATTCTGGTGTTAGGGAGGATTGTGCTGTGTCCCTAAATCCCTCTGAGGCTCAGTGGTTTTACCAGCTGCATCTTGGCTGGAAGAAAATCCCAGTGAAATTCAAAATGTTTATACCTTGCAGCACGTGCAGAGTGGAAACTGGTGAGGTTTACATAATTGGGGATGTTTCTCATACAAATATTATGGTTGTTCATCAAGATAATTTAAATAAAATCTCTGAGGGAGTTAATTTTAAGGAAAATGAAAGTAAAATGGCCAAAGGATAACAGTCTTCAATGAACCTTTGGCCTTATGAATTGCTTGCAGTGTTTTAGTAGAGGGGGAGATGTTCAAGGGGAAAAAAAAAAATCCTGCTTTCCATTGTTTACCCCAGGTGCATTTTGCTTCTGTTCCTTGTGTAGTTGTTTAAATAAAATGGATTTGTTTACAAAATAATGCAAGGTTGTTTCATAAATCTTAGTAGCTGTACTAAATTCAAGAGGTTGGAGAAGAAATTATGATGTTTTCTGCTTGTATTATGTGATTTTATTTTCTTTCTTCCCCACTCTCCAGTTTGAATTAAAAAGTGAGCTGTATGGTGACTTACCTGCATGTGATTTGTCTTCTTTCAGTGACCCAAACCTGGCCATTTATTATTGTTTCAATCATAATTTTGGTCCACTTGAAATCAATTTTTAATGTAACACTGCAGTGTTTGCACAGATACTCTTAAAGTGCAGAGCTGAAGCTTCTTCTTCTCAATCCTGAGATTCTGTAGCTCTTCTTCTCTTACCACATTCCCCTGTTATCTTCTCTGCCTGATCAGTACCTCACTGAAGTGTTATTATACTAAAAATATCTATTTTTAATATATTACCAGGCAAACTTTTCAAGCTTCTTCAGAGCTTTAAAAACCTTGTGCCTTTGAACTACTTCTGCCACAGTAGTTTTAATGAAGCTACACAGAACAGGGACCACGATTCCTTTAAACATCAGCATTTCTTGACAGAATGGAAAGATGAATAGATGAAATCCCTTGGAGGCCATGGAACTTTTTCCATTAATTGTAATGATTTTGGCTAGAAACCACAGAAAGACAAGAAATAAGTGTAACAATATATATAATTGGATGTATAAAGGGTTGCTAGTAGAAGTTCTGTGAAAAATTCTTTCTCTCAGGAGCAGAGGGGCTGCGATGGGATGCCTGGTCCCTGGGCAAACAGCACGGTGCAGCTGCAGAGTGCAAGTGCTGCTTTTCAGAATATTATTACAAACAGACCCTGTAAAATTTGTGTTGATGAAAGCCCTTTGAAATCCTGTTGCATTGTACCAGGGAAGAAGTATAGCAAAACTTTTTTCATTATTGATAGATGTATCAGTATATTAATTGGCATTATCCAGCAACAGGAAAAAATGCTTTGAATGAGGAAATCATACTGGAATTTTCAGGAAATGCTTTTGTATTTGTTCTTTGACAAATCCCATTGAATGTTATGCATTACTGATGGGTTGATATACTTACAGAATAGACAGAAACCTCTTTTTCCTCATCTATTAATAACTTGCATAATTAGGAAAATAAATATTTTAGGGTGGCTTGAAGGTCACTTTTAGTTTGGTTGTCCACATCAGAGAGTGGGCACTATAAACCTGGGTGTGGAATAATCCTGGAAGAGTTGTTAATCAGTGCCACTGAACTCAGAGCCTCTGAGAGCTGGCTCCTGCACAGCTCCCCAGGGTGGTTTACAGGGTTTTGATGAATTGAAGTCAGCGATACAAACTCATGCCACAAACCCAGGAGCTGACAGCAATTTGCTGCAATTTGTGTGTGTTTTATCTTGTCTGTTTTGTGTGTCAGGGTGTTTTCTTACTGACCTTCCAGAGGTGATAAAACAAAGGGATAAGCACATACTGTGGCTTTTCTGGAATTTTAATCTTTTTTGGCCAGTGGTTTAGTTCATTACATGTCACTATCAAAGGATTATTCTGTCCCTTTTGATACCAGGCAAAGAATAAATGTAAAATGTATCAGGCAGAACCATTGAACCAGGTCTGTAGTCTTTGGCCAGTGGTGCTGAAAGATAAAGTGCTGTGTTTACAATTCCAATTTAAAAAGTTTATTGAAGTTACAGAGGAATTGCATTGACTTCAGTGCATTGGTTTGAGTGAAAACTGAGACTCTTACTTAGGACAAAAAACCACAGGCCTACAACACTGCTAGGAAAGACATTTTGAAACTTCTAGGCAATATTTTAAATAGGAATCACACTCTTGCACAGTTTCCCCCAGGGCCTCCCTGATAGTACACAAGACTAGAAACTATTTGAATTTGAGACAAAATATAATTTGTAATTTCTGTGCATTACACAAGGCCTCACCACCAGGAGTTGTTTCTGGAGATAGTTATACATGGAAACTGTGGCTGTGATTAATAGATGGTTCCAGGCTGTTTTAGTGGAACAGTGACTGTGCTATAAACGGGACTGGGAAGAAATGATTACCTTTAATAGGGTAGCAGCTGTAAGGGTGCCTTTATATTAAGTGACTTAATGAATACTGATCTTGAAGCAATAAATCAAAATGCAAACAATCTACTCTAATCAAGTAAGCAGAATATTTCAGATACCTAAATTATATTAAATGAACACTTCAATCAAGGTCCGTACCTGCATGTGTTTAATCCGGTTACTGTTTGTGTAACATCACTTTTAGGATATATAGATTTAACACACACTTGTTTCTTCTTTGTTTTTTTCTTGGTGGGTTTTTTTTTGGTTTTTGGGGGTTTTTTGTTTGTGGTTTTTTGTTTTGTTTTGTTTGTTTGTTTGACATGAAGAAATTGCTTGCAGAATAATTAATAACCCCTGGTAAATCCTGTCCTGGTATTCAGGGTTTTATTCTAAAGAGTGATCAGTGAGGTTTTTGTGAAAAGTGTTGCAGCAGTTTCTTCAGGTAGGTGTAGCTCTGTCTAAATATCTCATTTACAAACGTATTTGGTGGAAATGTGTGTGAGCACACAGCACATGTGAGTGTGTGCCAGGCCTGTGCACACCCCGGGCGTGGCAGCAGCTCCTGCCAGGGCACCAAAAAACACTGACAGTGCCATCATTGGCTGGCAAACCAATACCTGTGCTCACTCTGGAAATCCACCACGTGGAAATGGAAAGGAAATGACATTTTGCCTGCTGAGGTTCTGATTCTGGAGTCCCTCGCAGGATTCTGGGTGTGTCTGTCACAGTTCCAGAGCAGGGCCTGGCCCTACAGACCATGTAAAAATGGGCAGTTTCTGCCAGGAATTTGCAATTCAAAGTCAGAAGTCTCTTTGAAGGTGCTGCTCTCACCTTGTTTACTAAATATTTGTCCACCTTGACTTTTAGTTTATTCACTGACCAAATTCTACACCTGCAATCCAGAGGGAGACAATGGTCCAGAGGGGCACTTGTATTTCTGTTCAGGCACTGCCTGAAAATCCACCACTGAAGCATTAATAACTATCTGTTACATTTACTTGATTTATACTTAGTGTTTGTTTGTTCTGTTGGTTTGCTTGGGATTTTTCTGTGGGTTTTGTTTTGGGTTTTTTTTTAGAAGTGGAAAATAGCACCTGTGAAGCATCTGTAGCTGATTAAAATATTCAGAGGTCCTCAGTATTTGACTCTTCCCTTGATTTTGGGAACAGACTCTGGTTTTTCCTCAAGAATCATCAATCTCTGGTTCCTGGTGTGTGTGCTTTTGTCTGGGATCAGAAAGGTGCAGTTCATCTGCCGCTTGAGAGTTTCCCAACAGCAAACTAGCTTCAGAACAGAAGTGGAAAAAAATCAAATGCTAATTCCATTTTGTAGGCAGCTGCTCAGGGCTGTGAGTGGCTGGTGAAGGGCTGTATGGTCTGTCAGCAGGGGAAGTGTGAAAAACAATCACTTTTTTAAAAAATTTGAAAGTTTAATAGTAATAAAATGGTTATAAAAATAGTAATAAAAATTAGAGCAATAAGAATTTGGACAATCAGAGTTAGGACAACAAAGGACAATAAAAAACCAAAGAAATGTGGATATCCAGATTCTTTCCTAGGGCAATTAAGCCCCAAAAGCACACATGCTAACAAAGGATTAACTCTTAAAAGCAACAGCCTGTTGCATATTCATATATCTCATACATGATGCATAAATTCTATTCAAACAAAGGGTGTTCTCTGGTTATTGTCAGCTTCTCTCCCTTAATCCTGTTGGCTCCTCAAAGCAGGGAAGGAGATGGAAAAAAGTTGGTCTTTTCTGATAAGGAGGCAATAATTCTTCTCGTGGGGATTTAGGTGTCTTGTTGCTGTTATCTCTGTGTGAAGAATTTCTTGATTATCTCATGCCTTTCTTGAGCTAGTTAAAAAAAGTATCTTACATAGCATAGTTTCTATTTTAACATAATGTTATAACCTAAAACTACTTTAAAAATATTAATACAGTATAACTTTCTAACATAACACATATAATACTCATTTTCATATTTGTGAAACGCCAGTCACACAATACGCGTTTTTCACAGTAAGGAGGGTGGAAATGCCGCTCCAGGAGCTGGGCTGTCCTTGCATGGACAGACACAGAGAAGGGGCTGTTAGAGCCCCTTCCAGGGTGTGATTCCACCAAGCTGGCCTTGCAGAAGGGGCAGGGTGGAGGAGCCTTCAGGGAGAAATCCAGAACAGCTACTGCTGGATTAAACCTGAGCTCCTGACAAGTACCTGCTGAGCTCTTGGCTGGCTGGGTTTGCTGAGACACCTTTGTGTTGGCCCAAAAGTAAAAATAAATGGTATCAGCTAAAATTGGTACAACCTTTATGGCTGTGGTTGTCCCTGAGCACAACACTTCATGAGACACCCTCCTGGAGATGTGTGGATAGATGTCAGGGGTTGGCATCCACTGTGTTTAGTTAAAAAACACCTTGAAGAAAACAGTGGAGCTGCCCTGAGCTGATCTTCCTGTGTATCCAGCCCTACAGATATTAAGCAACAGAAAGCATAGGGGAACTTGAGGGTTTCTCCTTTGTTTTGAAAAAGAATTGCTCCTGGTTTTTTTCCTGCTTTTCCAGTGCCAAGGCACCAGCACAAATCCTGTCAGAGTGCAAGCAGCATCTGGATGATGCTCTCAGTCATGGGAGTCTGTTTGAGGAAGATCTGCAGGGAGCAGGGACTTGGACACAGTGATCTTTGTGTGGGTCCCTTTTTTATTCATTCTCTGATTCTAGTTAAACTATTTACAGCAAGGGTTCAGGCTGTGGTTTACATCATTCTTTGTACTAAAAACTGATAGGTAACTTTGTTCTGGGAGCAGAGCTGATCCTCCACACTGCAATTCTGGTTAACCCAAACTGGAGGCCAGAATAAAAGTATCCACTGAAATTGCCCCAGCTTTTTAGCTTTCGTTTGTATGAAATAAAAGATACAAGTGTCAGTCACAACTTCCAGTACTGTAAACTCTGAGAGTCCCTTTCATGTCACTTCTGAATGTTGCTTACTTCTACTTGAAAAGAGAACAAAAGCTGTTTTACTGCTTTTAAAAGGCTGTTTCTGCCGAGCCCCGAGCCAGCCCTGAGCAGTTGCCGTGCAGGGAGCTGTTCCTGTGGAGCCTCTCGGTTTCTGGGCAGTGGTGCTGATGTTACTGCAGTCACAGGGAGCTTTTATAGCCAACCTGGGGAGGTGCAAAAGGCCATGGGTTGGAAACTGCTATTAGAAGTGCCTCTGTTTTATAAAAGCTGCACATCCTTCATGCTCTCATGATGGAATTCCCTCTAAGAGATGACACAGGCCAAAAGTTAAAAATGTTAACTTTTGAGTTAGGAGAGAATGTAGGTTAAAGTGCCTTTATATTTGTTAATCCTTTTATTCTCTCCAAATTAAAGTCCACCTTAAAAAACCAATAGTTGTTACTGGAGTTTCTTCCCTTTTGTGGTTTTTGTGATCAGAAGTCACACATGGCTTGCCAACCGGTTCTTTCAAGGTGTTTCAGCACAGTGATCTGTTTATTTGAGTAATGCATCCTAAATCTAATCCCTTGGAAAGTGTGGCACAGATGTTGGCTGCTTTGCTGCTGCTCCCAGTGGAAGGACTGGCATGACAATTGTGCAAATAATCCTCAGAAGGGACAACTTCTTCATGTCTAGGGCATGGTGCTCATTTTCAGTTTTATCCTGAAAGAGAGCCAAAGTCCAGACATGTGCAGAGATCCTGCCAGTAAACAAACTTCAGCTGTTCTGTGAACACCTCTCCATTTCAAAATCTTGTGGTAAATCAACATTAAATGAACATTGCAAAGTTGAGAGCTGCTATTTGTTGGTGTCTGTGCTGGCTGGGGGTGTTGTGTACCCACAGAGCTCTGTCTCAGTCCTGTGCTCTGCAGCTGAGATAAATTACCATCAACAATTGCTTTCAGTAAGATAAGATTTTTCTTAGAGGTTTGTCCAAAAGATACATTTGATTCTAAATTGTGGGCATTTTGTAACGTGATGATGTATAGAGTGCCTTTTTCTAACTCTCTCAAAGGGTGGCTGAGGGGAACAAGTTAGGGAAGGTTTGGAAAGTTAGGAAATTTGTTGCATTGCTGTAATTACTTGAGAGAACAAGTTATTGAAGGGGATTGTGAAGATGGGGTTTGGGTTTTTGGTGGGTTTTTTTTTGTTTGTTTGTTTTTGTTTGGTTTTTTTGTTGTTTTTGTTTGGTTGGTTGGTTTTATTTTATGCTTTTGTATTTTCTACTGGCTGCATGGAAAATGGTTGTTTCTGATGAATTTTAATATTTGAAATTTTAAGAATCCTGTCCCTTCTCAAGTAGGCTGTTTGTGAGAGCAGGGAGAGAAGGTCTCAGTGGTTTGTGGTCCCTTAATAATAAATGCTTGCGCTCAGGTTGGAACTATATTAAAAAGGTTCCTTTTCCTCAAGACTCCTCAAGCCTGATTCAGAGAATCTGGACAGGAGGAAAGATATTCCTGTCACAGTAAAAATCACCTGCTGAATTAAAAAAGTTTCTATTTTGTTTTATTCATTAATTTATATATTTTTTTAGCCATTCCTTCATTGTTTTAAAAAAATCTGCATTGAAATTGTTGCAAATGGAAAACTAAAATCCTGGTTATGTGATGGGAACAGATGTTGAACTTCAATCCCTTTGAATGCATGGCTTCCCAAGTCAGCCAGAAATTTTCTCCTGAATAAAACAGGAAACTCTGCATTCTCTGTGTTGAGTTTCCATTTGTTCTGTCTCAGAGTTTGCCCAATGCACTGGGGGTGAGAGGAGGCTGTGTGCCTGGAAGGATATGGATATGCTTTAAGAAATTAAACAGATCTGGTTTTCTGTCATTATAAACCCAATACCTTTTATTGATCAATGCAAGCCTCAGAGATTCTTTTCCTCTGAAGAAAAGAGAACTTAATGAAAATACATAATTTGGCAGCAAGGATGTTTTCTGCTATCCCCTCTCTCTTTTTTTTTCCTTATCTAGCAGTTTTAGCAAGTGTAAAGTTGTGGTACTGATTAGCCTGCCAGCAAAAAGAGCAATGGTTTCTTTCTGAATGTGTGAGAAGGTGGCAAATAATGCCAACCGAAAAGCAGCTTGAAGCAATTAGGTGAGTTAGTCTGGAATAAAGAGCTGCAAGTGTTCTCCTCCAGGAACACAGAATTTCTGGAACAAGTTACAGATTGAAGACAGGCCCCAGGAGATTTTCACTTCCATTATTGTTCACCTGTGCATCCAAGGAGCTCATAACAATACTATTTCTGGAAGGGAGTCTCACTTCAGTAGTATATCAATATACACATTACCTTGATAGAAATAACATTCTATGCATAACACGTTAAATAATTTAGCTATTTTGAGTAAAACTGTTTATCTGAAAACTCAGCAGGTTTGCAGACTGGTGTCACAAGGCACTGAAGAAATAGCATCAAACAACTCACTTCATTCTAATAGCAATTTTATTTTTAAATTGGCACAGAATAAGGGGAATTGAAAATGTGACAGATACCATATCCCTTTCCTCTCCCACCTTCTCTTGAATCATACATGAAATGTAAAAAATATATTTTCTACACATATGTACCTGTTAAAATGGTAACAGTTGAAACTAGAATGATAATGTGAACAGTGACTAGTTACAAATTTCTTAGGCTGAGTTTCAGTCACAGTCATTTGTTTAGTCTGAATTGTAATTGCTCATCTTGTAATGAAAGACCTTTTTTCCTTTACTCCAACTATATTTATTCATTTTGAGACTATTCCAAAGTGGTTTGTTATGTCATTTTGGTGGGCTTTTTTCTATCCATGTATCTTTTCTAATATTTTCTAAGCCACTGTTTCATGTGCTCTGTAGTAGGTATTGGAAAAATCATTGGGTCCTTAAGAAATTGTACTTGGTTGCAAGACCAGTGCCCTGAGGAAAAGGCTGCACTGAGATCTGACTAGACCTTGTTGGAACACCAAAAATTCTACTGAATGGTGGCCTTTCATAAGTTTTGGATGACAGGAAAAGTTTTTTATTTTCTTAGGCACCAAATGTGATCAATTACAAATAAATTCAGAGGAAATCCAGACTTTCTTATTTCTAGAATTTATAGGGGCTTGTGATATCTCCACTCATGACTCTAACCATGAGGACTCTCAAATTTTACTGTGCTTTAAAGGAAGCATTCTCCAACAATAACCAGAGCTGGCTTTAACCCACAGCCCCAGCAAGAGCAGATTTGCAACCTGTGTTGGTTGTTTTACCTCTTGCAGGAGATGGGGATGAAGGTGAGAAGCTGATTAACCCAATCATTTGGGTTATGGAGGTGCTGGCATCTTGTTAATCCTTGGTTATTACAGAGAACTAGGGGATATATAGGGAATCAGGGTGGAACCTGAAGCCAGTATATATAAATTTTATATATATATAAAATTATATATAGTATATATAAAATCCAGTATTTTATACACTGACCTCATAGTTGCAATGAGCCAAACCCAAACTCACAAACAGGATCTGTGAAAACAAAGAGGAAAGAGGCACTGGTTTGATTTGCTTTGCTGGGTCAGAGCTGTAAATACAGCACAAGTCTGATCTAAAACCAGCTTGACTACAGAAAACGTGGGTGCAGGTTGAGCCTCACCTCCTCACCACCTGTGGGATCTTTCTCTCTGCTGGAGCAGGAAAGGAAAGGCTCTCAGAGCTGTGCCACACACTTCATTCATCTGCAGGGGCCCCGTGACTCCCACGGGCCAGCCAGCAGCAGTGCAGTCCTGGGGAGCAGGCAGGCAGAGGAGAATCCCAAAATCAACAGCATGCAAGACCTTTATTAGCCAGTGATAGAGCCTGGTGGGTTTATATTCACATTTAGGACAGGTCTCATCTAATTCAGTATATGCATTGCTGATGTCAAGCCACATTCATGACTTGGTTGCAATTTGAAATGTAAATTAAGATGCCACATGTAACCTTCTAACTATTTGTGTTTCTTACTGGTTTGAAATAATTTGCTGTGGCATTTGGATGTATGGAAATAAAGTCTTTTAAATGCCATAAAGTGTTACACTGATGAAATACTATTTAATGGTAGTTGTAAGTGATTTGGTGTTGATGTTTAGGGATGTATTTGTGGATGTAGGTAGATTATAAAATAGTTCAACACAACATGAGTCTAAGGGAGAATGTTTATTCTTCTTGATGCCTACTATTTTTATAGTTAATTTACATCCTCTTTACCACTTCCATAGAAATGAAATGAATTGAATCCCTCACTCAGTATGTCCCGGGATTTGGGAATGGGACCCTTGAAGAGCTTAAAAGGGGATTTGTGTGTAGGCTGCTGAGCTTCACTCCCTTTGGAGCCTTCTTTCTGCTTCCAGTGCAGAGGGAAATGTTTCCCAAGGTGAAGCAGGGCTGTTCCTCTCTGTTAGGCCCATGTCCTGCTCTGTCCCTGCTGGGTTGGTGCTGGGCTGTGTGCTGGATTTGGGATGAGAACAGTGCTGGGCACACCCCCATAGTCCAGCTGGTGCTGAGCAGGGCTTGCACTGAGCCAGGGGCTGCTCAGCCTCTCATTCTGTCCTGGCAGTGAGGAGAGGGGGCACAGCCAGCACAGCTGACCCCAGCCATCCCAGGGGATATTCCAGAGCACTGGGAATCATGCTTAGCTAGGAGGGAAAAGCTCAGGAGCTGGCTGGGCACTGCTCAGTTAATGGGGAGTGACTTGTTCATTTGTACAACTTGTTTTTCCTGGGGTTTATTTCTCTCCCTTCTGTCTTTTCTTCTCTCCCTCTTTTTTTTTTTCTTTTCTTTTCTTTTTTTTTAATTTTTCAGTACAATTTCTTATTCTCTTTCAGTTATTAAATTGTTCTGATCCCAATTCATGATTTTTCCTGTTTTTACCCCTTCTATTCTCTCCCCCATCCCCTGGTGGGGAGTGAGCAGGTGGCTGTATGGGATCTGAGTTGCCAGTGGGGTTTAAACCATGCCAGGCCAGGAGGTGCTGAAATGGGTCATGGTCCTTGCTTTGTATCCAGCCAGAGACTTCCTGCTCTGCATTGCCTTTCAGAGCTGAGAGGGTGATGAGTTCAGCTCTGGGGTTCTTGATGTTGTGGCCAACAAGCAGGGAATTGTTTATCACCATCCCACTCCAGTCACTGCGAGTTGATTGCCTGTGCTTCATTCCCACAGTCCAAACACGGAGTGCAAGTATTGTCGGGTACACTTGGGCTGATTTTCAGCCCAGTGCTCTTTGCTTTTCCTGCCCGGTGCCCTGCAGGGGTCCCAGAGCTCCCTGTGCTTTGGTGGCAGCAGCAGCAGCTCCTCGTGTGCCTGTGCACAGACACAAAAAGGCTTCAGAAGTTCAGGTGCCTTTCATCTCCCAGTCTCCCCATCTCATTTGGAGATTCAAGACCTAGCCTAGTTTCATTTTCTGCCTTTTCTCACAAAAGTACTTACGTAAAGAGCCTTTATTTCCATTGTGATGTACCCGTCCTGCCTTTCAAAATTACCTCTGGTTCCATAAAAAAGGACGTTTCCAAGAAGTGCAGTTGCACATAGATGAATTGAAGCTCTTGGTGTTTGGAATGAGTGACCCTGGCTCTGTGTTTTCAGCTGTGTTTGAACATTGCAGAGTAGCCATGGTTGTGGTGTGCAGTGTCCTGATCCTCTGATGCTGCTGTAGATAAACCTGCTCTTTCTCCTTTGGCAAAATTGGTTTTTTAGGTGTTAATTTTCTACATATCCGTGTTTAGTAATTCCACACACTTATACAGAGCTTTCCTTAAAGCTAATTTTCTCTTTATATTCTAGCATTATATCTGTTCCAGTGTGCTGGCTTGTGCATTGGGTTTGTGTTCCCTGGATGTGACACCCCGGTGACCTACTCAGATTTATTTATTCATTCATTTATTCATTCAGATTTATTTATTTATTTATTTACTTACTTATTTACTTATTTATTACCACAGTGTGGGTTTTCTACAGAGATGTAATTAATACCTCATTTGACCTGCCATGCCAGAACTTCCACCTTGCTTCACTATGCAATGGAATACCTTTGAGGAGGTGAAATCTTAGGAATTTATTTCAGTCCTCTCTTTCAAAGATTTACCAAGTTTTAACATGCTGTCCAGTTCTTTCTGCCAAGATGTCTTCCAGCAGTAAAAATCTGCTATTAGTTGGCTGCAGACTTTTGGGAAGATGCTTAGATTCTAGAGTTTGTGATGCTATCAGTAACAAAATGATTTAGAACTTGCTGCATACTTCAGCTATTAATAATTATTTGGTCAGTGCCTTAATTTGCCATGTAGAAAAAAATCCTTTACATTTGTGTCTATCCACTGTTGGCAACTTTCTGCTTGTGAGCCTGACTTTTTATACTGTCATGCTATGGAATTTTTTTTTTCTTTTTCTGTATACTAAAAAAAAGAAAGTCATTCTCTACGTGAGATTCTGTGCCTGCCGAGGTCCAGGCACGCTGCACTAGCAGGGAGGAAGCTCTTCCACGTTGCCACCACCTGAGTGAAGAGCACAGCAGAAATCATTGTCTGTGTCTGTGAGCAAAATATTCCATAAGGGTCACAGAGCAGCAGCTATGGACAAACTTATCAAAACTGTAAGAGTGCAGGAGATAAAGGAGGAAAAACTGAAGCCTGCTTCTCAAATGACACCCATCCAGGGCAGAAATGAAGGCAGGCAGCTGCTTTGTTAGCTTTAAAATCTTAATTTGGGTGACTTGTTTTGTCTGTGCTTTGTCCTCCACTGCAAATAGAATTTTACCTAGGAAGTCTCCTTGAGAGAAGGGGTTCTCAAAGCTGATAAAAATTTGAAGTTAGATACCAAATACGAGTTTTTTGGAACTTCCCTAGCGTGAATTGGTCAAATTTGGAATGTTTCTGTACAGGCTGGGTTATATTTCCATAGGTCAAGCACAAAAAAATATTTCTATTTTTAGTAGCCAGGCTGCGTATTAATGTTTGGCTGTCACCACAGCAGGCTCAGGGACCCAAAATTCCTGCATTTCCTTGATTCAGTGACAAGCTCCTGTATTTCCTTCCAGTTTTAAGGCTGTGCTCCTCAGTCCTCCTGGGATACCACAGGTCAAGTCAGGGTGGCACTGACTGCTATGAGGATCCTCACTGGAGTAAAGAAATCAGTAGAGAGGAGCAGAAACCCAAAGCCAGAACCACAAACCTGCACCAGCTTTGGAAATCTGACACTGCTCACAGGGATTTCTAATTTAGTCCATGGCAGCTGCATTAATATGCTGGATAATTCTTAGATAAAGGTAAGCCAAATTTGGCTTTCCATTTCTCACAGCAAAAAAAGACACTCGATACTTTAAAAATATCCCATCATTTATTATGGTGAAATCAAGCATTAAATACATGGTGAACAGATAAAATAACTGTCTTGAGAATTAAGTGAAAGTCAGGTAGGATAGGGATCAGAATATTCAAATTACTTCCAAATGCTTTGTGTTTATAGTTGGATTTACAACATAATACAGTTTAAACAATCTGCAAATTCTTTATCTGTTTTTGATGCTAAAGCTATCACAGATCTCTGCTGACCCTCCCCTGGTATGAGTCCATGATTTTGCTGTAGAAACACTGATAGAAATGTTTTTGATACAAATGTGTTACTCTATATGTGTGCATTTGTGTTAAACACCTGATTTAAATTTTATAATCTTCTCTTGTAAGAATTTATATATTTTTCCTTCTTATTCTGTACATTTTGCAAACAAATTTATTTTCTTTTGCAAGATGCACAGACCTAGATCCCCTCCCTCCACTCCCAAATTGAGCTAAACCCATCAGTTGTTACAACACCAGTCCATGCAAATAATTTGGGTCTGGATTATGTGAGGGTAGTATAATTATGATGGTGAGAACATTTCTGCCTCCCTTTTTATACTTAAAAAAGGTTCTTCCAGCTGATTTTTACAGCCTAGATGATCCATTCTTCATCTTCTTTTATTATCACTTAACATTGTTTGCAGATTTTTGTCTCTGTTGCTGTTACTGATAAGGAATTTCTTTAGACTGGGTTGTGTTTGCATCAGCAAAATCTGTGAAATTCATTATATACACAGCTAAAAAGAAAATGGAAAATACACAACTTATATTGGTTCCAGGAACTATAAATTTATTTGAGCTGTAACATTATTTCAAAGCGATTTCTTGTCTAAGATAAAATTATTTTAAAAACACATTCTTTTCTTAAAATAGTTGAAAATGTATTTTCAGTAATATGTTACTATGAGAGCAAAAAGAATAAATAAAATCCAAACCTGATGAAGAGGAAGGAAGGAGCAGGGTAATTTAGAACTGAAATTATTCTGGAGCTGATCTTTAAATCTTTCCAGGGAAGGAGCTTGCTGTGGATTGGAAACTGCAATGCTTCAGGCAGCTGTGGAATCCATTTCTCTTGAGTGACAGTGCCACGGGATTCCAGTCCCTCACTTTGGAATGGAGTGTGCCATTGTGTTTCCTAGAACCTTCCCCTCAGTGATGAGGATCAGAAACAGTGGTGTGCACTTCTGAATACTTTATAGATAAAGCTTTTCAGAGTGTTTTATTTAAACAGTGCCCTATAATGCCTTGCCTTCCGTGTGTTGCAGAGCCTGGTGCACGTGTGTTGTTGCTGTTTCTGAACTGAATTCAGATTTTCTACTTGCTCCGGGACAGAGGTGAATTCTGTTCACAGCTGTTGCTGCCTCCCCTCTCATCTTGTTCCTCCTGTTGATGGAAAGGCTTCCTTAGCTCATGATTTTCATTCATCCTCTGGATCCTGAGCACATGACCGAGTGTCTTTCTGAGCAGCAGAGTGGTGAAAGCAAAGTTCTTTCACCAGCAGTTGTTTTGGAATTTTGTTAATGCCATCAAACTTCTCAGGCACAAATTATTCACTTCTGTGCTGAATAATGAGCTCAGCTGAACTAAATGAGTTCCTTGTAGAGCTGCCATTAGCAGTGAAATTATGCTCAGATGAGCTCCATTCAGAGCAATCCCAGCCACAGGTTATGGTCTCACACGTTAAAATAAGGTGTTAAAATCTCCTCTTGGACTGAGGGAGAGGATTTGTTTAAGAATCAAATGATTTTAACAGGATGGTGTCTTGCTAATTGTTTTTTTTTTTTTTTTTTTTTTTGTGTGTTCTGGGTATGTCTTTGCCTGATTCACTGTTGCATCAACCAGTTAGTTTCCCCCTGAGCCTTTCCCAGGGCTTTACCTGTGGAAGATCAGAGCTGGATATGTGGAGAGGACTTGACCCCAGAGGGCAGGACGGATCATTTTGGGAAGGGTTGAAGTTTGTGGTCCAGAGGCACAGCATGTCGGGTTTTTTGGGGTCTCTGAGTCTTGGGGTCCTTTCCTGCAGGGACAGAAGGGCTCAGGGCAGCCCTGGGAGTGCCTCCCTGAGCCAGGGGTGAGGGACAGCACACGCTGTGTGCAGCTGGGCACGGCTGCAGCAGCAGCGAGCCCCTCCAGCCCCGGGGCTGTGTGTGCAGCTGGGGAGGCAGGCAGAGGTGGCAGTGGCCCTGGTGACAGCAGGGAGGATTCATGTGCCAGCAGGGCGATTTGCCTGACAGCACGTGGCTCCCTCCCCAGCTCAGTGCTCGAGGTAGCGCATGGATCTGTCACCTTCCCCGGGAATGAGGCAATAATTTACACTGGGAGCAGTGCCGGGAAGGTGATGGCAGAAGGAAGGTGCCATTCAGCACAAAAGCTGACAAAATCTGATTGTTAAGCAGCAGTCAGTACATTCAACTTCATATCTCTCTAAAGAGCGAGGAGGGAGAGAAATACCTCGTATTACACGGAGACATGTTACAGGAGACAAATGCCAAGTGAATACTTTATAAAACTGCTGTGCTTTAAAGCGTTTTGCAGTCAACAGCCTGTCTTTTGTCTGCCCTTCCTTGTGACAGCTGCAGTGTGCCACAGACCTTAAATCAACAAAAAGCACTGGAATATCCTGCTCTGGCTGCTTGGCAAAGAGTTCAGTCTGCCTTCTTTAAAGAACCTGGGTCCCCCAGCCCATCTTCTGCCTTGCCTTGACTGTTCTGAGACTTGCGCTTTCATTTGCAAATTTCCTGTCAATTCAGGAAAATGGCACCGTGGTTAAGAAATGAAAGGAATTCTGATACAGATGTTTTGTGGCAGAAAAGATTGGTAAAAGTAGTGGTGGAAGGAAAAAAGAGTTGGAATCCTGATGATGAGGTAGAGAGATAATGAGATCTGGTGAGCTGTGATTTGTGTAGTGTAGGCAGCACTTGGAGCAAAGGGAATGTGGCATAGGAGAATTTGCTGAAGTTCCTTGCTCCCTTAGTTGAGAAGTTGTGTTTAAAAGGTGTGAAACAGTTTCAAATACAGTCAGAGCCTGGGCCCAGAGTTTGTTCTGCTGATGGTGTAAGCAGGCAAGGGCTTGCAAAGGGATTATGGATGGTTCTTGAGGAGAATATTGTTTATGGAGAAGCTTCTTCTCCTGGCACTCTGTGCTGGAGATGAAGGACTGAGCAAAAAGTCTTGGTCAGAAACACAAGCAAAACCTTCTGAACTTTGGTTCTTAATTTCTTGTAAAGACTCCATTAATACTTAAATTTCTCCAATCGCTAGTGGATTCTGTTAATAGCCTTACACAGTGTCAAGGAAAATCATTGGTGCAGTGTTTGGAAATGGAGTTAAGTCTAATGTTCCACTAGTTGCTCTCTGTTAAAATAATTGACATGTCGATTTGTTATGTAATAAACTTTCATTTATTTGCCTTTCCTATAAAACTTTTCTCCTTTTTATTTCCTTTGGAACTGCCTTAAATGATTGGAGTCAGACAGGCAAATTTTTTCCATTATCAAATCTTTTTTTTTAAATTTTTTTTAAAAATATATTTTGGAAACAAGAAGATAAATTATTCCCTTGACTGCTTTCCCACAAACTAGAGCAATGTGTGCTTTCTTCCTGCCACATCCTGCCCCCACTCTGAATGGCAGTGTTCGTATTTCAGCCTCTAATGGGAAACTCCTTTTTTGTGTGCTTTCACCCCTTTGTGCCATTCAGTGAATTTTTATGCAGGTGAGATGAGAAAAAAGAAAACAACTTTCAATTATCTTGTGTTACTTTGTGTTTAAGTTCCCATTACGGATCTAATTGTGGTCTCTTTGCTGCTTCATGTTCTGGTGAATTGGCATTGGGGTCACAAACCACATTAGCTTTTTCATCCTAAGCAACATCATAAAACATAAACCTGAAGCCTCAAATGATATTTTTAATCTCAGAAAAAAAACCAGTGATTTTGTTCATGTGTTTTTCAATCAACAGCAAGCAAATCAAATCTCCATGCTGGCTAAAAATGCTTAGCACAATTGCAATACTGTGCCAATTGCTGAAAAAGTCAAACTACTTTTAAAAACATTATTTAAACAAACACTTCAGAGATGCATTAATAGTTCTGAAATTACTCAAATAATGTTGTAGATATTTATTACACATGCTTTGCATACATTCCAGGTTCCTATTTTTGCTGTGCACCTGTTTTTATGGACATTTTTGCCTTAGGATTATACCCTGGAAGCCCCAGGAAGATGTGCCAGTGAGGTGGGAGAAGAGTTACATCCAGTCCATAGTGTTGATGTTTGTTAGTACAGTCAACAGAGATAGTGGTAAAGAAAGCTCAGCTCATCTCAGTTCTCAGAACATTTACTTTTTCTTTTTTTTTTTCTTTTTCTTGTTTTTTTTTTTTTTTTTTTTTTTTGGTCAGCTTGAGCCCCTGGTTTTGTGTTCTGTGCACTCTGTAGAGTGTTGCATCCTACTTGCTTTATTTTTTCACTTGGTTAAGTTTTAAGTCTCTGCAAGAAAATGCAGTTGTATTGAGCAATTGAGAAGATCTGCAAGCAAAGCTCCAGAGAGGTCTTAATGTATGGAATTTGTCACTGTTATTTCAGCCTGTGAACAGAAAATAGACTTTGTTTTGAAATTCAGTTTTTATCTCTGTCTTCTTCATTACCCAGCAGAATGTGTTGGTGGTGGTGGGGATGGGCAAAAGGAGGAGGAGCCCTCTGTGTGCAGGGATTTCTTGGGGCTGTAAGGATGCAAAATGTGAAGGAGCTCCAACAGCAGAGAGGAGAGGGCAGAAATGCTGAATATTCCAGCTGTGCTGCAGTGGCACATCCCTGTTTCCTATCAAATACCTCAGCAGTCCCCTTGATTTTATTATTTGTAATACAACTGTTTGGATTGCAGGGTTAGAATTAAGCACAGCTTAATTCTCAGTTTGGGCACTAAGGCTGTGAATATGTTTATTTCCTTGGGATGTATTTTCCTACTTGCATGGTTTACTTTTATAGGTTATTGTTTATAGTGTAATTTCTGGACTGCAAACCTGCATTGTGCTTTTTAAAATTCCATTTCACAAGTTCAGAAATAAAACTCCATGAGAAAAAGCTGTGAAATGAGGCAGGCCAGGCTTTACAAATTGCAGAGTAATCCCAGACTGCTGTTTTACTACAATTTCCAAGTTATCTCTGCCTGGAGTAAGAACAAAACTCTTTAATATAGGGCTGCTCTCAAGTTTTATTAAACCAGTTGCTTAGTGTGAAATTAATTTGTTCAAGAAGGAATATAAATCAGCTGAGGTGAAAGAAAATTGATTTTTACACCACCTTTCACTTGTTGCACTCTTAGTAGTATAAGCTTCATTAGACCCTTGGAGTGTTTATAGGTGTTCTAAAACATTTAACACTTGATGTATTGAGGTGCTGGAAGGGGTTTCAGGCATTACAGGATTATATTGAGATTCCATTGCTATCAGTCTGGAATTTGGCACACTGGGAAGGAAATGTGTGCTCTGTGTTGTCATTTTAGCCATAAATAGAAACTTTTTGTCTGACGCTACAGGACTGATAGGTGCAGTGAGAAACTGCAAGACTTGGAAACAATGCTGTAGCATCAAAGGTAAAATTGGTGTAAATGGTTTCACAAATATAATGGGAGTCACAAAAAGAGGTTGGAATGATGCAGGAATTCATAAATGCTCCAAATGGGCATTTTGCTTCTGTGTCCCAGCTGTCAGCCCAAGTTCCCAAAGTGTGATACTTGAGGGGTTTCTCCCTTGCAGAGCATGCATAATTATACTTATAGTATACATGCTATATACTATAGTACACATTGATACTTGAGGGGTTTCTCCCTTGCAGAGCATGCATAATTATACTTCTGCTATAGTACACAAGCTGAGTGTTTTGCCATGAAATAAAAGAACAAGGTAGAAAATACAAAAAGTACAGAAAAATCCAATCTTGAGAGATATGAAACGGTTCACTTTTACGTTGTAGGTCTTAAAAACTTAGCAGTGTAGTTTATTACAGTGTTTTCAGAACTTTTTGGAAATGCAGCAGGTTTTACATATGATGGCAGTAATTTTCTTTCAGACTATGTAGTAGATGTGTGCTTTCCTAAAGCCAGGTGATTTATGGAATAAATGGAATAATGCCTGTGTTAGGTTTGTGGGCTTTGAGCTTTTGCCTCATGTACAGCAGGTGGAATCAGTGCATTGCTGAGCTGTTTTGCTAAGGGACGTTAAGTTTGGGAAATATGTCCAGAATTCTTTCATGTACTCCAAATCCTCGCTTAATGTGTTCTTGGAGGTGTGTTTGAGGCAGCTGACTCTGTGTAAATTGTTGCTGCTGTGGTGGAGCAGCTCAGAAATGAGTTTTCACTCCCTGCACACCTGGAGCAGCAGCCAACGCTGCTCGTGCTCCTGGCTCCCCTGCCAGTGGGGCAGAGACAGATGCCATTCTAATTAATAGTCAAAATTAATATCCTTCATCAATGAAGAGGATTGAGGGAGGGCAGTATAAACAAGTTAATTTTCTCTCAGTTTCCAGAGATTTATGTTCCTTGTTGTGCCCCCATCCCTGTTTACCTTGCGAGTTGTCTTTGTGAGTGTGGAGAGCAGACAAGCACAGCTCTTGGGGGACATTGGTGCACAATGCTGGGGGCAGCAGAAATGAAGTTTATTTCAGCCATACCAGCTGTGTGCTGATTCTTTATATTTCTAATCAAAGATGGGTATTTACTTCACGAAGTAAAGTTTTTTAACTCTTCACTCTTAGCAAATAAGAAAAGCTGAAATCAATCTTTATTCATATTGCCAGATTTAATTTCAAAATTGTGAAAGCTTGATACATAATTTACAGTTGCTTGGACAGAGGCTTTCTCTGTATTCTTATTTGAAAAATGAGGGTATGCTTTAGTTGTTGTTTTCTTATGATTTTATGTGCCTTTATTCACCTCTGAGGTTTGTTACTGGGGTGCTGCTGTTTTTCTTAGGCTTGAATAACAGCACATAATCTCTGATTTGCTTCAGCATGCTGAGGAAAACGTGCAGAGATGAAGCAGGTTACTTCCCACCATTAAAAGGGTATTTTGATTCCAAGAAAGTACAAGCAGTACATTCCTTTTGCAGTAAAATTGCTGGCTTGATTTAAAAAAAAAAGTTTCCTGCTAAGAAATAGCTAATTCCATTGATAGCACATTAACAGAATATGTAACTCAAGTGAAGATGCAACAATAAATCAAAGCAATTACATAAATTTGAGCATCTTTGAAAAGTAGGACAAGTTAGCTGAGTGTGTTATTTATTTAATACTAACTTAATATCACAAGAGCAAACAGTAAGACAGGTAAAGTGCATCAAAATATTAATTATATGGATCCATGCTATAACTTATAAGAAATGCTTACTTACTGCTCCTCTTCAAGGGAATTGCTGATAGAAGTTAAAGCATAACATCTTGAATTATTCACAAGTATCTGAATTATGATGGGTAGATCTAAATGATACCCAGAAGAGCTTTGATATTTAAACAGGACATTTTGCCAGTTCTCTCTGACTTGTGGCTCTGAGACTTGACTCATTCCTTCCTGCACAGATTTTCAAGCTACAAACTATGAAGGTATCTTTTTGAGCAAAGAAAATAATCTTGTTGTGGTTTAGTAGGCTAGATCTTAATAATGATTTAAAATGTTTAATATTGTTTTTCATTCCAAAAGCATTTCCACAATGTTTTACAAGGTAAGATTAGGGAAAAAAAAACCCAAAAAATATTGCCATGATTACTTTAGACAAACTGTTACCTGATAGCAGTGAGTATCTGATGAGCTCAAAGTGATTGCCTTCTGTAACCAGATACTGAGCCATTTTTAATTTGACTTGGAATAAAATTCCATTGGAGCAAGCAGTTATCTCCCAGTCCTTCTAACAATGGATCTTAACCCCTGCAAAGATGAAGATGAAGACTCCTTACAGTGCAGCCAGGCAGGATTTGGTTATTGTCCAGAAGATTGGGTGACTCAGGCTGGGATTTGCAGCTTTTGGTAAATGTGGCAGCTTTTTGAATCCAGTCTAACTCCTGATGAGTTGCAAATAGAAATAATAACTTAGATATTATGGCTGGCTAGCAGCTTGGGGCACTTGGTGGCTGCCCTGGAGGCTGTGGCTGCTCTCCAGCCCTCATTCCCCAGGTCAGGGTCAGCCCCTGCCCAGGGGCAACTCCCAGCCAAGGAGATGGAGAAGCCAAAGAGCAGCAGAGCAGCTTTCAGGAGGATAAATTAGCTTGGAGAAGATTCTGTCTCCTCTGAGTTCCCAGTAGTGGGGAGTGCACTGAGCCAGAGCCAGTTTTTGTTGGATTGTGGAGCCATGTGTGGAGCTGCGAGGTTTGACTCCATTTTTCTCAGAAGGCTGGTTTATTACATTATGATATATATATATATATTATTAAAATACTACATTAAAACTATACTAAAAGAATAGAGAGAAAAAATTAATCAGAAGCTAGAAAGAACAAGAATAGAATGCATAACAAAATATTGTGTCTCCTCACAGCCTCGACACAGGTGGCTGTGACTGGTCATCAATGGAAAACAATCCACATGGAGCAATGGAAGATGCACCTGTTGCATTCCACAGCAGCACATAGTTATTGTTTACATGTCTCTCCTGAGGCTCCTCAGCTCCTCAGGAGGGAAAAATCCTAGCGAAGGATTTTTCATAAAATATCATAGCTACAAGTTTTGGCAGGAAGGATTGTTCACACCCCCGTGGGGAGGGCAGCTCTGAGGAGCATCCAGTTTTAGTGTTGTTTCAACCACTTCATCCTCAGTTTGAGCTCAGGTTACTGCACTTCCATATCTGCACTCTCTAAAGAGAAATGCTGATCCGTTGCTTAGCATTGGAGATGATCTTTTTCTAAGGCTCAGTTAAGAAATCCGTGAAGAAAAATATTTTTATGGGAATAGAGGAGCTATTGCTTCGTTTCTGTATTAAGTCTGAGAAGTGAATGCTGATTGTGAGTGGAATCCCTGAAAAATGTGGCTTTGGTCAAGAAGAGAGTAAAGATGAACAGCACTTTATGCTATAATAATCATATTTGTATGATCTGGAGATTCAGCTGCTCATTCCCTCTGGAGATTGACACTAGTTCCATTTTCATGGTATAAGGCAGACTCCGCCTCAATCCTCTGTATCTTGTGTCCCACAAAGCCTCTTATCCTGGGGGATGTGGGCACAGGGATGGAGCCAGAACTCCTGGCTGAATCCCTACGGGCAGATCCAGCTGGCAGGAGGAGCTTGGTGCAGGGCTGGAGTTCAGGGTTTCTCCCTTGGTTTCTGATACAGCAAATCCAGTGCTGACTGTCCTGGTGTTCATGAAATGTAAATGGAATTAAGGGATGGGACTGAATGTGCAGATTTGGGATTGTTTTGGAAGGCAGTTCTGCAGGAAAACTTGCAGGGAGGAAGTTCCAGTGTTAATAGAGGGAGTTCTGTGAGGGTGCAATATGAGGAATCACTGCACAAAGTGAGACTTGTCATGTTCAAAGTAGTGTGGGGAGTAGGGAAAGAAATGGAATAATTTAAATATGAAAGGCAGTGAAATGTAATGAATCAAAGTATGACTAACAAGGTGATTTAGTGAGATGGAGTTAAGCTGGATGCAATGTGGTTTTAAAGGAAAAAGGTAGATTTAGCAATAGAATTGTAGACATTTGAAGCAAAATACAAAACAAGCAAAAGTGTCCAAGGGGAGCTAATGTTTAGCAAGAGTATTTTCAGTGTGTAAAAACTATCAGGAATTTAATTATAATTTTGTTCATTTTACACCACTTCCTACATCTATAACATTTACATAACAAACAAACAACAACAAAAAAAAAAAAAAAAAAAAAAAAAAAAAAAAAAAAACCCAAAAAAACAAAACACCCCAGGAGCAATTTGCCAGGTTGTGGTAACATAAAATAAACATTATATAGAAAACTAAAAAAAAAAGGGCTATGATTTTACAGTGCCACTGTAAATAAACAATTAATATATTACTGTACTAAGCAGTGTTGGATAAAATATAAAGTAAAACATTACTGAGGGGTAGAATGAAGTTTAAACAGCACCTAGAAATTTGTTCATTGGTGACCCAAGGTGGGACTAGTGAGACCACCATGTTCTAGTAACATATATTGAGGTTTTAAATATTTCCAAGGATTTTGGCTTCACAGCTGACATGCTAAATACAAGCCATAAATTGTTGGAAATGTGGGCAAATACTAAATGGTTTAAAGTAGTATATTTCTGGCTGAAAGGATTTGGCCCTGCAAAAAAAAAAAAAAAAAAAAAGAAACTGCATAGCTTATTTGATGTATTTCTGTGTCTGATGAGCAAGACAAGGACTGGGGACACAGTGTTCTGCTATTGAAATAAAATATTTATTTTGGTGCTTCTTTACCAATATCTAAATTGAGACTAAAATTATATTTTCTCCTTCCATTGTTTCTCTCACTAAATGGCAAGTACTGTTGTTTCTTTTATAAGAGAAAAATTCCTGATTGCTTTTAAGATTAAAAAAAAATATTCAAAGTGAGCTCTGCACTGAGAATTTGTATGCTGAGCCTGTCAGACTGTGAATCTTTATTATTACTGAGCTTTATCCTTGAGTACATAGCTTGCAATCCAGTGTGAATATTAAGTGTCAGGCTCAGATGCTCTGTGAGAGATTTGCAGGAGCTGGCAGGCTCCTGTCCCAGCCTCCCAGCCCTCTCCCAGTGCTGGGTGGGTTCATGTCCCAGGTGTCACTTTGCTGGGCTGCAGCTCCTGATGCTGGGACTGATGGAGGGGGAGCCACTGCCTGCAGGCTGGGATTCTCCTGGGCTGCTGGGGAAGGGCATGGAGGAAGGAAAAAATGTGTGGAGCTGGTCACTCAGAAATGTGTGATGTTTACACAAAACAGAAATGTGTCATCTGGTCCTTTTCCTCCTGAAAGAGCTCTTGTTTGAAATACTCACCTTTTTTATTTATCCACAAATGTCGCTGCAGAGCATGAGATAAAACAATGCGGACACTGGAATCTTTAAGGTAAAAAGAAGGGTAGTTTAATTCTTGACTTTAATATTTATAGATTTTCAAAAGTGACAGTGGATTGGAGGATGACAGTGCCACCTCTCCAATGACAATGGACAAACCAACAGTCCATCAAATTTCTCCTCCTCCAGAAAAGAATGTAAAACAATAATTGTTTAGAGAAAAGCATGTGAGAAAGTTCATTACAAGAATGTAAACATCAGAAAGCTTAGAAGAACTTAGAAGAACAGGGCAACACACAAATAACCAATCTGGCCCTAAGAGTTTCCCACTGACATATATGAGTTGCATCATTTATACTTTTTGCTCCTTTTTTCTCCCATGGAAAGTCATGCTACTCTTGGGGAAAATCTGCTGCTTGACAGAGCTGAGCTTTCTCCTTTTTTCTTTCTGATCAGAGGAGAGCAACTCCAGCGTGGGATCTGCATGGACTGCTCCCTCTTTGTGACTTCACATTTTGTAATCATTGTCAAATTGCACCCAGCTGGGAGCAACAACAATAAATAATTCTTTCAGCCCAAGGCTCTCCTGTGTTGCATAAAACAAACACTAACTTGTCTTTTGAAATCAGTTGTAGTCATTTTATGTAGCAGGAGTAAATCTCCAAACATGCCAGGCTTAGATTATTTTATTTTTGCCTTTTTTTCAGACTGAAATGATTTTTCTGCATGAACAGTAGGAACCCTTTTGATAAAACTACAAATGCCCCTGTGCCAAGGGTGCAGGAACCTCTCCCCTCTGTGCAGCCATGGCCTGTGGTGGGTGCCACGGACTGGGGATGCCTCCAGCATGGTTTGTGATATCCGGGGGAAGGCTGGACCCCTGATGACCTTACAAAGGTCCATTTTCCTGGAGATGGGTGTTTGTCAGCTGATCCATCCCACCCCTCTGTCCCCGGCATGTGAATTGATGCTTTTATTTTCTGTGGTGATAGAAATGTCTTTGGATCAGAAAATTTGGTGTGTCTACCCAAATGAGATTTTTTTCTTTGCTTTGTCCACAAGAGACATGCTCCAGTCTGTGGAATACGGTGGACCCTGTAACTATTATTTTTCTGTTGGGGCTCAGAGATGTAGCCTAGAGTTGTGCTGTTTCTCTAAGAACTATTATGTCATAAATCACAAAGCTGTTGGATAAACTGGTGGGCTTTGGTTTGTTTTTATTTTTTCTTATTCTAGTCCTTGATTTCAAATGTTATTAACATCTACATTTCTTAAGTGATGTCAAAATTTCTGTTAAAAAATAATAACAAGTAGGTAAGTTTACCATTCTTCTCTCTACATGGGCTATTTCTCTCCAAACTGCATTGCTTATAGAGGCATGATTTATGTCTTGACCTGTGATAGATGAGAGCCACTAGTTTCAAAATGCAGAATGCAAAGCCTGTGTTCTGGAAGTGCAATGTTCCTGCTTCTCAGTGTTTGTCAGGAGCAAGGTGTTCAGGGCTAACAGCTCACCACTGGAATTGGTGGGAGGACTTCTCTAGTGGCAGATGAGGACAGTTAAGCCTTTTTCAAATGTTTTTTTTATTTCTGCACTTCCTTTGAGCACATTGTTCCCTGGAATGAGTGAGTGAGCGCAGTCTGGCAGGCACAGCTGTGTGTTGCCATGGCTAACGTGGGAGCAGCACTGCAGGTATTGGTGGAATTTTCTACCTGCTCATGGGGCAGAACAGTCTGTGCTGTAGACAAGTGTGGAGAAACAAACAAACAAAGAACACGAGAAGAAAAGCTTTGGGACTCGTAAGAGTCACGATGGCAATAGGGATGGGGAAACTCTGTGCCCTGGGCTTTGCCCCTTCCCTCCACTGGCAGAGGAGCTGACTCTCCCACAGCTGAGGCTCTGCCTCTGAGCTGTCTCTGCAGCCAAAATTCTGAAAGGTTTTTTTGTAAGAGACCCACATTCCTTTCAGCTTCATTATATGTTTGCTGCTATACTTAATCCTACAGGTTTTATGCTGAGTAAATATGTAAACATCCACATGGCCTCAGTCACAGGAGTAACCCTTTTTAACTCAGTGGCTTGCCTTCTTTTTTAAAAAAGCAGGTATTTATTTAAATCTTCTGGCAGTTTCAGACCCAGGTAGGGGGATACACATTGTACATGATGGTTTTATCTCAGGTAAGATATAGAAATAGAAGCAAGGATAGCTTGAGGTTATCCCAGTCTAGTTCTGTGCTGCAGCACGTGCAGCCCTGCTGCCCTTTAGGGCTCAGAGGGGCATGAAGGCCTTCTTACCCAGCTTTTACAATATTTTAGAAGTAATATTTTAACAGATCTGTGCCTTTTCTCTCTGTACCACCATGCAGCTGTGAAGGCAGTGGTGGTCACAGTCTCCACTGCACAGACCTTTCAGTTGATGTGTTGAAGTTCTTCTCTGTTACCAGGCTTTTGTTGCACAGAACCTGCACTGAGGGGCAGAGCCCTACAAAAGGAAGCACCTGGAGAGCTGTGCCAAAGGTTCAGGATAGAACTGAGATTGAGTCTGTTCTCACCTTTCCAGTGTCTGCCCTCATGTACAGAAATAAACAATGCAGAATAGAGCATCAACCAGCAAACACAGTGCAGAGCACTAACATTTGCATTTAATATTTCAAATCAGTTCTTATGCCAAGAGAAGCTATTCAATTTTAAGTGCTATTTGGACAAATCCCTGCTCACATTCACCAAATCTCAGTGTTTATCCTCCTATCACAAAGACTTCCATGATTCCTTTGTACAAAAATATGCTCTCTGCATCCCTTGGATTCCAAATATGCTGTGTACCATTTTCATTTTGAGACAAAAAAAAAAAAAAATACTCAATTTTGAAAGATCAGAGACTGAGACTTCATAGAAAATTATTTTCTGAGTATTTTACAGTATTCTTCATTTTATAGAGAATATTTGCTTCTAGCAATAACTGCAACTGTCTTCTCAATAGTCTTTGTGCTGTTACCCTTTGCAGTACCCCGTGGATCCCTCGTGCATTCCTGCACCTGTAGTTGGTTGTGCTTTTTCCCTTCCACACAAAGCTCCCTTCCTGACATTCTATCAGGTGTTTTTTCTCCTCCTTGAGTTTCTTCTGTGCCCTCTCCAAAGGGCACAGCCTGTGCTTGGTGCTTTGTCCTTCCATCTTCTCTGCCCCAGGGCACCTTGATCCCACCCAGCTCCTGTCGCACAGAGCATTCCCTGGGACATGGGGCCACCTCTCCATCACTGCTGGGAGGAAAAGGGAACCTGAGCATGCATCCAGCACATCCCTGTGGCTGTGGCTGCACTGAGGGCCAGGTCTGAGCCCCGTGGCTCCCGGCGCAGGCGTCCCAGGGCCAGGGCAGCTCCCGGGAGCTCTGGGCTGTCCCAGGGAGCACAGCCCAGCTGGGTCTGGAGAGCAGAGCCAGCTCCTGAGACAGGAGCTCCACTTGAGCCTCAGGCTTTAGCTTTTCTATTTTTCAGATTCTGAGCTGCTTTAGTGTGTGGGTCTGGGCTTCACATGAGGGGATGGTGAGCTCTCTGCACAGAGCAGGGAGACAAAACAATTCCTGCTCTAGCTGGGGACCAAGGACAAATGATCCAAATCTCAGCCCAAGAGCACAAACAACGTGGGCTGGAGAGAGAAAAACAAGGATGGGACTGCATGAGCTAAAGCTGGAATTGGACAATGAACTCCAATATGAAAATGGAGCAGAACTGATCACAGTGAGAGACCCTGTGAGCAGTTGTCCATTTTGTGACCATTTTGGTTTATCTTTGACTCATTTTGGTTCATCTTTGGCTCTTGTGCTGCCCAAGGTGGATCCATTGAGGCCTTCTAATAAATCCCTGCTTTATCCTTTAGCTCTGCCCAGCCTCTGCTCTAGGCCAGCCTTCCCAAGGCATCACACTGACAGCCCCAGGATCCACCTGAGGACTCCAGGAGCAGCAGCCCCTTGGGATGGAGGGGGACAAGGGGACCCTTGGGGTCTGGAGTCTCCACAGGAACCCAAAGGCTGGAGAGGAGGGCAGTGTAGTCAGAGGCCATGTCTGAGGGTCAGCCAGGCTGGAGATGGAAACCCCATGGCACAGCTGAGGCCAGGCCCCAGAACCTGAGAAGTAATCATTTTTTTGTTTCCATTGTGCTAGGAAATGCTGTTCTGTAAAGTATTCATTGTAATGACTGAATTTAAAAAAAAAAATAATAGCCATACTAAGGTGATGCTTAAGATTCAGGATTACATTTAATGGTAATAAAGTGCAGCTAGAAATGCTCAGGAAATGGTTTCAGTCCTCTCTTCTAAGGCTAATCAAGGCAGTGAACTGCTCTGTGTTGAGTATCCTGGCATAAATATCAAATGTGGTTTATCATATTCCAGTTGCATTTCGTTTTTTCTCCTTTTCCCTTTTTTTAACCTGATGTTCTGAGGATTTCCTTTTAGTGCCTACAAACATCTCCTTTTGACAGACAGTGCAAATTAAAAGATATGGCTGGGCAAAGGAAACTGGAACCCAAATATGCCCCCTGGGTTTTCATTTACAGTTAGAAGCTACAGACACAATTACTGCTGACAGAAATGCAGAAGCCAGTGGCAGAGTGCATGTGGCAGTAGAGTCGTGCCAGGCAGTAATTGGGAAGATTATTTTTAATCAGAGCATATCCTACAGCCCAAACATTAGAAATCTCTTGTAAGGCTGACAGGAAATTAAACTGAGACCAAACAAAAAAAGCCTCAAAATAGAAGTAATATGGTTAGAAGTCTAATGATGGCAGAACTCACTGCTTGTTGTATTTGGTTGTTATCTAAAGGGAATGGCTTTTAACTTGCAGCAAGAGATATCATTGTTTAATTGCATTTTTAGAACAGAATTAAAAAATATCTGATTAGATCAATTTAGACGGCTTTTGATAAAGCTCTGAAGCAGTAGATGTTAAGTCAGACTTAGTAATTGTATATATGTATTAGTAGTGATTTTTATTATTGCTTTAGGTTATTTTTTTTTCTTTAATATAATGCTTAACGAAGCCACTTCTACTGGAAAATAATAACATGTCTGGGATACTCTTGGAATGCTTGGCTCTGGTGATATTTTTGAAGCCTGCATGGCCTGGGGCTCTGTCTCTCAGTGACCCTGCAGAACAACTGCTGGGGTACCTGCTGCCAATTCCCCACTTCTGGGACTCAGGCTGGGCCCTGCCAGGGGTTCCCCTGTCGGGGGAGACCCTCCTGGAGCAGTTTTGTGTCAGGAAAGAGAGATGCACTGGATTTTTTTTTAGGTCTTCAGGTTCTTGTTTATTGTTATCTTATCTAGAGTTTTGCACGCTGTCCACACCAGGCTCAGTGCACTGGAAAAGCACCACAAAAATGGCCAACAATCTCTTGTTACAAGGTCTTTTAAGACTCAACTATCCAATTAAGAACTGACACCTGGATTATTTCCCCTTTTAACCCAATAACTGGTCCCCAAAAGCCCGCAATGCTGATTTTTCCACCCAATTACAGAATGCCACCCAAACCCATAAAGAAGAAGAAAGAAAAAGCATGAAGAAGAAGCCCAGGACGACACCCTGTGCCCTCCATCTTGCTTCCATCCACAACATGCTAAAAATCCCCAAACCTAAATTTCCCCCCTAAGAGCTACACCACACTACTCTCTATAATCTATTTCACATTTTTGTGGATTCTGGTCTATCTTGAAGTCTAAGAAACTTTCTCCGTGAATGAGGGTCAAAGTCAGTGCTTCCCTAGGGGTCAGGGCATCCCAGGGCACACAGGTGCCCTGGGTTCCCACAAACAACCTCAGCTTGTTGGGGCTGCCTGAGCTGCTGCCCTGAGTGAGAAGCCCTTGGGGTGTCTCAGTACTGACACTTTCACCTGGAAACACTTGTTTGTTTTTAAGTGAATCTTAATAGATCATCATCTGTGCCAAACTTCTCCCTACACACTCGGCTGGACTCCCTCCAGCTGCCTGTGCAGTTTCCCTTGTCTCTGAGCAGAGCAGGAGCGCTGTGCTCAGGTTCTGCTGCTCTTTGTGTGCCTGCCACGTGCAGATGTTGTAATACCAGCTGCAAGCAAAACTTGGCTGATTGGGAATTTACTTCTCAGTCATTGGAGTGCAAAACTTGCCTGTTTCATGTTTTGCCACAATTTATGGCAGTTGTGGAAAAGGAAGTTTAGCACAGGAGATGTGCATGTGGTGTTTCTCCACAGGATTGCTTGTGGCTGTGTGGGCAGCTCTCAATGGCATTTCGTGTCAGTGTGAAGAATAAGGTGTAATGCCCAAATCCAGAGCCAGCCAGGTTATCCTGAGGCCTGTAAATAAGGTTTTATCACAATTACAGTAGAGGTTTTTCACACAAAACTACTGGCATTTTCCAGCTTCTTCCAGTATTTCCTTCTACTGAAAGTTGTTTCATAAAGTCATGTGAATATGCCTGAAATCCTCCTGGTTGTGTAGGTATTGCCAGAGTAGCTGGGTAACAAATTCAGTGTGCTTGGTAAGGCAGATCATTTCAGTCTGTACAAGCCCTGGAAACTGTGACCTGCAGTGGGGTGGGTGGTGGAATGTCACTGATGTTCTGGGATTTGCCCTGCTCAAGGAGCTGCCCTGAGCTGGCTGGTGGTGCCGGGGGGCTACAATGCCCAGCAGGGCTGGGTGTTCCCTTGAGTGGGGAATGTCACTGATGTTCTGGGATTTGCCCTGCTCAAGGAGCTGCCCTGAGCTGGCTGGTGGTGCCGGGGGCTGCAGTGCCCAGCAGGGCTGGGTGTTCCCTTGGGTGGGCAGAAATCTGTACAGAGTGACAGTTTCTAAGTGTGCCACTCTTGCTTTTGCCCAACAACACGTAAATGAAAAGAAACTTGTGTGTTCAGCTCAGAAATTGGTTGTTGGGAGGGTTTGGGCAGTCAGGGAGCTGCCATTGCTGCTGAGAGCATCAGTGTGAAGTTAGCTCTCAACTCCAAGAGATGCTCCCCTAGTGATGTCCCAGCTCCAAGGAGACAGAAATTCAAGTGTTTGCTGTTCCTGCTTGTCACCTTTCCAAACTCTGAAGTTCTTTTATCAGGGTGTGTGATCATTGCAGTGCTGCCTGACGTGTTTATAGAGCCTGTGCCTTTCTGCTACTGGTGCTTCTTGTTCCCATTTTTCCTCAGTTGCATTAGAAAGAAACTCCACTGATTTTTTTCTTATTTTATTTATTTTTTTATTTTTGTTGAAAGTGATACCACATATAAAGGACAGGATATTTTGTGAAAAAATACCCAATATGTTTACTGTTAGGAATTTTACTGAAGTGGATAAAAAGTATGTTAGATTTACTCACAGAATGATTTGATTATTCTCTGACCAAAGTGTGCATTATCTTTGGAGACTCAAAATATGAACAACAATTCTATTTTCAGGAGTATTTGTATCAAAGAATCTGTAATGCTATTTGCACGTGGAAATGAAAAATGCATGTAGGGAGAATCTGTTAGGTAAAACATGGCTGAACTTACTGTACCTGCTAGAATTCAGTGAATAAATCAGTAAAATGTTTCATGTCACAGCTGCTCATTAATAAGAATGGAATAGAGTGTTACCCTATTGGAATCCCCAAATATGTGCTGGTAAAGTATATTTTGAAAGCCCCCCTTTTGGTTATGCATTTTATGACAAGTTTTCTTTTGCAAAAATGCTGCAAATTTTCAATTGAAGGATACACAAAAAGCAAATTACAGTGGTGTGTTCCTATTGAAACAGAAACCTGTGCTGGGGAAAATTTACAGTTATAGCTTAGTAATGTCTATTTTAGTAGGTAAATTTGCAATGAAAACATAGATTTTTGGTTTCAAATGCATTGCAAACTGTCTGAACACATTTACTGTCCATGCAATGTGTAATAAATAATAAAATCACGCTTGTGAATCGATAACCAGGTTTTTCTGTTTGGCTTTGCACTACAATAAAAACACACTTCTGACCCACCAGTGTGTGCAGTGACAGCCCAAGCAGTGCATTAACAATTGTATTTTTTGTTGGATCTTTCTCTGAGGGCAGGGCACAAGCAGGAGCTGCCCTGATCCCTCATTCCCACTAAGAATGTGATTTTCTCTCCCCAGGAAACTCCACAGAAGCCCCATGCGAGTGGTGCCTATTGTTTCCATGAGCAGAGCCTCCTCTCAGTAAGTCCCTGGGTTTTTGTCTTGCCTGTTGATTTTTCCAGATCTCTCCTGTGCTCTTACAATTAATGCAGAAATCCCTGGGACTCTCCAGCTTGCTGCATCACCAGGCTAATAGAGCACAAGTGAAGGGTCTGAGGGTTTTTAGTCTTCAGTGAGCAGTGACATCCTTAGGAAAGAATCTTGCCTGGTTCTGGCTGTAGGTTAAAGTGATTTTCTCTTGTTTCCCTTGTGCGTGTTTGGGTTGTGTCACTGTCGTGTTTGTGTCACCTTTGGCTGATTACTTTGCGTACAGATTACTCACAGACACTTTTTGCCCTCAGAACAGCTCTGGATAATTAATTCATCATGCTGTCCTTTAGAAAATGCTCTCTATAAAGTCAGAATAGGGAATACAATGAATTAAGCTCCAAAATTTATAGGGCATGTGAAAAAAATATTTGTGCTGATTAATTTTTTGCCTTTTCCCTTTCTGAGAAGAGGCTTTCAACTCCAAAACACTTGTTGCTCATTCATACTTGGAATTTATTCTTTATTGAAGTTTTTCTTTGTAGCACTTACATAAAACCAATAATGATTAAGCAATTTTTATTCAGGGTAAAGCTTTCTATACTTATGGTAAATGCAGAAGTGTCAGACAAAACTGTGTAATGTGTGGTAGATGTGTATTTTATACTTCTTAATAATAATCCTCTGCTTGAAATAAACTCGTTCTCAGATATTTTGTCTTAGATAATGAGCATGGCTTGTTCTGTATTAGGCTGAATATATTTTTGATTTATATACATTTATAATTACACTCTTCTTTGTTCTGTGTTGCACATGGGTATTGACAAAATAATAGACTATGTTCACTTTTTTGTTCCACTGTATTAATGTGGAGAAGCTGAGTTGTGCCCCAACACACACAGTTTCATGTCACTGAAAAAATTAGACACACAGTCCTTGCTAGAAAAAAAAGAAGAGTTTTGCATTTATTCTCCTACACTGAACACAATCTTCCTCCTAATGTCTTTGAAATAAGATTTCATTATTTCAAAAAGACTGCCTGGCTTACTGGATGAAAAAAAAGCCTGTTCATCTTGAGGATAGATTTAAATCAATTCTGTAATGCTCAGCATGCTTGTTGCTTTCAGCTTTTCCTCTGTCACGAACAGTATTTTCTAGCACAGAATAACCTTACAGCCCTTAGCAGAATTTGATGCAATTGACAGCTTTTGTTAGAAAAATTCTGGTAAAAATTGCACGAAGGAGGTTGGGGTTTCCAGCCCAGGGGAGAGAGCAGTCCCTGAGATAATCACAACATGTTTTGAGGAAGCTCACATTAATTTGGCTGTGGACACAGTGCCTCAATAGCTATAAATCCAGTTTCCAGGAAAAGAGATTCATTTTTCCCTCAGCAAGCTAAAGCAGAGGTTTGAGGACCTACAAGAAGAAAGAAGAAGAAAATGCTCGTTTGGAACCTGAGGAAGGTTTCATGCTCCCGAACCTCCACGTGCATGGTTTGTTGATTATTTTCCTGGTGCCCATAACCCAGCAGCAGCACTCTCCATCAGCTGAGGGGTCCCTGTGTCAGCAGGCTCAGCCCCAGCCCCAGTGTTGCCTGGAAACAGCTCTGGATGGGAGCTGGCTCCTGGCAGCTCCATCTGGCTGGGCGGGATGCCCTCCTCACCCCGGGAACATGGGGCACAGCTACCACACTGCTGAAACGCTCTGTCCCCTTCCCTGCCTGAAAAAAGGCGTTTCAAACCAGAAATTCCAGTCCAGCACACAGGTGTTAAGGTGTTGGAATTGTAGGTGTTGAAATGAATATCTGCTCCTTCTCAAAATCTCTTGTAATAAGTGAATTTTGTATTCAGTGTCCTTGGGTTGAATTTCAGTACAATACATAGCTATAATTGCTTTGCAGTGTTTTCCTGTTTCATTTTGATAGGGAAATCTGTTGAGGTAAGTCTAGTTTTAACTAGAGAAATCCTGGATTTTAAAATTCAGTTTCACAGCCTATGGATTTGGGTGTTTGACCTTCTTCTGTTAATGGTCCAGTAATGCCTCCAGTACTCCAGCAAAGCTGCAGTGCATTGAGCAAACCAGTAAACAAAGCAATAGAGGACAGCTCCAGAAAACCACTGAAAATAAACATGACAGGCAGAGGAGATAGAATTGTTCCAAATATACAGTGGGAAATCAAGGACAAATAGTGACTGGCCAGGGGTCTGTAGCAGAAATGGATGGAAAACCCAGATAAAGCAGAGTCTTCACTCATTCCCTGGCATGAAGAGGTTGTCCCATTGCCTGGGGACCAAGTGACATTCCCTGAGGTGGGGACGCTGCATGCAGAGGGCAGTGCTGGGAGCAGCACCCTGCTCTGGCGGTGCTATCCCAGCCCGAGGTGGGACCCAGGAGCTGGGATTGACCTGTGAGTGCTGGCAGGGAAGGGGGGCTCAGCTGGGCTGGGGCACATTTCTCTGAGCTTATTCTGAAAGACGAATTGCTGTGCTTTGCCCTCCCCTACACACCTCCCTTGCCTGAAACTGCAATCCTTTGGCAAACAAGACATTTCCCTTCGGTATTGCACCGGAGTTCTCTGAGAAAAGAAAACAATCAGAAGTGTTTCAGTGTTTGGCAGAAAGTTTCTACAATTCTTGCTCCTTCTGTTGTTTCTTTCCTACTCTTCAGGTTGTGCATGCAGCAACAGCTGTTCCATAATTTGATAAACACACTGTAATTAAGTGATCTTGTTTATGAGTAACACCTTTCCTTGACTAGGAGATTTTACAGTAACAGAGAAAGGATGAGCCAGGGGTGCTGCTTCATGTTAATTTGACAGCTTCATCCTTTGGAAGGTCTGCCATGACTGTCCATGTTTTAAACCCTGCTGGATGGAAAGACATTTATGCTAAAAGGCTTTTGCTCTCCAGTCTTACCTTGCAGAGCAGTCTGGCAGTGATGCAGAGGCACCTGCAGGAAGGGCTTATTAAGCCAGTAAAGGAAAGGCATTTAAACCCCTTTTCTCTAATTTTAGAGTGAGCTGTGTTTTCCTTGCAGAACAAAATAAGGGAGAAACAGCTGTAATTGCATTGAAAATATTATAGGGAATTATGAGTCCTTTTTTCCCCCTCATTAAACACATCTTGAAAAATTGTTAAAAAAATACATCTATTTTCCAAAACATCATAGCCTGCCATAGAGGAGTCTGAGGAGTTTAATGTGATCCAGGGATTTCCACGTGAGAGGCATGGAAAAAAAATAATTGTGAAAGAGACCTATTATAAAATAGCACAATTCTCTTAGAAAGAAACAAATATTATAACTTTATTGTAAAAAATACAGAAGAAAAAAAGAATTAATGATGGTATTCTTTTTTTATTCATCTCTCTCTATTCTGATGCAGTCTCAATGAGAGTATTAGTCTAGAGAGTTGAATATTTTTTAAATTGCAGCACTTTGAATTACTGATATGTGCAAATTACAGTAAAAAAGGGATGAAGAATGGTAGTTAGACAGCGTAAATGATGCAGTAAGTTCTGCTCCATTACTTTATCTCAGCTAGGATGGGGAACTGTTTAGTTGTTAGGATCTGCTCCACTGTCATATTATTCATTATTGTTTTGCAATATCTTCAACTATCTTCAACAGTTATTGTAGGAATTCATTAAGGACCAGGAGCAGTGAGGCATTTACCCGCTCCTAATGATGAGCAGCAGAATATTCTCATGGATGTTTTTGCTTCAGAAAAAGCTTAACTAGGGTAGCTGAGCCTGACCTGTGTTGGGTTTATCTTTTTTTTTTTTTTTTTTTCCCTAGTGCTGCTGCGAGGTAATTCAGTGTTAGGTGGCTGATTTGTAATATTGCTTTTCCATTAGTTAGATTTGTTTCACTAGATATGTGCTTTCCTGTTTAGGGAGCTAAATATTCTTCTTTTGTTTAATTTGGTGGGCTTGGGGTTTTTTAAGGCTGCATGTTCCAAGGTTTCATTTACCACCAGGGAAGAAAATGTTGTGGGTTTTTTTCCTGCTGTCATTAATGTGAAGTTTTTATGAGTCAAATCACCATTTTTTTTGACAAAGGAGCATTTATGTGGGAGCAGGTTTATAGGAGTCACTGTTAAACCACTGCTATAATTTGTCATTTCCTGAATGGTGAAAGGGCTACAAACCAGAGTATCAGTGGTCTGCTTGTGATTTACTGGTGATCCTGCTGCTCAATTCACTGAAACCATGATCTTCCTACAGAAATAAAGGAGCTGTCCTTGTTTAGATCGTGCTTTATCACTGCTGCAGGTGATTTCTGTATTTATTTGGGCAGCTGAAGTTACTCTCTCAAAGAAAATTCAGGAGCATAAGGCTCACTGAAATCAAATAGGACATCTTGAAAACAAGAGGCAGACTCCCAACACGAGGGTTTTTTTGAAATATCACTGTACATTATCACAAATTATAACTCTATAACTAAAATTAGCTTTGTAATTTTTCCTTGGCTGTCTACAAATGTGCATGTAAAGAAATATTGTAACAATTTCCTAATTTCTCCTTCTTCTCTTTTAGAAACTCTCCTTCTCTCTTTTAAAAACTCCCTATTTCTTTCTGATGGATTCTTCTGTGAACTTTCTAAATTCTCCATCTTTCCAAGTGGTGTTTTGAGTTAACCAAGTAAAAGCCTTAGGGGTTAAATACAGCCTGGCGTGGGCCTGTGAATTTACTGTACACAGCAGCCTGTTTTCTGACACCACTGAGATTCTTCCTTCACAAACATCACAGTGCAGACATTTTCTTACTCAGACTTTATGAAAATTTCTACATGCATATAAACAGCCAAAATACTTTCCTGGCAATTGTTTGCACTCTGGATATTCTCCAGATTGCAGCATTAAGGGGGTTTTGATCAAGTTCATTTCCACAGCTCCGTGGCATTTAAGAGATATCAAGCCCCAATATTCCTGTGAGATTAGTATGTGCTATTATCTCTTTATTACAGAAGGAGAAGCCAGAAAATTGAGCAGCCTGAGTGATGTGCCAGGAGAAGGACTATAGCAGAGCTAGGATTTGAATTCATGTTTCTCAAATCCCAAATCATTGCCTACGTTCTTGGGCCATCTTTCCTCTGCTCTGCCTCTAATCCAGTAACTTTTATTCTTAATGATTTTTTCATTTAACAGTGAAAAAGACCATATAATTTCATGCTCCTTCCTGTCTCATAAAATTTGAAATTTTTCTCTAAGAAAATCCTGCAGTTATTAAATGTGCATGGAAAGTGTGTGATATGCAAAGTCCTGTCAACACAGGGCAAAGCTAATTGAAATGTGACATTCCTAGTGATGATCTGGGTCATGCCAAGGGTGTCCCCATCCTTTCATGAAGATATGCACTTGATCCCATTTTCTTTGAAGAGCTTACAGACTTCTGCAACTTTTTTTTGGCTATGCAGGGTGGAGGTGTAGCCACGGCAGGCACCTGGGCAGTTCAGTACAGCAAATTTTAAACCTGGCCAGGCTGCTCTGGGTTTTGGGGTGTGCTGCTGGAAGAAACACAGCTGGTGCCACGGTGAGTGCTGCTCCATCCTGGCTGCAGCTGCAGCCTGAGCCTGGCTGAGGCAGGAAGGCTGGCCAAGGACAGGGAGAGCCCTGGACCTCAGCATGGCACTCGGGGTCAGAGTGAGGTCCCAAAGTGAGGTCCCTCAGGGTCACAGTGAGGTCAGGGTCAGATTGGTCCCTCAGGTCAGAGTGAGGTCCCAAAATGAGGTCCCTCAGGGTCACAGTGTGGTCACTCAGGGTCAGATTGGTCCCTCAGGTTAGAGTGAAGTCCCTCAGGTGTAGCCACAGCTCTTTCACAGAGAGCAGGAAGCACAACTTCCCAAGGGTTTTGCTTGGGAAGGCAGTGACAAGCACATAGAGAAGAGAAAACAATTCTTATGTCTATTCACTGCTCCTGTTGTTTTGTACATGTGGAATGTGTTATGGAGATTGTTTACCCAAAGTGATTTGGTTAATTGGATTCTGCTGAGGGTTGTTTTGATTCCTTGGCCAACTGGGTCAAAGCTGTGTCCTGACTGTCTCAGACAGGTATGGGTTTTTCTATAGTATCTTTTGTATAGTATAGTATCTCTTTAGTATAGTTTTAGTATAGTATTAGTGTAATATAGTATAGCTTAATAAAGCATTTGTTCAGCCTTTCTGAATCATGGAGTCAGAGCACATTACTCTCTGCCAGGGGGTTGCCTTTCATTGATACCTCAGGGTCCAAATGTGGTCACTCAGGGTCCAAGTGTGGTCACTCAGGGCTGTCGTCAGTGGGGAATCACTATCCCTGCACACAGAGCACTCAGAGTCCATCTAATGCCACTGTAGATGTCTTTTTGTGCCCTGATCTGAGGTCCTGCTGAGCATCCCTGGGCACAGCCTGGTCCTCTTCCAGAGGGGGAATGTTTTTACTGCTCATGGAAATGAACAGGAGCATTGGATGGCAGGAATTTAGAGGTGGGAAAAATTTAATTTCCTTTTTGTCCCACCGTTCCATTTGAGGTTAGTTACTGAGCTCACAAGTCTGTGTTGTGGTGTAATTCCTGTGTAGCACATGCACAACCAATAAACAACAGCCTTTGTGGGAATTTTTATTTCTCCTGCAAGATGTATTAGAAATAATGTAACTGATAGGTCTTTAAATTTTGGATATGGGGCCGCAGTTGGAAAATGCATCTCTAGGGAGGAAGGAGAGCTCTGGGGAGTAAGAAAGATCTGTTGATGTAAAATGAAAAGTTTATCCTCATGCTGCATCATTTGAAGAATTTAAGTAGGTGAAACAACAGGAGTTTGGCAAAATAGATTTGTATCTTGCAGCATTTACTTTTCCTTCAGGAGTGTTTAATATCAGAAACTGAGATGTACCTCCCAGAACTGCTTCTGACTGTGGGCCTTCCTAGGAGCTCACTGCACTGTGGAGCATTCTAG
This sequence comes from Pyrgilauda ruficollis, assembly GCF_017590135.1. Classification (NCBI taxonomy): domain Eukaryota; kingdom Metazoa; phylum Chordata; class Aves; order Passeriformes; family Passeridae; genus Pyrgilauda; species Pyrgilauda ruficollis. Next base: position 11,301,735 of record NW_024514764.1, on the reverse strand, counting down.
AACCTAGCATGGGGGTTCAGCAGTGTGGGATTTCTCACCAAGGAGTTAACCCTTTATCTTTTACACTGCTGAAATATATTTGCATCTGTTAATGCATTAAGGAGAGCAGTTTGTCTGTGACCTACCAAAACCCATTGAACACTAATCAGGGCAAGTTTGGGCAGTGTGTCAAAGAGCAGAGCTCTTGTCTGTGTGTGCAGAGTGAGAGCTGTGTGCCCTCCTAAATTCTTGTGCAGCCCCAGCTCACTGGTTAAGGCGAGAGAGAGGAAAAAGAAGAAGAGTTAAAAAAAATAAAGACAATTCTGATGCTGTGCAAACACTGCTCAGCCACAGCCTGGCAATAGCAATAACACCCTTATCAGCACTGCTTTAGTCACAAATCCAAAATACAGCCCCACATGGGCTTCTGTGATGGAAATTAACCCTACCCCTGCCACACCTATAATACTCCTGGTTTTCTTCACTGGGAAGTTTCTGCTTTCCTCATCTGCACCCCAGAGGAACTTTCATGAGCACACCTAGGAAAGAATGGAGAAGCACTGGCAGAGTGGTTTTGTTTGTTGGAGAGTTTGTTGTTGTGGTGGTTTCTTCCCTTATCTTGAAGGATAGTTTACACAGTTAAATGACACAGTTATAGAAAAAATATATCTATTGGGCCTACACTGAGAAAAAAAAAATTGATCTGAAATCCTTCACAAATTATGTTTTTATCAAGACCAAGATGTTGTGTGCTATTGATTTTTAGATCCGCACAGCCTACAAGTAATAGAAATTGCAGAGACAAAATAATTTAAGATGGTTTTTCTGTCTTTTGTGTAAGCCAGGTTAGGATATTGAAGAACAAATCAATTTCTTTGCCACTCAGATTCCTTGAAACCCAAATGAAAATTTCAGCATGAGTTATGGTTTCCAAATATTTGTATTTTCTGGTTACAAGTTTTTTCCTTCAGGCAATAGGCCTTGTTTTGTCTGACAAGCTTTTTTGCACCTTGGTCCCTAGTAGTACAATAGAGAGCTGTAAAGAAAAGCATACAGGAGGCAGGAGCACCATGGATGAAACCTAGCAGCAAAAATGTGAAATAGAATTATGCAAAACTCTCATGTAAATAGCAAGATCTGCAGAGGATTCAATCTAAAGTTAGGGGGAAATGATGAAGTGGCAGGAGCCCCATCTCTGGGAATGGGCTCTACTGCCCTGTGTGCTCTGATCACACTTTGAGGGGATCACTTCTGCTAAAACAGTTGGATAATCTGACAATGGGAGCTGGATGGATCAGGGCAGAATCAGCTTTGTGGAGATATCGGTGTCATTCAAGGCAGAAATTCTGAATGCATGAATCATTGGGCTTCAAATAACACTCACCTGGAGAAATGAAAGAATGATGAGAGCTAGTAAGACAATAAACCCACTAAAAGTAGTGAAAGCAGATAGTACACAAGTGTTTTTATGGCAGCTCAATACAAGTTCCTATGACTGACTCAGGACTGTTTATTTAAGGAATGTGTTCAGGAGGATTTCGATGTAAAATCTCCAGGTATGCTCAGAACAGCACACTCTGTTTTTGATAAGTTGTGGCTAAAAAACCACTTGTTTAGACTTAATGTTTAACTACCACAGGAAACCTGCATTTGCATAACTTGATGAATAATATTAGAGTTGGGTTTTTCTTCAGCTTTGTTGGGTATCAGAGGGAGAGAGCAGTAACATTCTGCAGAGAGTACCTGTAAAGCAGCTCTGAAGTTCGCTTGTTGAAATACTAATATTTTGTACCAACTGATATGCAGTTAAATGGAATAGACTGATCCTCGGTAGGTTCAGGGGTGTTTGTATCATCATCTAGTTTTTCCTGAAAGACTCTGATGTAATAGGAGACAAGTTTTTCATGATTCATATTCTTAAAGAAAATGGCCCATATTTAAATTGACTGTGGCTCGGTCTCCAGATGTCAATAAATTATTTCTTCCAGAACACTGGTCCCAAATGCAGATCCTTGTAAACATCCCCCTCATTAATGCTCATTCCTGGTATTCAAACTCTGCCTCTGTGGTTTCTTGGGAGACCTTTTTAGTGTTCAAAGTGGGGAAATTATCCCAAGCACTGTTTTGCCTGCACCCTCTGGAGATTTCATCACTCTGTCCCAGGCACACTCCTCTTCCTCTTCTTTCTGTTCCATCCCACTTCTCCCCCTTGTGGGATGTTTCTCCTGCTTCCCTCAGATCTGGAATGAAGTCCTGCCTTGATTCATGCTGCATTCCAGAGGGAGATTTCGTCCCTTCCTTTATGGGCTCTCTGGGTTCAATGCTGAAGGAACAGAAGGGAGAAAAACAACATAATTGTTTCATTGCTAATAGTGCAGGATGGAAAGAATAAAAGCCCTAAAATGTATGGAAAGGCCACCTGAGAATATTCTAACATGAAAATAAGCCCAATTCCAAAATTCCAAGGACTAATGTTCTCTGCAGCAAAGCTGGGAAGGTTCTCATACAAAGATCTGTTCTTTAGGGAGGTGGGATTATCTGCCTGAACTGCAGTAGCAATGGAACCACTGCAGGAAGGTTGGACAAGGCAAACCCCACTTGGTGACCCAGTTATTCAAGAAATCACATAGAGTGGAAACAAGATCTCCCAGCCCTGTGTGTGGCAGGTAGTCATTGCTGATAAAAGGCCATGTGGTGCAGACGGCAGATACAGCTTATGCTGAGGAAAGAGCAGAAGGATTCACTGGGAAGACAAGGAGGGCAGGGGAAATGCAGCCAAGAGCCAGAGGAGAGCAGCAGCCTTAGACACACGTGGGTAGTGGGGGCTGGAAATTGGGATCTCAGCACAGAGAGGAGAAGGGATGGGGAGACTTTAGGGGCACATCCATGAACCAGGAGGCTGAAGTGTAAAGAATCCACTGGGTTGCCAGAATTCCACTGGAATTAATAATTTTTTATTGATTTTTGATTTTTTTCAATAAATTGATTTTTTACGGTGAAGGGGCTTGATGGAGGGAAGTGCATGGGAATCTACAGTGTTCAGTTTGTAAAAGGGACAAAACAATGTCACATATTACTGTTGAGACAGGATTGTTCCAAGCAGGCAGAACTAAAACTGATGGGGAAAGTGCAGAAAGCTGAAGAATTAAGTGCCAGAAAAAAAAAATCACTTGGAGAATTTGATAATAGATGGAAATCTTGCCTTGATGAGGGCGTGTGTGACTATTATTGCTCAGAAGTGTTTTTTTGGAAACATCAGATGGAGTTCTCAGCAGCATTAGTTCCATGCTTGACAGCTGTCAGAAAAAGCAAATTGAGTATTTAGCAACTTTGAGAAAAGGCATTCAACACAGAAAATACAGCCCTGTCTCTGCTGGAGTGGGAATTGGTTTCACATGTGCTGCTGTGCACAAATTTTGGTTCCCCTGTGTCCCACAGAAGTGTGGTCCAGGGAAGGTGGAAGGAATGGCCAGAGGGGAGGAGGAGCTGGTGTGCAGGGAAGGCAGGGAATTGATGGTACAGCCTTTCCCTGGAAAAGGAGTGACAGATGAGTGAAATGGAGAAAGGATAGATTGGAATTATTACTGATATTGATTGGAATATTGATGTTCTAGTGATAGGACTCATAAGGCAGGGATTATGGAGTCAATGACTCATGAAAAGCATGGCTCTTTTTGTGCTGTTCAACAGCTTTTCCACTGGATAGTTCAGACGCAAAAAATAAATGCAAGTTAAGAATAATTGTCTAAATTAATGTATGGTGTTTCTTACACAACAAAATGCAGGATATCCCTCTTTGCAGATCACTGTGGGCAACGCTGGTGCTTGTATTCTTTCCTGAACATCTAAAGGTGATTGTTGTTGGACAGGGGATTTAACTGACACAATCCAGTTAAACCAGCTCCTCTGATGTGTGGCATTAAAGATGTATTTATGGATCTGGTGTGTGGCTCTTGGTTATGGGTTTTTTTGTGTACAGAAATTGTGTAGCTAGAAATTCATAATGGGAAATTTAAAGACAGGAATCAGCATTTATGTTATTCAGTGGCTTTAAAAAGATATTGGTTGAATTATGATGAAAGAATGCTATTTAAATCTTTTAAAGTGGCAGTAGTTTTCTTGAAAGCCATTTTCTATTGAATTGAATCTGATCACATTATTTTAGATTCCAAAAGGTTTTATTGATCTGTTTAGGGAGGAAATCAGTGCCTTGGCTTTCAGGTGAACCTCATCTCAGGGTCCTGTAATGTGGCATGCAGTTTCACTCAGCTTGGATACTTAGCTACCCAATCCTCCTTTTTTTCTTAATTTTTTTATTAATGGTAGAAGAAAATCCATATTTTATAGTAATCAACACCAATGATGCTGTAAGCCAGTTGCTGCTTTCCCAGGCAGTGCTGGTGGGAAGGGAAATGCTTTCAAACCAAGTGTGTTCCTTGTTGCTGGCAGTGCCCCCAGGAGCAAACCTGGGACATTTTGTTGATCCCCTTCTGTGTTCCTGCAGCCTCTGAGGATAGTTTCATAACTTCAATTATAAGCCCAAGACTGGAAAAACCATTAAAATACATTATAGTCAGACAACCCTTCCAGTTATTTGAATGTATGTTTTTAATGATCTTATAATTTACGTGTTTTCTGGGCCAAAGGTCAAGGAGCAATCAGTTTGGTGTCTGTGTGGGGATGGGATTTTCTTTTTAATCTCAAGCCTTAATCAACCTTTTGTGTCTTCTGCTGCCCAGAGTAGTTGTGACCTGGAGTGGGCTAACACTGTTTTGTGGATATAATCAATATAATAATATGGTCAATAATAAATATCATTAATATAAGAGTGTGGTACAGGCCACAGTATTTATTTGCTGCTTTTTTTCCAACATTCCTAAGTTCAGCTGAACACAGAGAAGGCAGTTTTTCATTCATTTCTGGAGTAAATTTGGGTGTTTATATAATGGAGAAACACTGGAGAAAAAACCCATTTACATAAGAATTCAGGAGCAAATGAAACAAAGCTAACTGCATCCTCATTATTCTGTTCGAATGCAGCGTGCCAGCCAACTCTGCCATTTGGTGGAAGGCCTTATTAATGACTCCTAAATGAGCAGACTTGGGATGGTGATATTATCTGTGATGCATTATTGAATCAACAGAAATAAACCTGCTGTCATTAGCCTAATTATTTAGATATGCTGGAAGATAATGACTATTTTAAGTGCAAATAAGCTGCAGTTAGCAAGCAACTAACCAAATAAATAAGTGAGGTGGGATAGCAAGGGAGTGACTCATGGGAGCAGGGAGGGAAAGGGGAGAAATGCAAGGAATTATTGAAGAAAAACACTCAGGATGCCATTTCTCAGTGAGCCAAGGAGGGCAAAGTGCTGCTCCCTGGGATGGAGGGAGGGATGGAGGATGGATGGAGTATGGAGGGAGGGATGGATGGATAGATGGACAGGGATGGATGATGGATGGATGGACAGGGATGAGGGAGGTATGAATGGATGGATGGTGGATGGATGCAGGGATGGATGGATGGATGATAGATGATGGATGGATGGAGGGAGAGATGGATAGAAAGACAGAGGTGGTATTGGATGGATGGATAGATAGATATATAATGGTGATATTTAAGTTGGATTTTAATATTTTATTTTAATTTGTTTTTTTTTTTTAATTTTAACTCTCTTGCTTTGCTAGAACATCTCTCTGAAGTGAACCCTGAGTCTGTGCTAGATGAGCTCTGCCAGTGGCTATTGGTGCATCTGTGAGTGCTGAAATTACCCACAGGTGGGTGGCTGGGCTCAGCAGCACCAGCTCACTGGGGTTTGGCTGCACTTCAGTGGAAAATCAGTGCCCATAAGGTAAAATAATTCCTCCTGTTACGAGTTACTGGGGGAAAGAAAAAAAATAAAAAAAAGAGAGAGAGAAGGAAACTAAATTAACTTCCTGAAAAATACTTGTCAACTGTAGTTGAGTAACAGCTAATTTGAATGTCAAGTTTTCTCATTAATCCCTTGATTAAAATAATTTTCTTTTTATAGCCAAAATACTTGCATAAATATAGAAAATATAATAATGTAGAAGTTATATTTAAAACCTTTTTTCTGAGGTTAGATATGTTTGTAATTAAGTCTGTCTGTCAGAAGAAAATAAGAGTTACAGGCATCTCCTCATATTTGTGTGCAGGAATCTGTCTTCATACACCATTTTTCTGTAATTAGCTCTTAAAATAAGGAAAAACCAGTTGTTTTGTGTGCTGTTTTGTGTTCTTGTTGAGGTTTTTCCTCAATATCAATGTAAAACTGGTGAAAAGAGTTCTTTCTGATAGCAGAAAGCCTGTACTGTATAACAGAAGAGGAAATTTTAGAATTAAATTTTCTTTTAGTGTCTGTGACTTCAGAGTTTGCTAGTAAATTCCCTTTTCTATTTTGTTATGGATTGTGTGACTTTTGATATCTGCAAGATTTTATGCAATTTCATCCTGGTTCTATTTTAAGTGATTGCAGATTGGAAGATCCTCTGAGCAAGGGGTAAAAGGGGGTGCTTTGCTTTGAGTGTTCAAAAAGAGACAAGAAAAGCCAGAACCCAAACAGAAACAAAGTCTGACAGAAGGTTTCTCCTCAGTGGCATAACTATCATGTTAAAAATCGTCTCCTGTATTTGCCACCCATTAGAATTCATCCTCTGTTTTATTTAGAGCACAAGATTTATGTGGTGTAAGTACATTTACTTTCCCATGCTTCTTGTTGGGTTATTACCTAAGGGTTTTTTGAGCTGAATTTTCTGCTCTTTCTGAAATTCACTTGCAAAGTCCTATCAGACATTTTAATATGCAAAGTGCTAAATGGGTTTCAAGCAGAAAAGCACTGTGCTCTCCACCTTTCGCTGCTAACAGGTGCTCACAGACTGCAATTTTTGTTTGTTTTTAATGAGGGCAAAGGATCAGTTGTTGAGCCAGGAGAGAGTTTCTGTTGTAATGACATCAGAGAAGAATTAAAATGCCAATAATATCAGGAGTTTCTCAGGTCTAGTGTTAATAATTCAATGGTGTTAAACATACTGAGATAGACGTGGTGATTTGTACTTCATTTCTCATTTCCGTGGCTTTATGTTGCTCATGCTTTGGCATAAAAGGTAAATTAAATGGTATTTCAGTTGAGAGAGTAGCATGTGTCTTGATACCAAAGTAGTTTCCTTTCTGGAAAAGTTTAACCTACAACAAAATTGTAATGCTCAAAATATACCAAAGAGAAAGCACTGCACAGAGTCCTTATGAAACCGTTCTGAAGTTGATGAATGTTTCATGGAGTTTATTTACAATATGTATAATAGAATTTTGCATAATTCAAAAGCATGCTATTTGATCTTGCAGCATTTATTGAACTAAGAGTTTTTATGAAATGCATAAACAAATATATCAAACCAGTGGTAGAAGTACTCCAGGGTAAAGTACATCAGCTGTCTGAGAACTCTCTCTAAAGTGCTACTCGAGATTCTCAGTGTGCAAATGCCCTGTACACAATGAGCCTTTAAAACACATTTTCATATTTAAAGTGATTCCTCTATCTTTTAGTACAATAAATATTTTTTTGGGGGTCATAATGATTGAAGCCAGTACAGCATAAATAGGCACCACATGAAGATTTATGCAATTCCTCAATAAATCCTGGTTCTTGGTGGGGTTTATTCTTGCAGATCTATAGTTTGAAGATTCAGTCTTTTGGGAGTCACTCACACTTCCCCTGCATGGGGGGTGTGGGATCTCAATAAACACATTCCAGAAGGAGCCTTCATCCAGACAGAGAAACACTGATTTTCCCTGGGGTTTTCAGTACTTTCTGTGATATGTTGTCTTTAAATCATCTCAATATCATTTTCTTATCCTTGGTTCTGGTGTGCCAGGTTCTGTTAGAGACGATATTCGTGTGGAGGGAGCCTGCAACAAACCCAGCTGCAAAGGCTGTGGGCTAAGCTTGTGATAACTGAAACGTGTCTTGAGACAGATTTTTCCTTTCCAGGTTTTTCCCTTTTTTTTAATTTCAGATTTTTCTTTGTTTAGTTAATGACATGTAATCATTGCAGCAGCGTGTGAAACAAGCACTGTAACATCTGCATGTTATTCACAAGCCATTGCTGCTGTGTGTAGAAGAGAAAAATGTCTCCCACTGCCTTCTCCCACCTCCCAGTATGGACTGGAGACTGGCAGGACAGAAAGCAACCTTAGAAAAACTGGTAATTGCTAATGGGAAGTTAGATTCAAACTTGAATTAATTTGCCGATCTCAGCTCTTTGGCTGCTGCTGCTTTTAAAAGTTTTGGAGGTCTGATTTCTGTGTGGGGTTTTGTGTGGTGATTTCTTTGCCTGCCAAGCTTCCCCAAATGTCACAGGTTTATTTCACATCCCATCCAATCTCCTTGGCTCATCCAGTGTTTTTTTTTTTTTTGTCAGGGAACATCTCTGTGGTGCTGTGGGCATGAAGCAAGCAAAACCAAAAAGAAAAATGTGTAATTTGTTTTTGTCATTTGGAAGATATTTAAGAATTCCATTGCCTGGAAGAGTAACAGCAGAATTAACAATTATTCAGTTTTCTTCTTCCTACATAGAATTCTGTAATATGACATCTCCAAGTATCATCATTCTATGATGATATGAGGGCAGTGACAAATTATTTTCATTCTGTAACCTCCAAACCTATGTTTTGTTGTTTATTAACCCCTAAAGGCCTCTGACTCAGCAGCAGTATGGAGGCATGCGTGCAAAAACAGAAGAGAGGCCCCAGCACAAATCCCAAATCCTGCATGGTACAATTACGGACTCCCTCTGTGCCTGCCCAGTGCTCCAGGGAGGGTGTTGAGGAAGCACTCACTCACAGGGGTTTTTAAAGAATAGGATTTGAATGTGAACTTTGGTTGTGTTACTAGAATAATGATTCATAGAAATTTTAGTATCAAAGAAGTGTTTGGGTTGGAAGAGACTAAGAGCTCCCACCCCTGCCATGGCCGAGACACTTCCACTGTCCCAGGCTGCTCCAAGCCCTGTCCAAGCTGGCCTTGGACACTGCCAGGGATCCAGGGATCTCTGGGCACCCTGTGCCAGGGCCTGCCCACCCTCACAGTGTGGGCTGGTGTCTTCTGTAAAACTAATAAGGAAATACAGCTGAGGATGGTGGACTTAAGGGGGGACCACAGATGTAGTGAAAAATGTCAGCGCTGTTACTGAAAAAGCAAAAGAAAACCTGTCTGTGAGCACGTGAAAAGAGGCAGCAATGTGCCCTCATGGCAGAGGAGCTGAGTGGTGTGCTGGGCTGCTGGAGGAGCGTGGCTGGCACACGGAGTGGGACCTTCTGTCTGCTCAGCTCAGGGGCCACTCTGGCCTCCCCAGGACAAGGCTGATGTGGCACTCTTAGCCTGAGAGGAGGAGAATCAGGGGCATCCTGCTCAGTGTGCCTGAGCACCGAGGGACAGGGTGCCAGGACCTTTCAGCAGTGCCTGGTGACAGAGCAGAGGCGCTGGGCACGGGGGGCACAGACTGGCACTGGGGGTTCCCTCTGCTCAGGAGGCATTTCCCACTGTGAGGCTGGCTGAGCACTGAGGGCTGGCTGCCTGGGCACGTCCTGGGCTCTTGGGGCTGTGCCAGAGCTGGCTGGACACTGTCCTGGGCAGCTCTAGGTGTCCCTGCTTGGTGTCCAGAGCTCCTGGCCATCCTCAGCAGCCTGAGGGTTAATTATGCAACAGTGCCAGTGTTCATAGAGGTTCATGCAACTTCTTCAGGCCTCAGCCTCTTTCTGCCACATCATTAAACCAGCAGAGATGCAAGAAGAGAAAAGGAGAGGAGAGAATATTACTTTACAGGGAGTAGTGATTGACATAATTAAATTAGCTAAGAGTCGTGCCCTTTCATTTATATCAGCAACTGCCCAGTGTGATCTCCAAGCATTTCAGGCTCCTTCATGTTGATACATGTAGATAACATCTGTGCCACAACAGTTAGGGAATTTTGTCTTTTCCTTGTGTGAAGGATGAACTTGGAATTTAAATGAACAGAAAATATCCTAAACTAGACAACAAATGCACAGCAAACCTCCTAACAGCAAACATCATTTAGTGCCAGGGAGAGGTTTTCTCTGTTGGAGATCTTAAAAAAAATTTAAAAATAAATTAGCCCTACTCTGTCAAGGGCAGCAGAAATAAAATTTGAACCCATACTGGAGCGATGGAATGGAGCAATGAAATCTCAAGGTGCCCTTATTTAAACGCTTGTCTAAAGACAAAGTTTAGGATTCTCTTAGAAATTTGCATTGTCAGCTGAATGCATTGAAAAGATAACATTACCATGCAGAGCTGAGCAGGGTATGGAGTATTTTAAAACAGAATAACCTTATCTAAAAAAACCCAACCAACCTCAAACAAAAAATCCCCACAACCCAAAACAATGTGATCACTGTAGCCCAGTGTACCCACACTGATTTGTTCTTTGCTTTTCCTTCTTTCTACCTACACTCCTTGGCAGTAACACTTCTCTGAAAAAGAATTTTCACTCTGCTGCTTTCCTTGCTGTGCTAATCACCTGTATCTGAAAATACATCTTCAAAATTGTTTTACTCTGACAGGTCAGCAGATAAAAGCTGGATACCAGGGGGTAAATGCACTCACTAATAGACTTTCTTTCTGTAACCTAAGCAATATTCCAGAAAAAAAACTTGGGTCATTGTTGGTGTTAGGTTTGAAAATATCACTGGAAAATGAAGTCCTGTACTTTGTTGCTGGAGATGAGTGTTTTTTGGGCTTTTTTTGTCTTAGGTTCTGATTTTCCTGTCTCTCAGTTAATTTATGTGATAATTACTACCACAGTTGACTGACCAAAATCTTTAATGATAAAACTATAGGAGCCCAGGCCCCTTGGTGGGAGTGAGCTATTAGTGCCTCTACGTGTGAGACACTCAGAGTGCTTTGCCTTCCCAGATTTCCCCTCAGCACTCAGTGGAAATTGCAGTGTCACAAAACACTGCCTGCTCCTCCATTCCAGGTGTGGCTGGGCTTTGTGCCAGGTGTAGCATCTCCACACTGCATCTCCACAGTTTCTGCACCCTCCATTTGGGAGGGCAGAGCTTTGCAAACAGAGGCTGCTGTGCTGTAGGAACCTCTCAGAACTGGCTGGGCACTCTGGAATGTGCTGAGCTATGCTGATGTGCACAAAAGGCAGGGCTGGCCATATTTCCATCTTTTTCACACTCAGTGGCTTATGATCTAACAATGCTGTGCTATATATTATCTGTAAAAAGTGATTTCCCAGGTTGAACTTAAGAATTCCTGAATTATTGATGCATTTTAAGCATGCATTAATGGCTTGGATGTGAATTTCTATATTTAACATAACCACTAATAATCTGGGTCTGCTTAGGAAAGAGTGTGGTCAATTATTTTTCCCATTATCTAATGTTTGTTTCAGTAAAAACATGATTTATAGTCATCTGATTTATTGAAATATGGGGGTTTTTTTGGGAATTTTAGTATTGTAGAACAGAATGTGTTTATTAATTGCCATGACCTAAGGATGACTTGAATCAAAATGTTGTCCTTGCTAATAGCTGAATGCCTGCACACCAAAAACAAAAAAAAAAACCAAAAAAAACCCAAACCAAACAAACCCTCAAACAGATCTTTGAAATTATTGAGCCATTGGTTGTTTCAGAGCAGTAATATTACAGCTTCAACCAAAAACATGCTTCACTGTGGGACCTGGATCTAAAGCGTCCAGAATCTCCCAGTATGTTCTACTGGAACCTAAATAATACTTTTGGTCATAAAATCCTGGAGTAGGCATGAATATAAAAATAGTATTGTTTTAGCTGTTGGCTGGATCAGGCAGCTTCTCTGTCTGGAAATGCATTGGGTTTTGTAGAGTTAGTGTTGTTTGCATCAGCTGGCCCTAAAGGGATGAACTGAGCAACTGTGGGACCAGTGTGACCAACATTTAGGAGGAGAGGAGAGCACTGGAAAGGGCAGCCCTGCTGCCTGGGTGATTCTGTCTATCCAAGACACTGCCCTGGCATCTCACAGCATTAGGGAAGTCAGAAAAGAGCTGCTGCAGCCTCCTTCCCACTCAGAGGCCTTTTCTGCTTTAAAAAAAAAAAAAGACCTTGAAATCTTGATTTTACACAGTCAGTCAGGGACCAAGAAATTGATTGGCAATGCTGATATCAACTTAAGTTTGCTTTTAAAATCAACAATCTATTTCCAGCAGCCAGAGCACGATAGGCAAGGTTTCAAAAGCAGAGTGCCAGAAGGATTCTCATGCCCAGGCCAACAGGGAAAGCTTTCTTTGAGACACTTCACGAGACAAGTGGTTTTGAAGTCAATTCAGAAGGAAAACCCCCTCTAATTTAAAAAAAAAAAAACCAAAACAAAACAAAAACCAAAAAAAAACAAAAACAAACAAACAAAAAAAAAACAAACAAAAAAAAAACCAAAAAAAAAAAAAAACCAAACCAAACAAAACCTCAAACAGATCTTTGAAATTATTTGAAATTATTGAGCCATTGGTTGTTTCAGAGCAGTAATATTACAGCTTCAACCAAAAACATGCTTCACTGTGGGACCTGGATCTAAAGCGTCCAGAATCTCCCAGTATGTTCTACTGGAACCTAAATAATACTTTTGGTCATAAAATCCTGGAGTAGGCATGAATATAAAAATAGTATTGTTTTAGCTGTTGGCTGGATCAGGCAGCTTCTCTGTCTGGAAATGCATTGGGTTTTGTAGAGTTAGTGTTGTTTGCATCAGCTGGCCCTAAAGGGATGAACTGGGCAACTGTGGGACCAGTGTGACCAACATTTAGGAGGAGAGGAGAGCACTGGAAAGGGCAGCCCTGCTGCCTGGGTGATTCTGTCTATCCAAGACACTGCCCTGGCATCTCACAGCATTAGGGAAGTCAGGAAAGAGCTGCTGCAGCCTCCTTCCCACTCAGAGGCCTTTTCTGCTTTAAAAAAAAAAAAAGACCTTGAAATCTTGATTTTACACAGTCAGTCAGGGACCAAGAAATTGATTAGCAATGCTGATATCAACTTAAGTTTGCTTTTAAAATCAACAATCTATTTCCAGCAGCCAGAGCACGATAGGCAAGGTTTCAAAAGCAGAGTGCCAGAAGGATTCTCATGCCCAGGCCAACAGGGAAAGCTTTCTTTGAGACACTTCACGAGACAAGTGGTTTTTCTGGCATCAGTGTTTGTCCTGGTGCCAGAAGCCTTCCTGTGACAACAAGGCATGAAATTTCCCTCCAGCCTGGCATCTAGCTGGATTTGCTCAGTGTGGTAGGGACAGCCAGTTAAATAATACTAAGTGATTTTCAACAAGTTTAACACACCTTATCTAGTTGATATCCTCCAGGACCACTCTGATACCCTTTACTGCTTTTAAGTGATTTTTTTTTTTCCCTGTGTAAAAAGATAGCACTTTACTCTTAATGAAACACTGTTCTGTTGCTGAGGATGGGATGTTGTGGAACCAGACTTCAGTGTGTAAAGCTGAGGGGCAGATGAGCTCTTTTAACATTCCCTGGAGAACTCCTGCTCTGAATGTAAGCTGCAGGTAATAAAAGTTGGTGTGTGTTATTTTGGACAGAAGAAGAGGGGAAATCCCTTTGATTTATTTTATTCTCAGAGCAGTGATTATAGGAGTGTTCAGTCTGTTCTTTAGGGATGCTCCACAAAATGTTGGCACTTCCTAGCTAATTTCTGGTTTTAAAAAAAAAACAACTTAAAAATGAAAATTTTCAAAACCAGCTCCACCATACCCTAACAAACCCATCCACTACAACTATCAACCTCACTGGCCTTGAGAATAAATCCCCTGCTACATTTTTAAACCAGAAAATGAATTTTACAGTTGCAGCAGTTTTATTAAGCTGCAAAATGTGATCCCCGCCTCCCATTGCCCGCCTTCTATTCGTTTGAAGGAAGAGATGTAATTTGGTACCTTAGGAAAACATGGTGGTCAGGAGTTGTTTCTGGTACATGTTTCATGTTCTCACTGGGTTTGGAAACTTTTAATAGTCCTTGTGAGAAAGGCATCAAAGCCTGAAGGATGAAACAATAAGAGAGGGAGAGAATAAGCTCGATAGTGTTAGAGCTGGCTTTTCCTTGAGGCTGTTTTCACACTTCCTCAGGCAGTAAGATTTTTTTAAAAAGTAGTCTCTAACATGAAGCCCACTTCTGGAGTCTGATAAGATAAAGCTAGACAGGCCAAGAAATCTTTATTTCTCTGCAAAGTTATTGGTTCATGTCTCATGTCCACAGATTAAAGAAGAAATTGATCTTGCTTTCAGACGAAGAATTTTCACAGCGCTGATTGTCAAGCATGGGTTAATTTGCCAAGTTCTTTTTCCTCCTCAATGAGTGGAGTGTTTTTATTATGGGGCTTTTTTCAGGTTTATATGAAAATATGTCTTCATTCTGCTTTGAAGTTTTTTTTACACATTAGTATGAAAACACATAGTGCAAGTATTTCTTAGCTATGTAGGCAGTAATCTAATCTTACCACTTCAGTTTGCCAGATAATATATTTCCTCTTTCATCATTGGATTTAGACTTACTCTTTAAAAATAAAAAGGGAAAAAGGAGATAGGAGACAAGACTTTGCTAAGCTGAAAGAACATGAAATATTTTTTTTCCTCCTTGTCTTCCTAAACATACCCAAGTAATCCTCTGACAGGAGAGATGCCAGAAAAGAGTGCAGAAATACCTGTGTAATGACCTTTGCTATTAAAATGAACGTGTGCCTCCTGCACCTGTTCAGAAATGGTTTAACATTCTTCTGCCTGACTTCAGAAACACTGGGTAATTAAACAGTACTTTCAGTGAAGGTCAACTCTGAATTAGTAGTTCATTAAATTATTTGTCATGCTGAATGTTACTCCTGGTCACCAGCAGTAGTGAATTCAAACAAAGAGCAGAGGAATGTCTCTTTTTTGCTCTCATTGCAGGGTAAATTGCTGTCTGAGCTGTTAGGTCACCCAGCAGGGAGAAGCCCTCTTGCTCAGCACAGAAAATCCTTGTTTGCACAGGGATTGCTGGAGGTGGCATGCTCAGAAACATCTCAGGAGTGTGCTGCTGCCTGCTTTTGTTTCAGAATGTGCATGTAAGAGCTCAACTGTCCTCTTCAGGCCCTGGAAAATCAGTTTGTGTTGGCAAGGATTTCTCTTGCAGTGTCACACCTTTTACACCAGCAAGGAGGACCCGTGCCTTTTTACTGTAATTTTACATGGTGGTAAAAGTTTGAGATGGAACAAATTATGGCCTAGACATCCCCAGATTTAAACCACCTGCTGAAACAAGCCCAATTATGAAATGGATAATTAAACCCGACTGTAAATACTGCAGTGTGCCCTGAGATGTGAAGCACTTGGCATCCAATTCTCTCACAGGTGAGAGGCAGCAGTGTATTTCTGTGAAGTTCTCATCTGGCTGTTCTCTCTTGCATTTCCAGCACTGATCTGCAGAGTTTTTCCCCATAAGGATGGAGACTAGAGCTGATGTTCCTCCTAGAGCCTGTAGCATCCACAGCTAGGTGCAGACACAATGCACAGTCAGTTTTCTATCCAGATTGAACATGTTTTCAGTTCCTTCACTACTTGAGCAGGGCTTCCATTTAAAATCAGTGGGAATTTGGGATGATAACCTGTACTGATGCACTCTCAGGTTGATCAGAAGCTCTGGCAGGTGCCAGGACATCCCCTGGTGGCTCTGAGTCCATGGTAGCAGACCCAGGGCATGTCCCAGCAGTCTGTCTGTCCCTGTGTCCCTCTGTCCGTGGTGCTGCCTCTGGAGCTGCCCTTGCAGGGACACAGGCAGGGGGACCAGGGCGTCCCCACTCCCATCAGGTGTGCCTGGATTAAAACTGAGCCACAAACAGCTGGGAGACCTCTGCAATATTTATCAGACTGTACATGTAATGAAACTCTGCTGTTGGTAATTGCTGGGAGATTAAACCTTTCCAAAGACACAGTTGGTGAATACTAATGCCCTGCTCTCCAGAGGAGGGGACATCGGGAGAGCTGGGGAGGGAAGGAGGAAGAAAACCTTTCAGTGTTCAGGGGCTGTGATACCAGGGAAAACCTCATTATTTGTTCAAGGCACCAGCACAGGGTTTTTCTGGGCCAGATCAATCTACAGATGCTCTGTAAAAGAGAATTATTCCAGGGCAGTGCACGTGAAACTCTTCAGGTCTGAACCTTGGTCTGCTCTTGAGGGATCTGGTTGGCATTATTCATTGAGCACTTTTTGCTGTGGTATTCACAGAGGGAAGGAAGAAACCTCTGCACTAACGAGACGCTGGGGCTGTTGCATTCTTGCCATCATTCCTAAAGCTGATCCTGATTACTTTGGTTCTCCGTGGATGTCAGTAGAGGTTCTCCCTGTGCCTTTCAGCAGGAAGGACAGGAATTTTGCATTTTCCTGGTTCTGTCCCTCTGGTTGCAGGGGTTTCTTCCACCCCTCCTTGTCCCCCTGTTGTTTCCTGTTGCTCAGTGTCAGTCACAGGCTCAGGATGGTGGGGTGCAGGGGATGGTGGGGTGCAGGACCTTCAGCAGGTGTGACACCTCCCCGAGCTGCCCGTGGGGCTGGGCTCAGCGTGGGCTGCCTTCAAATGCCTGCCTAGAAAATACATTAAACAGGGCAGAACAAGCAAAGTGTGCATTTTATAGGCAATTCAATCTCTTTCCAGAGAGACAATTTGGGAGAGGAGTCCTGTGTTAACAACCCATGGTGCAGTGAGGTCAGTGGGGACAGGAGGGAAAGGTTTTCCACCAGAGCTCAGGGAGGGCTCTGAGGCTGTGGGGGATGCTTAGGTCAGGGAACTCTGCCACAGCCAACAGAATTCTTTGGGAAGATTGGTAATACCAGAGTTCCAGGGCCAGATTAGGAGTTTCCAGTCCAAACTGCAGTGGGATGGAGGCTCTCAGTGCACTCAGACTGTCCTGGCTGTGCTGCCCACGCCGGGTGGGGAATGTCCAGTGGCACGAGGTGGCACTGAGAACATCACCCACAGGGAAGCTGCTGTGGGTGGCAGCCCAAGAACTGCCATTTGTGCCTCTGTACATGAAGAATAGAAGGTAGAGATCAAGTGCTGGCCCTTTTTCAATGCCCTATGCTAATGTGTAGATGTCCAAACCCCATGTGTCCCGAAATATTTATTATTTATATGTGTTGCAAAAACCCCACACAAAATAGAGAAGGGAACAAGTAAAGAATGCCACATATTTGAATGGGAAGGCCAATAAATGGATGATACAAATTAGAAACTTCTTTCTGTCTGGTTTCCTGAATAAGAATAGTTACATTTTATTAATGTATATTCAGGCAAAGCTATAGCCGCACACTAAATCGATTGCTTTTGAACATAGTATTAAAACAAAGTAGAAAAGGGTATTTTAGATGGTCAAGAAAATGGAAACTTCAAAAAATCTTTGCAAGGCTCACTGAAAAGATATTAAATTTTCTGTGGATCTTAGAAATTTTTGTCCATTAGAAACTCCCAAACTCTAAATGACTTCTAAATTATATATCCTGTGAGGGTAAAAAATAAAAAAAAATTTTAAAAAATCCAAGTTTTCATTTATATATATTAAAATTACAGCTGAGATCCATCATTTTATTGTAGTGCCTCAATCCCATTAACATTGAGAGAAGTTAGATATTTAGATACCTTTGTGGAGAAATCCTACAAAATTAGGTTTTTAATGGACAATTTAATGAAAGTGCTGCTGTGTGTGCAACAGCTGACAAAAAAAAGGCAGGCAAACCCCTGGAAAAAATGGAGCAAAGAGGGATAGGAAACAGTTCTGAAGATTTAATGTGTTATGAAATCAATTTAGGAAGGGGAAATAGTGAGTGAGGAGGACACGGTGTTTGTGCAGCCTGTCTCAGGGGTTGATTCCAGCAGGCTGTGCTGTCCTGGCCACCAGCCCTGCTGGGACTGGCCTTGCCCTGAGCTGGCATTTCACACCTGCCACTCGCATCCCACTGCTGCTGCTGGTGGCTTCAAGGAAAAGGAGAGCAGGCAGCACTCTGTGGGTGTCAGGTAACATCTGTTACCTAAAAAAATCACCCTGCCCAGCCCTGAGTGCTATGCTGCAAAAATATAATTGAAATATCTCACGATATTTTATAAAATGCCCCTATTATATGTTATATAAAAATGCAGGCAAAGGTTTTCCTGAAATACACTTAATGAAAATGTGGAATATACTGACTCTGCCAGGCAGCTGGAAGAAACGGTGCTATAGAGAATTTAATCCTCCATTTCTGGGTTTTCTGTTGGTTGTCTGAGAGCCACCACTGGCAGGAAAGCACTGCTATCATTTCCTGAGCAGCACTGATGTTCCTCATGTCTTGGACACAGTTTTTGCTTAAGGCCTCTGGGAATGCTCTGGTAGCAGCTCCGTGTTGTGGATGGAGAATGAGAAAACTTTGCTGCCAATAAGAGTTGTTTGCGAAGCCAGAATGAGTCAACATGGGAAAGTACACTTGCTTTTGTAATGTTCTTTATGCTTCTGACTGTATTTCTAAATTCCCTGAAAAAGGTTCCTTGAACAAATTTAGGGATTGCCTGGGAAGAAGAAAAGTTTTGCTATGAATTTTTCAGGAAATCCTCTCATGATTAATCTCTTTTTATACTTGAAATTTCTGTTCCCAGACAGAATTTTCCCAAGTTGAAGAAATTATTCTGTAGGAAAGAACAGAATGTCTGAAGAAGACAGCAAACACACACCTAAAATGGTAATTTAGTTATGATGTTTTGATGCTTACATCCATGTTTCCAAGCGCTGATTTGATTATGTAGCAGTTCCTTAGACTAAACCAGCACGTTTAGGAAGGCATTGACTCATGGCAGAGCTAAAACTGACAACAGTTAAATGTAACTCCTTCCATTAACAATAATGGAATTCATGTTGTATCATTATCATGGTTGGAAAGCCTGTCAAGAAAGGAAAAAAAAACACTGCACAGCATTGATTTATATGGTTTTTATGTCGAGAGCATGTGTTGGTGATCCCAGCTGGACTACAAAGGGTGCAGGCATTCCATTGCCAAGATTTAGGTGCCATTTGAAAGTACAAAATCAGGTTTGAAGGCAAGGGTTGAAGTTAAATCTTGACAACACACAGAAAATAAAAAGTGTGTAACGAGAAGAAAGAAAAGATACTAGAGAGAGGTCAGAAAAAGAATTTCTTTAACATCAGAAATCCTTTATGGGATAAAAAGGGGCAAAATAAAATATGTTTAAGTCCAAGGGGGTGGTTGATGTCAGGCAGTGGGAGAATGTCTGGTGAATTTTTAGGTTGCACACTGAAAACTCACCACTGAGCTGGTGAGAGCACGGTGCTGATGTCACCAGGGTCGTGGATGTGAGCTGTGTACGGGTGATGCGCTGAAGAGCTGGACTCAGACATCCCTGTGGGTCCCTTCCAGCTTAGAATATCCTGTGAAATCCCTCTCAGAAGTGGCCCTGCTCTCTGGGCAGAGATGCAGTGGCTGAGCCTGTGGGGGCTGATGCAAAGAAAAGTGAGTGAAGAACTTGGGAGGAAGGGAGGATAATGTGGCTTGGGCTGTGAGCTGGTGAAAAGCGTGGGCTTGGACTGAGAACAGAAAAATACTTTATTTACAACAAATGGGGTCATTCCCAATGGAAAGATGAAAAGAGACTTATTTTCGTGAGCTCAGCCTGAGATGAGTCCAGGGGTACAGGATACTATGGTTCCAATCTTGACTTTGAATTGGACCCAAGAACAGTAATAAAACCAAAATTGTTCAAATCATTTAAGAAGAAAAATCCCTTCTGTGCTCATGCTCCCTATTTAAATTTCCTTAAAACAGCATTTCCCTCTTCTACCTGTGCTGCTGAGTTTTTAATACATCTATTTAAATGCAAATTTTGACTTTTGGTCTGTAATCACAAAAATGTTTGACACATAAATTTTTATCAGCAATGTAATTTTATAGAGGAGCAGTAATAGAGTGGTAGGCCACAAATACCAGGGTGATGCATTGCTCACCCTGTTTCAGTGTGGGGAAGTGCCTGCTCCAGTGTCAGATTCTTTCCTCAATGCTCAGCTTACTGAGATGCATGGGGTGCTCTAGAGAACTTTTTAACTGTACTTGGAGTGTTTGTCTGTGTACCAAAAGCTTCCTGAGGACCATCATTCCTTTGTGTGCCCTGAATTGCTGCCTGGCAGTCCTGACAGTTGTATCTTCAAGAAGGGAAGGCTTTTTTCCAGCATTTTTCTCCTCTTCTCAGTGGATTTGTTGCCATAGACTTGCCTGGGTGGGGGATGTTTTACCAGTGTGCTGCCAAATCCAGTGCAGGTTACTCTTCTCTGGCTGCTGTGTGTGTGGTTTGTATTTCACCTTTCCCCACTCCCATCAGACAGTCTGGCCTTCCCCAGTCCCCAGTGATGTTGGTGGCTACCTGTGAGAATTGGAAAAAACAGAAACTTTCACAGACACTGAAGGGTTTGAGCTGCAGCCTTAAAAGAAGCTCGGATTGGTATAAAAAAAAAAAAAGTACACAGACATTAAGTAGAAAAATCATAAACTTATGTTTCTATTGTTGCAAGAAAGAACATGCCTTAGGTAAGTGAGAAACTGCATTGATAAGATGGTGAGGGGTTTCTAGTGTAGGGGTGTGGTTGTGTAGAGTAAGCCAAGGGTTTATAAGTTGGAATAGAAGCACTTGTGTGAGACAGAAGCCCATTGGACAAAAGTATCTGCAGTGCAGCAGAGTTAAGTAAAGGTGATAGGTCAGAAAAGGCATCTTTCATTGGGTTAGAAAGTTCTGTATTTCCTTGTAACAGAACTTGTGACCACTTTGAGCTATGGCTGACTGCTCCTCTCATAGATGTTTGTCTGAGCAATAAATCCTTCTTAGCCCGATGATGGTGCCATCTCTCCATTAAAAGTGGCAATAATGACAGCCACCAGCCCTGGTGTCCCTGCCAGGGCCACATCTGCTGAGCAGGGCCACAGCTGCAGCACTGTCAGAGCTCCAGCTGCAGCAGGCAGGGCCTGCTTGGCAGAGCTGTCCTGCTGTCTGTCTGCTGTGCTGGGCTGAGCAGTGCCAGCAGGACAGAGTGCCTTTGGCTCAGGGACTGGCACAGCTGGGGTGGCACTGCAGCCACCGGTGCTGCTGTGCTTGGACAGGCCACACGTTCTGTGAATCTCAGAATATCCTGAGCTGCCAGGGACCCACAGGATCATCCATTCCCACCCCTGGCCCTGCACAGACCCCCCAACAACCCCACCCTGTGCCTGGCATTGTCCCAGCACTGCTGGAGCTCTGGCAGTGCCCATTCCCTGGGGAGCCTGGGCAGTGCCCAGCACCTCTGGGGGAAGAACCTTTCCCACAATCCAGCCTGACCCTGTCCTGGCCCAGCTCCAGCCATTCCCTGTCCCTGTCACAGGGAGCAGAGATCAGAGCTGCCCCTCCGCTACCCCTCATGAGGATGCTGAAGACCACAATGAGGTCCTGCTCAGGCTCCTCCAGGCTCAACAGACCAAGTGCCCCCAGCTGCTCCTCGTGACTTCTTCTCCAGTCCTTCCCCTGGAAGCTCTCTAATGGCTTCATGTGTTTTCTGTACTGGTGCCCCAAACCACACCCAGAACTGGAGCTGAGGCAACGTTAGGAAATGCTGTTTTCCCATTTGTGTTGGGTGCTCAGTCACAGGGCAGGGCAGACCATGGTGCCAGGCGTGAAAGGAGTGTTAATCCCACTCTTGACTTCTGAGGGATCAATAATATCTGAACATAAATTCATTTTAAAGAAACACTCTACCCATACAGTGAGCCAAGTCTGTGCCTCCCTGGGATAGCAGGCTCATATTTACTTAATTCTAGTATTACGTGATTGTAGGTGGCTGCTTTCATTTTATTTATTGTTCAAAATAATTCTTATTTTATGGCAAGGATCAATACGAAATGTCAGATGTTTTATTGTACTTACAGAAGATAACACACCTTAGGTTCTGCACATTCTGCATTTTATGTTCCCTGGATGCCCTGGTATTAATTACATACTTCAGATTGCAAATGACAGAGGATCTGAAGGGCACTGTGCTACATTTTCATTCTCATCATCCCTATTTCCTGAATTTAGGCAGGTTACAAAGTATTACTGAAGACTTGAGCAGTGTTGAAGCCATTTAAATATAGCAGCAACATATCAAGTGTATCAAATAGTTCCTCACTGAATGGCAAAGGACAAGAAATTTGGAGAGGAGGAAAATGTTGAACCAAAAGCTGTTTGACTGCATCAGGAGTCTGGAGAAATTATTTCTTACACACTTCACTCAGTGGGTTCATTGCTGCCTTTCCTGCTCACTGAGATGTCCTGGGGCCTGTTTCATTGCCACTCACCTCTCCTGGCTGGCTTTGCTTTGCTCTGCTAAAATCTGTTTATTCACTGCTGCTGAGGTTGGAGTGGGCTGGATCATTAGCTAAGTGTTCAAGGTTAACCAACTGCTTGTGCTGAAATGGCTTTTTATGAAACACCTTTTAAGGTTTTGAAAATACTTGGCATTGTCTTACCTAAAAATCTGAGATTTGAGTGCAGCCATTGTCATATTTTTATTGAGATTAAGATTTTTTTCTCTCTTTCCTCCTCTCTCTCGGTGTAAAAACACTCACATTATTTTTAGTCCATTTCTGCTTTATTCATGTGCAAGAACAACAAATGTCCTGAGTATATCTGTGAAGTGCTTTACTTTCCAAGTGCCTATGTAATTTGCTGGACACTAATGTTTAAATGTTTGCATATTGGAAAAAAAAAAAAAGTATTTGTATACTCAGAAATACCACATTAGTGGTTTTCACTCCTCTTCTGGTCAGCCTTTTTTTTTCTTAAGCACTAAGCAAATTTCAAAGTCTAGTCATGCAATTTTTATAATAATTTTGACCCTGGAAATTAATTGTAGGCTTGATCAAGATACGTGTTCAATGGCACATCCACACAGAGCAATTTCCTATAGAAGGTTGTGATCAGTGTCAGCCAGTTTCTCTTTATTTCTGCTGGCCCTTTTTTAGATTTTTATCCATGTTATGGCCTTAGTTTTTGGATATTGTTTTCACCAGTCTGGATCTTGAGAATTTGTGTCCTCAAGTCATCAAAGCACAGGGATGTTGGTCTGCCGGTTCAGAGCAGCATCTGGAGCTACAGGTGCAGCACCAGGAGAATCCTCTGCACCTCCTAAGGTCCAGGAGGATTTTCAGATCATGAAATTGTTCCCATGAGCCGCTCCAGGCCACCAGCTTTAATACAATTAACCTTCTTGACCCTCCTTGTCATGTTTTGCCTTTTAAATTACCTGATTTTCCAGCTTAACATGCAGTAAACACTTAATTAGTCATTTTGGTCATGGTGTATTTGTAGAAGGGATGGAAGGGGAGGAAATGGGCTCACAGTAGCTAAAGCCAAACCAGGGGTAGAGCTCAGATGAAATTCAGGAAAAGAGAAATCCTAAGGGGAAGAGAGAACTATTTTTATTAGCAGTTTGTCCCTTTATGGTGACCTGTGCTGATCTTGGGGAAGGGGAAGCCTGTTATTGGCAAGCACTGAAGGAAGCTCTCTGCTGATCTTAGACTGCAGAGGAAGCAGGGCAAATATGGAATGTTAAAAGGGAGCTGCAGGTGACAGCTTCAAGCTGTAATACAGTGCTTCAGACCCATTTTAAGGTATTTAACATATATTTGCTGTCATGCCTTTTTTAAAAAGCTTCTTGTTTTATTTCAGATGGGAAAAGTACAGGCAAATAGATGGTTCATGGTGAAACTTCTATCACTTGCTGTAGGAGATGAGACAGATCATATTGAATACCAGGTTCTGGATGCAGATTTGTGGGGCTCAGTCCTATGCCAAGCTACTGTTCAAGCTGGAACAATTGTTTCTTGCATGTAAATAAACCACTTTATTTATTTATTATTTATGTATTTATTTATTTATTGTTTATTTACATGCAAGTGCTTCTTGCATGTAAATAAACCACTCCGTGTCTGATCCAGGTGCCCAGCTGGAATTCCTTAGGATGGAATTAGCAGCTGGTCAGAGGGATGGGGCAGTGCCAGTGAACTCTTCATGTGTTCACAAGGCTCCAAGTTCCTCCTGGTGGGTGTCAGGGCTGGAAAGTTAGTGAGCTCCACAATGCCACAGCTGTGACTGAGCACTGGTGGTTTGGGATTCATGTAGATCAAGGCACTCACATTAAATATTGGTCCTGTCAGTTCCTGCACGGAGGAGGCTCTGCAGTGTTGGGATGCTGAACTGCAAATAAAGAAGCAAGAGGATAAAAGGAATAGAAATAGGTGTATTTCTTCCTCTTTCAAAGCCTTCTGAAAGCATTGCTGGTTTTATGCTCTGTTGGCAAAGCTGAGTTATTTTTTATAATTATTGCACTTGTGCACCTCTCAACTGGACTTAGTAGAAGTTCACTAGGTAGAAGTAAAGTTGTGCTTGCTAGGCAAGCCAAAATCCAAAATACCAGCAGGTCTGAATGCAAAACCAACATTTTTTAAGAGAAAAATTTGAGAAATAAAGCATCTACTATTACTTTAGTGTTAGGACTCTTGTAGCTATAAATCCAAATTCACTGCCATTACTCATCTCTCTAAGGTGTTGATTTTATAGAAGTGATGCTAGGGAAAAAACCCACCCAAAAGTGAATTAAAATCTAAATCTTAAGTTATCACACAAATGTTTGCTATTTATACTGTCCATCTGTCTATGGTGCCTGACAGATAATCAATATACTCTTACTAAAAAAAGCCCAACTCCTGTTGCTCTGGAGAAGCACAGCACTGAGCCCAGCCAGAAGTTCCTGTGATCCCCTGGCAGCTCTCTGTGCATAGCTGCATTTGTAGAGTGGACTGAGAAATAAGGGCAGATGAACATTTTCTAATAACTGAATAGTCAAATAGTGGGATTGAAAGCAAGAACAAAACATCTGTGTCCTAAACTCTGTGTTCTTGAGCAAGGCTGCTTGGGCTGCAAGGAGTGGGCAGTGCTGCCTGCTCTCAGTTGCACTAACACTGATTTATTTGTGTTTTTTGCGTGGGGGAAATGTTTGCATTTTTCTGCTGAGGTTTGGAAGAAATTCAGCTTTTCTTGCTTGGTGATCAGCAAGCTGTTGTGTGGAGCTCAATTATTATGGCTCCAGTTTTTCCCTCCTCGTGGGCCTTTCTGTTGAAATGTGGGACTTTTCAGGGGGCTGGTTTCAGTGGGAGGTTGGTGCTGTCTTTTGGTGGAAAGAATGCCTAAACTCCAGCTTCTGCAGATGACTCATGTATCACAGCTAATCAGAGTCACAGTGGTTCTTCATACATCTGATTATCTATGTTTGTAGCAGGCTTATTTTCATTAGGGAAGCAAACTCTAAAGCTATAATAATCCAGTAAATTGTTATGTACAATTGTATAGATGTGAGCTGAATTTTTTA
The DNA here is from genome assembly GCF_017590135.1 of Pyrgilauda ruficollis. Taxonomy (NCBI): domain Eukaryota; kingdom Metazoa; phylum Chordata; class Aves; order Passeriformes; family Passeridae; genus Pyrgilauda; species Pyrgilauda ruficollis. The sequence goes on along the minus strand of NW_024514764.1, from coordinate 11,276,289 downwards.
CTTGGTATCAAAGAGAAATGGTCACTGCAATGAAACAAATTCTACTTGTATTTGTGCAAGCCCATGAACAACTAAATATGTAAAATGAAACTTTTTTTCTCATTTATTTTTCAGGTTTTGCAGAATGCTATTTTTTTGTCTGTTTTTCAGCTCATGATAAACGTCTATGGTAGAATCTTCCAGCTGAATCTGGAAGGTTTTTGCAGGTCTTTGAAGTACGAGCCTTTATCTAGTTTGGGATGTGTGGCTCTTCTTAGCAAGTTAATAGAATCTACCTCCTGAGACATTACAGGGTAAAATGTTAAATAAATGCATTATTATTGCATTAAATCTCAGGGGAAAAAAATAGCCAGTTTGGAAATAAAATTTTTGTTATTGAGTGACTTTTCAGGGTTTTGAGGGTTCAGCCAAAACAAAATTGAAATAGTTATAATGAAAGAACCTGCAGCACACAAGTTCTGTTTGGCCCTATTTCGTTCTCCTAGTGAGGCATTTTTAATCTTTTTGAGGGTGAGTTGGAGAGTTAATTGTTGATTTTGTCAGTTTTATAAGCATACTGACATGATGAATTTTTGACGAAAGAACAACGAACAAGTTCAGCTTTGAATTTTCAGGAGTGCCACGTCTGTGAGGTTGGTCTGCTTTGGCATTACCTGGTTTAGAGCTGAGAGCAGCCCACCCTCAGGACTCTGCTGCTGTCTCCAAAACCACCAGTGCTGTGACAGCAGTGACTGCATGAGCAGCTGCTTTAAACACATTAATAGTGAATAAAAATGTTGGGTACATTAAAAATGGATGTAAAAGCAGAGGAGGAGGAGATGCCTTTGACTGGTGGTGTGGAATAAGTCCTGTTGATTTTGGTTGTTTAGCTGTAATTGATCCCACACGGTGCAGCAGCAGAAACCCACGGAGGCATCCAGAAGTCACCTGTAAGTAGCTGGGTTTGCAGAGGGAGACCTTTTATCCCTGCCATTTGTCACTGGCTGTGCTAGGTGTGTCTGGGGGCTCTGCTGCAGGTGTCTCTGGTGTGCAGCCCCTGGCATGTCCATCCCTTGTGCCCCTGGAGCTGCCCCTGCACGTCCCCTGCCCCTGGCAGGCTGCAGAGGCAACCCATGGGCAGCAGCCTCTGCTTTTATTCTTATCGTACTGGCACACAGAGAATGCCCAAAATACCTCGTGCAAAACAAAAAAAAAAAAAAACCCAAAAAAAAGTGTCTATAATATTTAGTGATTGATTTTGCAGTTAGTAATTTGCTGGTCATCGTCCTGCCCCAAGACAGATTTCACAGTAGTGACTGAAGCCAGAATGGTAGAGACGTTTTTTAAAGTCATTCTGTCAAATCATTTAAATTAGTTTAAAGGGCAGTTCATCCAATTTCAGAAAATACTGCTTGTGTCTTTTCCCACTGTTCCTGGATTTTGAAAAGTTATTGCTGATATCTCAAGGAAAGGATTCCAAGTGCTGTGAGAGAGCAAGCAGCTCCCTGCACGGATACACAGCACCGGTTCTGCATGAGAAGCAGCGCTGAACTTCCTAGGAAGAGTATTTTGAGCAGGTCCAGTTGATAAGCACTCCAGAATCAATATTTCATGTTATTCTACTATACAAATATAACACTGATAGCGGCAGCACTACAAGAGGCTGGAAACAAGTCAATGTCACAGGCAGTTGGCATTCAGGCTGCATGTCCAGCAGGCAGCTCCTGCAGCTCTGCCTGTGCTCTGGGCAGGGCACCGTGTGATGGAGTGGCAACACCAGCCATGCTCACAGCAGCTCTGGGTAAGTCTTCCTAACCTTCTGCCCCCTTTACTGGAGCCACACTGGGAAATTTCTATAGAAAGGCTGGTGCTGAGTTTTTCTCTTTTTCTTAAACTGAATCACTGCGTTGAAAGGATTGATTTTAATGCCCTGACATGAAAATTTTGTTACTGATCTTGAAACAGACCAACCGCAAATATTTTGCTCAGGGAATTAACTCTGGTTTTGAATCAGATAATTCTCTCACAATAAAAACTCTGGAAATGCTCTGTAAGGAAGATCATGGCTATTTGGCATTTATATTTTTTAGTTAGATGATGTAGCAATGGGAAGACAGAATAATGAATTGCCAGGAAGGCAGGGAAGTTAGAGGAATATAACTGGTGCTTATGCCCATTATTGTTGCAGGTTTTTGACATTTAAAGTGGTTTGCAACCCTTCTCTTATCAGAGCTAATGCCAGACAATCAGTCACCCTGGCACAGCAGTTCTGTGCCTCACTGTTAGTAATGCTGCTGATAATTGATGTGCAGCAGCAGAATTTATAAATGAAATTAGCTCCCCAAAGTTTAAGTATGACTGTGATTGAAGCAGTAATGATAGAGTTCATGCAAGTACGTTTGCCATTTATCTGAATGTATCATTACTGACAGTGCTTTTTCGTTAACATTTTGTTATCCTTATTCATGTCATTGTTATAATGTCCTCTCAGATACCTGCAAATTAAACTGACTTGTACTCAATGCTGATCCTTCCTGCCCACCCCTGCACCTCCTTCTCTGGAATTAATTTGTGCAACATTTGATTTTTAAGATCTCTGGGAGCATCTACAACAGAGTCAGAGGAAAGTGCTGTTCAAGTAACTGGGGAACAGCTTTGGCTTTCTTGTCAGTGAAGCTTTTCCATGCTTTTTTTGTCAGGAATATTAGCATTTTAATTCAATATTAGTGTTTTAATTAAAAATTCAAAAAGTGGTTTTAGCTACAAATAAAAGTGAATAGAAACAGAATTTTTAGCTACCCAGCAATGTTTCAGACTTTGGACTCAAAATCAAGAGAGCCCCACATCACCATGGATTTAATAATACCTTTAGCTAATCCTGGAGACTCTTTTTGAAAAACTCTTATGAAAAATTACTGAAGGAGACACAATTTTGGTGAAGATTCCATGGTAATCTGAAAAAATGAAGTGATTAAACCTACGTTGAGTCAAATAGATTCTGATTTTTTAAAAATCATGTATCTGTTTTCTGTCTCTTCAAAACCAGAACTTGATTATCTCATTTTGTGATGGTTTTCTCTTGTTCCAGTTACTTTTGCTTGTAGAGATTTTAAAGGGCTATAGGACAGAAGGTTCTTGGTATTAGTGAGTATCAAAGAATTTGTTAGAGAAAGTTTCATCATCTCCATTCTGCACAGTAAAACCCCAGAAATTCTGTGCAAAGAGGTGGGGTTGGAATAGTTCAAATTACCTTGATTTATATTAAGGATAGATAACTATGTATGGTTTGATCTTTTTTAGTTTGGTTGGGTTTATTTGTTATTGTTTGCTTTGGCTTTTTTGTTTTACTAGACCAATTTCTCTAATAAACTGTATTGAGATCTGAAAAGGAAACGGTTATATTTCTGTTTCCCATTACTGGGGTAATTTTTCTGAAATTTCAGTAAAGATGGGAAAAAATCCAGCAATTTAAATCAGACAATATGTATAAATTCATAGAATTGCTTTTTTTTTTTTTTTAGAAATCCAACCCTCAGCATTGACTTAATTTTGGTTTTCAGAACTGTTTTGCTTTAATCCCTTCCCAGCCACGAATTAAACTGAAGAAAATATTTACAGTGCATCTACTGCATACCAAGGGAATGGTCCACATTTCCTGGCCTGGCTGGTAACTTTTGTGCTTTTTTACCTCACGAGGAGGTTGAAATGAATGAACACAAATGTGATTTCAGAAGGTTATGCCTGGTTTAAGTGGTGCTCATTTCAGTCTCTGCAGCAAAAGAACTGGAGGGCTTCCAGTTTATTCTCTTTTTTAGTATAGGAGATGTCATCTTTGAGCATGTTCAGCAAATTCAGTATCGTAAGGAGACACCAGGATCAAACAGGATCTCTCTTGCTTAAAACATTGTAGAATGTCCTATATACACATGCGTGGTTCTGCCTTTTTGGTAATGTTTGAATATTGGGACCCAAAGGAGGTAAAGAAGCTGTAGCTTCTCAGATTTTAGATCTTTGCCTGTTTAATATTTTGGGGGGATTTTCACCTGGGTTTCTTGCAGGAAGACAGTACTGTTGGATTTCCTGGACACCTCTCTTTTGAAGTGTTTAACAACACATAATTTGTGACATCAGGTTTTGGTTGCTTCACTGAATGCAGTTTATTCTTCTAGTGGTTTATATTTAATTAGTAATGTACTAATTGATACACCAGACAAGTTCAGTGAAGTCAAGGACACAACCTCCCCAAGGTTTCACCAGCCATCTCATTTATATGAATTTCTTCTAAGTCATGACAGTGATGCTTTAATCCATTAAAACCCACATGGAAATTCAGAGGCAGAACGCATTTCTTAATTTCCGAGCGGTGAAGTGTAAAAGTCTCCAATGCCAGCGTTGAGCTGTGTGACAGCCTGGGCCATGGTGTGGGCATGGGGAGGGTGGCACCAGCTCAGTGCTCCTCCTGCTGCTGCCAAAATGCTGAGGAGGGCTCAGCTCCCCCTGCTCGGGGCTCTCTGCTCTGCAGGGCTGGGAGGACACAGCCGCTCTCGGAAGTTCTTGGGGGATGAATCAGTGACTTGTTTTAGCTGTGTAATTCTTGGTGGGGATTAGGCATTCATCATTTCCATCTCTGGAGATAGACTCCATTTAAAGTAAGGGGAGTAGGGATTTTGGAGGCTGACTCGGAGCAGCAGAGATCAAAGGGAGGTGAGGATTGTTAAAGAGCTGTCTCTGTGCTCCCCTGTGACACTGCTGAGGTCTCCACAGGGCTGTAACCACAATCTGACACTCTCAGGTGCCTTCCTCTGAACTTCCCAGAAGGCCAAAATCTCGCCCTCCTCTGTTCTTTGGGCAGGATCTGATACAAGTCTGGAAGTGGGGAGTGAAGCTGAAGGACACCACTCAAGGAATGTTCAGGAGCAGAGTTAGACAAGTCCCTCTCTGCCACAGCTGGCTGACAAGGGAGATGCTGAAAAGAAGGGGCACTTCTGCTGAAATGTCAGCAGACCTGGGATTAGCTTTGCGGTTTGCTTTTAAGGACAGTCTTTATTAACTCAGTCCCTAAACTGGTTACCACAATGGTAACAGCAGTAGTTATCTCTGCTTGTAGCAGGAAGGACTTTTCATAAAAGTTAATCTTCCCTGAGCAAACAAATTTTAATCTGTGGGTTCCATCATCTTCTGCTTTTTAATAGTATTGCTCTTTTAATATCACTTCTTTTCTAACAAGATCATACCCTGCTCCCTTAGGCCATGTTAAAAAGGTCAGTTACTGAGTGGTATTTTAATTTAAATAAAGAGTGAAAGACAGAGTGTTTTTGCTAGAATACTAAAAGATCACCTATTTAAATCTTCCTTTTTATGTCTGTTTAACTATCTTTCTTTGAGGCTTTTTCTATGACCTTCAACATAATTTAAACTTAATTTTTAATTCATTATTCATGCCATTAAATACTGAAGCCCGTTTCTTGCTGCAGTTTATTTCTCCATTAAATGCATGTGTTCTATTGGTTTTGTTTGGTTCTGTAATGAATTCTGATGTACTGGCATTTTAAAATACAGCAGAGGAGAATGCTTATTTTGAGAGGTAAAAAACCTCAATGTGTAAATGTTGTATTACATCAACATTATTTAAGGTAAAATAAGGGGGTGGGGGAAAGACAGGTTGAACGTGGGGCTCCATGCCTTGATAAATTCTGTGTAAATTCTGTGTAAACACTGTCCTGTGCTGCCCTGCATGGGCTGGGAGTGGGCTGTCCTGAGTGTTCCCAATCTCTGAAGTGCTTCAGCTGCTCACAGCAATAACTGTGGCAGCTCCACTGACACCCTGACACCTGCTCTACATCATTGTTTTGGCTTCTCCATTTTTTTCTCACTTGGTAATTGAGTTTCATGGCTTGGTGCAGGAGATGGAATGAACTGCAGATAGTTATGTTATTATAGATTAGCCATAGTGATACTGGGGTTTGTAGAGACCTGATATGCTGCAGGAAAGCACCCAGAACTAATATCACCGAATAAAGGAAATAAATTAAGCCCTTAAAATGATGTATTTTCATTGCCAGGGAGCAGTTTTTTCCACGCCTCCTAAAGCTGATGGGCTGGTATCTCATTTGCTGTACCCAAGGAGGAGCTGCACCCTTGCACAGCAGTGTGAAGAAGACACATCGATTCTCATCACTGCAAAACACATGCACAGTTATTTTTTTGTTGTCTGTCAGCATTCAGGTGCTTTAGTAATATAAACTGCTTCTGTATCTTTCCTCATTTGATTCAATGGCCTTAAGTGTGGCACATTCACAAGCAGTTGGGCAAATAAGGAAAAAAAAAATCCAGTGTTCTGCTACTGTTGCTTCCCAGAATTTTTGTCTGACAGTCGTTAGCAGTACAGGTTAATTGGAAAAAACTTTTGAAGAGGGTATAATGCACTGTTAAGGAAAAAAAAGTGCCAAAAATCCAAGGTTAAGTTGCAAGAGTGAAGTAGCAGAGCTATAATATTTTACAGTGTTCCTCTGGGTTTCTTTAAAGCAGGGGAGAGAAAGAAAGCATTTCCCAAAAGCAAAAAGTTTCCCAAAATGTGGGACAGCTCTGTAGATGGCAGGAGCACTGATGCCACATGACCCTGGGGCATTGTCAGCAGTGTCACAGTGACCTGCAAACCTGCTGGGTACCCCTGCAGCTCCCTGAGCCAGGGGTGACATGTCCCTGTGCCTCTGGATTGCCAGGCTGGAGCCTGTTCCATGGGTGACACTGTGACCCTGGATTGCCATGTAGGAGCCAGGGGTGACACTGTGACCCTGGATTGCCATGCAGGTCCCACAGCCAGGGTGACACTGTGCCTCTGGATTGCCATGCAGGTCCCTGTTCCAGGGGTGACACTGTGCCTCTGGATTGCCATGCAGGTCCCTGTTCCAGGGGTGACTGTTGGGGAAGATGAAACAGGAAAGCCTTATAAATATGATTGCCTGGGAAAAGATTTTGAGAATATGGAAACTATAAGCAAGATGGGAATGAAAGCAAGCTTTGCGATACCTTAGTTACTGAACAACTGGAAAACAATGGTATGGCTGGCTGAAGATAATCCCTTTTGATGAAACAATCCCCTCTGCCTGCAGACAGGCCCAAGGGTCAGAGCAGACCCTACTAGCTTGGCAGAAGGGGTCCAAAGAGTAGTTTTTAGGGTTTAAAATGTAACACGGTGTGGTAATGTAATGATTCTTATGGGCTGTATGTAAATGTTATAGGATTTGTATCTTGTATTAGATTGGTTAGTGAGAATTAGAATATTCAGCAAAGAAGATTTATTGTATTGTAACGGGAACCATTCGTTCATTCTCTCTTTACCACGCACTTGCATTCATTCTCTTTACTCTTCCTCACTCTCTCATTCTCTCTCTCTACCACTCTCTTTACCTCTCTCTCTCTCTTTGGGGCCTGCTCTGAGCTGTGGCTGGCAGCTCCCAGCAGTGCCCCTGCACCCAGGCCCTCTGCAATAAACCACAAGTTCCAGACCTGGCTGCAGAGATCTCTCGTCTCCGTCTGTCCCGACCGTCCCACCCCCTGTGCTCCTAAAGGTGACACTGTGCCTCTGGATTGCCACGCAGGTCCCTGTTCCAGGGGTGACACTGTGCCTCTGGATTGCCATGCAGGTCCCTGATCCCTCTGGCTCTGTGGCTCCATGGGGCCACATCAGTCCCTGCAGAGTCAGCAGAGTGTAACATCCCTGCCTTTTCCTTCTGCCCATTCTGGAGCACACCCAAGGAAATGCAGTATCTGACCAGCACAGCTTCAGAGAAGGGCAAGGCACAGGCCCTACCTGAGCTGTTTGATAATAGGATTGCAGCTCATCACTGATGTTTGTCTGTCCCTAAGCAGCACCCCAGCCAGCCCAGGGCAATATCAGCCTGTCCCAATAATCCTGGGAAGCCAGCACTCCCTCCCCAGGACCCTTCAGCTGGTGCCCCTTTTCTGAGCCATCCCCAGGCTGCCAGGGCAAATTGATGGGCTCCACAGCTGTCTTCAGTTAATGGAATCCATAAATTCTGTCACCCTGGAAGACCTCCCTGGGAAATTACCTCCCCTTTCCTTGCTCTTTGAGAAGAGTTATTGTATGGGAGCCAAACTGGGATTAGGTGCTTTTATCCGCAAGACATATCTACATATATCTTCATTTTTTCCCCTCTTTTTAATTTTTTTTTTTTATTTTATCCTCTCCTTCCTTTCCCACCTCCTCTTTCAACACCTTGAAGGTAGGAGACAATTTGTGACAAGGTTAAATGTCTGTACTGCTTGTTGAAACACTACATCAGGGCAGAATTTGAACAGCATTAGTGAAATACCAGCTCTCTACTGGTACGTATTTCTGCATTCTCAATTCTGTTTTGAAAAATAAAATAATGGATAGAATAATCTTCTAATTCTATCTTATAACAGATGGAATGTGTGTCCTGGACCATATGGCTGCTGGTTTGGGCTGTTTGGGATATCCTGTTGCTTTTACCATATATGTTGATGCTTTGGAACTTGCTGGTGTGATTTTGAAGCACATACATTTCAATTCTTCACAAGTTCTTAATTAAAATCACTTTAACTGTGAAATATAGCTAGGTCTAGGGCTGCCTGAGTTTTATGTAAAGCTTTATATGAAATATATGCAGAGATCCACTTTATTGGGTGTGTAGACAGAAGATAAAAAAGAGCCTTCTTCTTATGTATATTTTGAGTTTATTTTAGTGTCATCAGTGCAAAAATAATTCTGTTAATTTTGCTAAATGATACTGTGCATGTGCTTTTCTCAGTTTACACAAAAGTAGTATTTGTGGAAAGCTTAAGATAAAAATTATCTTTCAGTTTGTCAGAGAAATGAATCTCCTGTTTCCATTCCAAAAAAGCAAGATGGATAATCTGGAGCTTTTGAAGGGGCCCGTATTAAATTAATTCTTCACAAAATTTTTGTGTATTGATGAGCTGAGGCTTATTAAAAAAAATGTGATTATGTTAAGATAGTGTTGCTGTCTTTCTGAGATTCAGAAGTTTGCTTGATAAATGGCCTCTCTTGGGATTCTCAGCAGAGAATTTTGGAGCTGGAGTGATTTTACAGCCCGTTGCTGGTGCTCTGATTTGTGTTATTGTCCTTGATGAGCGAGCTGTGCTGGGGCACAGCCATGACCTTTCTGCAGAGCAGTTCCTGTCCCCTCTTTGGGTTCTGCAGCGCAGCAAGGCTTCGCTGTGCCAATCCTTGTACACATGGTGCTCAAGAACAGATTTTGGTGATTTTTTCCCTTTCTCTAGTCACAGCTAAAGCTCAGTGGTGAGCTCAGCTCCAGCCCAGAGTCCAGGCAGCCCCAGGGGTGCAGGGTGACCCCAAACCCCAGCGTGTGCCCAGGTCCTGCTGGGGCAGGCTGGGGTTTGGCGCTGGGCTCACCTGAGCGGGGCCTCCTGCAGCTCTGAGTGCTCCGAGGCACCTGGCAGCCACAGAAAGGGAAGTTCCTGAGTCATTATTCCATCTTTATCCATCTCCTGGAGAAGGAACCCACACTGGGGCTCTTCCTGAGCCCACACTGATGAGTTCAAAATACCACCTCTCCATGGTATTAAATATGTACCTTTTTTTCCTGCTTAATTAACAGAGCCTCTTTACTGTGGCTTTCCCTCAAATTGAGCCTTTTCTCATCCTTGTGTGAGGCTTTGGTATGATACACTTGAACCAGTCAGAGGTGCAGAATTTTTCTGAATAATGAAATTCCTGCTTTAGTCTAGATTTATTTTAATTTTTATTGTGGTAGTGCTATTTGAAAAGAACAGTCTTTTGAGTGACTTATTTCAAATTTAAAATCAGTAATTTAAACAAAAGCAAAACACCTTTTAAAAAGATAAATCCACTTAGAATCCCTTTAGAATTGTGTGGTACACTGCACACAGAAGCTTTAGGCCCATCAGCTTCAGCATTTGTCCAACATGAACAAATTTTTTCCAGCATGAGCCTGTCTCTAACTGACATGGAAAGTCAGTATCATTCTTTTTGTCTCTAAATGCTTTATTAAAAGTATATATTTTGTGTGAGCCTTTGCACCTACAGAGACTTTTCTTCCCTAGATGAATTGAAATGGTCTGCACATGGATATAGAAGCTATTATTTTCCCAGCAGGATGTTAAACTGCTCATCAACTCTTGCAGAGCCAAAACACTTAGGAAAACCATGCAGGTGAAGGAGCTGCAGCTCTAATAACCACGGGTCAGCACTTCATCTCCAGCCAGGAAACTTTCCCCCCTTCAAAGAAGTTTTGCTCCCAAGACCTGGACACTTTATGCTGCAGAGAACTGTTTTACTGGGGGCTGGAAATCATCAAAAAAGGCTCCACTTTTTTTGCTGGAGCAGACACAGATTCTGCCTGTATCCTAAACCTGCTCTCCAGGTAGGAACTGGGTGCTGCTGCTGCTTTCTGGCCTTATTTTGCAGGGTGTTGCCAGTTAATACCACCCCTGCACCCTCCCACTCTGACTTAGACCCCATTAATGTGATTGGAAAGGCAAAAAGAGGAAATCAGGTCTATCAATATGAAAATACATTTCTCAGTGTCAAGGAGGATTTGCTAAACTGGTTAACCCACTTGTGCCAGGAGTTATCCCTAACTGTGGATTACATTGAGAAAACCTGATAATTCATATTTCTTCTTTCTATTTCTATGTGGGGTTTTTTTGTGGTTTGCTTGTTTGTTTTTCCTCACCTGTATAAACGTGTAACAAAGCCTGTTATGAAATCTACAATGATTTTAAACTAATAGGATTGAAGAAAATGAAAACTGGCTTAGAATAACCCCAAAGAAATAGCACTGAGTGCTTGGGCAGGGACTTTTCATGGGGACACATATTGATAGGCAAAGGGGACTGGCCTTAAACTGAAGGAGGTTTAGCCTGGAAATTGGGAAGGAATTGTTCCCTATGAGGGTGACAAGTCCCTGGCACAGGGTGCCCAGAGCAGCTGTGGCTGCCCCTGGATCCCTGGAAGTGTCCCAGGCTGGATGGGGCTTGGAGCAGCCTGGGACTGTGGAAGGTGTCCCTGCCCATGGCAGGGGTGGAACAAAATGGGCTTTGAGGTCCCTTTTGACCCAAGGCATTCTATGGTTCTAGGAATATTTTGCATTTAGCACTTAAATAATCTGTATTTTATGATATTTCAACAGCCTCCTAAGCTGAGCTGTGGAAATCCACGTTAGCCTTTATACTCATGAAGCACCTTTGCTGTGGGTTGTGTTCATTCCTTTTTGCTGACCTGGATTTTCTCCACCTTGCTATTTGTTCCTCTGTTTGCAGTAATGGTTGTCAAGTGATTTGCCATCCTCCCAGCTGACTGTGCTGCTTACAACTCCCATGGACGGTGAATGTTTCCCTAGCACTTCTCTCGGCATTCTGTAGTAGCTGTCAGCTTTTAATTTCATTTCTATTCATGGGGGTACCAACAAAAAAGAGAAATGGCTACAAACCCCCTCTTCTCCAGATTATAAAGCAGTAAGTGAGGCTGATTAGGGCAAGATTTCTCTTACATGTGGCTTATTTTAGACTTAAATGCTTTCAATAACACATTTTTTCTCAGTGTCTGAATCTATCCTCTTCTGAACATATTTGACTAGATATGCCAAGTTCTATGTTTTTCTGGGAATACAAGATGCCCTATGCTATTAATCTTTTTACAGCAATGATTGACTCAAATGGTTTGTGGGAAAAGGAAGAAAAACATATTTAGTAAAGATCTCTGGTAGAGTTAATTTGTCTCCCTGTGGCTCTGAGATGTGCAATTCAGATTTCTGCATGCTGTGGACACCCTTTCCAATGTATTGATGAAGACCTGTGGGAATACAGCAGTTTTAAACAATATTTTAAAGCAGAAATTCCGGAGTACTTCATATGGATGATGTTCTTTTTGCTCTCAGCAACTGTACAATACAGCAAAACTGAAGAATGTTTTATTTATGTTTTTAAACAATAGATGAATTTTCAGGATGCTCATTAAAATGGGAAATACTAAATGATGAAAGGTTTTCTTTAATGGAAAGTAAAAATGTCATGACATCACCAGAATATATTGGAGACCAGGAAGCAGAGCAGCTCTTGCCCAGAATGCTGATGAGCTGTGCTGCTCAGCCTTTTTCCTGCAGGAAGGAAGAATGCATTTTCTCTTTCTGTTGTATGTTGTTATATATTTATACACAAAAGTGTATAATGCAAAAGAAGTTATTTCATCAGTAATGTCCAAGAACTGCAGACCAGGCTGGGAGCAGCTGAAATTTGTTCATTAAAAGTTCATGGTCTGTTGACCTTTTCTCGTTCAAGCCTTGTATTGAGTCCACTCCTTATCTCTGCTGTGCATGGCAGATTGTTTAGCATATTTCTTGTGTAGAGAGTGACTTTGAGTGCCACAAGGACCTCACTTGGCACTTGCAGGCATAAGCAGAATGTGTTTGGAAATGTTGCTGTGCTCTCTAGTGGATAATTTAGTTATAAGTGCCTAAGAAATTAGTATCAACAACAGTTACCAATTTATATTTCACTTAACGGAAAGACCTTCAGCAGAAGGGCTCTGCTGAAGTGCAGGGCTGTGTCTGCAGGGAACGCTCACAGGTTTTACCGCACACATTTCATTTCTGATATATTTAGGGAGAGTCCACATTCTGTAGAAGCTCTTTTTAAAAACTGATTTTCAATGGGCAGGCAGCAAGAGGGCTTCATTTGCCAGCCTATCTAAGATCGTGGGAGATGAGCTGACTCCACATCCTGTTCTTCCAACAACCCTTGGCTGGCCCCTAGGCACCCAGCTGTCACTATTTGAGACACACCTTACCCCTCAGATTCTGGGGTTCCACAGCCAGGAGCAGTGTTTGCCTGCTCCTGACCTGTGATGGTGCTTCTGCTGCTAAGACTCTTTCCTGGATCAGTCAGTGAGCTTGCATTTGGCTTTTCTATCCCCATTCTTATTTCCTTTCGTCTGTTCAAATCTTTGTGCTCTGGTTTGTGTTCTTCAGTCTTCAGGTAATTATTTTCCAACCCTATTCTATCCAGCCCAACAACCATCTCTGGTGGCATCCCGCAGAGTTCTCAGATAGTTCAGTGGTGATTTACACTGTCACTTAGGCTGGCCTTCCAATTGTCCTCTCCTTCCCTTGGCCTGTCAGTCATTCTGCATTGAAGGCCTGCCATTTCTGCTTATCTGAGTCATTTCCAGATGCATTGAATTTATTGAGCTTATTATTGTTTGAAGATTTATATACTAGAATTGGCAGAAATAAAAATGTCCTTCCTGGGAAAACTTGACTTCTGGTGTTCTACATGGCAGATTGGCTTCTTTGAGATGGGCCCAGAACTGTGAAGGAAGATGCCTGGAATGGTGAATCATTGTTCTAATGACCAAATAATTGGAGCAGCAGATTTGAATCAAATAACATCCTGTCCCATTTCGCTAGAAAAATAATTTGGTTTGATTCTTCATTGAACTTGTGTTGTCAAGTTCAGCACTGAAAAGCTGTGCAAACTTTTCCTCATGTTTCAATGGATGTTTTCACAGAATTCCTAAAATCTGCTCACCGTTGCAGCTGTCTGCATTTCTGCCTCTGTGTGCAGCTGCATGGGGAATAGTTCAGTTGTTACTGAGTTGTGCCCAGGCAGGTGATTCCATATCTCCTTGGATATGGCTCCCATTTTGTGTAATTTTATTGGTCTTTATCAGTATATGGTATTAGACTCATCCAGAGAATTAAACCTTGATGTATTCTCAACAGTTCTCCGAGTCTGGATTTGGGGTAGATTTAGACTCTTTTCAAAATCTTGATGGAAGAATGTTTCCCTCCATCCACATGCCAGCCTCTCACTGTTCCAGATGATTCATTTGTGACTGTTCAGGTACCTTTTTTCAGTCTTCTGTTTGCAAATATGCAAACAAAATGAATAGGAAATAGGAACGAGAATCTAGGAACAAGTTTTGCCTTTAGTGGTGTTTTTCTCCTCCTTGGTTTTGGCATTTAGATAAGATTTAATTTAGTTTCAGGTTTCATGCCAGATTTCAAGGTAATGATGAGTTTTAATTTTACATTTGTTGTTCCATGCTCTCATAATAACAGTATGAATTCTACAATTTCAATAAATGCTGCATAACTCCACAGGTTAGAAAACACGGTGTATTTGCTTGGGGTGATGTGTAGTTATAAAAATGTAAACAAATATGGCATATTTTATTCTCTTGAAATATTGGTAAGTTCTGAGGATGTAGATTGGAGCAACCATTTGAAAATCTTAGAAGGGCTGTGCTGGGAAATCTGCAGAGTAGGTGTGACACTTGGAAGGCATTTGTGTCATGAGGAGCAGCTGAAGTTACTGTGTGAAGTTGGCATGAAATAATAAAACTGCCAGAGCAGAGGTGATGTGATGCTCACTCACTTCTCTAGGTGTGGAAGTTAATAAAAATAGGAGAATCTTTTACTGGTGTTCCAAAAATCATCCTACTCTGAGTTCAATTAGTGAAATCACCCAAACCCCACAGCTCTTAGAATTATACAAAAAAGACTTAATGATGTGTGAGAATTCACAAGAATGCAGAAAAAATTTCTGTTGCAAATGAAACCTTACTCTTCCCATGTTATTAAAGGTGATGGCACTTTATTGTCAAAGCCCTGGCAGTCAGAGCCTTCCAGCCTGCTGTAAACAACTGATCTCAACAACTTCTCCACAAAATATTCCTGACCATTGTACCTGGCATTCTAACTCAAAAAACATCTCTGGTGCTTTTCTGTTTTCTAAATAATCACAATCAGGTTGTGCTGTACTTGCTTGTCTGTTAAGGATATTAAATATATGTACATAAAAAATATATACAATGTTTATTCAGTGCAGCAAATGTTCAGGAGAGCATCACTGGGACTTGGGGGTAATTTGGATCACTTGTTTTTCATGGCTTCTCTGTATCATTGATGGAATAATGGTGAACTGTATTTCCTTTAAAAGTCTCAGCAAATGTATTAGTTGGGAACATTTCTATTATTTTTATACATAGAAAAATAAAAATATAGATATATCATAAATATATATATCTAAAATTATAACCTCCTAAATATTTTTGTTCTTTCTTTTGAACTTTCTACTAGAATGAGACATGACATACTGAAGCTTTGTGTAATATTTTATTGTAATGCAGTGAAAAGTTGACTTGCAGTTTTATTATTACTCTAATTTTCATTCAAAATTTTATATCCACAAATGAATTTTTTTTTTCAGTTAAAGTCAGTGTGGAACATGTTGCCCTGACTCGTGTCCTGAATTTTCGCTCTTTCCCTTATGTGCTGTTCAGAGTATGAATGTAATTTTGTTTCCTAAGTAAAATTAACACTTAAAAGTGTTTTACAGCCTTTTAGTTTATCTTCTGAATGGGGGCACTGAGAGTTTTCCTAAAGAGAAGAGAGGGCAGCAAAGGCTGTGAAATTCTATGAATCTCTAGGAGTAGTGGTAGGAACAATAATTCTAAAATGAGGAAGGGAAACCCACTGATACTGGAACGGAAGAGTAGTGCTGACTTTTTGTGCACTTTCAAAAAGAAGCCTGATCTCTCTGATAAAGCATGTTTGGTGGAAATTGGTGCCTGGAGCAGAGATGTGGGCTCAATATTATGGTGAAAGTGGAGTTCCTTGTTTCCTCATTTGGAATCTGGAGTTTCCTTTAGTGCCAGTTCTAGCTCTGTGTGCTGCGTTGCGCTTTTGTTCCAGCGCCAGGCTGAAGAGCTCTCAGTGTGCAAAAAATGAGCTTTCGTTTTCTGCCACTGAGAGTGGGCAGCAGGGCTCGTGGCCTTGGTGGCCCAGCTTGTCCCTGAGAAACCTGGGTTTGCATTTCTGCCACAGCCACACCTCTGTGTGCCCCAGCATCTGTCCTGGGAGGGTGCTGGCAGCTGGCTGAGCATCGAGCTCCAGCTGCTGCCAAAACACATCTGCCCAGCCTCGTTCCACGTGGGCCAGCTCTGTGTCCAGGAGAGTCTGCCAGCCCTCAAAATACCTGGTCTGTTTTCCCATACTGTCTGCATTTTAAGAAGTTCATGCTGATATAGATTCCTCACGGCCATATAGTAGAAACAGGTGACCCCCCCCAGCAGGGAATGATTGGCATCTGACTCAGAATGCTGAAAAGTTGCTTTATTAAACTATACTATATTACATTAATACTATACTAAATTATATACTAAGGAATACTAAGGAAAACCCCATGACTGTCTCCAGACAGCCAGGACACAGCTTTGCCCCAGTAGGCCAATTAATATAAACAACCATCACCAGAATCCGATTACCAGATCCCTTCAGGTAAACAATCTTCCTAACACATTCCACATGTGCAAAAACAACAGGAGCAGAGAATAGAGACAAGAATTGTTTTCTCTTTCCCTGAGGTTCCTTGCTGCGATTCCCAGGAAATATCCTTGGGAAGTTGTGCCTGCTGCTCTCTATGAAGAGAGCTGTGGCCACATTTCTGGTGCCCAGTTTCCAAGTTCTGTTAGATGGAATTGTTGCAGACAACTCAAGGTATGAGTGCCAAAAAATCACTTTATAGTCATAGAAATGTATTTTATCCATATTTCAGTTATTCCGGAGTTTCTGTGCACCCCATCCCTCTGAGCCACCAAAAATGTCCACTGTACCCTGGCACAGGGAGTTATGAAGCAGCAGAATACACAGAGTCCTCTTCCTTTTCCTGGTTTTCCATCCTGAAATTTGTTTCTCCCCCTACGATCCCATGCAAGGCAGAAAGGGGCTGTCCATTTAAGTTTTACTTCTCTCTCTTGTCAGGGACAGTGTGGCATGCGTGTGTTTTGACATTCCTGCCACTGATACAGAGAAACGAGAAGGGAAATATCTGATGAACTTGTTTTTCTTGCCTCTCGTGAACAATGTATGACAGCTTTGAGAAATCATGTTCAAAGGAGTCATTATGGTGCCATTTGAATTAGTGAAATAAAAGTAAAGACTTCTTATTTTCTAACGGCTTATTTTCCCAGTGGTTGTCCAATAATAACCAGCACTTCAGTCACAGGGTCAGGGACTTCACATGTCATTAGCACACTCTGAAAGCCTGTAATGCCTTTTTGATTTATTTATTTTTTGATTTATTCATTTTCTTGCTCTACAGTTTGGGGGGGAACCCTTGCAGTCCTGAAGCAGGGAATGTCAGAGTGCTTTGCTGCTTTGGCAGTCCACTGTGCATGCAACAAGGAGAATTCTTTGAGGAATGGCACAGAGAATGTTGTTGCTATTGTGATTATTGAAATTATCCCACAAGTTTTGTGCTTTTTGATGGTACAAATTAGTCTTGCGATGGGTAAGCCTTGGAAATGGGTAATTCTGAGTTAGAGAATATTTTTTGAGTTTTTACTTACCAAGATCTGCTGTTGCTTTGTGATCAGTTGTGCTTTGGGAGCATTAAAGCTTTGGAATGAGAATTCTGCTTACTAAACCGTAACAAAAAATTTGTTCCACTTTGAGATTACTTTTTTTAAAATGAAAACCCAAATGAAAAGTGCTCAGAGTATTTACACTTCAAGTGACCTCAGCACAATTCACAGTTGTTCAGCAGGAGAAAAAATCTCCAAGTTCTGATGTTCTAATTTATCTTTCAAAAGATTCCACAAGACAAATAAAACCACTTATATTCATTTTTCTCCCTAGCCTGCTTCCATTACTCAGTAGTGAACAAGACATGAAGGTGATCTGAGCCTGAGAGTTTAACCAGAAATAAAATACAGGAATGTATCCTGGCCCTCACACTTGGGTTGTATTTTCCTTTAGAAAATTCTTTCATGTGCTTGTGGGATATCAGACATAATGATGTGTTGAGTAGGGGCAATGAAACGAGACTCTCAGTCAATAAATTTGCTCAAAATGCAAGCAAGTGAAATAATCTATTGTCTGGTGGAACTGTTCTATGCAGGTACATAGTTCAAATAATTTCAAAGTTTAGGCTCTAACAGAAACTGTTGGGTTGGAGTACAGCACACCAGAAATTAAATGTCATTTATGTTGCTATGCAGGAATTTAGGACAGGGAGAAGAATTTAATTGAATTGACAATTTTATTCTGAATCTTATCCTAAATTTACTTTATCTTACCCTATTAATGCTGAATTCATTCTTGTAGAAAATTTCTATTTAGAACCAAAAGTAACCAGAAAGCATTTTTAGCAGCAGAATGAACTTCCATGAGAATTTTTCATCCTGGTAATGGTTTTTTTTAATAGTTCAAAAGAGAAGATAATTTTTTTTTTCCATTGTGAACTTCCTATTACATATTAGACTGTCTGCTGTAATAGCCCATGTTGATGTAGTCAGTGTAGTCCAACAGGTCCTGGATATTTCAGCTAAAAACTCATGGAAAATGGTGTCTTTCTCAAAGAAGACTTAAATGACTCAGATTTTTTTAATATATATTTGAATGTATTCCTACCTTTACAATATTGGGAGTAGCAAGAACTGTTTCCCTTCATAGTGGCATTTGCTTAAAATTTTTGAGTCAGGACCAGAAACCTTCTGCTGCCTTAGTGGTTTATCCATTTTCTAGACTCTTCTGCTATTTTGCATGCAAATCCTGTGCTGTCTGCAAGCTGGGCCATGGATGGGTTTTATACACAGGTCATTAAAGAACTTGCCTGTGCATCTCCAGATTTATTAAGTGACTTGGAGTGCCACTCTATCAAGCCATTGTATCCAATTAGTATTTCTCTCCCTTACAGAAGGATTTCTTGAAAAATATTAGCAGTTTATGAAATTATATCTGCAATTAGATAGGCTTTTGGGTAATAACAAGTATATTTTCATTTTTCAGTACATT
The DNA here is from genome assembly GCF_017590135.1 of Pyrgilauda ruficollis. NCBI lineage: Eukaryota > Metazoa > Chordata > Aves > Passeriformes > Passeridae > Pyrgilauda > Pyrgilauda ruficollis. Next base: position 11,257,465 of record NW_024514764.1, on the reverse strand, counting down.
TTATTATGCTTTGTTATGAACTGTTTACAGCAGTTCTCGCTGGCAGGGGAGAGGAGAGAGGGAGGGCAAATGGAGCTGAGTGTGGAGTAAAACCAAGGGAAATCTCATATTAAAGATTCACCAATGAATCTTTACAGAGTTTATGCAAATCCAGTGGGTATTTTGTGAAAGTGTTAATGAGTGTCACATCCTGATTACTGCAGATTTCCCCTTGCATTTCCAACCATACCAAATCCAATTGAAACTGCTAAAATTAACACCATGAGTTCACAACATTTTGTCAGAAAAACGTGTGAAATTTGTTTTTAAAATATTGTGCAGTCATTATTCTTGGAAACATCTTATGTAGATGTTGACATAAACAATCCTGTGTGCATTCCTTGATGGATGACAAACTTAGCGTTGGTCTCCCTAAATCCTTCTAAAGGACTGTCTATTTCTGAGCTGTGTTTTGCATCTCACTATAAAGCAAACCCTATAATTAACTGCCCTGGCACTGAGGATCCTGTTGGGAATGTGCTTGTTTACCAACAGATACCAGGAGCATCCCTTTTTGCCAAGCACATGAATCTCAGAATGGTTTGGGTTGGAAGGGACCTTCAAGCCCATCCAGTGCCACCCCTGCCATGGCAGGGACACTTCCCACTGTCCCAGGCTGCTCCAAGCCCTGCCCAGCCTGGCCTGGGCACTGCCAGGGATCCAGGGGCAGCCACAGCCCTGTGCCAGGGCTGCCCACAGTCAGTAAAGGATTTCTTCCTGAAGGACATGCTGGTGCTTTTGTTGTGTGTGAAGTGGGGTCTGTGATGTGTGAGGTGACTTCAGACTCATTGATTTTCGTTGATCTCAAAAATTGAAAGGAAAAGAATTACATTTAAAAAACCCAAACATTTTGTTCCCCTTCTACTTAAGAGTTATTGTCAGGGCTTTGAGCACTCCAGCCAGCTCACTTCCCTGTTTCCCCATTCCCTTTGCATTTTGTGGTGTGGGCCATGTCTCCTCTGAACCTCTCTCTCAGCTTTTGCTGGGTTTGAAGTTTTGAGACAATTTTGTGTCCCTCTTGCTCTCTTTTGACTTAGCTTGGCAAAAATATCCTGTCTTCACAACTAGGCCAAAAAAGCCCTTGCAAATCATGAGAACAACTTAAATCCAGAAACATGTAGGGGGAAGAAGATTTCCCTACCAGGACACCACTGGTGGGATGGATCAGGATGTGGCACCAGGCAGTTGGGCATGGATCTTTTCATTTCTCTGCCAGCCTGTTAATATAACCCAGAGTGCTGTGTTTGTGACTACCCACGATCACAATGAGATCACATTGAGCCTGTTTATTTCCAGATACGTAGTGGCATCGTTCATTTGCACATTAAAGGGAACTCTGCTGCAAGAAGACAAATTCCAGGCTACAAAAGCTCTGTGATTATTGTAATGCTAATCTGTATTCAATCCCATGTATGTGTCGCATCTTGAATACTTTAAAAAATTAATTAGTCAACTGTGTTGTGCCACAGATGAGCAGGAGCAAGGGGCTGCTTGCATCCAGAAGCTGTGACATTCTCTGTGCCAGCAGGACTTTAAAGGAGAGAAGGTCCCCAAGAATTGAGCTGGAGGTGGTCCCAACCTCTGCCTTCTGCCTGATAGTGCAGAAAGCGGTGGTATTTGTTTTGCTGTGTTATATTAAGTGATCAAAATATGTTTCAGTTATCTCAAATAACAATCCCAATAAATATAAAGTAATATGCTGCTTTATATCCTGTATTTATGAAGATATTTAAATGTTTGCATTCATTTTAGTAGGAAGTAAACATGCCTGTAAAGCTAGTGACAAAAGTCTCATTGGCGTGTTCTGCAATCTGGAGAGCAACTGCAAAGGAAAATAGGTGGAGTAAAAATAAATACAGCTGCAAAATAAAGATTTGTTGTTAACTAACAATAAAAAATAGGCAGTTAGCCATTTTCTCAACAGAATTCTACCTTCATCCATCTCACAGAGCTTCCCAGGAGTATTTCTTTACCTACTTTCTGGGACAAAAATCTTTTAGAAATCTCTAAATTCTGTCATTCTCTTTTCTTTGCTCAGATCACTGCAGGTAGGAGCAGGCACGTGTCAGACTCACTCATGCGGGTTGTGCTCACTCTGTTTTACCGAGGGGGCAAAGGCAGAGTGAAAAGTCTCAGTTCTGACTCCTCTGGGGCTCTGTGCCTCTAGGGATGGCTGGGGAGCCTTGGTGCTCAGTGCCTTCCAGCTGTGGTCCTGGGGCTGGGCAATGGTTTTTATTGAATTTATCTGATATTCTGAGCAGCACTCAGAGCCCTGCTCTGTGCCATAGGCTGCACTTTATCATTTGGACGTGTTACCTTGCACCATTTGATCTCCAAGGGGAAGCACTTCCAGGTTTTTTAGGTATTTTCCATTGTGTTTTGACATTTCCTCACGCTGGTGTGGTGAGCACTGTCACATCTGTGTTTTCCTGGTCATGGTAGACAAATTAACCTTTTGCAGTTTTATTGAGGAAACAGTCTGCATTAATACTGTGGGAAGGAAAAAAGGGTTTTATGGATTTTATCCGGAGTGAAGCAGATAGACAGGCTGCAACGCCGGGGAGCATGTGAAGGATAAATTTTAACTGGTGGGGAAGCTGCTGCAAAAGTCTGGAGTGAGACCCAAACACCTTTGAAGACCAGCACCCAAAAGACCCAGTGCACTTCAGGTCCAGGATCTGGCCACGATTTTCTGAGCAAAGTCCTGCCTGAGTTTATGGTGGCACATGCAAAAGGATGTGTGGAATTGGAAGACATTTTGAATTCACAACATAGTAAAAAGTTGTGTTTTCTAATTATTAAGCAAAAACATGAAATTTGTCTGGGGAAAACACCTAAATGCAGATCCAGCAACCTCTGAAGGACATACAGAGTGAGATATTAAAGTCCATGTTGCAGCCTTAACTAGTAATCCTTGTTCCTGTGGAAATGCTGTCTGCTTTAGGAATGCAAATTCCTGTGACTACTTTAGCATTTCAACAGGGCTGTGAATATGTATAAGCATAGAAGGAATTATTTTGCTTGAAGACTTTTCAGAGAACTGTTTCTTCTTCATGTTGGTAGATGTGTTGTTACCTTATGTTTCACATTAAACTTTGCAACAAGCTCAAAAAAAAAGTCAACGGTGTTGAAAGTGAATGCTGCTGGTAAAGTCTGCTGCCTTCCTTACGCTTGACAAAAATACAGATACAGATTTTTTCTTTGATTTGATGCTTCTTCAGAAACTTTATTTTAGGGCTTTGGATAAGTAGTTATTTTTTGAACTTGACCTCCTAAGCAGCAGTGGCTGTGCAAAAAATCCCTATCCTGTGGAATATGCATTTTTGCTCTTTACAGGGGGGTAAGAACAGGCATGACTGGTTATTTTTATAGCAGTTTTCATAGCATTCCTGGAGGAAACTTTTTTTGTGGCAATGTTTGAAGTAACATTTCATTTATTAGAGCAGCACTATTTTAGTTGCATCAAAATTATGTTTTAAAAATAAATAAAATTATATAAATAAAATTAATAAAAATAAAATTGTATTTTATTGATGGTGTTTGATTTCTTGTTTCTGAATGAAATTAGGCATAACTTTTTGGACAAAATACAGAAAATACAATTTTCATTTAGTATGCTGCAAACTTTTGTATTTAGCATTGCAGTAAGAGTGTGAAAGTACCTTTGGATCCTTGCAATGTTTAAGTTACCTCTTTTGTAAATTGCTCTAATTGAATGAATGGCAGAAACAGAACTAGAACCTTCAAGAGAGATTGGTGACATCCGTAACAAATACACCTTGGGAAAAGGCAACCTCAGCTCTTAATGCAAAATGGAGCAATTCAGATTGGTATAATCACATTTACAAATTCTTTATGGGGGCTGCTTGTGAGCAATTGGCTAAAGAAAAGCACTGACATTTTGAATATACAGAAGAATGATTTCTGAAAACACCTAGTATTTTGTGTCACTGCTTTTTTGGAACATCTCTTGCGTAGGTCCAATGCTAAACCCAATTATTTTTGTGTACTTTTGTAATTAGTTTCACTGTGCTCTTAGCAGCGTTGTGGATGCTTGCAGGATCCAAGCCCTGGAAAACATTTTAAAATTCTGCTTGGTAGAGAAAAAAACTTTTGTTTTCTGATTGTATTTCTTTTGCTAGTTCAGGTTTAAAATCTTTATCATTTAGATTCTCTCCAAAGGATACTATGTAGCATGAGTTAACATCATACATTCTCAGATGTAGATTTCCTTGAGCTCCAGTTGCTCTGTTTGGTCTGTGGCATCTGATGGATGTTGGATTTTTTAAAACATTGGTTGTCTGGCTTAAAGTTGCACATGGAAACCATGAACCCTTTTGAAATAAAACGGCAGCACGTTTGTGATAAATCACAGGATGCTTTTCCATCTGAATATGCTTCATTAGCTTCCCTTGTGTGGTGCTGCTCATTAGGTGGCTGTAGGAAGAAACCATTCCAGCAGAAATCCATCAGGCATGGAGAGCCCCCGTGTGTTGGACATGGACATGCCTTAAAGACTAAACCACATTTCACATTTGCCCTGTTTAACTGTAGTAAAAGCACTTGACAAACTGGACAGATGCAGAATAAGCTTCTGCTCGAGATGCTACTTGTGAATTTTACCAGTATTCACTTTCCTTCAATGGTTATGTTGGTTTTTAATAGTTCCCACAGTGCAGAAACCTAGTTCAGGAAATTCTGGCTAAATCAGTTACCCACTGAAGACTTTGAGCTGGAAACTTCCTAGGATGACATGTGCACCTTTGCATCAGTTAAAAAAAACTCCAGCTGCACCATTCACTAAAAGGCACTTATTTTACAGTTAGTTGCTGTGGCCTGCTTCTCTGTGATTTTCTTCATCAATTGCAAAATTCAGAAGAAAAACACTCCCTTTTTTAAGGATAAAAAGATGTAAGGGGTGACAACTAAATTCATTTAGAACTTTCGGTGTGCCACGGGACATAATGTGATGGTTCTTGTCTGTAGTATTCAATGAGTACATTGAAAATACTTGAAGAGAAGTAAAAAAGATAGAAGTCTGGGATGACTGAAACCTCAACAGCCACTGCCATCACAGTAATATTTCAGTTATGTACGGTTTGTCCCTGCAAGTGTGATGGGAAGGACAGAGGTTCAGGAGGTCCTTGCCCATGGCAGGAAATGTGTGTGTGAGAAGGTCACGTTGAGGATCCCCAGCAGCTGAGCCTCAGCAAGGCCCTGCTGTGATTCCCACTCAGCTTTTCTCATCCCACAGGGCACTAACTCTGGGTCAGGGTGTGGCTCCAGTGGGCCTGGTCCACCCACAGCTGCTGGAGAATCCCTGCTGTCAAACGAGGGCATCCCAGCTGAGCTTCTGTGACCTCCCTGCAGTGACTCAAGGACAGCCCTGGCATCATTGGGCCAGGAGAGATTCCAGACATTTCATCTCCAGTTCAGCTGGGAGCTGGAAGAACCACCATTACAGATTTCAGATATTTCATCTCCAGTTCATCTGGAAGGTGGAATAACCACCATTACAGATTTCAGATATTTCATCTCCATTTCAGCTGAAGGTGGAAGAACCACGGTTACCCACCCCTGAGAGAGAGTGGTGAAAAGGAATGTGTAATGTGCATGGATTTTTATTCAAGATTACTATTTCTATAGACTGAAACATAAATTTACAATGACCTTTTTTAAGTTGAGCATAGGAATTCAGACCATTATTTTGATTTTGATCGTTGTCACAACTATGTGAGTGCTGCAGCTCTTTCTGCTGCAGTGTGTGCTTTGCCAGTGCTTCCCCCTGTCCCCCTTATTTTTTTGCTAATGAGATAATTAGTTGGTTCAAGCTCTTTTTCATTACTTGAATAAAGCATGGGGATCTCTGAAGAACGGCACTGAGAACCACATGTAGCATGTGCCAGAATTGCAGGTCCTCTGATGGAAGGCCCATACGTGCTGCAAAGGCTCAAAACAACGGGCCAGAGGTAATGAACGTGTTTTCTGACTGCTTTGACTCTAAATGGCCTTGCCCTGGACAGCCTGGTTGTGTAAATTAGCAGTGCTAATTGCTGCTGGTGGCATTTTTAATGAAACTGAGCTTAATGCTAGGAATATATGGTAAAAATCAGATTTAAATAACAGAACTAATAAGCCAACCCATACTGCCATAGTATTGTGTTGATTGTAAGTGGTAGAAGATGGTATTTTAGTAATCCCTGTATTTTACTTCACCTGTGTTTAGACACACAGGGTGATTTAATTAGAATTTCTAACATTTCAGTGCTTTAATGTTCTGAAACATATTAGCTTTGCCTTAGCAGTTAGTGTTTATTCAATCTCAGAGCACTGTAGGGTCATTAATCCTTCGGGCCCTCCTGAGAAGTCAGAGATGGGAGACACTGGAAGTCATATTATTCTAATTTTATAAGTGGGGAAAACTGAAGTGATGAATAATGTGGTCAAGGCCACACAGTGAGGCAGTGTGAGCTCTGAGATGTTCTGGCTATTAAGCCCAGTGGTCAGGCCAACCCTTGCAACATTCTCTATTTAAATTATGCACTTTATTGTGATCAAGGTGCCTTAATGGTCCCATAGTCTGTCTAGGTAGAAAGTTTAATTAGTTGAGGATGGCTACAATAAAAACTTCCAAACAAGGAAAACACTATGAAATTACAGCCTGAATTTAATATTATTTTCGGTATGTTAAGTTTTCACTCAACATAATTAAACCTTGTCTCTCCTATTCTGCCAAAAAGTATTTGTATTTGCAAAAAGAAAATTATTGATATCAAGTTATTTTCCAAGAGATCATATTGTTCTCGATTTTGATTGGAGAATAATGATAAACATTGAAAGATGTTTTAATAAACTTTTGGGGGTTTTTTGAGAAATAGTGAATATGTGGTATGAAAATTCATTTTACAGAATTAGAAAAGTCATCTGAACAGCCTCTTGAGAATTTTTCAATAGAGTACAAGTGGTTGTTTGCAGATTGTAACTTCAGTTGCATAAATAGATGTACTTTGAAATAGCAGCTTATTTGGTAGGGCATAAGCAGTGCTTTTGTGTAGTGGAAGGGATCAGTTTTTAATGTTTATCTGAAACTTTTCTTCTCTGTAAATGGGTTAATTGCTGCCATCTCTTGTGCAAGATTTTCAGGGTTTTTTTCAGTTCCAGCCAGTCTATGTCTTAAAAATGACATAGTATGCAATATTATTCTAAAAGGAATTCAGAATTTCGAGAGAGATTAATCATCATTTAATCCAAACACTAACCATTTCGTATATATAAGATTGATCCTAGTAGTGAACCCCTGCAAACTTTAGCACCACGTCCAATATTTTAATAAGCAGCTAGTATTTAGCCCATCCTTTAAGCCAGTCCATAAATGAATTATTGAGTGCAATCTGCTCTCCCGTGCCCACCTTCCTTTCCCACAAGGCTGTGGTTTTTAGCTAAGCCGGCGTGGAGCTGCTCTTATCTCCAAACAAAACAAAACGGCTGCTCCGAGCGCCCGCGCCGCCGAGCGCGGCAGGGGAAGGCAGGGGCGGCCGAGGGCTCTCGCCTCTCGCGGCGGCATCCGGAGCGCAGCCGATGGGAACTCATAAACACTGTCCCACAGCACCGCCGCTGTAGCGGGAGCCACCGGCAGCGCTTCCCTTCCCCGCCCGGACCTTCCTCGGCGCGGGGCTCCGCGCAGCCGGGGCCGCCCGTGCCCGGTGGATGCTGCCGGGGCTCCGGGGGCTGCAGGGCCGGCCGGGGCCGCCCGGCTCCTCCCGCCGCCGCGCCGGCATCGCCGCCGACCATGAAACCCTGGCAGCTGCTCGCAGGCGTGGGAGATGCCCTTCAGGTAAGGCAGCGGCTGCTCCGGAGCGATCCCGGCCGGGCGAGGGGGGCATCCATCCTGTGCCTGCGCCGGGAGCGCCCCGAGCCCGGCTGTGCCCGCCGGGAGGGGCCGGGGCCACGCGGCATGGGGGCTGCCGGGGCCGGGCTGCCAGCGGCGGGGACTGCCCCACCTGAGGGGGGCAGAGCGGTCAGGTGAGGGGGCTGCCGGCCGGGTGAGGGGGATGCCGGCCAGGTCAGGGGCGGGGCCGGGGATGCCGGCCAGGTGGGAGGGATGTCGGTCAGGTGAGGAGGCTGCCGGCCGGGTGAGGGGGATGTGGTGAGGGGGCTGCCGATGCCGGCCAGGTCAGGGGCATGCCGGCCAGGTGAGGGGCGCGGAGCTGCCGGCCAGGTGAAGGGGTGCAGGGATGTGGATCAAGTGAGAAGATGCGGTGATGCCGACCGGCTGAAGAGATTTGGGGCTGCGGGCCAGGTAAGGGGGTGCGGGGTTTGTTGCTGGCGGCCGGGTGAGGGGATGCGGGCTGTGTGCCGGCCCGGGCCGAGGGATGCTCCGGGGCTGATCCGGGTGTGTGCTGTACAAACTCAGCGGTGCTGCCGCCAGCGTGTTTCTCTGGCTGTGAGCGCTCCTCGGCGAGATGCCGACAGAAAACAATGTGCGGGAGGGATTATCCATCCTCCCTCCGTGTTTGGCTGAAGTTTATGTGAACTTCATCTTCAGAAAGCTGCTTGGCTTTCTGAGGATGGAATATGTATTAGCATTTATATGAAAGAGAGCGGGAGTCTCATTAGAAGGAATTTGTCAGGTGGATTATTGCCTGGTGATTATTATTGCAGGCAGGTTGCAGGATTCCTGACCAACCTGGGTGCCTGTTTAACTTTAGGGTCCCTGTGTGTCACCAGCATAATATACTCATCTTAGAAAACACAATTTATGAGTATTTGGAGGTTTTATTACTGTACTTGTTAAAATGCATGGGATATAACAGCAGCAGCATTTTGTTAATAAATACAATTTAAACACACAGGTAATTTTGGCTAATAATCCATTTATATGTATTTGCACTGCAAAAAAGCAGGAACAGGGTAATAAAAGACTAGGATTTAAAAATGCCTATCAGTTTCCAGCTGCATATAATTGCAAAGTAATTTAAATACTTTGAATGACTTTAGCAATATTCTTCCTTTAAAAACCCACACGCTTCTAAGTGTGCAAAAAATGTTGAGGGGAGTGGGGAAGGTGGATTTCTCTAGCTTTTAAAAAAAAAAAAAGGACTCTCGTGCAGACTCCTAATAGGGATATAATATTTTTGAAAGACTTGCTGTCACATGGAGGAGAATCTGGCACAGCCCAGTAGTGGAATGCTGGGCTCTGCAGTTCAGACACCGTAAAATCACATTGCTTCCAGGGCTGTACATTAAGTTCCACCTCAGGTACTTGGTTTTGATGGATACTGAGGAATTTAGTAAGATCTGAAACAGCCTTTGTATTTGTCACTTCTGTAGGGATAAGAAATTTGGTCGTAATGCAGAAGTAATTAGGATTTATGTAAGTGTTACATAGAAAGTCTACATTTTTTTCCTTAAAAATTATTTTAAAAATCAGTTTACATTCAGTACATTGGTTCCATGTGTATTTCTAAAATGAAGCAACAGATAGATATAAAGTTTGAATGTCTTGATATTCTGACCATACATTGTAGCTTTTTTCTTAGACATTTAATGTTCCTGCTGTTGATCTGGTTCTTGAACATGCAAGTAAGGTTGAAGAGTGAGCAAAACTCCTACTCAATGAACAGTGCTCCCTTGTCTACAGCAGGAGCAGTAGTGCTGTGGAGAATTTTTAGTTTTTCAGATTTGAATCATTTAATGAAAAAAAAAAAGTGGACTTTGGTATTTTATTCTTTACAGGGGTTTTTGTGTGAGTGCCTGGCTAGTGCCTGTCAATCATCAGCTTCACTTCCTTTAAACCTGTGGATCTAGGAGGGGGTTGAGTATCCCTTTGGGAGCTCTCCTTCCCAAAGCAGAACATTTTCTGGCCTTTGAGGTGCTGTGAACACACAGTAGCTCCCATTGCCATTGCCTGCTCTGGAAGCTGAGGACAGAAAGTTCCATTTAATCAGTGTCTCTCCACATCCAGCACCCTGATACCTCAAGAAGTGAGCACAGGTCATTGCACCCCTTTCCAGGCACACTTTTAGGAAGTTTGAGCTTTGTGTTCTTGCCTATTCCCTCTTAAATAAATATTTGAAATGAGAATAACTTAACAGTGGATGGACGAAGCAACTTCAAGATGTTACCTTCAGTCTTTCCAACTTCAAACCACTTACTTCAGTAGCATCATTGCCATGGAATTGTTCAAATTTCTTCTTTTTGTAGTAGAAGTTTCACATAGGTTCTCAGTTTTGCTCATACACCAGAAAACTTTTCCAGGAACAAGTAGTACATTGATTGTTCAAGTGATCAACTTGGTGGCATTTGAAATGTTAGAAAAGGTCTAGAGAAATGTTCTCAAGAATAATATTGGAAGTTTGGGCTTTTCCTTTTGTAAGGAAAAATATTGCAATTAAATTTTTAATTCATTTTATGAAGATAAATATGTTAGAAGTGGTAACTGAAGAAGCATCAACTTATAGAGGAGAAGGGAGAGAAATGTGGTTAACTCATGCTTATAAGTGGTAATTGTGAAAAAGTAAACTGGGGAAAAATACATAGGGAATTTCAACTATAGAAAATATCTTGTCTGAAGTTTACTTCATATTTTAATTTAAGCAAGCAATGTGTATTTTTTAACTCCTTGGTAAAAATCGAGTTACTAAAGTCAAGCTTTCAGTTGATTTCAGTGATAGGGATTTTGGAGTTTTTGTTGGAAGGGTTGTGTCACAGGATTGTACCTTTCTGGTTTAGAGATGGGAACAAAGACTTCAGAGGGCCTCGATTATTTCAGAGTTTTCCAGTGTTTTGGGGGTTTTATATATATTTCAAGATTGCAACATAATTTATAGCATCTCCTAGGAGCTAAGCATAACTTTTGAAATGTGTTAACTTTATTTGAGGATAAAATTTTCAAACTATTACTGTGCCATAAATAGGTATATTTCCAATCTAGGTGAAAATCAGCTTAGCAGAGTTATCTGCCTTTAATTCCTGTTGTCTTGGAATGTGTTGCAGTGGAAGGGAATGTGCTCTCCTGAGCTGAGATCAGGAATTCAGGAGTACACTGATCTCCAGCTGCTGGCTGTGCCCAGGGATGCCCTTTGGAACACAAGAGGTGCCATAAGTGCACAGTCAGCAGATGGAAGAGGAACACAGGCTTGTCCTTTCAAAGGGTGCATCACAAATATGTTTTATTTAAAATACAGATGCTGTGGGACTGCATTTGGGTGAGATAGCAGACAGTGGAAAGAAATAAATGTGTCACTGCCAAAACTCTCTTCTGGTGGCAATTCCTTCTAAATTTATTGTGTCAGCCATGGAGTCCTCTGTCTGTAGGAATAAGTCTTTTCCATTTTGTTTTATTTTTATTTTCTTTGTAAGGTGTCCAGTGGAGATGGACGATGGATGCTAAGGAACGTGGCAAAGTCGATGTCTTCAGTGGCTTTGTGCACTCACTGCTTTTTCCTTAGCTGAGCTTTAGTTTGGACAGCGTGGGAACGTGTTTGCTTTGTGGGGTTGGAGTTGAGTGCAAGTATTTCTGCTTTCTGTTTGTCCTCACCATGCCTGTTGCTCTTTTCATTTCTCTTACCCCTGCTAAATTGCAGAGGCTGTGATTCCCTTCATTGTTTTTGAAAATGAACACATTTTGGCTTCCTTCACCAGGTTGCAGTCAGACTTTTGTGGGTTTTTTTGTTCTGTAGTTAATTACAGATTTCATGCACGGCAATGAGGCTTCTGCAGAGAGAAATTTCACTGATGGTCAGGAATATTTCAAAAATTGCTTTTGTCTCACAGGAGTGGAGACATGCAAACTTTTTCTATTAAAATAGAGAGACTGCTTGAGTCAGCAGTAACATCCAGATTCAGCAAAACTAGGTTATGAATCCGAGCAATTAAACATGACAAAGAGCCCAGTTTTACTGCCTGGACTTAATATCCTTCCAGTATTTTTTTTTTGAGACATAAAAACTTCAAAATGTTCCTTTTTGTCAGGTGTTGACAAAAACAAGGTATACCTCCATTCCCCACAAACTCTTGAAAATCCTTTAGCTTTACTTTTTTACCCACAGTTTTTATTTAGGTAGTTTTATGCTCAAGAGAAGGAAAAACTGTTATTTTCCTTCATTTTGGATACCTGGAGTTTGGCAGCTATTCATTAATTACCTGCATTTTGGTAGAGATAATTAAAAACTGGTTAAATATTTAGAAATTATTGAAAGACGCTTTTTAAATCAATATTTAATATGTATGAAATACAAGGTTTTGCTAATGATGATTAGAAATCCCATCAACATTTTCATGTGGAAGACCAGAGGATCTGTTTTGTTGTTGTGTTTTTGCAGTTTTTTTCCTGTTTTTATGTATTTGATGTTCAGAAATTGTAAGCAGGTTTCCTCTCTGGTAATTACTGCAAATTTAGCTGGGAAGGGGAGGGGAGGGACATAAGCAGATGTAAATCGTGGCACTGATGATTAATGGCCCAACCTGAACTTGATCAGAACTTCAGCAAAGATTTTCTGTTCACTGCTCCTGTGGTGGAGATTGATGGGAAATCCTGAGAACAACCTCCCACACTTGGTTCATGTGAATTATTCTGCTTGTGCTGTGCTCTCCCTGGACGGGTGCTTATGTCTTTTTTAACTTAAATGTTTTCCTTGCTAAGGTTGACCTTTCTGATTCCGTGACTAGTAGGAATCCAGGGATGATGTTTGATCGTTTTTCTAGATAAATGAGTTGTAGCTTACATGAGGACTTGTTTCTGACTGCTAATTAACTGACTCTAATGGCTTCTTTAACTGTAAAAACCTCCTACAGCCAAGTGAGAGGCACACATGGCACTGAGAACTTGCACTATTACCTGATGCTCTTAACAAAACCAGCATCGTTTTGGGAATTTAAGCTGAGCCTCAGTATCTTTGGAGAACTGAAGCAAGTCTCCTAAGAGACTTAGATCATAATATAACATTTAGATCAGGCCCTGCTGGAGCATCCTGGCTCCCTCCTGGGCTGTTTTATGTGAATTGTGTGTTTCCATGTCAGCATGAAGTGTTCACCCTTCTCCAGCAGCTCTGCCTTTCTGCCAGGACATGTCCTTGGGGCTGCACTCCTGAGGACAGCAGGTCACCCGCTGGCCTCTCACGGCCCAGCTTTGCAAGGCAGGATAGCAGCAGCTTGTGTGTGCAAGAGCAAGAGATGCATTTTGTAGAAGAAAGATCTGTCACCTGTGCTTGCAGGGAAGGCTTGGTATTTGGCTGTGACACACAGTAATCTCAAGCCATTCATTTGGGTTTTTTTCTCAGAATATTATGCAGGAGTAATGAAAATGAATATAATCTCATGCTCTCATTTGAATACTTCAGCCATTTTGAAAACAAGTGTTTATTGATGAGGTCTGGATGATGAACAGTGTTGGGATGTCGTGGTTTTCCACCTTGCTGGTTAAGCCAGCACCACTTGAGGCTGTAATCCTGCACTAATCTTCACAGTTACCAGGAAAAGCAGGATACCACTGCTGTGCCAGGGAGCAAAACCATCTTAGAACCAGATCTCATTTCAAATGGCATTTCATTCCAGTTGTGAGGCTTTCCCAGTGCCAGCAGAATCAAAAATCCAATCATGGCAGACTGAACTTTGTACCAACAGAGAGGCTGTGGGAAGCAACTTAATTTCTTTTTGACTTTCATATTTGAAAGCTTGAGCCTTTTTTTCTTATCCTTGCTCATTCTTTGAGACACAACAGGAAGAAAGAATTTACTAAAGTGAAATATTAAGAATTGGCATTGGGTATTTTACTATATTTTCTTTACTTCCAGTTATATTTTCAAGATGTCACAGTCTCTTAAACAAGTTTCTATGGTTTTATGAGAACTGGTAAATCAAATTGAGCACAGTCATGTGACAGCTTAGCAGAAGTTCTGTTTGCCCAATTTTAATCTCAAGAGTAGAAGGATTTAGCAGCTCCCTGTAGTAGCTGTGGCTCACTGATTGCACCCCTTCTGAATGCAGGGACTTCAGGGTGGTCATTAGAACTGGAGCCCAGGGTCAGGGGAGATCTCAGCTGTGAAAAGTGTCCCAGCCTGGGGGTTATCAATGAAACGAGGCTTTAAAAGGAGGGTGCAGGGGGATGCTGATACCTTTAGCAGCACTACTGATGCCCTCAGAATCTGAAAAATATAAAATCTACACCTGAGGCATCACTGCAGGGACTGAGCTCCTGTGCAATCCTGCATGTCCTGTAGGAGGAGAAACTGTGCTGGCCAGGTCCTGCTCTAAGTAAAAGATGCAAACTTTTAAAACTAGTTAAGTGCATAGAGCAAAGATCGACCGTGCTCTATGGCTGTTATGGGCTCTTCCTGCAGCAGCCATGAGCTGCTGGGCAATGAAAAATAAAGCTCAGGCCTGTTTGTATGTTAGCATTTCTTCTAATTAATAGAAGCATCATGTCTGTATGTGAGTGTTTCACTAATTAATGCTTGCATTCCTGGCCTGGGCAGGGCATTCTGCAGAGGGGAGGCAGTGTGGCAATTCTGCTTTCATTAATTTTTGCCTACACATAACTGAGCAAGCAGAGAACAAAACTCCATCCTGGTGTTACAGTGAGGCATTTATGTGAAAAAATCCTTTTATGTCAGCTTGCAAGAAAATTATAAAAATGTATAATTTTTTCCCATGTAAAATTTTTTGGTCACTTTAAGGCTTCATCCTAAATATTGGTGTGGATTTTTAAAAACAATGATGCAGAGGACACTCTTCCATGTCATAGAGTCTATCCCTGTCCCCTTCAAGGAGTCAAGTGTCACTGATGATTGACATCCTGGTAATCTTTCAAGCTGTTAGGAAGGGAAGCTCCCTTCCCTCCTCAGACCACCTGTTCCTGTGCTAAGAAGTCTTTACTGTCATGAAAAATATTTTTTTGCTAGACAAATAAGAATTTCCCGTGCTGCAGATGACCTCAGTGTTTCATCTTCTCAGTGAACCTGAAGAAAAAAAAGATTTCCCTGCTCCTTGAGCCTTTTATGACAGAGGCTCTGATTCAGACCTGAGGTTTCTGTCCCAGGCATTTTAATTTCTGTATTTTGCTTCAACCTTTCCTAGTTATCATTTAGATTAAAAATCTTTATTTTGCATCTAAGACATTCTTTTAGAACATTTTGCATTTAAATAAAAACATTGCATTCAAACAGTTTGCCTCAAAAGACAGATACTGGCCATGATTTATAGTCATGATTATAAAATCATTGTTAGATGTCAGACATTTGAGGCTGTAGCTCTCACAGCTGACTTGAGATCTCTAAGCTGCCTGTTGGGCTTTTTTGCAACAGAGGTTATGAGGTTTTTTATTTTGCCAAAGTCTGCTAGAAAGTTTTATTACTCTTTCAAATTTATAGAAGTGTGGATATGTGTGTGTGATCAACTGTCTCATAAAAAGATAAAAGTTATAAACTTCTGCTGATACATTCAAGACTTGATTAGCTCTGCCTGCTCTTGGTTCACATCATTTCTCTGGATGAATTTCTCTGAATTATTGCTCTGTGCATTTATCCTGTCAGTTTAACCTCACGGGACAAGTGTGGGGAGAGAGGAGGTGCAAGGCAAGGATTCAGAAGACGAGTGCTGGGTGGAGGGAGGGCTGTGAGGTGATGCTTCAGGCTCTGCCTGAGCAGTCCAGCCCCTCTGCACTCCAGGGAGGTGAATCCAGGGGGATCTGAAGGACTGTCCTTGGATAAGCTCCTTCCTTCCTGTGTTACCCCAGGATCCAGTGCTGTCTCACAGCAGCTGAGAGCAGTGGGTCATTCCAGCCCCGCAGAAATGAGGGTGAGGCACAACTGGGATGAAGTGGGAAAAGCTTCTGCAGTTCTGAAATACATCTATGGAAAATGATGCAAATCTAGTCCATAAATTTGTAGTAAACGTTTTTTTTTTTTTGTTTTTTTTTTTTTGTAATTAGCAGCTAAATGACTAATATTATAAAATAATGGTGTGTGAGTCACTGCTGGTGCACAGCTTGACTTTGGCTGTGGTGTAGAACAAGAGAAGTGGAGGTTACAATCTCCAACTAATCATGCACTGAGTGTATGACTCAGGTAGATTATCTTGTGCCTTCTCAGGAGGGAGCTGGCTTGGGCTGTTCTTATTTCCTTCAGGTTTTAGCACCACTGGAGGAGCCAAGGGCATTGTGCCCATTAAGATAACACAAGACAAAGATGGATGAGGGAGCTGAGATTCTTATGGGGAATTATCTTTAGGAATGGCATGCAGGATGTATACATTTATTCCCCCAAAGCTTTGTATCTGAGAAGCACAAAGACTGTAAAACTTTAACTGGATCCAAGGAGGTTTTTTCAGGCAGTTATTTCACTGAATGTAGGGAGGAGAGCTAGGTAGCTACCAATCCTTTTTAGTTATTTTAACAAATTTCCAAATTTTATCTATGTTTTAAGAAAACTGGAAACATGGAATAAAGGAGCCAGACAGCACTGCAACTTTGACATGTTTCATTTTGGCATTGTAAAAGGAATTGTCTTTTTTTTCCCCACTGAGAAATTTCCTTTTCATTTTCCTGAATGTTGTAGAAAGTGCCTGGGTCCAGCTTGAGTTAGTAACAGATGTTTCATTTGATCTTTCAGTCCTGCAGACACGAGACTGCATTTCTGTTTAAAGAAACAAATTCTGACACATAATTGGATGTAACAGCATTGACATGTTCTTCTCCTCCATGGCTGCAATGAGTAGGTTGGGAAGCTGTGGGCTTAAATTACACAAAGGGAGGTTTAGATTGGGCATTATAAAGGCTTCCTGGTCGTACGAATACTTAATATTTAATCAGATGAGTTAGGAGATTATGGGATTTCTATTAATTGAGGCTTTTAGGAAAGGTTTGGGAAGCAAATGCCAGAATAAATGCAGCTATATATGTAAACATGTTCTCCAGAATTGATTTATAGCTGACAGAACTTGTTCTCAGTGCTGTGTTTTTCTAAGGTAGAAAATCTTTCTCAAATACAAATTTAATTCCCATTTAGAGGCGAATCTCTCATGTTCTTACCAAAAGGGTTTTTAACCCAAGTTCAGAACCTGACCTCCTGCTGCTGTCGCACTCCATGAGGTGAGGCAGTGAATCAACATCACAAATGTTTCCTAGGAACAGAGTTAGGAAAACGCTGGAGTTTTGCAAAGTTTCTGATAAAACCCTGGATCTTTTTTGAGGAACAGTGCAGTGAGGGGTGTGCACCCCTTCAAGCCCTGCTCCCAGCTCCCCTCTGGGTGTCTCTTCTCTCACGCTGTGCTTGCTGGGGACACTCAGCTGGAGATGGCCACTTAGTTCTGAGAAAGTCCTTGGTCTGTGTTTGTGGGAGTTCTCAGTAATCCTCTCAATAAGAGACAAGACAGGTATAATGGAATTGATGTCTTTGAAGATTGGTTCTGTGTAATCTCTTATAACATCTATAGTACATACCCCAGCTCCCCTTGTTCCTGTAATATTGCCTTTAGCATTTCAAATACAGACTTTTGGAAAATATTTGTGCTTTGTTAATAGAAAGCAATATTTTTATCTGAGGACTGTGCAGACTTTCACATCTATTAATAACATAACATGAAAGGGGTTTTTTTAATAAAAAACTGATTACACAGAACATATTAGAGCTCAACATTAGCTGAGATTTTTTATTTTACTATTTGAGAAGTGTAAGAGTGCCTTGGGGTCAGAGAGGCTCTGTTGTGCTATTTTCTATGTAGTATTCTACACAGTGAATATAGGAGCCAGCAACCTCTTGTAAAAAAACCCTCCAGCTGAGGAAATAATAGAAATAAAAAGGATGTTCTCTTAACCAGGGGTTCTTGTCTTGGGAATTTCAGTTTACCAACTAAAACTGAAGTTGCTTGATTCAATGTGGGCGCTGTGAGGAGGATAAGCACGCTGGACACCCTATTTTCGCCATGTTTTGGGGGTTTGGTTTTTTTGGTCATTACTAGAGCCAACAAGACGTTTGGCACAAGATAGAATATTGTGTTACAGAGAGCTGATTCAAATCTTGAAGACAGTGCTCCATCAGTTGCTGTGCTTAGACAGAGAAAGAACAGTAGGGAACCAAGTCCCAGTGCCCTCCCCACTCCTTTTGGTACAGCACAAGCCCCTGTTGTGTCTAGCTGTAATTTTTAAAATTAATTTTCAACTTCTGGATAAACAAATAGTAAACCACAATGCTCTGCTTAGAAATTATATTCTTTTGAATGAAACAATGGTACTATTAATCAAGTTCAAAGAAAATTGTAGTTTTAGAATAGTCTGTGATAAATACCAAACTGATATGGAGGCACTAAATAGCTTTCTGTAATATCTGTATTAAAAGAATAGCTGCCAAGATGGTTATTACTTACAGGCATTTTAAACTTCAACAGGTTGATAAAGAATTTAATATTTTCATATGCTTCAGTGTAAAGCCATCTGTCACAGTGACAGAACAAAGTGTTGGGAACGAGAACAAACGTATGTTCATGGAGATTCTCCATGAAATGTTAACAGGGAAGACACAAGATGCACAGCAGTATCTTGTAACAAGTGGGCAAGGGATTTGAAACAGCATGGCCATCACCTTCAATATTTACAATTACCATTTCTTTTCTAATTTCTTTTTGTGTAGAAGTGCTAAAAAAATAAAAGTCTGTCAATACAGATGGTGAGGGAGACAGATATACCAAGGAAAATAGCATTTGCATCCACCTTTTGTAGTTTTTCATGTTCCTGCTCTCGTTTTCTACAATTTTAAGCTTCTGTCTGGGTACATCGGTGTATACATTAGACCTCAGGCAGTGTTTCATACATCTGCTGGGCTTTTTAGTGCAAATTAAACAGCCTCAAACACACACAGGAGCTGAACTTTGCTAGTACCTTCTCCCCATCCCCCATTTGGGAAGGATTTGTATTTGAGGCTGCACAGAATGAATCACATTGCAGTGTTTGAAGCCAGAAGGTGACATAGTGTGACTTTTAACCTGTCATACCCCAAATGTGGGACACAGTGTGGGCTAGTAAGAGATACAAAGGGATTATAGGGGAAAAATGGGACTGAGACATAAAAAAGTGTTCAAGAAAAGTTACTTTGAATCTTTTGTCAGTGGTATTGCAACAAGAAAGATCCAGTTCTAAAAAATCTATATGGTTGGATTTTTAGTTATAAGGAATAAAGGATATATTTTACAGTGATCCTGTTATTTTCAGGCCTCCATTCTCTCTCCAGGTTTGGGTGACTGAGTGCAAGGATTGAATTTGATTGTGCCTTAGCAGCACTATGAATTTTCTAGGAAGCGTATTTTTATGTTTTAAAATGATAGCTCCAGAAGAGACGTGTGCTGAAGGGTGAGGGAGCAGGTGATGGCACAATTCCCTCCCCCATTCAGGTCTGACCTGCTGTTCTCTGACACAGCTGGATGGACCAATTACCCAGTTTGAACTGGCAGCATTCCCCAGCGACGTGGGAACAGCAGGGCTCATTTTACCTTTTGAGGAACGTTTTAAGTTTTGCTCTCATAATCTGTTTTCTTCACCAGATTCATAAACATAACACGGATTAATTTTCATCAGCCTCCAGAAATTCAAGCCAATGAGATGTAGAGGTGGGATTACACAATCCCCTGGGGAATAACAAACCACAGGAGGATTCTGATGTTGGCACTTGTGCCGTTCCGTGCTGGCTGAGGACGTGCACATCCTTCCGTGTTAGGCGCTCTGGAAGTTTGGGGTTGATTGCACTGGGGCATCTTTCAGCTCTGTGAGGTTGTCCCGTGATAGCCTTAAAGGAGCAAAATGTCTGAGCTTTTATTTGAGTCCCGATAAATATGCAAATTCCCAATTTTTTACTCGGCAACACTGACATCGTGTGGCAAAGAGGAAAACCCCAGCTCTGGTTCAGTACTGAGCAGGGAGTAGTTTAAAAAAAAAAACAAGCAAAAAACCTCCTCAATTTTAACAAAACACTCAAAAAGAAGTGTCTCCAAGACCTTCAGTGTTACCCTCTAAATGAAGACAAAGAACCAGGGAGAGAGAAATACTGTGCCTTGCTCAGACTTCAGCTTATTTCATATCTGTTTTACTTGGGGCTGAGCAGGGCACTGGGAACAGCTTTACCTTGGATTTTAATGTTGAAGGGATGAGTTTGATCCTCAAGGCAACAGGTTTCAGTCATCAGGATATAATGCAGTTCCCCTTTGAGCACTCCTTGTATTTCCTCAGGTATCCAGGTTTGGCAACACATCTTTGACAATGACTCCTGCAATTATGTATATCTGCAGTGCTTAAAAAAGATTCTGACAGGTAGAATTTGTGGGAGGAGAGATGTCCTTCTGCTTTTCTGTTAATTTTCATTGCATATTCCCATGTCCTTTTTTCCTGAGAACTGAATTTTCTAGTTCTCTGTGCCAGCTGTGGGTATTTATTTTGAGTCTGCTTTTTATTTCCTTTAAAAAATAAGCAGCCTTGGTGTTATTTCTCTAGGTTTTGTATAAGGATCTTGGAATTTTTAACCAGTTTGATATTCTGTCATTGCCATGGATGTACTCTTGGACCCTCTTCTACAGTTTGCATTCTGATTTTCATTCTGACTAAACTCTGTGCAGCTGAACCAGGTGTGTTTTTACTGCAAATTACAGGGAAAGTTCCTGGTAGGGTGTCACGTGCCAGTGATTATAGTGCTCTGCCAAGGGGTCCTGACTTCTTGTAAATAAGGTTTACAAATTATGAAGATGCTGAAGAGACTTTCTCTTACTGACAAAACAGAGAAAAAATTGCAGTATTTTTTGTGCTGGCAGTTTCTTTGTCAAAATTCAGTCTCTTTCCCGTTGTATTTCTCCCAGAATATGAATTTTAATGATACATTTTTAGCTGTTTTAATTTTCCATATATTTAAATGCATGGTAAAAATTTCTGAAGCTACTTGTTAATATTAATAAATTGGCTTTTTTTACTCAGTAAACTATTCCCCCTTATTTAACCTGTATTTTGATGAACAATGGAAACTGGTGATATGATTGTATGCTAACACTGCCCAGCATCAAATGTTGTTGAGATTATTGTCTAATGAATTCTACCATGCCATTAATTAAGACTGATATTAGCAAAATGAGCTTAGGGATTTGTTACATTTACTGATACTGATTCTCTAGAAGTTAGAGAGCTACAAGGAGAATGCTGAATATAGTGTTTCCTCTAATAGAAAAAAAAAACTATAGAAACAATAAAATATGAGAAACATGCACAGACCTAACAGATTATGTCAATAATCTGGGTGGGATTTGTTTCTCTTTGTGGAAGTTCACAGTGTCCTGAGAGCAAAGGTTGAGGCAAGGCAGCTCAGTGGGTAATTAGTGTGGGGTTCCTCCTGTCCACATCTCTGTGCACTCTCTCAAACTCTTTCCAAGTCCTGCAGCATCTCTGCAGCCAGTCCTGTTTGCTGCTGTACTCTCTGCTGTTTGTTCTTTCTGTGCAAACACCCAGCACCTCCTTCATTGGATTTTATGTCAGTACTATTTTCCAGCTGTCAAAAACATATTGCTTTGTTGGGAGATGAAATTTTCCTCCTAGAAAAGCCTGTTTTTTTGGCAGGTAGCTTGTCCTGTGCTGCAGTTTCTGTGTTGGTAATGAACCTTGCCCACAGGCCCCCAGATTGCACAGGAGATCCTGCTGGGGATGGTTTTCCCCCATTAATTATGGTTGTAGCTGCTGGTTTGTGGCACTTAGCACAGCTGATGTGCTCTCATTTGTTTGAGGATGTCTCTCAGGGAGGATCAGGCAGAGGATGGGCCAGTTCAGGTGTAGTTCCCAGGCTGAGGAACGAGATGGGGCAGCAGCAGCAGCTTGGGCATGGACAGGAAGAAAAACTGAGGTATCTGCTGGGAAAAGGGGAGAGGGAAGGCAAGAACAAATAACTGCAGGTGTTCTGGGGGTGGCAGGGGGGATTTGTGTGTTCACAAGTGCATCCTCACACATCTGCACAAACACAAATATCTGTGTTCCTTCAAACACCTGCCTGTTGCTGCAGCTCCCCTTTTGTCTAATCCACATTGAAGCAAGGTTGGGAATCACAACTCTCCAAAGGCTGGGTTGAGGATAAGCACCTTAGAAATTGAGAGGAACTTAAAAGGATGGGGCTCTACCATAAATTGAGATTCCTTGCCCTTTTCTTCCCTCTTTCTTTGGAGTCTTGCTGATGGTGCTGAATTTCAAATGGAAGAAGAGAAATAACTTGAAAATTTCCCCCCTCCCTAAAGGAGTAAATGCCAAATGCAGAGCCACTGATTAAAAACATATCTCTGAGGAGCCTAACAGAAGCTAATCCTTAGGATATATTTAACTGTCTAATCCCTTTCTCTGGGAAGTGCAGCAGGAGGTAAAACTTTCTTCTCTTCTCTTCGTGGTTCTTCACAGAGCCATTCCTGCACTTAGCCCAACTTAGCCCTTTCTTTTGTCTGTCTTTGACAGCTGATGAACAGTTAGGCTTCATTAAGAACACCATTGCTGTGCTTAGAAAGCCCTTATTGCCAAGAATAAGCCACAAATTTCAAAGTTTTATTTACTGTGGGAGCTCTAGTTAAATAGTTTCTCTCTCTACTTGCACCTCTGCACATAGCAAGAGCCCTCCTGGCTGGAAGGGATAATAGAGGTATTATTTTCTCCCCTTAAGCAAAATGATGAGTTCCTGAAGTAATTGGCTGCAGTGCAAATTATAACTGCTCCTTTTGTCGTGACAGGACTATAATCATTTTGTGTCACTGGTCACCCCTCTGACAGCTTTTGGTTCTCAGTGCTACCAAGTAGAAGTAAAAGGAGAAAAAAAAGAGAAGCTTCTTTGTTCTTTAGCTGGTGGCAAGGCTTTTGGTGTTTACATGTTGTATCCTCCACTGTGTGGAGAAAATAAGTTGGGGATTATTGGAATTATTTTTACAGTGTAGAATAATTTGCTGTTGAGTGAAAACAGGAAAGCTACTTGAAATATTAAAAAGCATTTCTTGTAGCTTAGGTTTTCTAATGTGCAGCTTCTGTGAGATGTTTTAAAGTGTCACTTCAAGTCTGCATTATGTATCTGCATAACTAATGTGGCAGAGAAGAAAACAGAGAGGAAAGTTGTTTTAAGTGAGGTAGTTAGACAGTTAAACATTGATTGAATTGTACTCTGAGACCTTGGGAAGGGGGCAAGGGAGAAGGGCATTGGATGTAATAGATACAGGTAAAGAACTATTTTGGTGCAGTTGTTGGTGTTTTTCATCAGCATCTCCCACGTGGACCATGATTCCAGTGCACACTCTTGTAATCTCCTGCAGTGGCAATGATTCAGCTTAAAAATCAATAGGGCATGAGGTGTTTCAAGTTCTCATTATTGTAATGTGTCAACATCACTTTAGTGACCCCAGAGCCCTATGCTGGCTGATTTGTTCTCTGATTTATTGTGCAATCTTGTAGGCAAACTATAATTTCACTTGTAACCAGAAACTCTGCTTTTATGGTTTGTGTCCCAGTCTCCAGCCATTAGGATGCTCAGAGATAATCAATACTTGTGTTTGCTGCTGAAGGTTGAATGAAGTTGTCAAGCAGCTAAATTACAAAGAATACAAACAAAAGAACATTGTTATGGCTGAGCAGGCCAGGAAATGTTTTTATTTAAATTTTCATTCCCTATCAACTCACAAATGCTTTTACTGCTTAGCATTGTCATAATTTATATTCCCCTCTATGCCTACCAGTTTCAGATCCTGAATTTAGTGGTTGTGGTGATTTACTCTTTCACTTTGCCTTTAGGTTATCTGTGTTCCTTTATGATCCTGTTGTGTCCTCTGTATCTGTCCAAATCCAATAACATCATGAACAGGAAACAAATTATTTTAATTGTTCCAACTCAGCTTATTGTGGCTTTAATACATCAGGGGCAAAACAGCACTGTTCATTTTGCAGTGCTTCTCTTCCAGTAAAGCTAATTTTGATGTTTGTTTACATGATCAAAGTGCTGCAAGTGATACCAGCAGAGTCTGTATCAGTTTAACCTGGGCAATATCACACCAGTTAATGTATTCAGAACATCTCACATAAAACTGAGGTGTTCAGAAGTGCTTGTTTCAGTACAGCTTTCACCTTAACCATTGAGAGCTCAAAACTCACCTGATGAGAAAACTTACAGCAACATGTGAAGGTATGGGAGCCTTAGGTGGAACAAATCAGAAGTTGTGCAGTTTTTATTTTGAAAATTATATGAAGCAATAATATAATATCCATATTAATCACCAAATCTAATACAAATAGGAGAATATTCAGAACTGGAAAAGAAATGGAAAAAGCGAATGTCTCAGATTCAAGATCAGATATGTTCTAATTTTTGTAGTTGTTTAGTAGGAATTTTGTAGTTAGATTATGGAATGCTTGTTCTATTATTGGGGAGATTAGAAAGTTAAAATTATCAATAATTTTTTGATTTCTGTCCTCTTTTTTCTCAAGCCCTCATTTGAATTACAGTCTCAGAAACTCTTTTTTTCTTCAGCTGTGTCTGTGTAATCTGGGGGCACACCACTAAAATGGGGAGCACTTTTTAACAGCTCTCATGTAAAACCATTAAAATGTAGGAATCACTACTGTCCGGTAGCCTATTAATATCCAGTCCCTCCAAGGGTAGGTTGGTGTCATTAATGAACAAGTGCATGTACAAATTTCCCTGTGCATTTGTCAGATGCTGACAACCAGGAGTGTTTGGCTGCTGTAGGAAATGGTACACAGGTTTCAGGTGCTTCCTCAAAGTGGGTATTAGCAGCCCTGGCTCACTGTGGAAAGAGGGTTTTTAATAGGAAGGCGCCCCATAATCACTAAGCTGATCTATTTAAAGACCTTTCCATGAAATTGAAATAATTGTCATGGGGTTGGTATGGCTTTAAAAAGTTAACATCTCTGGCCTTATATATGACAAAAAAGATGTGGGTCTTTTCTGCAAGACAGTTTGACCTATATAACAGAATAATCTGGCATAATGCAGAGCAGGGAGACGAGGGAGAAGATGAGCTGGAGCAAACCTTTCAAGTGTTGCACAGGCCATGAAAATCTGGGGAGCTGCTGGAAGGTAGATAACCTGTGCAAATTAATTTGTCTCCTGTATGTGACATGATGTATAATTCAATTTACATTGCCAGTGTCCCACATTCTGGAGGCCAGGACTGGTTTCAAGTTTCTTGTCTAAGCCTCCCCTGTATCCCTTGAAGTGCTTATTTAAAAACAGAATGCCATAAATACATGGAAAACTTGCAAGAAAGTTCTATTCATTATTTGTTGGAACACTTCCTCATCCTCAGTTTTGAAGTTTACAGAAAAACTTTTCATTTGAACACTTCTTTCCCCCTTTTGCTAAATACCCATTGCACCATCACCCAGACATTTCTAACGTACAAAATATCAGAAATTTGGGTCTTGTAGCTTGCTCTGGATGCTTTGAGGAATTGGAGACATCAGTTGCATTATAACCCCAGTGTAACAAAATTAGATGATTTTTCCCATCACTATTTGCCATTTCAGCTGTATGCACACTGCTGTTACACTTGGTATCCTGTTAACTATTTCTGGTACAAGAAGCACGATCATTTCATATTCCATCACAAAGCAGACATCTTGGTTTGAGCCATACATTTAAATAAAAGGTACAGCATGGTCCAGCAAAATTCTGGCCATTTTCTTTAATCTGGTATATTTCCTTTCATCTGGAAAGGGGATCACCTCACTGGGATGAGATTGAGTTGTAGGTATTTCCACTGGGTTTTGAAGGCAGCTGATCAGGAAACTTCTGCTGGGATCTCCTCACACTCATGAGGTGTGGAAAATAGAGACTCGTGTTGGGAGTGTTGTCATTACTGCCACGGAGCTCTCCAAGCACAGTGTTAAGGAGCATTTGTAGGGGGGAAAGAAAGTGTTTTTACTGTTTGTTTTGGGGGATTTTTTAAGATTTGAGAGTCACTGTAATTCCAGCTGTTTTTGCTGTGCATTATTGCATTCCTACTGGTGCTGCCACTGCAGGAAGCTGCAGCAATACCTGCATCCTGCTCAGTTGCCTTTCGGGGGGCTGTGAAGCTCAGTGTTCTCAAAGCACTTTGCAATAGTGCCTTCTTAAAAGGATATTGTGTGTGTGTAAAACACTGCTGTTCCTGCTGAAGCCTGACAAACCAGAAACCTCTGTGGCTGGAGAAAATCACTGAGTGCTGCATCAGCTGCTGGAGTGCTGCTTTGCCAAATCAAAGATCCTGCGCTCGAACCTGAGAAAAGAGAACTCCCACAGTGAGAGACAGCTTGCTACAGTGGCATTCAACTCAAGGTCACACACAGCCCCAGTCACGGCAGGGAAAAAAGCCAAATGAAGCATTTTTAGCAGTGCAAATATGTTGAGAAATATCATTAAGGGTGTGAAGATGCTGGAAAGGGAAACAGTAAAGCGTGTGTAGCAGAGCAGTTGTGTGGGCAGCGGTACAGGGATGGGCATGGACAGATGAAGTCACTTCACATTTTGGGTATCACTAAAATACTTTCCTTACGTGATCCTGCTTTGTGTGTGGCTTTGTGGCATCTCACTCTAGTGGCTGCAGCTCTTACCCAAACAGATTTACAGATTTTATATATATATATAAATTGCTGTGAAATAAATGGGAAGGTCATTCCCTGTCACAGCACTGATTTGATGATGTTTGCTTTTTTCCTTGGGACAAGCAATATTTGGAATTTTGCATAAAGTTTACATGTATGAGATTTCTTAAATAAGGCTTGCCAACCTTTATACTCAAATACCTCATACATGTACCAATTATATTGATTCTGTATTTGTTCTTTAATGGTACACTTAATGCAATTTCAGATTGTAAATGGTGTCTCCTTTGACTATTACTGAGGAAATTTTTGCATCTGCAAAAAACAAATGGATTAATTTTTCATTCTCATTGGATACCAAAGCCTGAAATAAATATTGATGGTTTTAACTTTAATATAATTTAAATTATATTTTATAATAGTCTTCTGTGGTATTAAGTAGTAAATATCATTGATCTCTTTTCAGCACAAAGTGATGTTGATCGGAGCAGGGTAAAATTGCTACTTTTTATTGTATACAATATTGGTAAATCAGTAATTAAACTAATTGAAATATTGGTTCATTTTAGGGAGTTCTGAGTTAAACCATTCTGTCTCATAGGGGATGGATGAAGATGCCCAGATAATACCACAGGCCCAGTGGGAGCTCTGCAGAAAGGCCCTTAGAAAGGCAATTCCTGTGGAGAATTGATCCCTGGGTACTGCTTGTTGGGATGGTTTTTGATGTCCACTCTTGAGCTCTCAAACTCTCTAGTTTAGAGGTATTCTGAAGTAAATTGACACGGTGATGTTCAGGTGGGTGCTGTTCTCTCTGTGCTATTACCATTCATGCTGAAATTGTGCTGTGTGGACAGTACCTGCTCACTGAAATGGATCTGGAAGCATTACAAAGTTCAGCAGTGAGCCATATGTTTTGGGGTGGGAATTGATGGAGTTGTGATGGATTTCCTTGAAATGGAATCCCACTGGCATCCAGATTTTCCTGGAAAGCAGAAGGGCAGGATGCTGCAGAGAGGGCTGGTGCCCGGGCTGGACACTCCATAAGCTGGCAGAGGAGGAGGAGGGCAGTAGCCTGGAGAGGTGTGTGTGTTCCAGGAGAGAGGGAGTGCCTGGGAGTGCTGCAGGGCCACACTGAGCAGGGCTGGGGCTTCTCTTCACCATCCCTCATACTCACAGTAGGTACTAACCTAAACTTGGGTTTTGCATTTGGAATGTTTTGTCATAACTAAATGTCCTTCTCTTCCATCTTTGCTGGCCAGAGATCTACAGCAGAGCCAGAGCTGTCTCTGAGAAGACAAAGAGACATTTTAATTTCTCCTTGTTAGATGCTAATTCCTGTTTGCCTGTTTTACTTCCTTTAGTCACATTGTATACCTTCTTATTGACTGAGCTCTGAATTAACTGTTCCTACTCCTGAAATTCTTCATTTTCCCTCATGATTTTCTATCAGCTCCTTCTTTCTGTTCCCCCCAATGTTCCCGTCACCTCCTGGAGTTAATAGAAGTAAATTCTAACACTAACATTCAATTTGCAATTTTGGAGACTTGAAACATCACCTGCTCTGCATGAAGGAGTAGTTCCTGTGGTAAAGTTTGAATGTGGTATATTTTTAACAGAATTCACAGGTTTGAAATCTCCTGCACTCGAGAGGTGCTTTCCATCCCCAGTAGTGCTTCTGTTGTAAGGGTTTCACTCTGGGATGTCCATGTGCTCTTTTTTCCACAGTGCTTACACATCTCAGGTTGCAAGAAGCTGGACAACACAATTTTAAAAGAAAGCCTTGGAAAACAAATACAATAAGTGACATGGTTCCACAGCTAAGACATTTGTGAGAGAGTTAAACAAACACATCAGCCACTTGCAGGAAATATCCTGGCAGACCTGAGGTGCTCACTGGAAACAAGGAGAGGAGTCAGAGGCACAATCTGGGTCAAACAAGAAGCAATACAGCCATGGGGGAAGGATTCTGTGTTTTACGTCCTTTCCTCTCTGGCACCAGGTATGGGAGGAGTTGTCTTATCTCTCAAAATTCCCAGACAATTATATTTTGAAAGAAATTGAACATAATGTGCAGGTGCTTAAATATTTGACATGGCACTTCCCATTCTGCCTCAGCAGGTACTTATTGTTCTTTTGGCACTGCTCTGATGAGCATGTGATGCCTCTAAAGTGCTCTGATAAGCAGGAATCCTGGCTGTAAAACATTCCTGATGTGAGGGTATCATTTCTGAGTCACTGGTTTGATGCACAGAAACATATGGCTGGTTACAGGAGTGGACTGAAGAGATACAAATGACAGTGTGACACTTTGGCCAGGACTGGCATCACAGAAAAGAGGAAGACAAAAGCTGATATATATTTTAATTACAGTATTTGCATTGCTAACCTTAATCACTGTTGAAAAAGCAGTTTACTTCAGGGAGTGCATGCATTAACAACTCTGGTATTAGATGTAAAAACACATGGATGGATCTGGAACCAGCCAGGTCCCAGCTAAACATTTGTGCCTTCCTGTCCCAGACCGGCAAAGCTTCCCATCCCAGTTCCTGTATGACAAATAAATTGAGCAGATTAATTGCAGGAATAAATAATTAGTAACATTTGCCATAAGCCTGAAGTATTTGGATGTGACTAGAAATGAAACCAAGATGTCCTGGATTATTTTGCTACTTCAGGGGTTGATTAGGAGTTCTGAGTGTCTTTCAAAGTTGTATGTTTAATTTCTGATGGAAGCTTGAGGATGGATATGGAGGTTATTGGGTAAGAGAGCATTATCCTAGAATCAGACTGAAAATTCAGAGTTCTTTCCCAATGTGGATGACTTGCCCACTTTTGGACTTTCCATCATTACGACTGACTATATTAATATATAATCTCTTTTTGATTATGTTAATATATAATCTCTTTTCCCAGGTAATTTCTAATTCAGGTGCTCTGGCCTTTCTGGGTTGAACAAGCATTGACCCTGTAAGATGCTACTTCCACCTATTGCAAGTCCTTCCCAAAAAGTCTAGAAAGGTCCTTTGCAACTTTGAACATCTTTCTTTTATTTTGCAGACAACTAAAATGAAAACCAGGAAAAAACTAAAATGAAAACCAGGAAAAATCTTTTTGAGAAAAGAAGAGTGATGTGGTTTTGGTGGTGTTTTGGTTTTTGGGTTTTTTTTGGGGGGGGGAGATTTTTTTTTCCCTAAACAAGAATTTCACATTTCATGAAGGTGAATTATATAGTAAAGATGAATTATGCAGCACAGAGGTCTGTAATTAACTTTATCACTTTATCTGGTTTTGATCTAGCAGGTCTTCAGGAGGAAGCATTATTTAATTTACATTCATATTATCTCTTTCTCCCCTTAAAAAAAAACAAAGAAAATAAAAAGAAAATACCTATTTTCTCAGTCTTTAGAAATGTGAAGACAATGTTATTGTGCTGCTCTGTTCTACCCTGTTTCTTTCAATTCCTATTTAATAAGACACAGGACATCTCTCATAAATTTTGTACCATCAGTGTAATGTTGCTTTGATGATACATTGCATGTTAAGTTGGGATTGGCATGAAAGGGTAGTGAGGGCTCAGGAGAAATTTTTAAATTTTTTCTATTTTTCCCGCAAATGTTCTGCATCTCTTGCTCTGAAAATCTATGGAGAGCTCTTGGTGTGAAATTTGAACATGGGGTGCTTTGTCCTCTGGGCCTTCTGCACCTGCTGCCCTCTGCTCCTCCCTGTCCCTCCTCACCCGGAATTTGCTCTCAGTGCCCCCCCTGCACCAAAGAACTCCTTATTTTGGCAGCCCCCTCTGGAGGGGCATGAGTGAATCTCAACAAAAGATCCATTTCTGGAGCAGAGCAGGCCTGGACAGTTGTCCTGACCCTTTTCCTATGCTGTTGCACTAAGGGGGAGACTTCCCCTACGGGATCCCACCTGGAGCTGGCTGAGGTTTTGAAGCTCATTTCCAGCCTCTGACATTTGAAGTTGCTCTCTTTTCATTTCCCTGCAGGTATTTATAGATACACTGGCATTCTGGTGGCTGTCTACCTGAAAAGCAATACATTTACTCTGTTATTGCTTTTCTTTCCATGGAATAAGGAGGATCTCAACTACAAGAATGAGCCTGGGCATGAAATGTAATTTAGACACCTCAAATCAACCTAATTTTGTTGCAATAACAAATTCCATGTATTTTTAAGTTTTAAAATATGGATATAAATTCATACTTAAATACATATGTAACCTATATTTTATATAGGATCCTATATTGTATAATGCATTTATTACCCCCTACAAACTCACTCACAGTTGTATTGTTTATCTCCAGTATAACTCTTGGTGTCTCTTCTTGCCCATCTTGTTATTTCTGTGCTTTTCATCCCTTTTCTTCGTAGTCTATACTCCTTCCATATGAGCAAATTTCATTTCTCTTTCTTCCTTTTTATATGCTAGTTCTTTCTTCAAGTTGCTGTCTTCTTGCAGTGTAGTACAGGATAATCAAACCACCAAACTCTGTCCTTTTTGAAGCAGGGGTGTTTGAACATTTGAAAACCCACAAAAGAAAGGCAGATCAGTAGTTCTGGTATTCTTCAAAATTGCTCTTTCATTTGAGAGGAATAGAGAAGCTCTGGGTGGGCAAACTGAAAGTTGTGGTGTGTGTTTAATGAGGCTGTGGAAGGAGGCAGGAGATGGATTGGCAATGATTCGATGTGGTGAATGCAGATGTGTCCACTTAAAGGAGAAAAATGTGCTTGAAGAATAAACTTACATTTGATAATCAGGCCACAGTTGGAATGCATCCAGGAAGCTCAGAGGTCTGGGATCTGCTCCCCAGAGATGAAATTCCAGCAGACTTCCAGATGAAGTTCACACCTTGGCCAGGTGAGTTGCATAAACCTGAGTGTGCCCGCTTGTAGCCACAGCTCTCTTCATAGAGAGCAGCAGGCACAACTTCCCAAGGGTATTTCCTGGGAATCGCAGCGAGGAACCTCAGAGAAAGAAAAAACAATTCTTATTTCTATTCTCTGCGCCTGTTGTTTTTGCACATGTGGAATGTGTTAGGAAGATTGTTTACCTGAAGGGATTTGGTAATTGGATTCTGCTGAGGGCTGTTTTGATTCCTTGGCCGACTGGGTCAAAGCTGTGTCCTGGCTGTCTGGAGACAGTCATGAGTTTTCTTCAGTATGTAATTCAGTATAGTATAGTGTCTCTTTAATATAGTATAGTTTAATAAAGCAATTGTTCAGCATTCTGAATCAATGGAGTCAGATGCCAATAATTTCCTTTGTTAGGAGCACCCTGTTCTACAATACCTGGTGAAGTTTGGATTCAGACTCGTGTCCTGCAGCTCCCTGACTGCTCCAGGCACGGTGCTGTGGGGTCCACCACTCTTTTCCCCGCTGGGATCCAGGGATGTTACCAGAGCCACCTGGCAGCACCCCTGGCACGGCTTGCAGGAGATGCTGACCCCAAATCCACACCCAGCCCTGGCATCCTGGCTCCGCAGCGCAGTTAAACGGGCTTGTTGGGATTCACCAAAGATCCGAAGTGAATATATTCATCCGTTCCACACTGCAGCTTTTGCTTAAGTCTGGCTCCTTCTCGAGGCTCTTTAGCGTGTGTAATGGGGTTGTTTTTCCTTGGAAAGCTCTCCCGTATCCCGTGTAATGGGCTGCATTCCTCATTCTAATTGTGCAGCCCCTGCATTCCCAGCAGTGGAGAATTGTTCTCCAGAATTGCTCTCTGCACAAGGCATTCCTGCCTCGGGGAGCGCCCCTGCCTTCCTTCGCCAGGAATCATCACCAGGAGTACTTCGGGGGATTTATAACGCCGGGAGCGCCTCCCAGCACAAACTTTATGGCTCTTAATAGCTGTTACTTTTCCTGACAAAGTGCGTCTCTCCCCAGACACGCTCTTGCCCCGGGGCAATTAGTTAACAAAGTAGTCGTTAGCTATTGATAATGATCAATTTGTCAGGGATTATTGCGTAATAATGCCATATTCTCTATTAATAAGATAAACCCATGTTAATTGGAGGTACTCTTAAAAGCACTTTCTTGGAGGATCAAGCAGGCTTGCCATAACGCAAACTGAGCTTTGCAAAAGTAGAATAAACTATGTGAGGAATTGATATATGTATTTATTATAATGATACTTTCAGAAATGTTCACTATTTGACAGGTTTATAATTTTCAGACATAGATGCTCATAAGGGAAAGAAATTAATCCAGTCACAGTTTTTCCAGAAAGCAGGGTCCTTACTGGTCCTGTCTGAAACCCCTTTCTAGAATAAGGGAAAGAAGCAGCATGCACACAGACATAAAACTGTATATACCTCAAAACTGCCCATATTTGGGACAAGAAGACTTGAGTGTGCATGTTCATGAAAAATCTCTTTTTGGTTCTTCGTTTTTTGTCCAGTTTATTATGTGTCACAGAATGGGTGCATAATTGATTCAGAGAGGTGTATAGTTGTTAATGATGAAGAACTGAACTTGTTACATCCATATAATTTTTGTTTAGTTATGAAACTCTGTTTTTGTTTCTCATCTATTGCTTAGTTTCAAGTGTCCAATATAAATTTCTGTCTTCTGAGGATGTGATTCTGCAGTAACTCAGCATGTGGCACTCTCATCAAATTCTGTTGGAATATGGTCATGGAAACCATGACCTTAGAAAAATACTAAATTAATAAAAACCCAAGAAAATCACTGCACCTTGGTTAGGTGGGGAGGGCTGGGATTCAGTGTGCCTACATGAAATTCTTCTTGGGCTCTGTTCAGTTTTAGCATCAATTTGCAGGAATTTGCAGTTTTAGGCTGTTTCCAGCAGTGTTTGCCATCAAATGAAGTATGGGGTTGACTGGATATTTTATTATAAGTGTGAAAAATTATTTCAGTGTAACATTGCAGTTGAGTTGTGGCCACTTGATGAACTTAAGTAGGAACTCTTGCAGGCCATTTCAGAGTGGAATTCATTCTTACATTAGCAAATGGGAGGTGAGAAAAAGCTATCACGTTAACATTTTAGCAAGATAAAGCCCCCAGTGGGACTTTATATCCATTTGGGGAATGGGATCCTGGCATGTTTCAGTGCCCATGTGGGGAATCCAGTGAGGATGGCAAGTCTGAGCAGCAGGTGAGATCTCCTGGGCAGGTAGCCCTGGGACAGCATCTTCAGAGGGCTGGGCTGGAACTCCTTCCATCCTTGATGAGTTCTTTTAATCTCCCCCTGGAGAGGGGGAGAAGGAAGGGTGAATGTGGGCACAGCTCTGACATCTGACTGCACCACGGTGATAAGGCAAACCCAAAATTCATCCTCATCTCAAAGCTGAAACTTTAGTTTCATGGATCTCACCATTTATTCCTGCATTTAATGCTGCTGCTTCTAAATTTCAAGTCAGAAAGTGAGAAAAAAAGGGGGGGATTGTATTTAGTTGCTGTGGAGAAAACCTTAAGGTGCTGCGAGGTTTAGGTATAAAACATGGATTCTTTATAGCTCCCTGTCTTTGTCAGAATGTTTTCCACTGTGTTTGTGTCTTGTCAATGCCTGAAGTATTGATTTCCTGCCAGTGTGAACTGGATTCCCAGTGAGTCTTTTTGTCCTTGTCTTCAGCACCCTTTGGTAAAGTCACTCAGGATTGTTTGTTTAGTTTGGTTTTACAAACCATAAAATAGTATTTTATGTGTGATTTCCTCTTTGTAAATGTAACAGCTTTCCCTTATTTTTTCACTCTGATACTGAGGTTTTAAAGTGGTAATTTCAGGAAAAAAGGCTGTGTAAATACAAGGTGAACTGATATACCAGAGAATTGTAAAGATTGGTTTCCTCTGGTCCTTTGTTCCACAGTGTTAGCTCATGAACTTACTTCAAGGCACAGATTAGAAAAAGTCAGGTAGTGCTCACCTGCTGCACAATTAAAAGTGATTTCCCTTTATGCATGAACAGTACCAGGTTATGTGTAGCGGTCAAGAAAAAGCAATTAAAAATAGAGTATAGTAGTTTGATTACACATTTGTTTTAAATAATTATTGCTTTATTGCATTAGGAAAATGCAGATAATAATAATTCTCCCTTTTTTGACTTGAAGTGCCTGTGTCATGTTTGGAGATATGTGTTAAGCAACACTTTTCTCTTGCTCGTTAAATGGTTGTGTGAACTTGCTCATGTTTGCAGATCATTGTTCATTGGTTTGGTATAATTAAGAGGAGATTTCAGTTCATGATCTAGTAGAGGTTTTTGTGTTGATTCCTTTGCTGTATTTCAGCATAGATGTATTCACAGTAGTCTTGTCTGTACTCTGAGCTGCCTTACCCTGTCAGTGTGACATCTCTGACACCTGGCTGTGCCTAAATCCACTGCTGTTACCTCTGGCATCATTTCCAGCCTGACTCTCAGTGTACTCTGAGCTTGGATCCATCATCGCTCAGTTCTGCTTTTCTGAAGACAACAGGGCTGTGAAATCTCTGTGTGTGTATCGCTGTGTTTTGGACTTTTGGTGGGTGATGCCCGTGATCTTCGCTCAGCGCTCAGGTGTGCCACATGATTTGTCACAGAACACGTGGCTGGTGCCAAGGGTGGCCATGCAGCAGCTTGGCCTTTCCTTAGGAACCTTCCTGCCCCTTCTGCATCCGTGGTGCAGAACAGCTGATGGTAATCACTATCAACATCAATTATGAGCTGATAGACAAGGACATAATCAAAGCAAAGATTAATTAGGACAGCAATCCAACACCCAGACCTTTAAACCAGCTGATAAATCTCTGCCTTTGATTAATATGAGGGAAATCTAATAGGAAAACTTCATTGTCAATGGCTCTAATTGTCCAGTTCTGTGCTCAGTAAGTGTTAAAATGAAATAGCTGGAAAAAGAAATCAGACAAACAAAAGTCTGCACGGAATTAATGCTTCAGTAAAATGTTTGAGTAACATATGTCTCAACCTGGCTAGACTCCTAAAGTAGGAGTAAAAGACTTTAATTAAATGATTGATGGGTGCTTCAGGAGAGAGCTGCGAATGCACAGTGACTGCAAGGTCACAAGAGCTGTCTGGAAAGGAGACAGGAACTCGAGGAGGAGGGACAGGGAAGGCCACCTGCTCCAGGGGCAGCACAAGCAGCCCTGGCTCACCGGGGTTCTTACTACCAGGAAGGTTTAAGAGCTTTGTGCTTGGCTGTCTCACAAGAAATTATGCAAAATATCCAGCTGCTTCCTGCAGTGCTCAGGAACTATAAAACTTTGGGATTTTTGCTAGTAAACAACAGAAAATAATTTGTTCTGAAGCAGTAAAAACCTTACGCTGGTGTTTGGTGCTTGGTGCTGACACTAAACTTCCCAAGGATGATTCTTGGCTAAGAGGGTGCCAGTTTTCCTGTGAGAGGGGGTCCCTTATGTATGTGTGACTGCACATTTCAGTGTAGACATTACTGCCACATCTTCTGAGGTACTGATATAATGAGCATGGCCAAACCTGGTTCGGTTCTCCCTAAATGCCTGTGAGATAGAATTTTGTCTGTGATCCTCTAGGAATTGGGTTCCATTATCATCATCATCATCATCATCTATTTTTTCAGCTGTGGTGGGGTAGCTTTTTTGCTCTCACCTAGGCAAAGGATGTTCTTTCAATAAACTATTGCAAGATTATTTTGAATATTACTTTCTGTTTCCAGTAAGGTATTGACAGCAAAGCCTTACTTTATGTGCTATTTAAATTTTTATATCCCAACTTTCTGTGCCCATCAAGCCCTTTCTAGATACTGCTGCAGTTTTCTTCTCTGACAGCCTTGGTGGCACTACTTGGCACCAAGAAGAAAATGCTATGCTTTTCAGAAACATAGTGGCAGGTCATTGAATATTGTCTGTTAAGGAAAAAGTGAAATGGTCTGAGGTGAATTTACAGAACCTAGGTTAAATAATGATTATCATGTCCCAGTTTCAGTTTCATCCCAGATTTGAACATTATGCTATATAGTCAATTCTGATAAATTAATGGTGAATCTGTTTCACAGCTGTTTATTATTTTCTCCTGAGATGATACTTGATTAATTTTTTTTATCTTCTATAATTCCATGTATTTCTGACTTTGTTTTTAGAATTTTCTCTCTTTTTTTTTAATGACTATTGGCAAGAAAAAGGTGAAAATGTCACTTTGCTTAGAGAAGATGTAGTTGTGAATAAGTTTTGAGTAATGTGAAATATTTTTACGTTCATGGCAGTATAGTACATTAGTAAATAGAATTGGGAAATCGGATATGTTGCTTGCTGGGTCACCATTTCAAAGGTACCTGAATGCAAAAGCAGTGTGTCTCCCATGACGATCATCATTGCTGTTCTCAAGTGAAGGCTGAGGAGCCAGGCTCCCATTCAGCAGGGATGCTCTGGCACTGCCAGAGCAGGGCGTGCCTGTTCCACAACCACTTGCAGGAGTCTCAGCAGCCTGCAGAAATAATGTTGTGCCAAAGAAAAGCACCCCTGCCCTGGCAGGCATGACATAAATTCCAGTCATTGTCTGTGTGTCAAGTGTAATGCATTGGGTTAGGATAACCTGCACTAATACTTCTATTTTAATGAGACAGGTGGATAGAAATTTCCCAGAAAGGTATTTAAGGTCATGAATGTGCTTGGAATTGCTGTGGTGTTGAATGGTTGTAGTGTGCTGTATCACAATTAGATAAAGAAACAATGACCTGAGTAAGTGGGGCTGTGGTGAAAGGGAGAGGTGAAAAGAAGCAGAGGAGCTGTATGAGGTTATAAAGTGTTTGTGTTCTGAAACAAGAAGTGGAAATGTGAATCCTGAAGGCTGCTGAGGGCACAGGTGGCTGTAGAAGACTTTAACCCTGTGGTTCCCCAAACAAGTGGAAGGACAGCACTGGTCAAGTGAAATGAATCTTTCTGCTGTCCATAACAAGAGTTCTGGAAGCACAGAGCCTCCAGCTTTGTAAAAGAGTTTCAATCTAGTTGAATATTTGTATTTCTGTTTCGTTGTATTTGATATCCTAGTGACAGCAAAGGTGTATCATAATCAGTGGGATGATGTCCTCATGAAATTAATTGCAGATACATTTGTGAACAACTGTCAAACAGTCTATTAAAATCAGCTTTGCTTTAGAAGAGGGGAACCAATCAATGCACTGTTTTGGAAAGAACCAATATGTTTGGAATAGTGGATCTATAAAAGAAAAAGTAGTT
This sequence comes from Pyrgilauda ruficollis, assembly GCF_017590135.1. Lineage (NCBI taxonomy): Eukaryota > Metazoa > Chordata > Aves > Passeriformes > Passeridae > Pyrgilauda > Pyrgilauda ruficollis. The sequence goes on along the minus strand of NW_024514764.1, from coordinate 11,219,674 downwards.
TGAGTGCACTGAACAAAAAAAGTCCTTTTCCAACATCTTGGTGTTGATCTTTCTGCCTTTGCTGTAGTAAATAGCATTTACTTGGCCTTTTAGCTTATTATCTTGTTATTAGGAAAAATACTTCATGTACAGATTAAATTTTACCCCAAACATAACTGGTATTCAAACCTGATATAAAGATGAATCACACGAACAACAGTGTTTACTTACAAAGTAGGGATTTTTTTTTACTTTCATTCTCATGGAAAGTACAAATTCAGGTGCATTGTACTGCAGACAGTTTGCTGTGGGGGAATCTGCACTGAAAGCATGACGAGTCCTTCCACTGTAACAGTCATTAAATAAAAGACAAGATGGTGGAATCAAAGGAAGGCACTGAGGTGACAGTGACCTGCTTTGCTAAATCAGAATATCTGCTTTAGGGTCCAACACTGCAGGAGCTAACATTGAAAGTGCTGAAAACCTCAAGTTTGTGACATTAGCAGAGTAGAAATTAAAAAGCTATGAATCACTGTTAGAACAAGCTTATGCATTATATTCATCAAGATAAATTAAAAAGTGTCTCCAGCAATCTGCATGTGAAACTCTGGGCACTAATAAACAACAGTCACTGCTACAAATTTGAGCACTGCTTGCAAAATGCCCAGAGGAGGAAGATAACTCAGGATCAAAATGTGTGGGGCTGAGACTTCTGGCTTTGTTATTTTTTCCCACTGGACTTGGGCAGGACCTTTTCAGATGCACTCACTGATGACTGATGCATTCATGACAGCATCATTTTCCCTTCTATTGATTCCCATTGTCTAAATTGCCAGTTAAGACATGATTTTATGTAAGCTGCAGGTTGTGAGATGATGCAGTTTCATTGACAGGAAGGAACCATGGTCAGTTAACACAAAATGGAGCCTTCGTCTGGATCTGTAACCTCTGCCTAAAACTATTAAAACTGTGTATTTTTTTGTTAGGCTTTCAGATACCTCACTTGCTGTGTTTATGTTGGCTGGAGGTGTGGTGGAGGAAAGGGGAAAATACAATTTGGCTTTATAAGTATCTTACTCTACATCTTTTTATCTCCTCTTTGTGGTAAATAATAGTGAAATCTAAACATCAACAAGAAGCTAACAAGCAGCACCCAGCTCCCCAAATTAGAACCAGTGGCAGAGTTGAGATTTCCCTGATGAAGCTGCCTTATTGCTTTTACCTGAAAGATGCAGTTTCCTCAGAGAGTTTTGGACCAGGGGAGGAGGAAGTTAATTATATTTGCCTCATTGTTTCCTTCCTGGACAAATAAGAGTGAAGATCCCCCAGATGGGGTACCTTAAATTTTGAAGCTCTGATAGAGACAGACATGGGCCTTGACCAGGATGTGGCACCCAAGGATGAGGCTGGGCAGGGCTGCAGCAGTGATCATTAATGAGAATAACCATTAATGACATAATCATCGTTAATGAATGTGCACAGGCTGCAGCCATGCCAGTTGTAGTGAGGTGACGGAAATCCATCCCACAGCTTAGGATTTCCTGCTGTTACTTGATTGGATTGTCTTCTCCTTGGAGGATAATAGTGTGGGGAGGATGGGGATTGACTGCATGTGGCAGAAAGTTGTTTTAATTTTTGTAGCTCACGAAGGGGTGGATACCTCTAATTCTGTGATGAAAGAAGTGATTGTGTTGTTTGTAAGGAATACTTTTGGAATTCTGTTTGGCACAGCAGAGATTTCATAGGTGACAGTAGCAATAGCTGTTGGTCTAATGGGTAGTCATTATGAGAAGGAATTAAGTTGTTCTTCGCAGTAAAATTATCCAAGGGGAAATTGCAGTACCAAAGCTGTTGCTTGGAGTTATTTGCCTTTCCACTGATTGGGTTTCATTACATTCTTTCATGATGCTGAACTTGAAATTTCTTTACTGACTTGTTTGCACTAATAGCCAGCTCTGCTGCTGATGTTGTGTTACATTCTTCTGGGGACATGACCCTCGAAGTCTTTTGAAAGTTTCTTTATCTCATTTTTCCACAAACTTTTAAAAATTTCTTTTAAGCAATTTTGTATATTTTTTATCAAAAATACTGCATGGTACTGCAGCAGTTTTGTTTGAGTCATGTTTTCATGCCTCTGCTCTCCCTGTACAGCCTACATGGTACATTCTAGTTACATCAATTCTAATATTCTCTCTGCTTCCTTTCCCTCCTTGAGTCTGTCCTCCCCTTATTTGTTTCATCTCTTATTTATGTTTCATCCTATTGTATATTTCACTTTGCAACAAAATTATCATTCTGTCTGAAGGCTTTGCAATGGTTTTTGCAATGCATTCCCTGTAGAGGTTCTTCAGTATCAGATTCTTCACTTTGCTTTTACCTTTTAGGCAGACAATAACAATCGAAAATCCATCTGGGAAAGTTGGGAATAAGCTCGTGATGGATCTGATTCCTAAGGGATACCGGTGAAGTACATCTGTGCTTTATGCCATCCATCCTTCCTGGATACTGAAAAGCAGAGAACATATGGATCTTTTGGTAGTTACAGCATTTCTCTGTGGAAGTGAATGTTCAGGCCATTTTGGAGACTTCAGAGAAGACAACTGCCAGCACAGTTTCCTTTGAAAGCTTTTCCAGGGTTGTATTCAGTCTAGGGCACAGCTCAGCAGTTTTTGCAGATGTTCTTAGCCAGAAATGCTTGCTGATGCCTTTGGAATGCAGCAGGGCTGTAAAGGGGCTGTGTTCATTGTGGCACTGTCAAATTAGGTTGTGTGATAATATTCGCTTCAGAAACACAAGGTGATGAAGAGAACTGTTCTCCTTCAGAGGAAACAAGGTGTGGTGTGTCTTGAGCTGCAGAGAAGTCACTATCTTTGAGGGGCTCTCACTGCTCCTGACCCTGTGGTTTGTTGGAAAGTGATACTCAGAGCACCAGGCTGGCAAATGAATTGTGTGAAGTTATAGAAGAGAGGGTGTGAAAAGAAACTTAGCATGGACACTGGATTGGTGATTGGTTTACCTCATCAAGGTGCTTGTATTTGGTGGGATAAGTGCCAGTTGCTTTGAGCTCTGTAGTGATTCTCTGGTGTTTTAGACCAGTATGTGGAACAGCTGAAAACTGAGCTGTGTTAGGTCATACATAAAAATATGTTGGGTCATGGATTTGCTTCTATCCACACAGCATTTGTTAAAAAAGACTGCAGCCATTATTTAGGATAAGTAGCTACCAAAAGGGGAGCTGCTTCTGCTGCAGTAAATGTAAAATACTACAAGAGGGTGTACAGCAAAGCCCAGGAGTCAGAGCTGTAACCCAGGGCATCCCAGCTGGCTGGGGAGCAAGGGGAGGTCAGGGACTCCCCTGGACATCACCAGAACCTCCCAAAACAAAATGGGGAGCAACTTGCTTCAGGTTGAAGGTTGACCTTATTGTGAGAAGGGTATGGAGCCCTCAGGATGTTCCCTCCCAGTCACAAACTTTAATTCCCCAGGGCAGCTGCATAATTGAAGGTGCTGTGGCACTCCAGTATGGCTGACAGACAACAAATGTCCTTCCAGATAATCCAGTCCTGAAGTCTGGTTCTTTTTCTTTTCCTTTTTTTGTTGGTTTTTTTTTTTTTTTTGATAACTTGTTTAACAGGTTTTCTATTCCTTCTCAGCTCTTCCAATGTATTTAAGGAGAATCAAATCCCTTCCGTCAATTTTAATTCCATATTCTATTTAGAATAAGTACTATAAGATTCAATTGTCTTCAATAACAATATTTGTTTGGTTAGACCTTCAAGTAATTTTTGGTTGTTTTTTTTTTTTCTTTCTCCTCTTTTTTTTTTTTTTTTTGGTAGTAGTTAGCTTTAGGAAACATGTTTCATTGTACTATTTAGAGAATGACCTTCAGTACTGATAACATTTTGTTGTAGTGCACTTTTTTTTTGTGCACTGTTTAAATAATGAATTGTAAATCAACAGAGTTAAATGACATATGACTGCACAGATTTCTGTATAAATTGGGAAACTTCACCACCTGCTCTGCAAGGACAACCTTTACCAATTGTGGATATTTTTCTGTTTCAGAAAACCTTTCCAAAGGAATTCCAAATCTCTCACGTCCCAGATCATTAAGCTGTGTGAGCAAACAGTCCTTGTACTGCAGAGTGGTTGAGTAGCACAAGAATGTTTTTTGTGCTAACTTTTTCTAAGCCAATGCTTTAAAAATGTTTGAAGGAACAAAAAACAGGAGAAATCCTAGGCAGAAAAATTTGTGGTTCAAAACACATAGAAAAAAGTTTAAAAAGATACTGTTTGTTTTTTTTTTTTGTCTATAACATGATAGTTTTTATATGGAATTCAGACAGTATTAATACTAAATAACTTCAGGTATTTATTAAGTTTGAAAAGCAGTTTAATTTTTATTCTCTTAAGAAGTATGAGAACATTTTTTTTAATTTAGATTTGGCTAAAATTATCTGTCATATGCAGATGATTATGCAATATCTGCCAGCATCCTACCCTAAGACAGTTTTACCAGATGGTCAAGCGTGTTTCATGTGGCACTTTTAAATGCAACTATATCTAATTTTTCCTGTAATTATTAACATCATCTTGCATTTAAGGACTTGATCTGCATTGAATTAACTGCTTCAGACTATTTCTGCCACATTTTGTAGTGAAAAATGCATTTCAACCTTTGTAGTTGGCAGGACAAGTATTTTGCTTTAAGAGCTAAGAGATCTATCTTATTATGTTGAAATTTATAGTAGGAATAACAAATATTTTATCCAGTGCTGATTATGCTGTTGTAGAAAGAAAAAAAGGGCTTGTTATTTAATTTATGTGTCTTCAAAAAAAAAATGAGATAATGGCACTGAGACTTCCTAAAGTGATTCTGAGTATTGAAACAGAAATTGGAGGTACATGTGACAAATACAAACAAAGTCTCTTAAAGATGCATTTGCTTGAATAAAACCCGAAATTAGGGATGCAGGCAGGCGTGCATTCACATCAGTGATGGAAGATGATAATCAAACAAGACCTTCACTGGGGGATGGACAATTCCTTAGTTTTATGACATGATTATTATTCCACATGCACAATGGGTATTGTGCTGTTCCCTCTAGTCCTTTGCTCTTTAAATTTTTGTTTGCTGTAGTTTCCCTGGGGTCATCCTTTAGAATGTTCTGGGGTTTGAGCTCATTCTTCTGCTGTGCTCTTCCACAGACATCCTGGCTAAAGGTTAAACTATGATCTCTGCAGAAAATACTAGTTTAGCATGTAGATAAACCCCAGTACCATGGGCAGTTAAAACCCAGTACCATGGGTAGGAAGTCAGCCGTGGGGTGCCCAATGTGCATTTTGGGCTTTTAAGGTTGATTTCTGAGCTTCAGGCTGCAATTTTGCCATGGGTTGGCAGTTTCTCATTTTTTATTAGGCATAAAAAGTAATAATATGGGACTGTTATTAGCTACAGAATAAAGCACTGTTAGCACTCACTTTTTATGTTAAATCCAAGTAGTGCATTGATTTTGCGGTAGGAAGACATGCAAGTCAGAAATGCAGTAAACAGTGAGCCATCAACAAAGCATTGGTTCAGGGTGTGAAAGAGAGTTGCAGAGTTCCAGTCAGAAATAACAGAAGGAAGGCTATAAAAGAAGACAGTAGAAAGAGAAAGCAAGAATAAATAGAAGTAAAATAATATTGAAAGCACATTGAGTCACTGAGAGGATTTTTACTGCATTCACTGTTTGCTATGGGGCATCATCCTGTGTATTTCAGTATCAGGATTTTTGAGAGCAGGAACTGGAAGGCTTGGCCTGTATTTTTAGGATGTTTCCAAGAAAAGTAGTAAATACACCCCTGAGTCGGCTTGTACATCTAGTTAATGGCCATAATCGACAGCAGTTCCAGTCTAACATCCTGCTGTGCACAAAAGGAGCTGACCCTTTAACCACCAACACTAAAGCACAAAGCTCATGTAGCAGCAAGGGGAGAAAAGTTTAAATTGTCAGTGAGATGAAGTGCAGCCCAACCTGTCCATGTAGCACTGGGTCAGGCAGGATGAAATTCACATCACTTGCAGTGAACTGTGCCTCAGAATCTACTGTTTAGTAGCACTAAATTTATATTAAAACATAAAATCTAAGTGATAGAAAAATAACATTTTCAACGTGGTTCTTGTGGACAACAGGACTTGTAAAAGATGTTTTAACTGTGTAATTTATTCCTGGATAATTGTGATTGACACCCATGGGGGGAAATTGCTTTGGGAACAGCTCTGACTCTTGGCTAAGCACAGTATTTGGATACCCAGGTTTAAACATAGATATTTGTGATTCTATTTATTACTTTAGGAAGAAAAAGTAATGCTATCATGAGATATTAGTTATAGACTCTATTATCTCTTATTTTACATGAGGGTGAGGCTGTCCATTTGTCCAGACTCTCAAGACACAGGTGAGGAGGGAGAATTTTCATGGGTTTCACCTGGTGACCTACTCTCAGCTTGCTTTCGTAGGATTCCATCTTGTCTTGGAGACACACATTTTGTACAGTAAAACCCTTGTTATCAAATGCATTTTTGAGGCTGAAGGATAAGTTTTTCTTTTACTCAGGCAAGGTGTTCTTGTGTGCTTGGCATCTGGCTTACAATTTTTATTTTTGAAATACATTGCAGTACACAATTGTACAACCTGTTGCACATTTACTGAACCCCCTTTATTTAACAGGGTTTCTCCAAATTCTCTGTAATTTTGCAGTTGTTTTTCATGACCATAACATTCTACACTTATAAAATCCAAACAAAAACACTAGGATGGGATATCAGCAAATCCTGGAAGGACTGTAACATATCAGGATTGATCCAGTAGTTTTGCATCCACCTGGGGGTGAGTTAGGATGTTGTGTGGGCAGGAGTAATCTGAGGAATGGGTGCACACTGCATCTCTCCTGGCAAGAGGTGGGTGTCAGCTTGGAAACACTGCTCCCCAGTGGCTCACAGTTGCTTCTATTTTCTTAATAAAGCTGCATATTAAATTTCTCCTTTTAGGTTGCAGATATTTCAAAAACTGGCTGTACTGTGCTACAGATGCTGGTCATAAATCAAAATACTGATGGAAAGTGGTAATAATGATGGAATATTCCATCCTCTCTTTGCTGGTTTTTCTTCTTACTTTAGGACTGATTTGTGGTTGGAGCTTTTAACCACCCCATCTCCAGCGCTAGGAGTTGGTGTGGTGGTGAGCTGGCAGGATGCAGGGGTTGGGATGGGGGAAGAGATAAGCTGTGCTTTCCAGGATGACACAAACAAGCACTAACAAGCACAAACATGCTTTTTTTATTTTTTTCAATGGATACCTTTGTTGGTGGTCATGGCTGTCTGTAATAAAGGACATGCAGGTCCTGGTGATTACACCAGGGATGTTCCTGCACTGCTGAGCAGGAAAGGGTCAGCACTGAGTGTTGGAACCAGGTTGTTCCTGACCTAGAGAAATGATTGGAACTCTCCCAGCAGCTCCCACTCCAGAAAATGTAGAGCCAAAAGTTCCTGCTGAACTAGAAGAGGCTGAAGGAAACCAACTGGAATGTTTGAGTGGATTGCCAGGCACCTCTTTGCCTGCATAGTAGAGATGGTCATTAATGTCAGATAACCATTACTGAGATCATGTATTTAAGAGAAAATAATGAGCTGGTTTTCAATAATTCAAATATTTCTCTTTTCCAGCCATTGCTTTTCTTCTACCTTTTGTGTACACAGGCTTTCCCTCTTTAACCCATCTGATCTTTTACTTGGAAGAACTGTAATAAATGTAGGTGTTCATCCTTTCTTCTAACAGACAGCTGTGTGGAACTTGAAGCTCTGCACTGATTCTAAGGAATTGGTGTCATTTGTTGTGGACACATTCCTCTGTAAATCTGTTGCCTCTCTTGCTTTTTGTAGTATGTTACCCATTTTTATTTTTATTTCTTTCCCCCTGCTCAGCCCTCTGGGGTTTTTTTTTTTTTTTTTTTTTCCTTTGTTTTTTTCCCTTTTTTTTTTGACTTTTTTTTTTTCTTTCCTCTGTTTTCTTCCCTTTTCTTTTTGACTTTTTTTTCTTTTCCCCTCTCCCTTTTTGCTTTCCAGCTTCAGTTATTTTAGAACATGGTGTTATGGATCCCTTTTATTCTCATGTCAGCATTTCAACCTTCATCAAAGATCCCATCAGCTAAAGCCAGATTCTGTACTCACACATAAACCCCCACCCAAATTCTCTGATGTTGTTATGAAGGGCTCAGACACATTTTCCTTCTGGGAAGAAGGAGAGAAGTGAGAAGGGGAGGAGGGGGTTGCTGCTAGAGAGTCTTTTAATTTCGAAGCTCTGCACTGATTCCAAGGAATTGGTGTCATTTGTTGTGGACACATTCCTCTGTAAATCTGTTGCCTCTCTTGCTTTTTGCAGTATGTTACCCATTTTTATTTTTTCTTCCTTCCCCCTGCTCAGCCCTCTGGGGTTTCTTTTTTTTCTTTCCTCTGTTTTCTTCCCTTTTCTTTTTGACTTTTTTTTCTTTTCCCCTCTCCCTTTTTGCTTTCCAGCTTCAGTTATTTTAGAACATGGTGTTATGGATCCCTTTTATTCTCATGTCAGCATTTCAACCTTCATCAAAGATCCCATCAGCTAAAGCCAGATTCTGTACTCACACATAAACCCCCACCCAAATTCTCTGATGTTGTTATGAAGGGCTCAGACACATTTTCCTTCTGGGAAGAAGGAGAGAAGTGAGAAGGGGAGGAGGGGGTTGCTGCTAGAGAGTCTTTTAATTTCCTCCATCTTAAAACTGATCTTTTGTGTACACTGCCACCCAGCTTCTGGGCTCTCTCAGCCAGCTGCCCTTGTTTTCTCTCAACACTTGGCTGTCTACCTGCACAGTTTCCTGCTCTGTCAGGAAACAGAGTTAAATAGTTCACTCCCTAAAGAAACAGGGACTGCAGTGGAATTTATTTTTTCTCCCCTTTTTTTTTTTGCTTATATTGCACCTTTCATGCCATTGCTTCACCCTTAAGTGGTTCTTCATGTCAGATGAGGGACAGATATTTTTCTGAAAAATGAAGGCCCCCCCTTAGTCATGAAAAAGTCCGGGGCTCATTACTCTGTGGAAGGAAAGCTCAACAAAAGCTGGGATGAGAAAGAGCTGCTCGATGACAGAAACAAAACATAACTTCCAGTGTATTTGTCTTGGAGTAAAAGTAATGGATGCCCTCTATTGAACAGGTAACCTATCGATTACAGCACAGCCAGAGCACTCTAAAATCCCTACCAGGCTTTCCCTCTAATGGATATTAATGTCTCCAGCTTTTCTCATGTTGGTTTGGAGAAATATTAAGGGTTACAGCCAATGTAACAAAGAACTGCTCAACAGTTCTGGTATCTTCTGACTTTAAGAGCCACTTAATCAACTTTGTAGTTGTCTAAGGATACTGATTAATTTGCATTCATGTTATGTAATTTAAAGATAAAATGATTCATGTTTCATCTATTAAAAAAAAAAAATCCTGCAGAGGCTTCCTTCTACTGTCTGAAGAGAGATTACATAAAGAAATGTGCTACTGAGTGCATTTATCAACTAGAAAAAGGCTCCCCTTTTATCTGAATAGCTTTTCTAAGTGTTTCTGTTTCCTTTTCCCACTGTGTTTTATATGAATTCGTGAACATCAGGAATATAATTCCTGACATATCGCTGGGGAGAGATCTGGAGGGATGAACACTGTTGCCCTTGCACATCAGTGGAAGGCTGGGGATGTCGAGTCTTTACCAAGGCAGCTGTTCCCAAAATGTTCAATCATTGTTAAATAAGCTAACAAACAGGAATTGTTGAAAACTGAGCAGGTATCTCATCTTCTCTCTGCATTGTTCAGTTTGATTTCTCTTGTGTATCTACTGTCAGGTAGTTTTTCAGTTTATTTATCATTCACAGAATGATAAATATTGATTAACGTACAAATTTCCTACAAACATGTATGTATACATGTAAGTACATATATCTGTAAATAAGAGGTCATATCATAAATAGATATAAAAGAAGCCTGTTGCAGTACATTTCAGCTTCTTATATTACCGAAGTTAAGTGAAAAAGGTTACATGTTCTCTGCAGCTGATTAGCTGTTGTTAAAAATGAAAAGGATTTAATTACTCAGGGTTTTATATTAATGTTTAATAGACAATCTTTCACCTGAATACAATTTTGCACTCAGGACAGAGCTCTGTCTCAGTTTGCATTGCTTCTGCTGGTAGACTTAGTTGATCAAGAACATTTAGATAAGGTTTTTTTGGATAAAACCCTCTGGTTTCTTCCCAAAAGCTGCCTCCATGTCCTCTTTTACTTATTTCCTGCCCACTTGTGTTCCCCCAGAAAACTTCTCTGTGCCAGGTCTTGTCTCACCGCGTGTCTCTGCGGAGGTTCATGGGGAGTTTTGTTTTCCAGCTTCTGAACAACGATCAAAGCTGTCACATCAGTCAGTTTTATTTCATCTGAGTGAAATTTCTTCCTTACTCTCACAATTCTTTTATCTTTGTTTCAACTACCAGCAGCTCCAAAAGTCAGATTCACTCTATGAATATGCATAAAATTTGTGTTTGGCTGCTCCCTTCTAGCAGGACTGCTCTCCATCCACGTTTCAAGCCCTGCAGAGGTTTGGAAGTCAGGGGAAGTTTGAAGTAATTATATCCAGAGGCTGAAGGGTTCTGCATCCCTCTGCAGTACAGGGATGTTTGTGGCTGGCTGAAGAGTTTTCTTTGCTTTCTGCCATTCTTGAAACTGCTGCTCAGGGATTTCCTCCCCTCAGTGCCTCCACAGCACCACGGAGTCAGGGCATTCTTCAAGCTGTGTGTCTCTGTGGTTTCTCTTTATCTCTGCTTTGGTTGTAAAGTTATGCTTTTTAATCTTGTTTATCTGATTATTTTAAAACCATTTTAATGGCATTCTCACCACCACACAGAATAAGTCCAGTTTTAGTATTTCTCAATTAGATTCTTTTTGGCTGGTTTTTGAATTCTACTGAAATGGAAGTTCAGTTGGGTCAATACAGTGCCAAAATTTATGTTACTTTTCAGAAACTTTTTTATATTTACAAAATAAGAAGTTGGAACTTCAAGCAATTTGATTCCATAATACTGAAAGCTAATCAGCTCTGTTGTGTGTTGAGTGTGTATGGAAAGAAGAATTTAATTATTTGATGTTTTGTCTGCAACTGTAAAGCCAGAGGCCAAATATTTGGAAGAAAATCTTTCTAAAACCAGGTTACTTTTATTAACTCACAGCTCATATGCAGGGGTTTGATTAGAGTTAAGTCTCAGAATCATGGAATCACAGGATGGTGTGGGTTGGAAAGGACCTTTAGGGTCTTGTTCTATGCCCTGCCATGGCAGGGACACCTCCCACTGTCCCAGGCTGCTCCAAGCCCTGTCCAGCCTGGCCTTGGACACTGCCAGGGATCCAGGGGCAGCCACAGCTGCTCTGGGCACCCTGTGCCAGGGCATATCACCCTCACAGGGAACAATTCCTTCCCAATATCCCATCCATCCCTGCCCTCTGGCAGTGTGAAACCATTCCCTGTGTCCTGTCATGCAGTGCCCTTGCCAGAGCCTCTCCAGCTCTCTTACAGGCACTGGAAAGCTGCTTTAAGTTCTCCCCTCAGCTCTGTAATAATTTGGAAGTTGTGGTTCTGCCAGAGCCTGTGTGTGACACCACACAGACAGAAAAAGCCATGTGGGGGTTGGAATGTCTGGAACAGAAGGGGAAGGGCAGTGAGGGCTTGCTTAGGCTGGCTCAGTAACACACTGTGTGCTAAACCTATGGATAAAAATTCCAATTCTTTCACATTAATGCCCTGTCCATTGTCATTACAGGACGCCTTGAGCTTTCTCACATAGTGCGTTGAGGTTTGGTGAGTGACACTGCTTTTCTCAGAATATTGCTCCAATCCTTGCCTGCTGAATGCAATCCACAAGCTGTGGGTGTCAGTCTGGAGGAAAAAAAAAAAAAAAAACCAAACCAAAAAAACCCCGTGTCTGAGCAGCAACATTTGTCTCCTTGATGTTTAAAAAAAGACACTTGGGGTAGTGGCTCTCGGTTCAGTTCTCACTTTTATCCTGCACTTAAACTTCTGATTAAGGTCATGCAGGACACCTTGTCATCTTTGCACCACTTAGGCTGACTTTTATCTGATGCTGAAGAACTCGCTAAGTTGTCTTTGAAGAATAATGTTCTGGGGAAAATGGATCTAAATGGATATATTGGGTAAAATAAATTCACCTGCAGGCCTGTGAAAAAGCACTGTAAATCTTGCCATGACCCTGTTCACTAAGGAGGTTTGTTGATAGCATTATATTAAATCAGGAGCAGCAGAGGAAGCTATAGAGATATTCAGCAGTAACTGAAGAAGGAGAATTGCACGGCTTGTGGGATTACAGAATATGGAATTTTGTACTTCCAGGTCATTACTTTGAATTCAAATACACTCCTGGTAGTAATAAAAATCTGTTACCAGATGACAGCTCTCCCGTTTCAGGTATGAAATGAGCTAAGGTTTTCTCTCCACCTGGTAATGGGCAGATGCCTGCTACAGAAAAAGTGCCACAACTGACACTATCAGCTACTTCTATTGACATCTCAGGGATGGGCAGCAGATAAATACCTCATAGCACAGTCACCTCTTTGACCTTAGATTAGATTCTTCTCTGGTGTTCAGCAGGGAGCTGTGTGCAGGGAAAAGTTTAAGGGATAATATATCTTCCTCCTTTATATAGCATTGTTGAACACTGAACAGGAGGTAAAAATTGAGGGCAATTTCCAAATTATTGCTCATAAATTAAAGACTATGTGTTATTCCTTATTTCATGTGGCACCAAACAGGGTTTCAACAAGGGAGACATCTGAAAGGAGGTGTAATTAATAAGTATTTTGGCATAGGCTAGCATTACTCTTTCTCCCTTATTCTCTGGGGCTTACCATTGTTGACACCACTGAATAAGAAAGCTAATTTATTCTGGATGTGTAGGTGTTACAGAATATAGCTGCTTTTGAAGAGAAGATGTAGTGTATTTAACATGTCTGATTTAAAGACAGTCGTCCTTTGGTGCTTGCAGAAGTAAATTCTGTGACAAGTCCCTGTGACTGCTGTGTGACTCATGAAGTGGGAAGTCCTACAGGAGCTCCCAAAAGTGGCTTTTCTCTCCTGAAACCAAATCAGCTCTTATGCCTTCTCTGGGGTTTGGTTTGCTCTCAGTGTGAGGGAGTTTCATGTGAAGCTCTTGTTACCACCGGAATAAATGCAAAAAGCAGTCACCTGATGATTCCCGAGGTAGAGGCTACTGTGAAAATCCTCATCTGTCTCCAGATAACTGTGATTGCTGATAACTGAGCTACCATGGGAAAGGAAGATGTGGATTTACAGCAGATCCCATGCACATGGGGATGTGTGAGTAGGGGAGGAGCAGTTGCTGGTGGTGACAGGAGTACTGCAGGTACAAACATCACTGTGCCAACCATGGGACAGCATTTGCACCTGCAGCCATCGAGCTCTTGACTTGCTTGGAGGTGCTCTCCAGCCACTTGCCCAGGGCTCACCATCAAGCAAAGAGAGGGCAGATGTCATTTCAAGCCCAACAAACTGCCCTTGGGGGTTGGAAATAATTGAGATACTTTATAAAGTGACAGATTGCACTGGGTACAAGCCCTGCCTTTTGCTGGAGGCATTGTCAGTACAGGGGATTTGAGGATGTAAAGAAGAGAAGCCTATATAAAACCCCCTGCAATTATCTAGGGGTTCAAGAGAAACAATATTCTTTTCCTTCGCTCATGATCTTGGTGTTCACCTTAAATTGAAACGTATTATGCTTTTTTCTGGATCAGATCTTAAATATGCTTGTGAGAAGTAACTCTATTTCTGCCACTCTCACAGTATAACCTGTTATATGCAGCATTTTTGACAAATGTAATAATCGGTAAACAATTATGAAAATTAATTTGTAAGCACAACATAGGATGTTAATTGCCCTGAAGGCACTAAGGTTACGCAAAATTTCCAGTACTGTGTGGTTTTGTGTTTTCTGTTTGGAGTTTTTGGTATTATTATGAGAAGCTTTAAATAGCAATGTTGTTAGATTTTTACCATTGGAACTAACAGGAGCCAATAAAATCAGACTTGGCATGGAGTAGCAATCTTAATGCTGATGGACATGGCAAACATGCCCAGCTTCCACTTGGGGACAGTTGACACAGATGGCAGAATGGATTTTGCCATGTGCTATATGTCTTATTAATTGCTGTGCCCATTACTATAAACTCCAGAGCCTTTTTCTTTGTTCCACTGTTGTGGACAGTTTGTCTGGTATATGTTTCCTGCAAACTATCAGATTTCTGTGTTTATTTTGTGGATATGGTGGCTTCTCTTCTCCTTCCTCTGCCTGCTCTCCTTCCCTCCCCCTGGACTCATGCATGTGACTTGTTTGGGAATGAGGATCAAATCCCACCCATTTCAGAGGTGGTTTAGCAGTCTAAGCAGAGAAGAATTCTTGTGACATTCTAAAAACAGGTGAAGTGTATGTGAGATTCCTTAGCAACGTTTGTATCCACGGAATATGGGCAGTTGTACCTTTGAGTCCACTCTTTCAGGTTTATAAAGATTTGAATGACCAGAGATTCTGTGTGATGTGATTCCTCAGGGTGAGCTCCTGCAAAAGCATGAAAATCACTGTGTGGAAAAGCAGATGGACAGAACTCATTGAAATCCCCAAACTGTAAACTCTGGGGGGACTCTGCCCCTGTTACTACCTGGTGTGAGCCAGACAAAGAAAGCCTTGAAACTGAGTGGAGCACTGCATAAAGAATTCTGGGTAAAGTCAGGATATCAAACCAGGAAAAGTACATGAAACAAAAAGCACAAATTTGATACATTTTGGACAAATTTTTTAATTTGATAGCAACAAACACTGTGTTAATTGCTGTTTTTTCTGGTCTGACAGCATTATAAGCAGCCCCTGGGTAGCAGTAGGTACCCACTGGAGAACAATGTGAGTTAAATGTTCTCTCACTCTTGGGCTTGTCCTCAAGAGCTGTTCCCCTGTTCTGGGGAAGTTGATTGAGTTGTTATTGCCACTCAGCAGCATTGTCCCTTACACAGTCGAGCATCTCAAATGCTGAACCAGTGTCAGGTTTGCTGCGGTAGCCAAAGTGAATTGTAATCAAATCCTCTCTCTGGTGGGACTTAGCTGAACAGTGGTTATGGTTGGAGGCTTGAAATTTAAATGGGCTGCCTCTGGGGGCTTCCGAGGAGTCAGAGAAGTCCTGGAACTGTGACAATTAAATTAGGACATGAAATCTTTTACAAAACCATAAAACTTTTGCTAGCCACGTGCATGGTAAAGAACCCCCTGGGAGCCAGGCAGGCTGTTCTGGCCCTCAGCAGCAGCTCAGAGGAGGGAGGATGTGCACCACAATTCACCTTCCAACTCACACATTTCACCTGTGCCACTGCCTACTCTTGCAGCTGGGTTCCACTGCATTCAGCATTGGCAAAAGTCATGTTTTTAACAATTACAGGCATATCTATTAAATCTATGGTGCAGCTGGAATTGCAGCATGGAAAATAACCTTCTTAGAAGGCAATTACTGTAAAATGTTTTTCCTACCTTGCAAGCACTAATTGCTAAAAGTTTTTTGTCATTTGTATTAAATAGCTGTTCTTCAATTATTTAAGTGTTTCAACAAAAAAAAAAAATTAGGAAAAAAATAAACCCAAATGTTACCAAAATAGTCTTATCTCACATCTTTGTTGCCAGCACTTTGCATTTCACTTTTCATGCCAGCTTTCACAACATCAGACTGTGGTACAGTTATGAATTTTAAAAAATGCATCATCATTTTTGACATATTTTTCTCCCCCCATTCTTTTCTGTTAGAGGATGGCACAGGTTTAACTCTCAAAACATTTGAATTACAAGATTTGGGTGAGCTAATCAGTAGCCCATTCTTTTTTACATGCTTTTTATATTCATAGAATCACTAAGGTTGGAAAATACTTCCAAGCTCACATAGTCCAACCTGTGCTCAATGCCCACCTTTTGTTTCACATTATTACATAATGACATAACATTATTTTGCAGTGTGTTGGTTTGTTCCTATTCATGTACAAGGTTCTTTTTTGTTGTTTTGTTTTGTTTTTTAAAGAATCCTTGAGGCTTAGGTAGTAGTAAACCAGAGTTAGAAGTATTCTTTTACTCATTTAAGAATTTGCTAGAAGGTATGTGGTGGTTAGCTAAATCTTGACTTGGCTTATTCCATTTTATACAGGCTTTGATTGCAACTGCAAACAGTTAATTCAGAAAACTGGTTGAGTTTTGCAATGTTTTTTGCTAGATACTCCAGGAGTGTCTGCTATGGAAACTGGTCTAGCTGTGGTTAAATCAGGGTTTGAAGATGGTCCCACTGAGATTACGAGTAAAAAAAAAAAATCAATATCTGTTTTGTTACTGCTTATTATTTCCATTTTGAGTCATTTCAGAGAAAATATTAATTTCTTAACAAATGTTATTCCAGAGGTGCAGAAAGACTAAATTGTTTCTTCAGCCACGGAGAGCAGCTTTGAATTCCTGGCCTTAACAGGTGCTTCAGAAGATTCCCATGTCTCAAGTATGTTTTTCAATATATTTTGGTTGGAAATCTACCATTGCTCTCTGTAGAGAGAGAGATCTGCTGCACGTGCTGACGTGAGCTGGGGCTGTTTCCAATGAAAGTGAACTACAGTAGAATTATATTTCTAATAGAGGATATTATCACAGCAGAAGTCTAACTGAAATATGTGAGATATTTATAAAATGTCTTCAATCCACCTGTGTTTGTTTGAGGATAATTTGATGAAACAAGGTAAACCCTTCCATTCCTCATTTTTATCTCTCTCCTTTTGATAGTTTATTGATCTGCAAAGCTTTTAAAGATGCATACTTACATTTATTTCAGTTTTTAATGAAAAGAGTAGCATTAGAGAAGTTTAGGTTGTATCAGGGTTAAAAACATGAAATGGTTTCATTTTAACACCTTCACACGTGGCCTTTCTGTGCACATTCTGGCAAGAGAAAATCAAATCCAACATGTAAAAGACAGAACCTAATTTAACTCCAGCTCTGGGCTGCTTGTTGTGATGCATCACGTGGCTTTTAAGGCTGTACCAGCAAGTGTGGGAAAGGCATCAGTTCTAGAAATTTCAAAAGTGATCCCATCTTGATAAGGAGTTTCTTTTCCCTGGAAATGGAGCCATTATTTCAGTGATTCCTTTTTTCTATAGCGCTGTGAGGGCTTTAGAATGTCTCATTTGCCTCTCAAAGACTTATTTTGCTTGGTTCTCAGTGCAGCACATTGATATTTTCTGAAAGATATAGACAGAATTCTGTCCAAGCCCTTCATTGTCCTGATTTGAGAGCTGGTGGATTTGCTAGGCCAGGGAACTTCTCTCACTTGACAGTGGGCAGGTGTGACAGGTGTCAGGAGATCAGTAATGACCACACAGTGGGGTTTGATTGGAGGACATTTAATACTGCTTATTAAATGCAATAATACTGCAAATGGGTCATCAGTTCTTGATAGGACAAATCAGAATGTCTGAACAGAGCTTCTCCTACAGTCCAACACGCTTGCAAGGGTTAAATTCACCATTATGGCTGTGGGTCAGTCAGTGGAAGGACGTGGCTGATGATATAATGCATAGAGGAAAGCCAAAGCAATGAAACAGCCATCTCCATCAGAGAAAATTTACTGTTTGCTCATGGAGAGAGATGATTTGTTTGATTAATAATAACTCAGGGACACAGCTCAGGTGCTGCATATACAAACCTCGCAGTGAAGTAATAAAAAAAAGGCATTTTAGAAGAGAGCTGTTTTGGATACAGGGAAGTGACAGTGATTGCCTTCTTATCAATACTGAATAAATACTTGAAAACCTCTGAGCCATGAGTGACTATGATTTACATGCCCCACGTGTCCTAATAAGCTTCTGATTGCTGGTGCTTTTACTGCTCGTCAGAATGTAAATGTTGTTCTTAAAAGACGGCAGTTTGAAATCCTAAGTCAGTTGTGAGTTAGGCTGTTGCTTTGGGTTAGGTTTATTATTTTGTTTGTTTTTGTTTTCTAAGATATCATTTATATGACGACGGAGTACGGAGCAAGTAGCAAACTAACAGATTTGACTTAAATTGAACATACAGAAATCAAACACAGATTAGGGGCCCTATTTAGGTTAATCAAGAGAATTTATAATTGTGCACGTGACGTGGGCTTGCAGTTTCACTGTGTTCCTAGATATGGGGGTAGCCACAAGAATTACATGGATGTTTGAGCTCAGTATGCCCATTGCCAAGTGGGATCACAGTGCATTTGTTCATCTCTTTCAGCACTTTCAAACCAATCCACAGGAATAATACAGAGTGAAAGAGATTAATTCAGGTAGGCTTTGCCTTTCTTTCAAGGCAAGAGGAGGTGGAGGGTGCTGCTCCTATTTTGAGATTAGCTGATAACATGCCTAGAAGAGAATAAACACATTCCCCTGGTCAGCAGGGGCCATGCTGGGCATTAAATACTCTCTATGATCTCTAATCCATACTCCAATAGTTTCTTGACCATTCAGACTTGTAGAGTAATTCCTAAGGGATCCTTGGGTGTTTCATGGCAGAGAGTTGTGCCAGTGCTGACAGAAAGTTTTTTCTTTCTCTTTTGTACTTGTGATGCCAGTTTTCCAGCTGCATTTTCTATAGGAGAACATGCTGTTATAGCTCCAAAACATTTTTTTTAAAAGACATTTATGGGGTTCTAGAATAATTCCTGTGATGCAGCAGTGCTGGTTAAGGAAAAGCTCCTCCTGGGAAGATGCTTTCTTGAAATTGGGGTGCTTTGTTCTCATTAATAACCCAAGATGCATTATTACAAATAAACTTAAGCCTTCACAAGATTAAAAGGTATTTCTAGTGGGCAGAGCAGAAAAAAAAAAAAAAGTAAAAAAGGGAAATAAATAAACCTTCCTAATTTGCTTATTCTGAGGCTGGAATGTTATTAAATCACTGAGCCAATTTAACTGCAGTTGGTATAAAGAACTTCAAGACTTCCTTGAACTTTCCCTCACTGCTTGGAACCAATAAGTTTGAGATTAATGGCCCAAATGTGTTTCCAGTACAAAGGGTCAAACTTTTTCTTCCTTTGGTGATTGATTAAAACAAACAAAAAATGCTTCATAACTGAAGTTTTTCAGTTTAAAAACTGGGGTTTTGAAACAACTGTGGGATTTGTGGCCCTCAGTGGCCTAAAGGTGTTCTCTACACTTTGCTTTTTAAAAAGCATAATCTAGTTTTGAAAATCAGTTGACAAATACACTGACTGCATTTAAGTATTCTCCTAAATTCACGTCTGGACTTAGCAATTGGAATTTAATGTGACAAGAATGTATTTACATGCATGCTTTCACACACAAAATGAAAACATCTCTATAAATTAAGAGTCCTCATAAATTCCATGGTAACCTGACAGAATGGAGGGGAAAAAGACATTTTTAAAAGAGTTGTCTAAAAACTGAGATTTTCAAACTGCTTTTTTATGTAGGATACATGTTGGTATTTACAGAAGCTGATTTTTTGTTTTTGAGTGTTGAAGAAATGATTGAAAAAAAATTATTTACAGTGTTGTTCTCATAAGCCCAGTTTTTATGAGCTTGATATCATCCTGTGATAAATACCAAGCACAAATAATCCTGCAGCTGCAGTTCCTTATTACCCTTCCTAATTGTGCATGGTTTGTGATATGTAAGCTTAGATTTATTGTAGGCTCTATTCACAAGGCTTCCACACCAGCCTTCCCACCCCTCCCCTGAGGTGTCTTTTTTCTGTGTATGATGTGCTTGGCTGTCAGGTTTGTGAAAAGCATTGTAGAACCAGGGAGAAAAAACACGTGTATTGAGGTGGTGCTGTTGTGAAAGCTGAGAAGGGGCTCATCTTGGAGGCCTGGCACGTGGTAGGTACTGGGTAGGTCAGGCAAGAAAACAACCTTTTCTCATGCTTTGACGGGTCTTTCTTGGGTTTCTGTTTGTGTTTGGGGCACGTGTTGGCTGTGCGTTAAAGGCAGTGTGGGCTGCTGTTGTTGCCATCACGTTTCATGGGTGCAGCTGGCGGCAGGTGCTTGGGCTTTGTCAGCTGCTCTGGGTGTCCCTGCCAGGCTCAGCCAGGCTGGGGACACCTCGTGTCCCAGCAGGGATGGAATGCTGCCCAGCTGTGAGGAAAGAGCAGCCCTGGCAGAGCAGGAGGGGCTGCGCTGCTGGGGCAGAGTCCCTGCAGCTCCTCTGAAAGCCCTGCTGGGCTCCAGCCTGGAGCTGCGCCCTGCAGGACCTGTGGCAGCTCCTGGGAAGGGCTCAGGCTCACCCAGGGCAGCTCCACTGCCGGTGTGGAGATACACGAGCTCCCTGAAGCTACTCTGACCCTTGAATCTGCATGGGGGGATGAGCTGGGGTTCTTTCCCACAGTTTCACCACTATTCATCCCAACAAGTGCGTGTCAAGAAATGGAGAAGGAAAGTCACTGTGTAATTCATGAGGTGTAAGTTTTAATTATTGCAGTGACCTTTCTGGCTGTCCTTGTCTTTCTGCTTATCCATTGAACTGTGCATTAGGCTCCCTGACTGGAAAGTAAATGATTCTCAGCCTTGTGGGAGAGCAGGGATCCTGGAGAAGGTTCCAGCAGTGCTGCTCCTGTGGGCAGTGCTGAGCGTGTTCCTCAGTCAGAACAGAACTTGAGGTGGGATGAACATTACCCCACAGGAGAGCCCTCTGGGGTTTTAGTGTCCTCACAGGGGCTTTGTGAGTTTATCCTTTCAGCTCCCAAAAAAATTCTTCCTGTTGCCTTGAGTGAGTGTGGAATCTTGGTGGCATTATTGTATTGGTCGTTTAAATGCCTCTTTACCCCCCGCTCTGCTCATCCAGCTACAAACCTGTCCATACAGGAGGTGGTTTCTCCTGTGTTCCTGCACAGGAACAAGAGCTTTGACAGGTATTTTATTATTTAGTGTGTGAGCTGACACAGGCAGGACTCAGGAACAGCCACAGAACCGTGGGTGAATCACAGAGGCTGAATTTGCTCTCAATCTATTGCAGACTGGAGGATTCCCAAGGCAGCACCTGGGCAGACACAGCCTGGTGGGAAGGCAGGTCCCACAGAGCAGGTCCTTGCTGGAGGATCACTGAGCCTGCTGGTGTCACCTGTGTCCCAGGGACACACACAGGGCTCTGGGCTTTGATCTTTCCCACAGCAAGGCAGGAATCCCAAAGGTGTTGGAATGCTCTATCCAGACCTGTGTTATCTAAACACACATGTTCTACTTGTCAGGTACTCAAGACTAAGCAACAATTAGGATGATAGATGTGTTCTTCTACACCCCAGCTGCAAGTCACTTGGATATGCTTAAAATCCTCCTCACCTTTTCTCCATCTATTTTCCTCCACCTATTAAAAGTGATTATGCAAAACACCCTTTTTCCTGCTCCTTTAGCAAATTCCTGTCCTGCATTTTCACCTCCAGTTTATCAAAAATACGCCATGTGCAAAATGTCCCTTTATTAGATGTGTGAGGAGAAGAGCTGCCAGTGATTAGATTGGCTGTTCATCCTCTCTGCTGGTCCAGCATAACCAACATTTGCTTCCTGAACGTTGGCCAAAAATTATCTTCTCTCCAGCTGGATGGGGATGTTTCATCATCTTTAAAAACTGAGGTGACCATTATGTTGTTATTGTTAGGCAATTATTTCCTGTTCTCATACAAATTTACCCTCTGACCAGTTCTGGCCGTGATGTATCTGGCAGAGAAGCCAGTGCAGACTAATCAAGCCTTGTGAGAGCTGCTGTTAACGTAATGCAATTTGTCACCTTCTACCCCTGCTGCCTTTGCCACTGCTCCTGCTCAGGAAATGCATCTGTCATCTTTATCGAGGCTTCCTACCCCTAACTGATCGCCCTGCCTGCAAAAGGAAAAAACACTGGGGTTCCAGTGGCTGTCCCAGGGTGAGGAGGAGCAGGAGCTGGGTTTGTGCTCCCCTTGCACAGCGCTTGAGCTCACAGGGAGCTGGTCTGGATCTCTGTGCACCTGCTGCTGCTGCCTGAGGCACATGAGGCACAAAGAGGTGCAGGGAGAACTGAGTTTGTTTGGAGGATCAGGCTGGTGCTTTATTAACCAGCTAAATGCACACAAAAGATGGAGCCAGACTCCCTGGAAGTGCAGTGGAAGGATAATGGACACAGGCTGCAACACAGGAAATTCTTTCCAGACATTAGGAAAACATTGTTGACACAGAGGTTACTCAAACCCCAGAGCAAAGGTCTAGAGAGGCTGTGGCATCACTGGGTTTGGATGTACTCGTTGTGAATTTTTCAGAAAAGACACTTTGCTTCTGCTCGGGAATATATTATGATTGATTTTCCCTGTAAACATTTGTATAGATATTTAAGTACCTGTAAATAAGAATATTATCTCAGCAGTAGGTTAGTCATAAATGATTTTAGAAACGAAATAGGTGTGGGGAACAGAGGCCATTTGTTTCTGTCTTTTTTTGAAGCACCTGGAATGAGCACAGGAAGAGGTGAGACTGAACGGGATGGGCACTGGTCTGAGCCAACACTTCAAAGCACAGAGCTCTGTTCAGACACCTGACTTGCTGAATGGGAAATCTTCTGTGTTTCCTGGTTCATTTCAGTGCCCTCCATCAGAATTCTATTTCTCACACACACAAGTTTCCAAGTTTTACTTTTATCTTGAAGTAGCCTAGAAAGCTTTTCCCCTCCTCCCATCCCTGTCCTCCTCCCAGCTTTGCTCCCTTATGTTACAAATGGTATGACCAATGCATGAGACTGTGCGGGGAAATCACTCTTGGAGAATTCTGTTTTGTCTGCCCTCTTACATGATGTGTAAAATTTGAGCCCTAAAAACCTGATATTAATCTCACACAGAGTTATGAGTTTTAAAATGCCTATTTGTTCTGGTAATTTAGAGGGAAAGAAAAGAAAGCAGCTGGTTTTTCTTTTTTAGCATTTCAGAAATTTTTGCTTTCAGATTTTTATTTTTTTTTTTACTTTTTCCATACTCTCCTGTTTTTCTCCTTTTCCATTTTGTAACAATGTCACACAGATAAAGATTTATAACATGTAAGCTTAATAGCACTAAACACTTGTTTAATTGGTAGAGATTTGGGAGGAGGCCCAGACTAATTAACACCAATTTCTGTTCTATTGTCAGTGTTTAATGGATGTTAGGACCAGATCTTTTTAGAACTAAAGTTACACTGAAGACATGTTGAAAATAGAAAATAAAATCATATATGGCCACCTTGACAAACCATCTGTTCCTGGAATAATGCTTGGTTTTTATAAATAACATGACATATATGCAGTATAAACATTGAGTTTCCCTTTTGAAGCATTGTTTATAATGACATAAACCCTGTTGGAATTCTCCCCAAGTATATCTGTACACCTCTAATTTCACTATTTCTCTTCCTTAAGAATTGAATATTTAGTGAAAAATGAGCAATTTTACTACAAGAAGTCCTGAGAGTGATCTTTATTAAAGCTCATAACTGGTTGTTTGTAAAAACACAGAGGCTAGAAAAAATATGATAGAACTCTATATAAATACTAAAATATCTTTAAAGGCCCCAAATGAGGAAGGTATAATTACAGTAAAGACAGGATGAGACTTAAGTTCAAGTGTACTTCTGTGGTCTTCTGTGGCTATTTCAATTTGTATATGA
Source organism: Pyrgilauda ruficollis (assembly GCF_017590135.1). Taxonomy (NCBI): domain Eukaryota; kingdom Metazoa; phylum Chordata; class Aves; order Passeriformes; family Passeridae; genus Pyrgilauda; species Pyrgilauda ruficollis. The sequence continues at coordinate 11,195,908 of NW_024514764.1, read as the reverse complement.
TACCCCCAGAGAGGGATCCTGCTCAGGAGAGCCCTGTCCAGGAGAGCAGCAGAGCAGAGGATGCCCAGCCCTGCAGAGCTGACTCCAGACACGGAAAGCCAGGTCAGATGAACCCAGTCTGGAAGAAAAATTATTCAGCCTCTCTCGGGTAATTTTCTACAAAAGCCTTTGAAAGAACAAGAACACGAAGGAAGTTTTGTGTCATCAGAATTTTCTGCCTTTTGAGCCTCTTCATTGCTTGGCTTCCATTTCATCAACTGAGCTGATATTAGTGGAATTCTCACCTTCTTCCAAGTGTCTGCTTGACCTTCTGTTGGGTCAGGACCCGAGTGCGCTGGCATTAAAGCACGATGCCCTGTGATTTAAATCACTATTTCTCGACATTTCTCTCCCTTCTTCTTTGCTCTCCAGCTCAGGAGTGTCTTGGCCAACTGCGATTTTGCATTCCCCTTGTCACTGCAGCATGTTGCTGCTCAGAAATCCAACCTGGGAGTTGCCACTGTCTGCTTTTCACTGTAAGAACAAGAAGCTCTGGTTCCAGCCCTCTGTTCGCCCTCTGGAATGTGTCCGGAGTGTCAGGGGAATGGGGGCTTAAGTGGCCTCTCACTGGCTGCTAATGCAAATCCTCGGATGTTAATCTCGGTGTAAGGAAATACAAATTTGGAATTGCTTGACAGGATTCCACTGAAATCCTTGGCATTGGATGCCTTGTAGCTCCCACTAGTGTTTGAAATTTTGATCTACTGGCACATGCCAGAAAAGGTTTCCTTTCAAATAAACTAAATTATCTAATGTGCTTTTATGTGAGGATCTTCTTGTTTCTTAAATTAAAGCATCAAATGCAGTCGACATGCAGTTAAAGCATCGAATGCATTTGCACAGGCTGTCTAGGGAGATTCCTATTCAGGGTTCTTTTTAAGGGAAAAAAAAAACCCAACAACAATAAAAATGGATGGTTGCTCTATATGTTTGATGGTGCTTCAGGGATGCTGCATTGTCCAGAACACTTCCAGGCACAACTGAGAGCTGCTGATTTTGTCTTCAGAATGAATGCTTTATTCCTGTTCATGGAAATTTAAATGGTGGTTTCTTAGGGAAGAAAATAATTTTTCACCCAAGCTACTGCGAGGTAAAAATGCATTTAGCATGTCTTCATCTCAAATTCTGTAGTGTGAATCACATGGAAATGATTGGAGCAGAAGTAATTCTGGTTGTTGGCCAGGTTTTAATTTTTCACTGCCCAAGTGTTTTTCACATGTTTATTTACCTGAAGATGAGAGCACCAGCCAATTAGCATATGGTTCTAGGAAACACAACGGATATTCCAGTTAGTAAAAAAATAATTTAAATGTGTTATTTGTCATCAAGGTGCATGATATGTGACTGGCCTTTTAATGGCTTTTAGAAATGTGCTTCACATAATTTGAGGCAAGCTTTCTTATCAGTATGTCGTGCAATTAATTTAATCTTGTTTCTGTTATTTCCACAGTATTTTTCAATTCAGTGAACCTCATTACATTTGCAAGTGCATTAAATTAGAGTCTGGATAGAAGAAGAGAGATGATTATCAGTTAATTTAATTATATTTCTAGGTTTGCCCATTTAATGATATGTCTGCCATTGTTGTTGCAGCCTTTACAGCAGTAGCACTGTGCAGGAATTAGTTCTGATTCCATGTAAAGTTTGTGTTATCTGATAACTCCTGACAACTGCTGGAGCCACATGTTCAGTAATTTATGAGTCTAATCAAAAGTCATTTACTTTAAGCTTGAAGGCTACAGTATGGAACACTTTCACTGTATTCACCACACCATTTTTGACTCTGTATATGTTGGAATGTTTTTGCAGAGCTTGACACCATGAATTAAGAAATACAACTTCATGTCCTTACAGTGATTGCAGGAGCAAGGAAATGTTCCACTGGCAGGGCTCTTCCAGCCAGCTGGACACTGCAGCTGGGAATGTTCTTGTTTTTAAGGAGAAAATAAAAAGCAACCCCCAAAATTCATCATTATGCAGTCCTTCATATGAAATGCTCTTTACTTTTACTAATAAAATTATGTGGTCCTTTAGAGTGATGCTACAACCTGAATTTTAGTGCTCAGTTTCTAAGATGGTGCCTGTCAATGTTACTGCTTTCTGCAGTAAATGATATGTTTTTTTACTCCTTCTGCAGCTCTGCACTTTTGTTTTTTCTCCTAAAGTTTTGTGCCACATGTTTGAAATTTCAAGGTGCATGGCGTTTGGCCTGGAAATCCTAAGGATGAGGCTGCTGAGACTCTCCAAAGCAGTGCTGCATTATCAATTATCTGGATCAATTGTGTAGCTCATTAAAGGCAGATCTATTAAAGCAACAGTTTTAGTTTTTAGACATTTATAGATACCCAGTATAAATGTGAGAGGAGAAGAAATTCAGCTCTGAAGTACAAAATGTTCCAAGTTCCAGTATTTTAAGTTGGCTGTTTATGAGATTTTTAGTGATTTAAGATTTGGAAGTAAATCTTAAATTTCTTAGCAGAAATAATCCATAAATGAGGAAGAAAAAAGATTTTATCCAAATTTTACTACACTCTGAGAACTGTTCTTCTATTCCTGTATTTTGGAAGGTGAAACAATTAGATTTACATTTATATTTACTGTTTGTATGTGATGAACCATCCTGGGGCTGCAATACATGTAATGCACATAGGTTTTATACATGAAGTTGGTTCTTTTTCTGGAAGTATTTGCCATTAGAAGAAGACTCTGATGCCACAAGTCCCATGGCCTGTTCTGCTAGCCTGGCAATCTGGAGAGTTGATGGAATGTTTTCCAATGGAATAGATGAATTAAACTTTTCAGGATGTAGATATTTTAATATTTCTGATGCACTTAAGGGGAGGAAAGAAAAAAGGCAAATTTAGTATATTTTTGAAAGTGAGACCTGTGTGTGGGTGCAGAGTGGGAGAATCAGACTGAAGAAACTCAGAAGGGCTGGATTTGTGAAGCTGCCATTGCAGAAAAGTCCCATTCTCCCAGCTGCTCCCTTCAGTGATGGGGTGACCTGCTGCCAGGGGATTATTCCTTACCATGGCCGAGTAAAGTTGTTGTAGGGCTGCTGGAACACCAGTCTGGGTGTTCACATTAGTAAGAGATATCCTACTTCTCCTGGGGTTCTTAAACGACTCTTTTACTGGCTTCTGCCTTGCCTGATTTGCTGAATCCCACATCCCATGGCACACCTTCACTTCTGTTTACACCTCTCTATTTTTTTTTCTCACTTTTGCTTACTTTTACTGTGAAGTTTCTCTTGGCAAGGATGACTGATAGACAGGCACTAATTTATTCAGGATAGTGCAGGGATATGCCAATATTGGCTGGATCCAATGGGTTTGCTGAAAATTAAAAATATAACCATTACTACACAGCTTGTTTTTTTGTGAGGAGGAGTTAGTCAGGGACAAAGCTCCTTCTCAGTTTATCTTGCAGGTTTCCAGTTGGGCTTTGAGGACCACATGTTTGTTTTGAGTTGCAACTCACAATTCTGTAACAATGACAGTTTTTAAACCTTATTATTTTTCTAAATAAGTACAGTCTCTCTGTTCAGCTCCATTGGAAATAAGTGCTTTGAATCCCTGCCAGTACCCAGGGTCTCTGGCAGAGTCCCCTGGAAACCTGCATGGGCCAAAATGTAATGTTATGCTCCTTTATACTGGCAAAATCATCCCTTGGAGACTGCAGAGCAGGGATAAATCCAGCTGCTTGTCCAAACACAGAAATAAAACAAGGATTTATTAGCTAGTTTTGACTGCAGTTTTGTCTGATTACAAGAGCCCTCAGCTAATGCTAAGGGCAGAAAAACAGACTTGCTCTGACTCTGGATTGCAACGGGGAGAATGAAAGATATTTAATTAATAGAGCAGTGAAATTTTTGTTTAGCTATTTAATATATGGCAGAAGAAAGACTCTTCTTAAATGAGGATAAACCTACTTGCTTGATCATCATCCCACATTACAACACTTTTGTGTTCTCTACTTTTCTAGAAAATGATTTGGTTTGTTTGTTTTGTTGTTGTTTTGTTTTGGTTGTTTGTTGTGGTTTTTTTTTTTGCTTTGTTTCAAACTTGTTAATTGCCTATGACTTATTTAATTATGCTTGCTGTAATGTGAGTGATTTCTGCTCTCCTTGCTTTTGTCAGTTCACTTTGGTATTTTCCCCCCAGCTGGTATTTTTGGAGGGACTGGAATGGAAAGAGGACATCCCTTAGTATTCTGTGTTGGAAAAGTACTGTGTTTCCTTTTCTGGCAGGAAGAATTCTTCCAAATCTCTCCTTGGTCTGAGCTGCTGCTCTTGACATCTCATTATTTGACTCAGCTGTTTCTGTTTCACCTTCACCCAGCTAATTAAGTAACTCATGGAATGTATTATTCACTATTTGATTCTGCTATCTGAGTCGGTGAGAGATGGAATTAAAAAAAAAAAAAAAAACGAAACAAAAACCAACAAAAGAATCCCCTTGATGGGATTAGTGGAAGGATTGTTGCTGGACACGGTGGATGGAAATGGGGTTGGCATACAGGAATCACACTGAGCCAGCAGTGGGAAAGGACTGGGATTACTGCTGATCATTCCTTAACTACCCCGAGTGACCTGGGAATTGTTTCAGGACATCTGCGGAGTTGGAGGCGTTCTTTGCCTTTATTTCCATCTCTGTTTCCCTGCCCAGCCCTGGTCCTGCAGGGCGTCCCATCGCTCTGGGGCACGTCTGATAGGGGCTTTAGCTGCTGTGGAACTCGGCCTTGCTCATCATCTTGGCTCCACTGCCGACACAGATTACTTTCCAGGGCTTCTGGCAATTTGTAAATCATTTATTTAGTTTTCTTGGATTAGAAATGTAAACAGAAGTGCTCTGCAAATGAGCAAAATCCAGTGTTCAGCTGCAAATTATCCATTTGCATTTCCATCCCTCTGACTTTGACTGCCTTTGTGACTAATCTTTTGTACAAAAGAGAAGTGTTATTACAATTAAATTAATTCCCTTTTTTGCTTTAGATTATTTTTCTTTAATATTTACATTAAGCTACTGAATTAAACATGACTATAAGTAATATTCTCATTCATGTAAAACCTACATATTTTTATCATATCAGTTCAAGCAAACCTTTTAAAATATTTTTTTTTTTCATAAACCCAAATTAACAAAAAAATTACTATCACCAGAGAAATCTAGCTTCAGAGTATGATATTGATTTTGGATGAAGGAGATTGAAGTGTATGAATTCACAGACTGATTCATACAGTGTGTGAATCAGGTACAGCAAGGATTTTAATATATTCCTTTAGAATTCCAGAAAAGTTTTGTGTTTTCAACTTGCAGTTCATTGTTCTGATAGAAGTGTCTCCCTCTCCTCCTTCCAGGGCTGGCTTGTCCTTTCAGCTTTGATGAGAAGCAGATTTTGGGCTCTGGGATGCCTTAACTGGCAGGAGTCCAGTGAGAGCTAAGAACTCCCAGTGAGGTGTTTGAAAGTGACTCTGGTGCCAGCCACCAAAAAGCCACTGGAAAATCCTCATCAAGCCTTCCACAAAACATCTGATACTCTGTCTCTAGAGTAGTTCTTAAAATATGCAATAGCTTGAGTGTATCAGCACAAAAACAATCGCTGGAAAATTCTTCTTGCTGGTTTTAAATGATCAATACTTTTTCTCCTGATGCAGCTCTGTTATATTTAGGAAGTGGGAGCTCCATTCTGGAAGGTTTCATGGCAAAACAAAAAGCAAACTGTAGCACATGCTGGTTTTGTGTAATTAATGTTGCTCTTGCATTATGTTTTGAAGATTGAGGTAGTTCCTAAAGCAAAATCCTAGAGCTTTTTGAATGTACATGTGGTCTAAATTTAGGGTAAAATACACTGAGTCCAATCGCTGTCTTAGTTGAGCATATACCTAATATTTTGCATTTTCAAATAAGAGTACATCTTGCCTTTAGCTAAATCTGCTTTTGGTCTGAGCAGTCACAGACTTTTGGGTCTTGATATTCCAAGGGAAAAGGACGACTTTTGGTGGGAGTGATGGCTTTGGAATAGACTCTGACCTCTTTGCCTTACTTTTGCAGATGCAGTTTTGTTAGCCCAGAAGGTTATTGCTCTCTGCAAGGGAAAATAAAGCTGGGTTATCTCCAGATTAGTATTCTGGCAGGTACCTTTTTATACCCATCTTCTTGCTAACGAGAAGATACCTAAATATTTTATTAAGCTACTAAAAGACTGAGAACATTTTATGAGACAAGAACTTTAATGAGACATGAAGTAGAAAAAATTAGACTTAGTCTTTCAGTAATTTGGACCAGTGAAAAATGTTAACTGTCTTATCATACTAACAAGGGCTCAGAATATACACAATTGTATCAGCAAACTGAATTTGCATTCAGTTATTTTCTTGGTTTAAACCTGTTTTGAATCTCTACTTTTTACAAGCTTTTCTAGAGAAAGGCTCCAGCAACGTTTCTTACTGTTTTATTCCAGTGAGAAAAATAAATTAAAACATATAAAAACTCAGCTAAGTTTGGGGGCTAATTTAATGTACAAAAACTTAGCTAGAGTTGTAGAAAACAAGATATTAGTTAGATTCCTGTTTTTAACATATGATTGTCTTAGAGCTTATATTTGTAGGTTTGCATTGTATTACAACATGTTCAATGGCACTGTACTATTATGTGCTGAATTTATTTACTATTTGAATCAAAAGATAATGATGAAATGTGTTTCTCTTTGTTGTTTAAATAAGGCCATATATTAATTAGGCTGTATAGGGTAATAAACAAGTTTCTCAAATTATTTAAGCTGTGGAAGTTGAGCAATGACTTCAAAATTGATGTATATACTTGATGAATGCATGTGGGTTTAATTAATTTTCACCAGTGCAATGTCTTCTTCTAGAATTGAAATATTCTTCACCTGAACTTAAATATCAAGTGAATGATTTTTTAAAATTCTCTAAAAATTCTCAATTATATTTCCAAACCTATTTTTTCCCCAGATAGTAAGAGAAATGCTTGTATTTTTTCTCATCATGTGCTCCACCCAGCTTCTTTGCTAAGGACAGCTTCTTTCCATGTCTCTAAATATTTATATCCAAATACCTTTCGAGACAGTTATTCCTCACACAGTTGTATCTATAGCTAGAAAATATTCCTGAGAGAACCTGCTGCTCTAAATTTCCAGGAGTACCAGCAGCAAGGTGCCCTGGTGCCAGCACCAGCTCATTTATGGCTGAACAGAGGGAGAGATCAGCCAGGTACAAGGAACACTTCTCCCTGCTTGTTTGGGGCTGTGGTGAGTCACAGGAATTATAAACACAAGAGCAGATAAACATCCAGTTTTTCATAGTGTTTCCTCTGTGTTTTCATTGCTCTACAAATCCAACATTATTATTTTTTAGAGGGCGTGACACATCCATTTCCAGCTCAGTTCTGTGTTCTTATCTCAGAATTCTGTGCTCGCACTTGAAATATTAATGACTTTAGCACAAGTTATATTAATGGAACAGTTATGTCTTTTGGGTTTAAGTAGAATTAATTTTAGGAAACTGTTTCTCATGAGAGTAATCAGAAGCAGCTGTTGGTTTTGCTGCAAAATATGAATGCACAATTAAAAATAAAACAGTGACTTAGGAAACAGGGCTGCTTGCTGGAAGCATACCTTTGCTCTGCCTTGCTGTGGCCATATATTCCCAAATTCAAACACTGTGGTGGGTGCTCAGTGTGTACTGAATTTTTAGCTTTCACTGTGCCTTTTTAATGCACCACACTGAGGTTTGTTGAAAATGTACGCACTAAAATTTTCTGAAATGTTTCTCCTTGAAATAAAAGACCTTAGAGGTATTATTCACATAATATTTCAAATTACTCTAATTTAGTTCTCTACTGTTTGACTATTTTCCACGTGTAGAGGGTGATTGTAGCCACAAAGCTGCTGTAAGTTATTTTCTGGCTGACTTGTTTGTCCTCTGGAAGATTTACCCCGAGTGCCTCTGGCTTGGAGCAAGCCCAGCTGCAGCAAGCACCGTGTGCTGGGTTGTGTTAGGTACTGGATTGTACTCACCTTTTACTGACTGGGGAGCCCTTCTCACCTGGGGAATGTGTCTTAGCAAAATCACTGCCCCCAGAGAAGCTGTTGGAGGGGGAGCTTTGTCCCTTGCAGGCAGAGCAGAGCACCAGGGCTGATGGAGATAAGGATTTTGTGCATATCTGCAGTGCTCAGGAGCATCCCTGCATTTCTGAGAGAGCTCTGAAATAGCTGCAGAGTTCCCAGTTGCTCTGACTTCCTCCCAGTGTTCTGTTATACTTGTTCTGTAGTACCAGAGAGGTGTTCTTGGGCTTCTGTGCTGCTGGAGAGCTGTGTGCCTCTCACCCTGGGAATTACAGACACTTGCATGTCCTTGTCACCTTTTTTCATCTCCTTGGAGCCAGTTTCTCTGGTTGTAAGTCTTCCTTCCCAGCAGTCATACTGAAATCTTTGCAATATGTGGGAATTTCTGTAGAATTTCTCAAGAGAGTTGGTCAAATCTATTTCCTTGCTGTGCCATCAGTTGCCTAAAGCTGTATTATTGAACAACCAGACCTCTGGGTGCTGTTTTGGTAGCTGAGGGACCTCCAGGATTCCTGGAGCCTCACAGATGCGCAGATATTTAAACATCTGAGGCTTTGTTTTGCTCCAGCTGGGAGTTGCACACCTGGTAATGTGTGCTGCTGAAGCTTGTGCTCATTTTATTCTCCCCCAGGAAATGCAGGTCTGCTGTCAGCTCTGCCTCTCACCAAGTGACCAGGCAGGGTTAAAAAAGAACTCACAGGATAAGCAGGGACTGTGGAGAAGCTTCACTAACCCAAGAAAGGGACCTTCATTATTACTACTATTATTATTATGAATTTGCTGAATTAATTTCCTTCCTTTTCTTTGTCTCTGTGGTTGTTCAGGGTGATATTTGCAATGTAAGGCTTTGGAGCATGGCCTTGGAGTGTCTCTTGTTCCATGGTTAGTGCACCATGACAGCAGGGGGAGATGAAAGGAATAGCATTGCTGGGATTTCTTTCTTATTAAAAGTGCTTCTTTTGAAGAGTGTGGGAGCAGCTCTGGTTTTAGGTTATCGCACTCAGCCAGCAGACCTATTTTCCCATCTCCCCCAGCCTATCTTAAGCTTGTAGGGATCCCAGTTTATACAATTCTCTACTGGGCTTTCTGTTATCTCCTTCTCTCAACTGACAATTTCCCTGTCCAAACATAAACCAGGCTATCTTGCTTTTCCCTCCTTTTTCTCTATTGCATTAAAAAATAGCTTTGAAAGTCCACTGTTATGACTCTAATATTGGCTACACATACATTTGTTTTCCTGCCTCGAGCCCAGATCAAGGTCTGCACACTGGGACCACCCTTCTTGTGGGTGAACATGCCCAGTTCTGCATCTCAGCTCAGGCTGTTTGTGTGTTATCAGCAGTACCTTGCCATTTTCAAATGCCACTTTTCTCAATCTGCCAAAATACCATTTTCTGAATAACTTTTCTTCAAGTCTGCTTGTTCTCTCTAGGCTTGAACCTACCCGGTATTGCTAGACACGGAGTTGGAAATAAATAATTTCTCTTTTGAAGGGTGTATTTGTGAAAATATAACAGCAGTCAACTACGGTATCATCACAAGGTCATGGCTGACAAAATTTCAGTGGAGGATGTAAACATATGACCTATTCTAAAGTAGGTTAAAAAATACTCCTTTTTAGTGTTGTAGATTTTAATTTTCTAAGTTTCTTTTCCCTTGAAATATTTATATTTATGTCATATCCATGGCTTTATATTCAGTGTGTTTTCTGTGGTCATTAATAAGCCTGCAGCTGAAACCCTGTGAGTAAAATAAAAGAACCTACAAAAATTGAGCTCAGTGATTTACTAACATACAAAGTAAATAATTTTTCAACATTGTAATGTTCAATCCTACAAACATGGATTGCAATCTCTTTTTTAGGCATCTAAATCAGAAATGAGAGTAAAAGACAGTTAAATATACATAGGCTCTTGTATTTTCTAAAAGTTTGAAATATCCACAAAGAGGCAGCATTGCCTGGGTGCTGTGGCAAAGGAAGATGACTTCAGTAGTCATTGTGATTATTATTTCTGGAATGAAGAATTGGTATTCCATCTTGTTGAAAAACCTTATACCCTTTTTTTGGTCAGAAAATCATGTGCAAAGAAACAAGGTGGTTAGAACAAGAGCTGCTGCTTTGTAGAGTACAGAGCTGAGACCCTGGGTAAAGTGGTGGTGGGTGGCTGAATTCCTGTGGGGAGGTGGGCATGGAAACCTCAGCCCAAAGCCCTGGGGCAATGCCGAGGTTAAGGTTCTTCAGTGTCTCTCTGAGCTTTTACACTGCTGCCTTTTGGTTATTTGGGGGTTTCACAAACACAGTGTAGTTTTTCAGTGGTTTTTTTTAGCTGTCAGAATTCCTGACTCAGACTTTTGATTGCTTTTTCTGCAAGTTCAGTTCTGTGGAATGTACTTGATGAACTTGGAGCAATCAGAAGTTAGACTGGGAAAGGTGTTGGGCTACAGAAACCTCCTCTGTCGCTGTCCAGTGCTGTGCTTTTGGCTCACAGTCACAAACCCTGGAGTGCTCCATATTCAGGATATCAGAATTGCTGCCTCTGTTGAAATACAGACAGCTATTATCACTCTTAGTGCTCTAGTTGTCTCCTTCTACCCTGTACTGTTTAAATATTTGGTTTGCATATTCTCAATGTTAAAGTAAGTTCTTATACCTTTACAGAATTGAGGATGAATTACCCATTATTGTTTCCTAGTCAAATTTAGACTCTGAAAAATGATTCATGATCTTAACTAGTTTCATATATAAAGAAATCAACTGTTTATCAGAAGCTGCCTCTACTCTTGCGGAGTTCCCCTTTCACTTTGAAATTTCTGACAAGCAGCAGTCAGTGGCTGATGAAGTATTTGCCATGAATGGCATCTGAGAATTCTGTTATTTTTGCTTTTGAGGGTGCCAGATGGGAATTATGTAAAGTAAAGTTAGCTGGAGCCTTCAGAGGACATGCACATTTGGGGAGATAATTTTGCAAGTGCTCTCTTGTTCTTGTTGTTTTTTGTTCCTTCAGCACTGCAGGAGGTCTGAGGACAGGAGAGATCACTGTCCTTCATCTGCTCCTTGGTCCTCCAGAGCCTGGGATAATTCTGATATGGGCTGAAAGGGTTTTTTGAACCTTTATCCATTAATTACACGTGAGATGTTTGCACTGTGGAGAGGCCAGCAGAGGCAATATTTAGTGGAGCAGCTCTGCTGCAGAATCTCAGTGCTCATCTGGTGCCAAATCCTATCCTGGGTCTGCTCTTCTGAAGCTTCTTCAGATCTCCTGAACATCAGCTTCACCATGGCTTTACTGGATCATTATACCCCGTTAAGAAATGGAAAAAAAAAAAAAAAAAGTTGTTGGTGACTATCTGATGTGATTTACTCAATATTATCCTTTGATTATTGTCACATAACTTTGTGGAATATATTTCTCTGACTGCATCATTAATATCATTAGGCTCAGTCAGAATGATTCCAGTGTAAAAGGATGATGTTCAATGTTTTTGTTGTAAAGTTAGCCACAGCTTTAGGTGTTCTTTTGAACTTGTTAGAAGGAATGATGAAATTGCATGGTTAATCAGTTTAAGCAGTGAAAAATTAACTAGCAGCAAAAAGGAATATTTTTTATTTGGTGGGAATTTAAAGCTACAGAAACAAGGAAACAAAACTGGCAGCAGATCTCAGATTAATTTACCTCAAAGTTCTTTATTATTGATCAGTTTTGAGGCAGTTTTTACCAATTATGACTGCAACTCCACATCATTCCAGGGATTCCAAAGGGAAATAACTGTCTTTATCAGGATTCCTTCAGTGAACATTGCTCACCCTAACAACTTGCTGAAGCTATTTTTACTTTTGCATTTAGGGCATTTCTTGTATGACATAATGGATTGTGGAAGGGAGAGCTTGTGTGACTCAGATGTTTTAAGGACAGCCTTTATATACAAAACTGTCATGTTGAAACACAGAATGGGAAGGAAGACTTTTAAAAGCAGTGACTAAAAAAAGCCTCTTTTCCTAATTTTGTACTAATACACCTGTAATCCTTCTAAAAATCGGAAATTATAACAAATTACCTTATAAATTCATTTAATATTTTCAATTTTGATGAAAATATGCTTCGTTCTATCCACTTAAAGGGATTTTAGGATTCTTTCAGGCTTCAGTGAGTGCTGAAAAGCAGTTAATTATCTTTGTGTTTAAGGATGCATGTTTTACAGAACAGCAGCTCTGTTTTAGTGGAAGATACTATTGTAATTCTTTAGTTTCTGTTCAGCTAGGATAAAACATAACAGTATTTTTCTTTTTCCTTCAGAAGAGTGAATATAATGATTGTCTTCCAGAGGATTACTTGTGTTTTCACTTGGTGGATGCATGGCCCTACCCGAGTGCCTTAGTACTGTTCTGAATGAATTTATAAAACTATCACTGTCTCTTTTAAAACAGTGAGTTAAAATATGTTTTGAAAAATACTCTTCCTTGCTTATGGAGAGAAAATGTAAACATTTGGCCTTACTGTAGCAAGGAATCTGGACCTTAATCTGCCAGATGTACAACACACTTTCACGTTAATTCCTTGAGTTTTGGGGCAGCACTGAAATCAGCACCTGGCAGTGATCCCTGTGATAAAATAACCCAGCACTGCTGTGGAATCTCCATTTCCTCTTGGAATACAGTGATTGCACCATGTGAGATGGAACTCTCATTATCACTTCAGTTTTACTGATAATTGTATCCCTGAAGTTTGCCTTAAGAGCAAGAAGAAATGCAAAGTTTAGGAGTGTGGCTGTTCGCAGAGTTTGTAATTTGATGCACTTGTATAAATGAAATATGAGGCTGGTTAAATTGCAGGAATCCATCTAAGAAAAATTCAGGTTGTAATTTGTTTTGCTTTGGTTTTTTTCCTGGTTTTTTTTCTGGTCTCCTTTTTCGTTTTGTTTTGTTTTATTTTGTTTTGTGCTTTTTGAGGGGTGAGGGTTTTTGTTCGTTTATTTGTTTTGGGGGGTTTGTTTTGTTTTGGTTTTTTGGTTTGTTTCTACTTTTTTGGAGTCCTGGATAGAAAAGTTTCAGCCTGTTGTTATAATGTTTACATTATAACAGCAATTCTTTCTCCTCATTCTAATCAATGATTACTTTATTATTGCTATTATTATTGCACTACTGCTACCACCACCACCCCACAAAATCCTTGCAATTGATAAGGAATAAGAAACCACTTTATGGGCACATTGTTTACTGAGCTGATGTACTGCATATTAGTTGAGGCACAATTATTTTAATAGATCCACTCCTACCCCCCTTCACCTTGGCAAAGAGTATTGGATTTTCCAGTTCAGTGAGTATCTGGTTGTTATCATTCATGTGCTCTATTGCAGTTATTGTTAATGGTTATATGAACAGCAAAATAGGAAGCATATATCACCTGTCAGCCTGTGTTCTCTAGGCCCATCTTGGGTTAAATTATACTAGGATTAAGAGCAGAAGCTGCTAAAATTCAGGTTCCATGAAGAAATTGTGGATTTTTTTTGCCCTTCTAAGGTTTAGGATTTGTGTTCAGTCTTTAAGGAAAAAGTATCAGTATATTAGGATCATAAATTCTGAATTGGTCTTGCCAAAAAGTAATTTAGAAAATTTACCAGATCAAATAAAAAGTGTGTTAACCTGGTTTATAGAGAAAGAGGGAGAAATACATTTTTCTGCTCTAATGTGACTCTAACAACTTTCTAGTTTAAGGGAAATGTGTGCAGTTACACTTACCATGGAGTGAAAATAATTCACCAAAGCAATGTTCTGAGTTCAGGAGCAGTGCCATTTGTGTTCCTTAAAAAAATGGGCTTTATGTAGTCAGTTCTTTAGCTTTGAAATTGATCTCCTGTCACTATCTTACTTTGTTTTAAATTGTGCAGCTTAGATACTATCCTGTATTCATGCTTGGGTAACTTGATTGAACTGGAAGAAAAACTTTATCAAAAGCACACACTTGTGTATTTTAGCCTATAAGATAAAGAGTACAGAGAGAAAATGTAATGTGGGGGTAGCAGGTGGGGGTGATCACATCTCTGATGTAGGTTTATCCCTCAGATTCTTTTGGCCATGCTGAATTGGCATTTCTTAATATGAAATTCTTCATTTTGTACAGATTTTTTTTTTTTATTTAAGCAATGCCACAGATTTGGTGAGATAATATTTTAAATGGAATTTTGAAATAAGTATGGCAGTCTTTTTCCTGGGTCAGCACATCACCTACTTCATTAATTAAACTGGAACATTCACATTTTATCAAGTGTCATATAGTTGAAGGTTACAGGATTGAGGATGAAGGATTCTCCTTAGGATTGAGAAAAATGTGTTGGTGTGAATTCTAACATTTGAGAGAGACCTCTGATGCATTTTAAACACTGCTCTAGTTACTCAGTTTTCACTGGTGAAACAAACTATTGACGTCCAATCAACTGTTGATGAACAAACTCAAACCGAACAAAAGGGTGTGTTTTTCAATATTATATGTAATTACACTGTGGGATTGCCATGAGATATTTCAGAGGCCAGAAAGATGAGGAGTTTCTGAAAGAGTGGATGAGTTAGTGAGATGAAATCTCCTGGTTATGAAATGGCAAAGGAGCCCTTACCCTGCTCGGGTAAATCAGTCCTTGCCCTGCCCAGGTAAATCAGTAATTACCCTACTCAGGTAAATCAGTCCTTGCCCTGCCCAGGTAAATCAGTAATTACCCTACTCAGGTAAATCAGTCCTTGCCCTGCCCAGGTAAATCAGTCCTTATTCCCTTTGGAATGGTCCAGAGGCTGCAGCCTCAGTGCTGAGGCTCAGCTCGTGGCTGGTGCATTTAAGGAGAAAAGCTTTGTGTTTGTGCAGGGGGGACAGTGAGGGTTATGGAAGTACTCTGGAGGTTTTAGTCCTGCGCAGCTCCTAAAAGTCAACAGTGTGATGCTTGATGCTTTATTTCTACTGGATTTTTCTGCTGGGAATAGATGATTTAAGATGTCTGGTGAATGAGAAATTGCAGATTATGAGACTAATAAAGATAAAACACTTTGAAAAATGCATTTTGATGGCTACTTTTTTCCTTTCATTTCTCTACTAGTTTAAGAAAAGGAGGAGGAAACTGGTTTTCTTAATTCTTTGATTGATCCAGATCTGTTTACTAACTTCTTGTTATGCTGTTTTAAGATTACCTGGCACCTCTCTCTCCCAAATGCCATAGCTCATTTTTGCATTCATCTTTCATACATACCTATGTGGGAAAAACATTTGCCAGTCTGAATATACAGTGAAAGCAGTTTTAAAGAAAATGCAGGAACTGTTCCATTTCAGTTATATACTGAAATGTCCTGACATACTGCACAATACTACACAGAGATATTTATTATCTGCACTCCAATTAAAAATACTGCGTTGGTTTGTTAGGCATTTAAAAGTATTTACTACAACTAAGGAATCAATATTCCTTATTTAAAAAGAAGGCTAATTCCTCAGCGCATGTGGATCTATACACAAAACCACAAAATCTATGTGCACAATAGAAGAAAGGGGTTTAGGGGCGTGTAGGGGCCGTGTGGTGTTACGGTTTGTTTGATGGGGGGAGGTTGGTTGGCTTTGGTTTGTTTCTTTTCTACATCTCTTGACCAGCACTGAGACAGAGTTGGGCTTTTGCAAGAAGCTGCCAGGTCAGTGATGCTTGGCTCGTCACTTTAGTGCTGCTGTAGAGGGCAAAGCATGTGTGTGGGGGGAAAGAGCCAGGAAAAGGTGCCGGAGGAGCAGCGCGCCGTGTGTTTGCTGGCTGCAGAACTCCAGGATGTGCTGCTGAGACACCTGAGTGGAACCCAAGTTGTGAGCTGCAGCCCTGGGAGCAGAGCACGTGCCGGGGGTGCTGAGAGCTGGGCATTTGGGAGCAGAACCATGTCCGTGCCTCTGACATCTGGCTGTTTTCCTTGGCAGGCCTCCCTGCTGGGCTGGCTGAGCTCTCTCTGTGCCAGGGGAATGGCTGTGGGGCACTGGCTCTGCTGTGAGTGTCTTTTTAGCTGTGTGCTTCTGAAAATGTTTGGGAAACCAAAGGGTTCTGCTGTCTTCATGACAGCACAGCTTGGCAGATGTTTCAAAGCAAACTGGGCTTGTTTACCCTGCACTGGGCATGGAAGAAGAAATAGCATCTCAGTCACTCTCTCCTTGCCAACAAGAACAAAAAACTGACTCTTGGTCGATAAGGAAACTTCTCAAAGCTAAATTATATCAACTTGCTGCCCGAGGCTCCAGTCCAATTCTTTATTTCCCCTGGATGTTGAAGCAATAGCTGTCATCATCAGAGCTCCTTTTGAGTTTGCTGTGATGGGAGCAGTCCTTTGGATGCAGTGTTCACTCATGCCTTTGTTTCTGCACTCTTATTAGTGGGATGACACAGTGCTGGGCCAGGAGGCTGAAATAATTTCCAGTGTATGAAGCACTGATAATTTGTGGCCTGACTACTCGTGATTTTGAGAATAGGTAGGAACTGAAACATTTTAAGTTTGTGATGGCTGTGGGTTAACCCCAGTAGGCAGCAAAACCCCACTCACTCCCCCTCAGCGAGGCAGAAGTGAGAACGTTTGTGGGTTGTTTATTAAGGGAAGTCTTGAGTCCAACGTGAAATTCTGCTTCACTTTCTAACTCAAGAAAGCGTAGTAAATACATAGCCAGCTTATTGGGAATGTAACAGTTTTGCTGCACAGAAACAGCCATATTTGTGAAAACATAATAAAAGCATGAAACTCGACTTGTTGTGATAATCAAAACTGTAGTGTAATATCAAAGAGCAAATAGATGTTTACAGAGCCCTAATTTTCCAGGGCACTTCTGCAGTCATCACACATCTTCTGTCATTAAACAATTCCTGTCCTGTCACTTTGTAAGCTTGAAAAATCACTATTTTATTTAAAATTTATGCTTTTTATCACTACATAGCCCAAAATGACTGAACTCCATTTAAAAGTTCAACAAAAATCCTCTTCCGCCTTGAAGGAACTTATTTTGTGAAAATTGGACTTAAGTGAAATAGTTTTATTACTGATTTATATCCTGTGCCCACACAGTTGCCTCTCAGTAAACACAGGCTCCTTCCTGGCAGCCACTTCAGCATCTTCACTTCACAGAGCGAATCCTCCTCCTCTCAGCATCCTCACCTCCCTTTGGGGTCTTTGATCAGCTGGAGTAGGGCAAGACTTTGCAAGTGATGTTCTTCTGTCTTTTCCTCAGGCACTCATTTATGAAAAGTACAGGAATATCTTTGAGCTTCTATTTATTTCTCTGTCAAATACGGCAAAACTTAGTAAAGATATTCTAAAGGTTTTGAGGTGTCTGAGGTATGAAGCAATTTTATGTGCTTGCTTCCTGTAGGAAACCTGACTGAAAAAAGATAGATTCCTTCAGGAATTGTGTTGTGCCCTTGTGCTGTTGTTAATTTGAAAACATAACCTGACAAACTAGGTTTCTTTCTCTAAAAGTTGCATCTGTTCTCTGGGTATCTAGTGCCAGTTGTCACCTTACCCAGCTCCTGCTTGCAATTCCAGGAGTGAAATTAAACATGGAATTACAGAAACTATGTAAAATAAAGTATATGCATCCTAAAGCCAAAATCTCATTCAGGGCCATACTACTACCGATAATTATTTCTGCTCACACAGTCTGTGGCCGTGCTGAAATCACACCAGCAGCTTTCTCAGCTCCTTGCATTTATCAGGAATATCTACTGACCACCTAGATTTCAGTGATTTCAAACATATGACTATTTATGTGGCTGTTGGTCCACCTGACACCTAAGGCAATTTTATTAGATAAATAAAGTTCAGTTTAAAAATCCAGTTTCAACAGTTTAAAACTGTTACCATTTACAGTTCTGGAAATTCCTTTCCCTGAAAGTAGAGGGACATATGGAAAAGGAATTTCAGATTTGACCTGTAGGTCAAAATGATGTTGCATTTAGGAATCTTAAGTGGTTTTGTACTGTCCAAAGTAACAACTTTACCAAATGGCAGTTTCTGTTGCTGGCTTTGCAAATGACATATTTACTAGCCCAAAATTAAGTCTTAACCTGATCTATGCTTCAAAAGCCAGTATTTACAGCTTGATACTGCTACATGGCTGATTCCCACCTTAAAATTACATCTGTATCTTCCAGAAATGCTGCCTGTTTGATGTGTGGTTTTGGGATATCTCAGGAGGAAGGTGGAGGTTTTACCCTCAGGTACCTTTGCATCACTGGGCTAATGAAACATCTGTTTGGAGAGAGGAGGGGAGTGTGAGGCACGAGGATTCTGTGCTGGACAGACGTGTCTGTGCATCTCTGAGTGTTTGGAGAGCATTAAGGAAAGGACAAGTAGCTCCTGAAGGTGAGAGAAGGAAAAGAAAGAGGAGTGTGAATGTTTTATATACTCCAGTCCATAAAGCTCCAGCAGCAGCAGTACCTGTTCCCTCAAACCTGTTCCCTCTTTATTTAGGAAAAAGTCAAAGCTTTCCTTGGGGAAAAGGAAAGTTGGAACCTTGGGTCTCAGTTTTAAATAGATCTACATTTTGGGGAAAAGGAAAGTTGGAACCTTGGGTCTCAGTTTTAAAAAGATCTACATTAAAAAAAAAAAGTTTTAACTGTCGATAGTCTGAAAAGTGTAAAAGAGCATAAGCAATGGGCTGGAAGCAGAAGAAAGCAGAAAGCAGAGCTGGAGCTCACTGGCACAGCCGGGCGGTGGGTGGCTGTGTGGGAGGGCACACACACACGAGTACCTTCAAATCTCTATTAAAAATACAGCATTATTTTTGTAAGCAGTCATTTTTTTATTATAAAATTTGTCAGTTTAGTTTCCAAGAGTCTTGCAAACCTTCCTCTTACAGTCTACTTTAATCTAGAAACAAGAGAAGAAAACTCCCTAAAATCTGGAGAATTTGATTTTGAATCTGTGCTCAGATAGGTTGTTTCCTCTTTGACTCTACTCAAAGTGCCCCAAGGTTGCCCTGAGGCTTCAGAAATAGGTGCAGATGGCCCAATTTTCTCCTGGTTTGAGCTTGTACACAGAAACCTCTTGGTCCACAAATGTTAGTCGATAGAGATGAAACTATTTCTTTCAAAATATATGAAGCTCCTCTCCTACATCTTTGACATTGCAGCTGTTGAAGCCATTCAAATCCTTGAATTGGTTTGTTAATTTGATGAGGCTTCTGCTTCTCTGAGTTGCTGGGGACAAAGTTAGTGAAGACTTGAATGTCACATTCTAAGGTTTCATTTTTCACTTATTTTCTTCTTCAGTAAGTATTACTGTGTGGTTAATTTGTTCTCTGGGATGGATGAAATAGAACTAATATGAAATTCAAATGAATTCTTCTGCTGGCAGCCTGTTTGTTAGCAGCAATAATGAAACATAATGGCCAATGGATAGAGAAATACATTAAGTATTTTTCTCAATAATTCAGGGGTTTGAGATATTTAACAGTCAATAAAAATATCCAGAAGAATCAATAATCTAGAATTTGACAGCGTACTTTTTAATTTTATATAGATGTGTGTATGTATATATATTCTTATTTTGTGTGAGATCATGTTACCTTTTTAAATGCTTTCGTTATTAAGGAGTCCATTTCAGCTGTAGAAATTAAATTTAAAAAAAAAAAAAAGCCCCAAACTATGCAAACCACCTTTAATCTCTAAACTACTGGCTGTTTCATGAAAAACACCTGACCAGCAATCGGTTTATCTCTCACGGGAGGCTGAGCAGGATTTTACAAGGTTATTTGCTTCCACCTACTGCTCATCCTCGATATTACAGAGGAGCCCAGCCGGGGAGCACTGGGATCATTGGAATTGCAGAGGCTCATCCTTCCTCCCCTGGCTGTGGCAGTGCAGTGTGTGCGCAGGAATTCGGTCTGCCTTTCCCTCCGCCTGACGGTCACCTGGGGAAAGGAAATATGCTGGAAGTTCAGATCACTTTTCTAAAGTTTCTGCTTTCTTGTGGTTGCCTGGGAGGTTTCTGGCAGTCTGTGTTGGGATGACAGGGCACAGAGGAAGGAATTAGGGCTGGGATGGCAGGGAGAGAGCGAACTGCAGTGTGTGATAAAGTCAGGGCACTCAGGGCATGGGGGTGTTAGCAGCACCAATGGGTACCTCAGGGTAGTGATTTCACTGCTCCTGCTTGCAATTCCAGGAGTGAAATTAAACATGGAATTACAGAAACTATGTAAAATAAAGTATATGCGGATTTCTACTGCATCCTAAAGCCAAAATCTCATTCAGGGCCATACTACTACCAATAATTATTTCTGCTTTCTATAGCTTTCACTTCTCTCTGTTCAGTAACATTTTTATACTGCTACTGTTGATGAAGGTGGTAGATTTGTTCCCCGGTGTGTTAAACTTGAAAAATCCCAGCCCTTAAGCTTGTTCTTGTCCTGCATTGCTCCTGATGTCCTGCAGAAAACCTTGCTTTGTTTCCCTGTTGCTGCCACCAAACAAAACAGACCAAAAAGAACCTTTATATAAAACATGGAGCTCTTAATATGTTTGTAATAATATTATTTAATTGGCTGTTAAACAGTAACAGACACATAGAGGAAAAAAAGGAATTGTGTTGGTTTTAAACTGAAATGGATGAGAGGGTTTTCTATTTCATTCTGTCTTTTCCATGAAACAACCTGTGAAATATTCTATCATTATTTGGTTTGCCTAAAATAATTCTTCAAAAGGAACATGTTTTCTGAGTTTTTCCTTTTTATTTTGTGATGTAACAACATTAAAGAAGGTGCCTGATACATTGTTCAGATCTCTAGGATTTTACAACTGCTTTTCAGCAATGGTGCTTCTCCATCTCAAATAATTCATAGAGCTGGGAAATTTGCAATACACATATGAAGTGACAGCACTTTGTCATTTTGCACTTAGGGAAAGTAGCACAGATGTCTCCCAGAGAACATTCTCATTTCTTCCCTTCTTGCTCTGAGATTGACAGATGATTCATTTTGATGGTTTTTAAAGCTTAGGGTCTGTGAACATTTTTTCTTTAAAAGAGGTCTCTCTAGGATGCAGACATATACTCAAATATTTATATTTAAACACGGATTTGATTAAGTCAGTAGCTTCACTGGTTTAAAGAATTACATCACTAATTGCTTCGGAAAATTAATTGGTTATTATCTTGCCCTTGTACAGAAGTCTGAATCCAGGTGTGTAGTCTTGAAGACATACAGCTATTTCTTTTAAATCTGACTACATAATTTCAAAGATAACACATTCTTGCAGTGAGCCTGAACCCGTGCAGATGTGGTTTTCACTGCTAGAGATGCAGTGGTTAATTTATAAAGATTCACTTTCCATATCTTTAGACAGATAGCCAAACACTAGGGGATGAAATACTTGTCTAATGTTCAGGGATAAAACACAGAGCAGAAATGCTGAAATTTGCCATTCAGCCTGAACCTTTTCCTGGGGCTGGTCTCATTTCCAGGTCAGGTCTGGGCTCCAGGTGAGGTCTCATTTCCAGGTGAGGTCTGGGCTCCAGGTGAGGTCTGGGCTCCAGGTGAGGTCTCAGCTCCAGGTGAGGCTCGTTGTCTCGTTAACTCCTGACTGAGCAGGGGAGGCTCTACTGGGCTGCCCCCCGGCTGGGGCTGGGGCTGCTCTGGTGCCTCTCTTTGCTGCTCCAGACAACCATGGTGGATCAGCTGTGCTGGGAGGAAGCTGAGTTTTGTTTCATCCAGGTAGAACTGCATTTTTAATTGAGTAATGAATGCTTGTGAACTTGGGCCTCTTAGAAATTGCTTTTAATGGGAAAGGGCAGTGGTGAAGTAGCAAACTGCATTGTTCCATGGGCAGCAGAAGGGACCAGAGTGCTGTTGGGCCTTCAGGTATATCCATCATGCTGAGAGCCTGTAATAGCCATGACTACAGTCTGAGAGCAGCTACTTTGTTCTGCTTTCAGTTAATTTAGGTCAGTGTGAGAGACAGAGCCACTCCTGTCCTTGGTAATATGGAAAGAGATGATTCATTTTTGATTAACCAATAAATATGTTAAAGAACATTACACTCTTTCCAAAAGATGACTTAGGGCACAGCTAGGACATGAAGGCGCTGGTGCTAATGGAGTTTGAATTCATTCCCCTGAGGGAGAAGGCTTTTTGAAAAGCTCAGGTTTTTTCCCTCCCCAAAAAGAAGCAAGTGTAAATATCCAAACAGGCTCAGGAAGTCAGCCTGTAGGCAGAGAGAGTATTTCCTTCTCCTCCATGTGGGAGACATGGGGAGAGACTGTCTGGCTGCCAGAAAGGCACACTTGAAAGAAAATTTTTGAGTGTTGTATTCCCCAAACTGCAGTCTGGTTCCTTATGAAAAGTGATGGAATAAAAAGAGTATTAGAGGTGATGATTCATGTATTAGACTGGCTAGAATAACAAATGGTTTTTTGCTGTTTAAGAAATGACACAATATGCCTTATGAAACTATCTTTAATATAATTTGCTGTGAATTCAAGTATTTTTTTCCAGGAAACCTTGCTTCATCTTACTTGGTTAAATGGTTTAATTTTTTAAAATATTTTATAGATGTAGGTAGGAAGTCTTTGGCTTTGAAGTAAAACCAGCCCTTCATTTAAGATGAATAGACATGCTGTTGAAGAAACAGAAATTCTTCTTTTTACATTTGTTTTCATTTTTAATAGGAGCTGCTATTTGCTGTCAGCATTTGAATTTATGTGCAAGTAACTAACCAATAATTTGATATCTGATTAGAGTAGTTCCAGCTTTGGTGAGAGGTTGGGGAAGTACTTTTCACGAAAAATGTCCCTGAGCCATATGTTATTCTTTCCCCAATAGAAATCTCTAAAAACTGCAATAGTTAAGCAAAATTAGCTTCCAAGAATCTCCTCACTAGAAAAGTAAAGATGAAAAAAAATTAGTAGGTCTCTTGTCTACAGTTTAGTGATTTTAATTGTATTTGGCTTACTCAGTTTCCAGTAATAACTTGCTGTAAAAAGGGTGGCTGGGAAGCAATAAATGATTTTGGAGTGTAATTTTTGTGATAACAATTATCCCTGCATGTCTTCAGCACAAAAATCCGTAGGCTCAATGAGTCAAAATACTTTAGGAATAAAAGGACCATGTGTTGGGTGTCATTAGGTTTGAGGTCATTTGTGTCACTCCTGAAGAAAACACGTCCAAGATACCCACACGTGTACAAGCCTGTGCACACACACGTTTCCATGTTTATCATAAACAGAGGCTTTGCTGTTCTTGCACATTGCAATGAGATTCAGACGCAAATCTCTATCAACTCCTAGCTAGCACAGATAAGAGACAGAAGGTTGAGCAGTTTCTCCTCTTTAGCTTACCTTTATATTTGTTTCAGTTTCCATCATTTCTTTATTAAGAAAAAAAAAAAAAAGAGTGAGCAACAAATAGATTTTCCTCAAGATGGAAACAAAAATTAAAATTTATACTAACAAATCATATTTTTTCCTGAGAGCTGGCTACACCATATTGAAATAGGTTTGGGTGGGGTTTTTTTGTGTGTTCATTCAATCCTCCCTTTAAATTTATGTCTGTAGTAGAGTTTATTAAACTTCACCTCAATGCACAATACTGGACATTGTGTATTCAAATAACTGTGTGTACAAAAATAACAGTTCTTCAGCCTGAGTTACTCCCCCAGT
Source organism: Pyrgilauda ruficollis (assembly GCF_017590135.1). Taxonomy (NCBI): domain Eukaryota; kingdom Metazoa; phylum Chordata; class Aves; order Passeriformes; family Passeridae; genus Pyrgilauda; species Pyrgilauda ruficollis. The sequence continues at coordinate 11,172,135 of NW_024514764.1, read as the reverse complement.
GCTGGTCAGTGTGCTTTGTGACATGGGCTTCTCTGTTTGTGCTTTCAGGACACTAAAGCAGAGTGCAGTTCTGGTGTAGAAACTGAGGACAGAAAAGTAAGTGGCTTGTTTTAATGTGATTTCTCAGGCAACTCTAGTAGCTGGGATTTTCTCTGGTTGTTGTTTGTTTTGGTTTTTGGTTTTTTTTTTAATTAAACCATGTGAAATTATTTTATGGTTCTTTACATGTGTATGTGTTCATAATTTCAGTGGGGGCAAAAGAGTCTTACTCTATTGAAAATACCTGATAGAAATTTGAATAACTGTTTTTATAGGAGAGGAAGGGAATTATAGTCTTAATCTCTTTATGCTATAAGAAGTTTACAAGGCAGTTGCACTTTCTATTCTTGATTTTCATTATTAACAAAGTGATTGTGTGTCTTTCATGATAAAGTTGGCATACCATGTTGTTAAATATTTGTAAGACGGCAAGATTGCTTTTTCTTGCTTTAGAAGTAGTACCTTTGAAAAATATATATATTTCTTTTTTTCATTTTAGAGGGTTGATTAAAACAAATGTTTCCAGTTTTATTTTCTGTGGACAAATATAAACCAGATACAAAATACATTTTCAGTTGTGTTCTTCACCCTACTCATGGTAAAAACTAATCAAGAAACAAAGGCTTCACAACGAAGCCTTCAGCTTAAAAAAAAATAAATTGTCAGACATAAATATCAGTCCAGTTTTAAAGAGAGTAACATGTTTTGTTTGAAAATCTGTTGCTACTGAAATTTGAAAATCTGGATGACTAGATCTGTGCAGGGTATTTCTATGTGGAATAGTAACTGAGTTTGGGGAAGTGTTGAGCACATGACAAGTGATTTAAAGTCTCTAACTCCAGCTGGTCCTCACTCTGTCCCACTGAGGCTGCAGGTTCTGAGCATCAGCTTCGATCAAACTCTCCAGGTGCTTCCATTTAGGTTCATGTTGCTTTAAATTGTGCTAAAATCCAGGCTGGGACCTTACTTCTAAACACCAAGTTTTGACTTTTTTTAGTGTTGGTAGCAACTACTAAAACTGCCCAAGCCAGAATTTCTTTCTGCAGTGTGAATTATGGGAAAAGGTGTCAGGAGCCTGACAAGATTTGAACAACAATTTATTCAAGTGTTGTATTTCTTCTTCCTTGTAGTGCAACTTTAATCTAGCTGTTGCCAGTAAACTGTGGGTTTTTTTCCTGGTTTATGATGCCATGGTTTGTACCTCAGAGGAATTTCAGGAGATGTCTGAGACCTTCTCTTGTGACTCACAGGGACTGCCCTGAGCTGGGGTGGATTCCACCTTCAGTGACTCAGGATATCCAGCTTGCACATCCAGAGACTGCATTTAGCAGAAAGGATTGTCTAGAAAACCCCTGGATTTTTCTTCTTCCTTTTGTTATTTTGTGGGAGCACTCTGAAAGAGCAGGAATGTGATAAACACCTGTTGTTGCAGGATCTGTTTCATTTTTTCTCTGTGTTTGGTCCCAAAATTGCAGCTTCCACCAAGTTTAAGTGGCAGTTGTTCTTTCCAGTCCAGGGAGGGAGTTACCAGTGATAATCAAATACAGATCCATCAGTCTTGGTTAATACTAATGAATTGTTGCATGTTTGTTGAAAGCATCAATTAAGAATGTAACGTAATTCATAAACCTGAAACATTGTAAATAAATATTTTTATTTCATTGAACTTGAAATCAAGACAAACTACTGCAATTAGGGCATGCATCATTAGTATCTAATAATTTGCACTTCCATAATGAAATATACTACTAATGAACTATATCATTAGTAATTAATGGGAAATTTTCCCATTTAACCACAAAATACAAACCTGCAAGGTGCCTTTTCTTGTGTTTTTTTTCCTGAAGTTTTCTAATCTATAACTTCTGAAGTAGAAATTTATGTAACCATGACTAAAGCATTGCCTGCAGGCAAACTCAAATTTAATAACGGTACTTATTATTTTGAAATCTATTATTCTGTAAATTCCAAAATAGCAGTTAATTATCGCAACCACTTCATCACTGTGATCTGCCTCTCCTTTCATTGTCTTCAACTGACCTTTCCGTGTAAGATTTTTATTTATTTCCTGCAAGGCTAAAAGCTCCCAGGTTTGAGAATACCAGGTGACAAGCAATGCACATTCTGCTCTCTCTGGCCTGGATAATTATGAATTACTTAATTGCCTTTACCTTTCCCAGCAGAAGACCCATAAGTGCATGTACAACTAATTTCCTACTTAATGAAGACTTTTTTCTGCATTTGACACTCCCAGGCTTTCTTGTTTTGATCTCCCACCACCATTCTGAACATCACAATATTGGATGTTTAATGACTCACGCGATCACAGAAATGGCTCAGCTTTGCTTCTCACAGAAACCTATCTACAAAAGTGACCCTTAAATTGCCACAGGAAAAAACCTGTTAAAAACATGCCACGTGTGATTTTTGTAAAAAATCCATGGATATCTGCAGCTAGCCATGTGATGTTTGGGAATTCGGGCTATGAATCCCAAGCCTGTGTGATGTTCTGCTACTGCAAGGCTGATGGCAGATGGTCAGGTTGCTTTTCCTTTTACCCATGTTTTCTGGTATAACTCTGTGTGTTGGGCACAAACAAAATGGTTCTGGATTAAGAAGGATATTGGTCATTTTGCCAAGAGGGAGAACACGTGGATTCCTTTGAAATCCTTTCATTTGATATAACCAAACCACTTTCTGTCTCTAAGAAGGCTTCTAATGTGTGCAGCCTTTTTGTTGGTGTTGCCCTTACACAGCTCCATCATCTCCCATTACCTGAAAAACCTGCCTTGTTTTTTTATAAAATTATATTTTTATAAATCTTTCTTGGGTTTTTTTTTGGTTTTTTTTTTAATCTAACCTCAGTTCATATCTTTACCTGGTCTGAGCAGTTTTTTTGTTTTTTTTTTAAAAATATGTTTATATGGGACTTGCTTCAAACAGTAATCTCCAAAAATATAAATAGAAAAAGAAACTGTAAATACGATTTCTCCCAGTCCTGCTCTGTCTTTGAGATCTGAGTAGAGCACAAAGGACATACTTTGTTTTACTCTGCAATTGTCATATCATCAAATTAATTCATGGCAATGCTGTGAAACCAAAAATCTGATGTGAAGTTATATCCCCTGACATCCTTTGTGTGACATTTCCACCTGACACTGCAAACTGGAAGTTAACTTACAGTGACCTTTCTGTGCTGGATAATTTTGTCTCAGCTTGTTTTTACTATGCTGGGAATGTTTTATTCTTCAGCTCTGGCTGTTTCATTTCTGTTTTATTTCAGTTTATTCTCCCCCTAATGGGGCTGTGCTGGCTGTAATGTGCAGTGCCATTCTCCTGTTGCTGGCAGGCAGCAAATGCAGCTCAGCATCATTAGCAGGGGGCTCAAGGTCACCCAGGGTGTCCTGCTGCATTTTCCCTTCTGGAGAGGGAAGTGGCTCGTGGAGAGAATATTTTTGAGATGCATCTTGACTTGAAAATGTCCCACTTCAGAGCTGGGAGCGTGCAGGTTTTATGAGAGCTGCAGAGTTTATGGCAGTGCATCAGGGCAATAACCTGATGGGTCAGGAAGGCAGGAAGATTCCCTGGAGTGCCATAATGTTTCCTAACTCCCTATTACCTGCTGTGGAATACGGGGTAGGCACTAATGCCTTTCCTTTTCTCTGCCTGCTGTGCAAAATATTTCTTTTCTTTTTTTTTTTATTTTCTTTACTACCTTCTGTCAATAGATCTCAAATTACTTTACAAACAAATTAAAAACACCTATGAGGAAAGTACTTACAGTTATATGGCTTGAGTTACATATGGAGAAATAGATGTATGAAGGGCAGATATAGGCAAGGTTATAAAATGTGTCTGAGACAAAATGAGCAGAAAAAGAAACAGCATTACAAAAATATTTTGATTTGTCTATTCAATGGCTTCTTGCAGGATGTTTTTGGGGTTCTTTTAGTTTATTCATAGTGATCATATAAAGATGTTTTTCCTGGAAGTTTAAGGGAATAGTCTTTTAGGAGAAAATATTTATCCAAGTTCTCTGATCTTCAGATTACTTTAGAAGGGAATTAATAAGGGTATCAAATAGTGAGGAGCACCACGGAAGGACTCAGTCAACTCCTGGCATCATAGATGTTGATTTGTTGTTATACTGTTTTCTTTCATGGTAGTCCCTTTTCCTGCTGTTTAGGGGCTCTTTAGCAGTGAATAGGAATAAGTGTCATTTTTATTCCCTTATGAAGGCATTGTGCAATCTGCATAATTGTGTGGATTATTGAGATGGATTTTCACTCCCATTGAAAGAAATATTTTCTGTTGTTGTTGTGAGGGAAGATTATAGACTCCAGTGGATTGGTAGGGAAGTGTCTAAACTGTATTTGGATATTGATTTGGAGGAATCTAAGGAAGTTTTGAATCCTAATGGCCCTTCTGCCTGAGTGAACAAATGATTCCTGTTTCTTCTGCCTCTTTCCCTGTATAAACAGTTCCAGGTGTTGTTGACCCATTGCAGGACAGGACCACACAAAGTGGAGAGGGTTGACCACAGAATTCAGGAAGCAGGGGGAGTAACCCAGAGGGGGAATAATGAGCTGTTCCAGGAATAGCATCCTCCTGTCACAGCACAGCAGATGTTTCCCCTGACATCTCAGCTCATGTAAGTCAGATTTACCCGATGCTTCTGAGCCTTCCTCAGTGCAGTTTCCACAACTTCCACAAAAGGGTGAAGTTATCTAAGGGATGTGTGTGGGGGGTGTGTTGTTTGTTTGTTTGTTTGTTACCAGAAAAGTTACTTGAAATTCATGGCTGATTCCTTCACAATTATTTGAAATCAAGATCTGTTGCTCTCCAGGGATCCTAAAACTCAGAAAGTTGAATCAAGCCCATAATCTATGTTGTTTAGGCATTATTTATTATTATTCTTACTACTTTTAGTGATATTTTTTAAATCAAAGGGTTTTTTTTCTCCTTTGTCTTAGTTTTATGTTCTTTTCAAATAAAAGCAACACTTCTGGGAAGACAGGGAGCTGAAAGTTGCCCTGCAACTTAAGACACTGCATTATTTATTAGTCAGCCTAATAAATATTGGCAAGTCTAATGTGAAGAATTGCTCAGAAATCCAGTCCATTTCCTGGCATGTGGCTTGACAGAGTGCAAAGCCTTGCTGCAAAATTTCCTGGTATTTGAATGCTCATAATGTCAGCCCTATTACTGCTCTCTTGTTCTCGCTGTCACTGACATGCAATTATGGGATTTCACAACTGAAGTGGTGACAGTTGCTCCTCTGTGTGTGTGTGTGTCTGTCTTTCCCCTTAATCCAACTCTATCTAGCAATCTGTAATTTGATAAAGTGGAATTGAAGTGACAGGCGTGACAGAAGTGCCAAAACAATAATTTGACCTCCCACTGAAGTGTCAACGTGTTCTGCTGCATGACTTTTACATATGCTGAATACACAGAAGGGACATGGATAGTGCATTTTCTGTGCTGCAATACCTGCTAAGGCAGAGGGCTAAAAAAAGCTTTTACTACAGTGTGTCTTTTGGCCAATGTGTTCCATCCTGAACCATCTCATCTCCTATCCCTGTGTTAATATGTATAAACATGATTGCTGCTGCAAATAAATTACATTTTTATTGGGAGATTTTTTTCAAATCTTCATTTTGAGGATATTTTGATAAATCTCAAAATTATAATTCTGTGATTGTCTACAGAATTAGTTCTCAGACTTTATTTTACTTTTCTTTTTGAATCTCTTCTACCTTGAAATAAATTTCATTAGATATATGACACATTCCTGCTAATAACTCCTAAAAAGCTCACCGAGCTAGAAAGAACATTCTTTTATATGCATGAATAAAATATTTTATTAGCACTGAAGTAAATGTATGCACAAGTTACTTTGGCATATATTCATATGTGCTGTACCTGCATTGCATACAAGTAATTATGTTTCAGCTGGGGACAAGGGAGAGGGCAGGAGATGGAAACTGTTTGCTTTAATACTTGGATAGATGTAAAGTTAAAATATTGAGATTCAGGGGAGAAGAATCAGAAGGGAAAGGGAAAACTCAAGTCTGAGTTGATGCTAATTACCTGTCAAAATTAAGTGAAGAATAATTTGGGGGAGACTCAAGTCTCGCTGAAATTGTGTTTACACCTGGCCATTAAATTTTCAGCGGGTATAAAAACAGAGGGGAATTGGCTTTTGAAGTTAAAGAAGGGAAAACCTCACAGATCTATAAATATTAGTATGCTATGAATGGGAACATGTCTTGGATCTTGTGTGTGTTTGTGAACCAATAAAACCTCGCAGCAGTGGGGGACTGCAGCTTCTGCTGCTGGGGTGGAGCATTTCCTTTTAAAAGGTTTTGGGTGGTGTCAGCTGTTCATAACCCGGGCTCCTCAGTGGGGGTTTTAGGGTGTTCACATGTGCCAGAGGGGTCCATGGTCACTGATGCTTTAGAGATGAGTCAGTTTCCAGTTGACATTTCCTTCTCTGTCTTTTTTTCTCATTTTTTAAAATAAAGATTTTAAGGATTTTAATCTTTATTTATGGGAGATTTGATTAAGAAGGACTGAGCTGACAACATGTACCTATGACCCACCTTATTTGCAGGCATTTTTGGACCTGGTTTAAAGAGTACTGAAATAGAAGGGAGGGCTTACACTGCTGTGAGTAAAATTATCTCTGTACAGACAGAAGAGTCTCAGGTTGGGGCCTTTCCTTTCATTTAAATTACTGCCAACCTGTGCTTAGGCATGGAAATGTTTTGTTCCTACATTTTAATCTTCCTCTCAGTAAGGAAAATAGCCACTGACAGGTCTGTTTTCCTAAACTATCCTTAAAGAGCCTTACTGGTGAGTTACAAATGCAGAGATTATGTATTTCTCCAGAAAAAAAGAATGGAAATGCGAGTTCTTTTATGATTTATTCAGAGTCCTTGTAGTAGAGCTCCTGTTGAGACAAGCCCACCAATATGCTGCTATATGGGAGGTTGCAGTTGCTCTGTCTTTATTTAACACCAGACAAATGCTCTGACCTCAGGCTGCTTCTCTGTAAAAAGTCGTGTAGTCCGGTGTACTCTTCACTGAGGCTGTTGTATAGGAAACTTGGAAATGGCACCTGAGATTTGTGAGAAGAACTGGGTGCAGGCCACTTCTCTAAATCATAAAATGGAGAGAGAGAAATAACATTCTTTTTGTATCAAATGCTGTGTATATATGGAAAGTTTAACTTTTTATGTTGAAAATTTGAGAAGTCCTTTTAGGAATTGTACCACTACATGTATTTTTGCATTTGTTCCCCTTAAACAAAAAAAATGAGAGTAAGAATAAATTCTTATGGAAATATTTAGGAATATTAGGTATTAAAAATTCTCATTTGTTTCTTCCACTCCATGTCTTCAGCATTGCTATGGATGGGAGCAGAGGTTGTGCACTGACCCTCTGTGCATGTGGGCTCAGTTCTGTGCCTGCAGCAACATCTGAGTCTGTTGGACAGGTTCATTCCTCCTTCCTACACTGGAATATTTGGCTCTAGGGGCTGGAGCTCTGTGGTTCCCCCTCTCTGTTAACCCCTCTCTTGGTGCCCAGGTGCTGTCCAGGAGTTGGCTCCTGCTGGGAGTTCTTTTTGGGCATTGAGGCTTTCTGCAAACAGTGACTCCAAGAGAAGTATTGCTTATGCTTAACAGCATTGTCGCAGTGCAGGAGGAGGGACAGAATGTCACCCAAAGGGTTTGACAGGTGGATGAGCTGGCTGAGGCAGCAGCTGGTACCCCCACACCTGACACTGGGATTGGAGACACAGGAAAGGTAAAAGAGAAAATTCATGAGTGAGATAGTTTATTAAGTGAAGAGACAAAAAACCCTAACTAAACCCAAGCCCCAGGAGGTGCAGAGGAAGTCTGAAGGAATCCCAGCAGCAGCACAGGGTTCCTCTGGTCAGTGATGCCTTGAGGAGCCAGCAGCCTTTTGTTCTTACACAGCAGGAGCTCATCTGTAGGATTTTTTATTTTTAGTCAAAAGGAGTCCATAACTCTTTGAGCTGCCTCCCTTCGCTGTGCATATTCCTTGGGCATTATAGGACACATTTCCACACTGTGAATGGATAGGGAAAGCCTTATGGCATTTGTATGTGAATGCAGAGATCTTATCTCAGCCTGAATTGATCAGATGGCTCTCCAGGAGCACATGCATGGCAAGATTATCAGTGGCAGATTGTTTTCAGCATATCTGAAGGGGACAGACTGAATCAGATGATTGTTTTGTTTGCCAAATTAATATCTGGGATGTAATCCAGCCTGATTAACAGCGTGGCTGTGATTGGATCAGGAAAGGGTAAGCAGACATTTGGAAGGGGTTTTATACCTGCTGGCTCTGTTGCTTTCCCAGTAGCTTGAACATGTGCAAGAATATGCTTCTGTCCAGTAATCCAATTCATTTCTCGTTGATTCCAGGTTGTCTTTTTTTTGGTTGTATTGCATCTCTTGCCAGGTAAATCTTTTCTCTGTAGCAATAGATGGCTTGTTATGGTGGTGGTTGGGCAGTTTGATCAAAACTTCCCGATTCCATTATTTCAGAACTGATTTCTTCAGCAATGATGCAGAGTGTCTTTTTGTCTAATGAAGCCTGTTATTATAAGAGCACTTACATTTAAATTTATGCATATCCATATTTAGAAACTTGAATATGTATGCATCTTTCCGTAGTATTTGAAACATGGTTGAGGATTCTTATGTAAGGAGTAAAGTAAGGGTTAATGGATTTTTTTTTTTTGGAGCAGAAGTATGTTTTATTGTCTTTCAGTGTGATGGATGAGACAGAGACCATGGTTTATATATAAACCATGTGCTTTCCAGATTAGATTGATGTAATCATAGCAGTTTTGCACACTTCAGCTGAAAATTTGTTCTTCTTGATCAAGGTCAGGAAAATCCAGGGATTCTGCCATTTATCTCATCTCTTCAGTACTAAAACAGGACAATATTAAACGGATTGCTGTACAGGCATGTCCCACTATGTCATACTTGCTGTCTCACGACTGATTTTTAAAAGATCAGGGATTATTTCTGGAAAAAATAGAGTATAAATGTTGGAAAAAGAATGCTGATATTCAAAGTCTAAAGTAAGGCTTCTTTTATTCTTCATTTTATCCCTCCCTATCAGCAGGCTAATGTACAAAAGAAAGTTAATTTAGCTTTTTTTTTCCTAGATAATGGCAACATGCATACCAAAACAAACTTCAAAACAAAGCCATTAAAAAAAAAAAACCCCTGATCTCTGTTACCCTCTTTCACTTTCAATGCTTGATAAAGGTTGAAGCCTTAGGAAGAGAGCAGGTTTGTTACATGTGTGAATTGTCTGAAATCCAGCAGGGAACATCTGTTTCAGCAGATTTGTTTGTGTTTCTTAAAACTTTGGCTTGCTGTGGCCTTTTGCTGGTAATTGGTTAATGGTAATGTAAGACAAAATTTGCAAGGAGGTGTAAAATCTTATGATACCATCTGAGATGCTGTCATACCAGCTGGATGGAAAAAATTCTTTTCTCCTTTGCACCCAAAGTTTGATGCTGTTTTATTGTGTTGCTGGCTTGTATTTCCTTTGTCCTCATCTGCCTGTATTACTGTATTTCTCTAAACAGATTCCAGTATTTCTTTGGTTCACAGCAACCAAAGGAAATCAGGCTTTGCTTTTTACCTCTGAGATGCCAGGGGTGGGAGGTGACATCCAGTCAGGAACATCCTGGCTGGCTCTCGTGACCTTGCAAGTCAGTACCTCCCCCATTCTTTTCCAAAGCTGTAGAACACATTTCTGCATTAAAAGGGTTGGGTTTATATCTGCTGTGATGCCTTTTCACTGCTGTGAAGATGCAGAATGATTACTCCGTGTATTTCTAACTGACCTTGGGAGGAATTTTCTTATGACAGTATTTGAGTTGTTTTGAAAAGTTGGAACACCTGAAGAACTTTGCCCTTCTGTATTGGTTATATTCTATGAAATGCTTTTGAAGAACTGTGATGCACTGTTTATTAAAATGGAATTAATTCTGAATCTTTACTACACAGTCTAAGTAAAAAATGCAAAAGGTAAATTGCAAACCCTTAGAATCTGTATTTCATCAAATCTATGAGAGCATTAAAATTCAACAGCATGCAGAAAAGTAACACTCCATCTCTCTTGTACAGCTTTATTTGTATCCAAGTCTCCTTAAAATTGTATGTCAGATTAAGAACATTATTAATTAAGAACACATAGGAATTGTTTCAGTTCTGTGAAGTACTGTTCTCCCTAATTTAGTAACCAAGTTTTGTGTATTAAAATGTCTTGTCTTCTGCCACCAATACCACATCTTGGTTTTTAATGTCTGATGTTTTAGTCTACAACATGGTAATTTCCCTATGTATTTTGTTATAAAGGTCATTTCATATAATAAGTCATTTCATATAATCACTGATAATGTGATGTAGAAATTTTTTTTTTTTTTTTTTTTTGCAACTTATTCTAGGGCAACATTTAAATGTGCAAACCTGTTTTTCAGTTTCTACGTAGTTACAGAACCCTTGTTGATTTGATAATTTAATTATATAACATGATACCTCTGTTTTTTTCAAATGTTGCCCCAGTTAGTAGACTTTACTGAATCTGCCTTGACTCTGTATTTCCATTCCTTTGGGATGCTTGGAATATTGAGTTTGTTATGTCAAGCTATCAAGTGCAAAAGTTGTCCATGTCCACCATGGACCTAGTTTTGAACCTAGCACAAATTAGCACATGGTTGTGTTTTCCAGCTGCATTTATTTTCAAATTCTGTCCCAAAAAGCTGATCCCAAAACACTCAGCTGAAGGCTGGTTTCTTTAAAAGAGGTCTGTCACAGTTTTCCTACACTGTGCAGAATAGCCCCCACACACACACCAGGTGCTGAAGTTCTGGCCAGTTTTTGTTTGCAGTGAGAAGAAAATGCTTTCGAGGGACTTGCCAATTCATTTTTTAAACCAGCCCAGGTGACCTTATTTACAGTCACTGGCATTTCCGAATGAATTTAAATGGAATGTTGCTGTATCATTGAAATTCTGTTGAAAAACCTCCAAAATGTTTGTAATTCTGGGCATTCCCTCAGTCCTGGCCATGATTAGATAATTAAGACAGCTGGGTAAGGTTGCTGTATTCACATTGCAGCTGTGATTCCAGTGAGGTCCTGTATCACTGCACGGAGAAAAAAGCATCCAGTTCCATCTGGGGAAAGAAAGGATAATGTGGGCTCACTTGCAGTGCTTCCAGCCTCAGCTAGAGCAAAACCAAATATTACTTGTTGCTGTGAGATTTGGAGATTATTGGGTTCCAAAACTTTTAATGTTTGTTCCTAAAGCTGAGTCTTCAAAGGAAGGTGTCATCATAGAAGTTCTGCGCACTTCTCAAGTTTCCTAACCAGTGCAAACTCTGTCAGAGCATCCATATTTATTTTGGAGGCTCTGTAAGCTGAACTCCAATGAGAATTTATTAACTTTGTGCCTTTAAACCAAATGGTAGTGTACTCAAATCTGATCTGTTGTAATCTGACACAGAAAACTGTGAGAGTTGAGTCAGACTGGAGCCTAGACCAAATTATTCTGCATGATAATGAATTTATCTTTCAAAACATACCTTGTACATTCTCTCTCACCTCAAGCACTGCTTCAAAATTAATTAAAAGAGCTCTGAAACTTCAGACTCACTTAAAAAAAAAGTTGATGTAAATGTCACAAACTGCTCTTACCTTCCCTCTTACTTTCATGTGTATTTGAAACATACCCAAGCTTATCCTGAGTTTTTTCAGGGCCACTTGTGTCATGTCTTGGGGATTTTTTTATCCTGTCTATCTGAATTTTAGGACCAGACTGATGATCCTAATGGTCCTTACCAAAAATGTCTCTCTTCCTTTTATTTGAGCTTTGTCTAAAACATCACTCAAGCTGGATTTGCTTACCCCTAAAGTTGGTCAGCTGTGGGTGCTGTAATAATCATTATAAGAAAGAAAATGCCTTTTTTTTTCCCTGGCATAGTGAAGCTCAGAGTTGATCATATGTACCTGGTTTAAATATTACAAGATACGTAGTTCAAGATATGTTGTTCTAGTCCCTTAATTCATGAAGCACCACTTTGTGCATTTGCCTTTGAGGTCCACAATCATAAACTATCTAGCAATGTTTTTCAATTTACATAGTTTATCTTAAATTTTAAACTAATAACTCTATTTAAAAAAGAAAAATAAGAAAAAAAAGAGTTACCAAAAATGTCTCTCTTCCTTTTATTTGAGCTTTGTCTAAAACATCACTCAAGCTGGATTTGCTTACCCCTAAAGTTGGTCAGCTGTGGGTGCTGATCTTAAATTTTAAACTAATAACCTATTTAAAAAAGAAAAATAAGAAAAAAAAAGACAAGAATAATTCTCTATTACATGCCACTTTAGCCATAGTTTTTAGTCAGTTGGTTTGAATGTTCTGCTCTCATATTCTGTCTTTACTTGAGAATCACATTTTCATTTATGCATGCAATGCTTCTCCATGTAAACACTCCAGCTCCCCTCAGTACCACGTATCTTTACAAATGTGCATAGCACTAAGGCTTGTTCTTTTTTTACATTCAAATATTTAGCAGGCTGCATTTCCCCACCCCATGCTGATATAGCTTCCATAGCCAGACGATGGCACTGCAGGCTAAAGAACATACCTGCCAGGAACTCCTGTCCTTTCTAAATAGAATAGGTGTTGGGTTTATTCCTCACCCCCAACGACTTCATTTCATAATAACTTGGAAGTTATTTTAAGGCCTGTTCATCCTCAGCAGAAGCCATGGTCTGGGTTCTCCATTATTGCACTGGCACTACAGCTCTTCTGGATGTTTATTGGACTTGTTTAGATCTGATACAAAGCCAAAATATTTTTTTTTCTAATGCCTGTGTATTATTCTTTAATGTGGTGAATCCTCACTCCACTAAAACCATTTTTGTAAGCATTTTGCACAACAAAATTAATAAAAAATGGCTTCTCTCAGGCCACTCTTCCTCTTTCTAATTCTTTTCTTTGCTGCTGTTTGTTCTAAGTAGTAAAAATTGAAACATTCCAATGGCCACATCTCTGTAATACATTAAAATAGTTGGAACTGTAGTTCATGTTTATATATTGCATCAAATGCATGTGTGTGACAGCAGCTGCTCTTTTTCTCTGAATCACACAAGATCCAGGCAATGAAGAAATTAGGCTGAGGTAAGGCATTAAAAAATGCAGTTTAATTTTCATGCTGGCCTCTGGAAACTAGTCCTGAACACTATTTTTTTGCACTTCATCCTAAAATGAGAGTAATTTTTGTGACCAAGTGGCCTGACTGTGACAGAAGCCTCAGTGTTTTTTTTTCTCTTTCACCTCCCTCCTTCTTTTCTCCCCGAACTCTTGATGTCATTTAGGCATTATTTGTATTAGATTATTTTATTAGAGGGAGAGGATTACAGCTGGATTTATGTATCTTGATAAGGATTTCCTTTTTATTTATTTATTTCTGTTCATAATGAGCAAAGAGAAGCTGGGGTAGCCAATTCTCAAAGCAGGAATATGAATGATATAACAAAACCAGCTTGAAGGATTTGGTGATAAGTAGGTGAATTGTTTTGGGATGATGCTTTTGAAAACAGAGTTTATTTTATTTATATTTGTAATAGTCATGATGAAATTCTTTCACAAAAGCAATTCTATTAATTTGTTCACACCACAAGTGAATACATTACTAAACTGAAAAGCACACCTCAACCCCCACCATTACTAAAGCTTTTGATTTTGCTGAGATTTGCTTTGCTCTGTAACACGATTGTTATGCTTAAGTGTATTTATCTGAGCAGGTTTATTACCTGTAATAGTGGGGTTTATTTATTTGTTTTTACTTATTGCTGAGTGTGGGATTGCCTAACAACTTAGGCTTTCACAACAAGGTTGCTGTTACAGTATTGTTCACAAAAAACGTTTGCACGTGAGTCCCTAAGGGACACAATGCTTGACATTTATATCAGGAAGGGTGAAATTAGCAGTGGATTCTTTTACTCTGGAGCTGCCATGTGACACTCCTGGGATAAACCAGAGACCCACAACTATTAACTTGCCTTTTCCAGCCAGTCGATGAAAGCCTAACTCCTGTGGCCTGCAGGGCACAGCACAGGACCTGGCTACTTAGCCAGGCAATTATTTACAGCATCTGGGGGAGTTGAAGGGGTTTTTTTGACTGGCAAGATTAATAAGTGCCATGGCTGTGTGTAGGGAAAGCTGCTTTCTTCGGTAGGTGTTAGAATATAATAGAATAATATAATATGAAAATAAAATATTAAATAATACATATTATAGTCACATATCATATCTTAATTTAATAATAATTTATATAATATAATAATATATTTTGGTATGTTATAATATATTAAAAAATAAAGCAGTTTTTAGTAATAAATCAGAACTTGCCTGACCTGTGTTACTCCCTGTAACCTTTGTGCCCCTGCTGGTATGATAATGTGCATTGCCACAGAGTGGTTGATGTCCCACAGTTGCCAATGCAATTTCATGTGCCACAGAAGCACATTCTAAGTCTAAGCTCAGTTGCCATTGCTGGCATCAAACTTTTTATCAGAATTTTCAAGTCTGGTGTTATAATTATTTACACACAGCCATTTATAGTCTATGGAAAGGGGAACTGTAGTTGTTAGCCACATTAATGACATCCAGCTGCACTCTGGACACAACTGCACAGTAAGTTCTTACAGCACTTGGCAGCTGTGAGTGTACTTGGTTCAGCTAATTGGGTGCTCATTGTAGTCCATGTGTGCTTCAAGCTAAGTGCAGCAGCTTTTACGTCTGCCTGTCTAGAGATCTGATTAACCCAACTGGACTGTGATTCTGGCCTTGGAAATCTATCAACTTGTGCAACAAAGCTTAGAATTGGCAAATTCTATAATGAAGTTTGCCTTGGATGTTGGAGTTTTCTAATTTTTTTTGTTTGGGTTTTTTTTTTCTTTTTTTTTCTTTTTCTTTTTTTTTGTGTGGTTTTTTTCCCCCCCATATTCCTTTTACTGGGTTTGCTAATCTTGATTTTCTCAGTAGCTAATTTTTTTTTCTTTTTCTTTTTTTTTTGTGTGGTTTTTTTTCCCCCCATATTCCTTTTACTGGGTTTTCTAATCTTGATTTTCTCAGTAGCTAATGTAAAGTCTTTGGTACATAGTCTTGTTTATTCAAAGTTTCTACTTACTGCTTTTGTCTCCTCAGGCTGATTCTTGTTTTTTATTTGTACTTAAGAATCTGTTAAAAAGGCAAAGTTTAGTATATGTCATGCCTTTTGTAACAGTGCTCCTCAAAGGAATATGATACATGTTTATGGTATTTTCTAATTCTTCAATAAACTGTTTTAGGTTTAATCAAGTTGAAATCAATAGCCAATGACATTTTAATATGAATGGAGTGCATAAGAAATTTTGGTGTCTGGAAGTTGTATTTTGAATATGTTTCTGGGCTGGGACTGGAGGTGAGCACTGTGGAGTTAAAATTTACAGCTTTTAACTAAATTCTTCTTAATTGCATTTCTATTAGTATAGTGAGTACTTGGGAATCCTGAAAGATCTTTCACATGAATAAGTCATCCAGTGATAATAAATATTTACCTGTCATGAAGTGGGAAATTAAAAAAATAAACAAGCTGACAGAGATTCAATGTTACATCAGGGAGTTTATCTTGTAAAAAAAACAAAACTGTATCTTACTAGGGCTTATCTTCTAACCTAATATTTCATGCTAAGGGCTAGGCAGTGAAAAGAGGTTCCTAAAATATCTCAGCACTTTTTATTTCAGTAATTAAGACAGCTGAATTCCTTTTGAAAAGACTGAAATGACTGTACAGTGCGAGGGCTGGATATTGCCTGAAGGGAGCTAATTACCTGCTTGGTGACTTGGATGGAGAATTTGGCTGTTTGAGGAGGAATTCCTGTTCTGTTCCACTTAGGAAAAGTCTCCAGTCTCCTACTGGCTTCCCTGGCACAGGGTGCCCAGAGCAGCTGTGGCTGCCCCTGGATCCCTGGCAGCGTCCCAGGCCAGGCTGGACAGGGCTTGGAGCAGCCTGGGACAGTGGGAGGTGTCCCTGCCATGGCAGGGCGTGTCAGAACTGAAATCATCTTTAAATGATCTTTAAGGTCCCTTCCAACTCAAACCATTCTGGGATTCCATTTTCTGAGCTCTGATTTTTCTGTGTGGATTTTGTGCATGACTTGTCTTGTTGTTTTTCCTGTGTAACCTCCAAGTACAATTTGTTGTTGTGAAGCCTCAGGACAGGTGGAACTGTTAATTAGGTTGCAAAAGAATTCTGTTTATTTATTATTTCAGAACCAGTTTGTCATATAGGAACATAAAAATGGTTATTTTGAACTGTTGTAATTATTCAGGCACGTACAAATCTCCTTTAGAATGATCCCTGTGATGTGTTTTTGTTTTTACTTGAGGAAGACAAATTATACTGTTCATGTGATGTGTGTGTAATTCTCAGTTTAGACATTCTTTGCATTCAAACAAAACCTTCTGCCACTGCTCACTAATTGGAGTTTCCTGTTTTCTGTGTGTGATGATGATGTGAAGCTCGTGGTTCAGCCTTGGACATTTGGTAAATATACTGGTGAGGTGTCTCTTTTGCAGCAAATAACAAACCAGTGCTGCTGTTCTTCAGACAGGGATTCATCTGAGAGATGGGAGGGGCAGGAAATCAATTCTTCCAATTTCTTATAGGAGATAAGAATCTCTTTGAGTTGACACAGATTAATTATACAGACTATATCAGTGGTCTTCATCAGAAACCCTTGCTAGTGAATCAGTCTTACTAAAATTGCTAATAAACCATCCTTTTGAGCAACTCATAACTTTGACAAAACAGTATATAATTTGTCTCTTTTTTCTTTCTTTTTTAAATTATTGGTTTATTATTGGAAGTTTTTGTAAAGCAGATCCACTAAATTCAAACTTGAAAATGTGAAATCAGTCCTGACATTTAATTAGATCTTCCAGGTTCTCTTCAGTATGATCTTGAAAAGCAGCTGATATCCTGAGGTCACGTAATTAAAAAAATCCCTACAGCTATCTTTAAAAGCCTTTGTTTTATTTAGATATACATGTGAATTTATGGAAATGTGCAGATGCCTTAAAATTCACCATAATTCTTAAAAATGCATTTTTAAAAATTATTTCTTTAATAGCTTGCTTTTGGAAATTTCTTGTTATCTCACTCTTAACTCTGGTATACTGAACAGTAGGCAAATGGTAAAACAAAAATTAGATTTTTATCTCGTGTTGGTGAAAATTTTGAAAACACAGTGCAAGCAGTATAAATGCAAAGAGAATAAAAAGGGGGAAATGCACTATTGTTTCTGTGGTGGTATCAATGCAATCTTTGAGCCACGCACCGGGGCCTCTTTGGCCACCTTTAGGGTGCTGTGGTTTATCTGGATGTTTGCCATAATCTCTGGAACAATTATAGCACTGGACTGGTTTATTTTGGACATTAAAGGTACAAGTGATTTTAGACAACAATATTTTCAGTGATTTTTGTTTTTAAGATGCTGTAAAGTGGAATGTCATTTTTAGTGTAATTGCTTTTCTTATAAGGGAAAAGATAAAGACCTTCAGTGTCCTACAGAATATGTTGAATTTTTTAATGAAGAATACATTTTTTTTAAATGTTTGCCCAAGCACATTATTCCAGACATAAAATGCTGACTTAGCTCCAAGTGGAAGCAGGAAAAGAAAGACTAATGATGAGCCTGTACCGTGAGTTTTATTCAGCATGCCCAATGACTCTCTGAGTGTTCTGTTCTTAGAATTTCCCCTGTACAGGAGGTGTGTGGTTCATCTGCTGCAAACACACAGGAGGAAATGTGAGGGACATTTCCAAGGAGCTTTGAGCTCTCCAATCATTCTTGTATTCTCATTTCATGTGAAACATGCTGAACTGGCTGGCAGTTTTTGTATGGCTGCATTGCTGTCTTTAATAATGGTTCTGTAATTGTCTATAATGAATGCCCTGACCCAAGGAAAACCCTTTCTGGTGCTGGGCAGAGGGCTGGGTGTCCCCAGGAGAAATGGCCCCTGAAACACTTTCAGGGTTTCAAACAGAAAAGAGCTTAGAGCTGCTGACCTTCAATGTTCTCTGCAAAATTACCTGTTGTAATGTGGGTAATATGATGGTTATGGGAGCTGATTGAGGAAATAAATGTATTTATTATCAGTATGCATACCAGAACATAACATTTTTAAATGCTGTCTGATTGCCCTGCATTGGGGGGAAAAAAAAATAAATGAAAAGTAAAGTTTAGCTGTTTTGCTCTGAAGTTTTCCAATATGTGAGTTCTCTCTCTCTCTGTTTGCTAAATGGATGAGACATGCATAGTTCCAGATAAAACATGCAAAATACTTAAGTGCATGGAAGAAAGAAAACAATATTTTCACAATCAATTTTCCCCTTATAAACAACCAAGTTGATATGGTTTAACTGTAATTTTTCCAGCCAATTCAATATAGAAAGCATCACTTACTATTTAAAAACAAAAAAAAAACCCACAAAACTAGGGGGGAAAGCTTCATAAGATTTAAAAAAAAAAAGTTTAATAGGAAAAACTGATTAATTTCTGGTGACAAAAATATCTGCACAAATTTATTTTGATGCTTACTATATACAATTTTCATATTACACTGTCAACTGAGGTTAATGCACATGTGTGGGAATAAATATATTTACACTGGGAAAAATTTTACTCCTCTAGATGCTGGAAATAAGAACCAAGACTAAGGTAAATGGGGATAAGAGTCTTTTCAGTTTTTTGTTGTTGTCAGCTCATAAAACATAAAATATGTAAAGTGTTGTTTTCTAATGACTCCCTTTATAAACTACAAAGTCTACAAATGCATTTAGTTATTTGCTGATTATAATTCTATACTAAATCAAAAATTACTGCATAAAAACACTTCCATAAAGCCAGCTCAGTCTTTTTAAATAATGGTCTGGAAACAGGAGATCCTTTATTCTTCCTTTTCCTTGGAGTAATGAAAAATGAAACAAATGTTGTGTAAATGTCAAAAACATTGTCAGGAATAAATCCTGGGGGTTGGTTAATGAAACTTTGGTGCCTGGTGGCAAGCAGCAGGCCCCCAGCTCTCCAGCAGGCAGCACCAGGATGCTGGGAGCAGTAATATCTCAGAAAACGTGTGCCACATTCCATCATTGATCCCTCATTTTTTAAAGTCTCCCAGGCACGTGGCTTAAGCTCTGAAGCAGGAAGCCCCACCAGCAGCAGCAGATTTGTAGCTGTCTGCAGCATGTATTGAAAACTGTAGGATTTGTGTGAGTTATTCTCTGCCACAGTTTGATTATTTAATGGGTTATATAAACAATGTGTGTGTGATATCTTCAAGTCAGATTTTGGTTGGTTTTTGTGATGTCAGACACACAGTTGCACTGAGACACAGCTCATGTTAATGGAAAAAAAAATACCAAGAAACTGAAGGGAAAAGTGAAAACTAAAGTATGTAAGAACCCGGAACAGGACAGTTAATTGCTCAGGAAGCTCATTCTTTCCTGCTGTAAAATCCAAACTACTTCTGTTGGGAAGTATGTCTCTAATGAGGACATGAAAATTTCTCCTGAGAATCTTGGCTAGTCAGAGCTCGGAGCCAGCACTGCCTTGTTTTCAGGGCAGTGATGCTCCCAGGCTGGCTGCCTGAGGGAGCAGTGCTCACCAGCACGGCCAGTTCCACATGGGCTGTGCACAGGGCTGGCACAAACAGTGCTGCAGGACAGGGCACAGATCCTGTGCCAGGCTCAGCACCCACCAGGAATATCTCCTCTGCGGTTTTTGTGAGCGTCCTCAGGACGAGGGAGGAGATGAATCTGACTCCATGTTCTCAGAAGGCTGATTTATTATTTTATGATATGATATTATATTAAAGAATGCTATACTAAACTATAAAGAAAGGATACATCAGAAGGTTTAAACAAGAATTATAAAGAAAACTTGTGACAGAGTCTGACGCAGCTGGCTGTGATTGGTCATTAAGTAAAAACAATTCACATGAGACCAATCAAACAATGACTAACTACATTCTAAAGCAGCAAAACACAAGGAGAAGCAATCAGATAATTATTTTTTTCATTCTTCTCTGAGGCTTCTCAACTTCCCAGAAGAAATCCTGGACAGAGGGATTTTTCAGAAAAGATCATAGGCTCAGGCTGGCAGAGGAATGTTCCTTTCTGAGGATGCCCTGGGTGTTTGCCTTGCTGGAGGGTGCCCTGCTCTGAGAAAGGCCCAGTGGGGAAGGCAAGGGCAGGGCTGTGGCAGTGATCTCGAGAATTGGCTGCCTGGTGTTTGTTCTCAGTGTGCAGGATGATGAGCGAAATGGCATCGTCTCTTGTTGAGTACATTTATGGGGGTGTGTTCGTGAATTTAGCAGTTGGAATGATGGGGTTTACTTAGGAAGGAAAAGGAGCATTTGCCAACTCTCAAATACTGGTTACATTTGCACCCAGGAAGTGGGGAGAGAAGTGGAAATGGATGTCCACAAGTCTGTCTACAATCAGATTCACATTTTTCAGCCATTGTGGCTCGGCCACTTGCTGTCAGGGAAAAAAAAGTGATACCTGAGCATCTGTTCCTCAGAACTTGTTAAGGTAGTGGAAGCAGTGGAAAGGCTCCTGAGTGACCAAACAGCTCTTTGTGTGTTGTTGCTCTTCTGGGCTGGGCTGGGCTGGATTCCCTGTAGTGTGTATACAGATTTGAGCACTAAATTTGGAGATTTGCAGTTGGCTTTCAGGGAGAGATCTAAGTTAAAGGATGTGAATTGTTTTAAAGCTAAAGATCTCATACTTGAGTTGAAAGCTGGAAATCAACACTTCATTCATTCCTTCTTTCTTAGCAAATGGCAATCTGTCTTTATTGAAGTGTTAGATTTTTCAATTAAAAATTTTTTTTTCAAAAATTATTTTCAGTCCTAAATAACCACTATGTTTTTATTGCTCAATTCATACAGAACTCTTACCTCTATACTACTGAGCAACCTACAATTTTTACTAAATACTGAACTACCTGATATTCCCTTATTTTCTAAGATGACCTGTTACCTGTTGTTTCTTTTAGCTGCTTGATACAGTTTTTTAATATTTCAGTATGCTTTTATCAAAGGTGAACCTATTTTGATCCCACATTAAAAAACAGTTTTTGGTGTGTAATTACTGTGTGCAAGGTGATTTCAATAGTAATACCTATTCAAATCTGTGTCATTATCCAAATAGAAGTGGAATTATTCATACAAGTTTATGAAGAAAGATTTGAACCTTTGTATTTCCTCTGCAGCTTTCCATATATAATATAGTAGATCTGGGAAATCACCTGAGTTATTAATATTTATTTCTTTAAATCTTGTCAGATTACATTTTCTGTGTCTTACATATGGTCCATCAAGTATTTTTCTTTCTTGCCAGGATAGAAAGATCTTATCCTGTTATTGGTGAAGGAAAGTGTTAGATGGAGAGTTTCTCTTTTGCACAGGCTTCCTCCCAGCTGCTGGATGAGTAAAGTGGTTTCAGAGTCACTCAAATTTATTTTCTCAAGCTTTGCTGTCTCAGTAGCAGTAAGGTAAAATCCCTCTTGTTTGTCTGCCAAGAGGCAAATCCAGTCCTGCCACATACAACAGCACCAGACCTGCGTTGATAATTGTTGGAAATAACCTACAATATTTGGTGTTCCTAGCTTGGGGAGGTTTCTCTGTGAATGGATTGCTGGGCACGTGTTCTTGTGTTTTGGCATGTTAGCATCAATTCTGCACATGGTTTGGTGGTTTTAGGGTTAAGTAAAACCTTGAGTAATATTTCAACTGCTTGATAGACAGTGTGGAGCTTAGCAGTGATCTTGATACTGGCATCTCTCATGTGGAGGTAAGGGTGATGGTTCTTTTCCTTGAACTGGAAAAAAGCCAGACTGACTGCAAAACAAGCTATGATCAATGGAAATTCAAGGAACGCATTTTAAAATAAGTCAATTTGGTAATTACAAGTCAGTATACCAGTAGATTTTCACAGCAGGAGGACAGCAGGGAAAGCAAAGAGTGCTAATTTTATTTTAATTAAGCTTTTCTGTTAATTGGGATCAGAGGATTCTGTCACAGAGTGGGAGAGGAGGAGCTGTGTGATGATAGACTTGCTCCATGCGTGACTCGGTCAAGTGGCTTCCATTACTGTGGTTATAGCATGAAGTGTTTTCAAGTGCTGCTGAAGGAGCTCTTCAGGTTGGGAATGAGCATTCAAAGAGCAGGATACAGCTCTCTTGATCTCTCTTCAGTTCTATGGCTTTTACAACTTTCAGCAAGCCCACGGGGCTACTACCCTTTCCCTGCCAGAAGAAGAGAAAAATTAGTAGCTAGAAGAGTCCTGTTTAGAGGACAGGAGAAAACACAGATTATTTCTTTTTTGAGTTTTGATTGTTAGAACTCTCTGCTTAAACTCAAGAGTCTATATGGTTTGCATCAGCCTTGTGGGAAAACAGTCACTGTGATTAGACATTAAATTCTTCAAATCTTCTGTAGCTGCCAGGTCCTCTTAACTCCTGGCTGTGGTTAGAAATTAGGCACAGCTGTTTGCTTTGTATGAATAAAAAAATTTTTTCTCTATATAGACCAGTTAGTAAACAAAATCCAGTTTTATACAGGAAAGAGATTGTTTTAGGTAGCTGTGGTTTAGCTATTAGATGTGAATGTGCCTGAACCTCAGCAGAAGCATTCCAAGAGAAGAGTTCCCTGGTAATGTGCCTTTTCCAAGCAGACAGCACTCTCCCACCCAGACAAACACACGAGTACAAACCAAATGACTGGCCCAGGTTTTAGCTGGGGTTTGCAGAGTGGTCTCCTGATCCATGCCCCGAAAGGTTCCTTTAAACTGATCAAGAGTCATAGTAAAGGCAATGTTTATTTTTTATAGAACTCCTAAAGAAATCTTCTATTCCAAGAACTGGCTGTGGGCTCACTGTTCTCTTCTAAAATTTTCTGAACTGCCTTACCAAATACTTGAAAGGATAAGAATAGTAAATCTATTATCTGATAATTACCTGCTGCAGGCTGACTACTCATTTGCATGTTCTGATTCTGGCTTTGCATTATATAATTTTCCTCTTTTGATAATATTCCAATTATGAAGGGACTTGGATTTTTGTCCTGTTGACTGCACTATTAAAAAGCTATTGCAAGAC
Source organism: Pyrgilauda ruficollis (assembly GCF_017590135.1). Taxonomy (NCBI): domain Eukaryota; kingdom Metazoa; phylum Chordata; class Aves; order Passeriformes; family Passeridae; genus Pyrgilauda; species Pyrgilauda ruficollis. The sequence continues at coordinate 11,148,826 of NW_024514764.1, read as the reverse complement.
ACTCTGGATCCAAATGGTAATGTTTGATCCAAATATGTCAGGGAGCAAATGGGTTTCAGTATCCCAAGCTAAGCCCATAGTTGTAGCACTCAAGTAATTTTGAATTGGATTGGACTTGTAATCAGTGAACTCAGAATGAAAAAGAAACATCAGAACTCTATTCTGGCAGATTCTTTAACCAATGCTGGAATGATTTTTTTATAAGGCAGTAGTAGGGGTTCTTTGTTAAGTTACTCTAAAACAAGTCATTGAAAACATAAACCAGATTTATCTGGGACATAGATTTCCTAATAAATAATTGGTTAATCATGTGCAATGTGAGCCTCTTTCTGGGGTTTCAAGGCTTTCTGGACTCTCCATATCTTCTTTTCCCCCATTGTATCTCAGGAAGTCAGGAGGGCCCTTGTTTTAATGAGCAGTGTGAGGTATTTGTATTTTAAGTTCATGAATTCACTCCTTGTTAGGATAGTGTGTTCATAGGTTTTAGTTTGTGTGCAGTATCATTACATCAGATAATTCTGCACAGATAATTCATTTCCGTGATTTAGGATGTTCTTAATTGCTTTACTGAAGGGAGATTGAGCACCTTTTAACCAAACAGCTGAACGATTTGCTATGACAATTCTGCCACTGTGCATCCACTTAATTTCCAATTAATCAAACATTCAATAAATCATTAGTATAATTACACCTGCTCAAATATTCCTACCCCAGCACATTAGCTATGCTCAGGCAGACTCTTTTACCAGCTGTGTGAATGGATTCATTTGTCTGACCCAGTTGGTTGCACGTCCTTGCTTCTTATGAGCCTTGAGAAATGATAGGGCAGAAATTTTAATTATTTATAATACCAGGCATTCTTTTGAGTCGTTGTTCATGCTTTTCGCTTGGATGCTTCTGTAGCAACTTAAAACAAACAGCAGTGCAACAGTGGCTGGTTAATTTCTGAAGATTTTGAAATCATTTCCATTCCCCTGCTGTGCCACTTTTCTAATTACACCAAGTCCCCAAGTGCATGATAATTCCCTCATCACCATGCATTGAAAGCACAGATGATTAAAGCAGTACAGCCTGTGTCACATAAATGGAACCAAAAGTGGATCCCAAAAGTACGTTACTGAAAGCCAGTCAACTAGTCCCAGAAACTAATTTTAGGATCTGTTTTTAAAAAATTGCATGAATAGAAATCCAGTGACATGTCTTCAAAATATCTGCGTAGTTGCACTCAGTGTCTGAGGAAGGCTGAAATTTGAGGTACCTCTCCAAGTACTGAAGCAGGCAGCTTTGAAACACCTGTGCTATGTAGGTGTTGCTATTTGCTCCCTCCACACAGATGAGAAATCTGAATTTCCTCAGGTACAAGTGGTATTACTCAGTATTTGTGTCTGCTGATTGTTGTAAGCTTTAAATCATGCTTAATGTGTGTCTTTTTTGTGAGAATTAAGGTAAACAAACCCGGACATGCAATTTCAGTCTGTAATATTTTAAACAGGAAGCTCTTTATGTGGGTGTAGACACATTTTAAATTGTACAGCGTAGGTTCTGTTGCTTAAAAAATAGATTTACTGCTTACAACTTGCCTGTATTTTATCTTTGAGTTAGGAATTGGAGGAGATTGGTAATACTTTAATCCCTTAGTACAAATAGGTAAGATTTTTTTTAAATTTACTGAAGGTGTCATGATTCATCTGGATAGTATTACACAAAGCACATTCAGTAAAAAGAAAATAAAGTATAAACAGAATAGGGAATGGGTTGCTGGGGGAAAGTTAACCTATTTTACTAAGGGGAAATTCTTTATCCTGAAGGGAAAAAGCATCAAAGAATATATTTAAAAAAAAAAAAAAAGGGGAGATGGGAGAAAGATACAGTAATTGGACATTATTTTAATTACTTAAACATTAGTCAAGTTTCTTTCTCATTTGTTAAAAAAAATATTGGCAGAGTGCATCAGCACATGGTTCTCTGACCCTTTCAGTCTGTTAGAGTGCTGAGTGGGAAAAAAATTCTGCTCTGGATAAATGTTTCTTGGCTCCCCATGGCATGGGGCCTTAGTGCTGTGGCTGGCAGAAATGTCTTGCTGCATAGAAAACAGGAAGATTTATTTATCCATTAAGCTGCATTTGGGTTTGGATGCTCTGCCCAGTGCTATTGAGTAGGAGCTTTGCTAATTGTTTGTTTACATTTCTAATAGTGGCTCAGCATATGATCAGTGTAATGCATCTGCATGGCTGGGCTCGAGTGGAGCCCAGGAACCTTGCTGGAAGGTGGACTTGGAGCATTCTGTGGAATGCATGAAATCCTGATTGGAAGTTTTAATGCCCTGTTTTTAGTTCTTCTTGCATTTTTGTAGTAGTGCAATACAGTAACATCACCAGACACGCTTCTCTACCTTCACAACCATTAGATTGCCTTTCGCTTCAGTCCTGGAAACTTTGGATCAAGTCTATAGTCTCAAAATTCCACTTCACCCATCCATATTTTATGGTACATTATTACATTTTTTTTACAGTTTTCACCCTTTAAAGCTTACAGGATTCTTTGTCTTAGGCATTTTATTTTAGTTCCCCTCATCCCAATCCTTTTCACACCTTCAAAATGTCTTCCCAAGTCTGAGCTCATTTAGATTTACTGAAGTTTGTTGTAAATAATTTATTACCTTGAAACATAACAGTCTAGGAAATTAATCATCATAAACAACAGCACAGCTTTTAGTTGCCTAGGGACAGGGTCATAGTCTGCACAGAATCCTCTTCACCAGTTAAAACAGGGATATAAAACTCCACTTTACTTGCCATCACAAGGTCCTCTTCAGGAGTTTCCTTTTGAGATTTACCTTTATTTCTTTTCTGGTTTGTCAAGTACACTGTAATGCGTGGGTTATTTTTCTGAAGCTCTTTGGCAATTTAGTGAAAATATTATAACATTTGATGTTTTAAAATTGCTATGGTTTTTTTGACCAATATTGTGTAACAGACCTTCTCAAACATCTCTCATCCCTCTGGGTCTGGAGGGGGACAGTTTAATTCCAGATTGACATTTCCAGTTGGTGAGTGTTTTGAGCACTAAAAGATGATTGTTTGCAACTGGTTTGAAGCTGAAAAACAACCTATAGTACACACAAACTTGAATTAAGCAGCCAAAAGAATTTTGTCATCCTTGCTTGGGTATCCCAGCATGGAAAGTTGGCTTGGTGGGCAGTGTCCGTGCTTGGGCATTGACCTTCCTCTGGCACCTCACCACTGTCAGTGGAGCCTAGAAGGCAAGGCAGCCTAAGGACAGTCAGCATGGGGAAGTGGAAGGTGAAATGTCTGCTCCAAAGCCTCACTGCAAACCTCTGGCACATCCTGTAACTCACCCCGGATCATCCTGAGCCTTGACCAAAATCTGTCTGCAGTCACAGAACAAACAATACACTAATTTGATATCACCATTACCTATGCAAATATAAGTAATTTTCAATTCTAACTCCATTCATTCATCTCCTTTCTGTTTGCCAACATGAGCTAACTTTGTGGTAAAGAAAATAATACCTTTTATTTATATATATTTTACTTTTTAGTTCAATTTTTTTTTTTTACTTTGTAGTTAAAAAATTATTGTATTTGTAGAGATGCCCTGATGAAGGAAGGAATGATGAATTTGACTCCATGTTCTCAGAAGTCTAATTTATTACTTTATGATACTGTTTTTCAGAGAATGTGGATGCAACAAAAAATAATACCACAGGATAAAAGGTAGAAATAGTCAACACCTGAAGATAAAACAAGCAGAACTGAAAGTGAAAATGCTCCCAAAACATGCTTAGAAAAGGTAGACACAAGGCTAAATTAAAAGAGTTTAAATAAGGACATTCACATTTAGGAAAAAAACCTCATCACTTAACTCCAGAACACCATGTAATTCGGTCATCTTGATGAGAGTAAATCAGTGTCCGTCATCCCAGACTGGATTGGAAACAGCAGATCACATTTCCACTCTTCATTATGCAGAAAAATGGCATTCATGTTGTTAGGATTCTCTAGCAGCAGTTAGCCACGTGCAGCAGTTCCTCAGCTGAAGCATGCCACTGCTCAGACAAATCCATTTAATGCTATCTGCAATGTAAGATTTGTTTCAAATGAAGGGGAATTAGCTTCCCAAATTGTCAGATGTACTTTTTATGGATGATTTCAACGAGCAGAAGACCACACTGGAAGTAGGAATCAAGAGAGATTTCAAGTGCCTCTCTGTGCATGTGTTTGTCCCCCAAATTCTTCCTTCCCTCTAACCCCACGAAACCTGGTACAGATACCTCACAGCTTCAGGCCTTTGCACAAGCATTTGGAGAAAGGCAATATTTAAAAGCAAAACATGAGCATAGAAGGCTGCTGTTTGCATGGGCTGAGCAAGAGTTGCCAAGGCTGCTGACTTGGATGACAAATTCCCCCAGCTCTTTATTTTGAAATCTACAGCTATTATGATTTTTTGATGTCAGATTCTGATATCAGCCAGATTTCTGTAATAGTGGATTGCTTTCAAGTTTGTATTATTTTCAATATTCTTTCTAAATATTCTTTCTAGAGCTGAAACAACTGTATAGGACCTCTGAAATTGTAATTTATATTATATGGATGATAGTCTGAGGAATGAGTAGGATTTTTTTGAGGACTGCCTACACCTCCCGACATATTATCAGTAAAGACTGTTCTATGAGGTATTTATAAGACCTCCTAATTTCATATTAACAGTTGATTAAACTTAATAATACAGTGAGTATAATATCAAAGCATATAATTGTAAAATGCTTTGCCTTTTGGAGCCCAGAGAATTTTCTATGGTGATAACTTTAGAGGCTTATAAATGTTTTTATGTCTTTTTCTCAGATTAATAAAATTTTTATTATTTTAGAACTATGTTTGGATAGTCTACAATTAAATTAATTTCATGAGCAAACTAAATTAAAAGCCATAGTCATCAATACAGAGTGAATGATTTGGCCAGGGTTCCATTTGTGCAGGTTTTGTGTGTCCAGATGGGTGTTTTGCTTTGCCATATTCATCAGCAAGGAATCTCAGGGCACCCTAACATCTGTGGGAGGCCTGAGCACACACATTAGATCATTTCCAAACTGCAGTGAAAAGCCTATTTTTTTCTCTCAGGAAGAGATGATGATTTTTGTACTCCACTGGTGAAGGGAGAGTGGCTTCACTGAGCCCAGAGTGAGCAGGAGGGATCTGCTGGTGGTGCTGCTCAGTGATCTGGTGCTGCACATTCTCATGGCTTCAATGATCTCTCGTTTCAGAGCAGTTTGGAAAGGCACAGACACAGGGCAGACACTTCAGAGCCTCCTCTGCCAGCGCAAAGCGGCATAAAGTGAATTTCCATACCAAAAGGCAAAACTCAGCGCAGTGAAGCTACTGCTTCAACACCTGTAGTACTATTCCTAAAGGATGTGATGAAAAAAATCCAGCAGCATTTTGGACAAGATCATCAACTCTGTCACTTCCTGGTGCTCCAGGAAGGGCAGAAAGGGTCCAAACTGAAGAAGAAAGCAGAATTCCTTTGCATTGTCTGTAAATCTGTGAAATATGTAAATACGAAGCAGATTGCAGAATTCAGGCAGATTTGATGGTGACAGAAAAGGTGTCCTTGCCAAGTTTGGGAATTTATTGAGGTGTGTTTCACCCTGGGAGAAATGCCCTGACAAGGTCAGGTACCAGCTTGGCAAGGCCCAGCTTTGTGCCACTGCTGCCAGCCCTGAGCTAATCCTGCCCTGGGGCTGAACCTCTCCTGTTTGAGAAGAGCCCTCGCTGTGTTTGGTTTTCTGGGCCCTGCACCTTATTCACCTGAGCTGGAATTCATCTACACTCTCCTTCTGAACTGCTTCTCCTTTCTGGCTGTCATTTCATAGAGACTTCTCATTCCTTCCTCTAGTTTGTGCCAAGAAATGTTGATTTTTTTGAAGTTATTGTCTAAAAGTAGTTTGTAAATACAGTCATATTAATTGTTTTTAAGAAAAAAAATCTTTTTATGAGTATTTTTAAAAGCTCATGGAACTCATTTCCTTCCAATTTATGTTTTGGTTTTCACTGCAAGTTAAATTTAGCAAGGGCTACTTTTTCATTGAATTTTTAAGGTGAAGTAATACAGAGTTTCTGTTGGCAGAATCAGCTTACATTTTTTATTTCTGTCTTTAAGAAAACCAGTGTTTTCTTACAATCTTGAACAGTAAGGGATCATACACCCCATACCACTACCACCCTGCAATGCAAAAACCCTGCAAATCCTGCAAACCACAACCCAAACTGGAAAAAAAACAAGCACAAAACCCCAACCAACCAAACAAAAAACCCCAAACAAACAAAAATACCCAAAACACAAAGAACACATGAAGCACAAAACAAAAGCAACATCAGCTTAGCTTACATAAATAAATATTTATGCTCTTTAGGACAAAAAGCTTTTTCCCTTGAGCATCACATTGTATTTTTCTTGTGTTTATGGAAGTAAATGGTTCCTGCTGTACCACTGTGCTGGAGGACAGATAGAGTTCAGGATGATTCTGAGAAAATAATCCTCAAGTTCTTTGACTCCTGTCTTGGACTTGCTACTTTTAACTTCCAGGAGTCACCCAAAGTCACCACCTGTTCTCCCAGCTTGCTGTACGGGTGGAGTCTGTGGTAACTGCTAAAAGAACATCATCCCTGTGACTTGGTGACTTGAGAAAAAATGTAACTTTGTTTTACCAGTCCAGGAGGGGGCAGTAAATTTCTTTTTATTGTCTTTGGAATCAAGCCCAACCTTCTGTCACCATGAAAGGCTCTTCTCTTAAAAATAGCATTTTTTAAATTAGAAACTAGTATTGTTACTCCACTGTCATTGTTTTTAACTCCTTTTTCCTGACCGTCTTCTTTATAAAATAGAAAATGACCAAAACTTCCAAAATCAGTCATTTGTAGGTTTGATCTTCAATATGTATACAGAGGGACCAAGCTGATTTTAAATACTCCCAAATTGCATGTTTGCATTTCTCAGTATATTGCAGTGAAACAGAAATGAATCGGAAGCAAAAAAGTCTGGTTTGTATGAATGCACATCATTTTTCTGGGCAGAAAAAGTTATTTTTCTTACTTGGCTTGGAGGTAAAATGGAAATTATTATTGGCTCTGAGAGGGAGAAAACACAAGTACAGATCTAGTGTATATGACATGGGTTGGGGAGGACAAGAAGCTGTTGCAGTCAGTGGATTCTTTGGAGTTTTGTTTTTGCTGTTGGGCAAAGTTATTAGCATAAAATTTCAGGTGCAATTAAAGTGGTGTTTTGCGAGTCCAAATAACCTCCTTGAATGTTTTCACTGTTTAGAATTACTGTAATTCTCAAGAAGTTTCTGGGAAAAAAAATCCCACAAAACATAAGTGATAATGCACTCATAGCTGGTCCAGAAGTTCATCCCAGAGGGAGCAGAAATTTTCACCTTGATCCTCCTCAAATGGGATATTTTATAGGATTTGTTGAGATGTTGTTGTGGTGGTGTTATTAATTATTTTAAATGATTAATGATTATTAATAACTATTATTTAGGAACACGTAAGCTGGGTGGGAGCTCATAAAGCCCTGGCTGTGGTGTTCTGAGCAGTAGAAATGTTGTGTTCAGTGCCCCCAGTGCAACTTGTGCCATTATTTGGAAGGTGTTCCTTGTGCCCTGGGAGCACAGGTGATGTCCCATGGAAATATTTGCTGTTTATTTGTGGATGAATCTACTGAAATATTTCCCAAACTAACTCTTTTTATTTTCACCCTGTAATTTCTGTGTAAAATATGTTCAGTTGATGGTCCATCACCCTGTTCCACCACAAACAGCAACAGTTTATTTCTTCTGAAGGACAAACTGCTGTCACAAAATTACTTTGCATTTCACTGCTTTTATTTATTGCTTGTACTACTACTACTATCATTATTATGCACCATAATGATTATTAAGTGGAAAAAATATCCCAACTGTATCTTCTTATTGCCATTTGTGGAGTTAGAGGGTGCTGATGGGAAAAGAAATTATTTCATATGGAAATGTGTCTGAAATAAATTCTAGCCTACAATTTTAGAATAGGAGTGGGCTGGAAGAATGTGGGAGAAACTTAGTGAGTGACTTGAATTAATAAATGAAGTATAGATTTTGAGTGAGTGCCAGCTCTGTTGAGTACAGTAGCTCTGTGTAGAGCTAAAACTCTCAGACCAAAGTTATCAAAATCAGGTGCCTAAAGTTACATATGTAAATGTGATTCGATTCCCAGAGTGTGAATCAGCCCGACTGATGATAGGAGTTGATGGGAATTGCTTATGGTTACCAGCTATTAAAAATAGATTGCTCGTAGATATTTCATTGTTTCCCAACAGGTTATGGCCAATATATGATGGATGCCTATGTAACAGCATTCACTGATGATCTGTAACTTCAGTTACGTATCTATGACATTTATCCTCCTCTCCTACTTTAGTTTTTTAAGGTTAAGGACTTTAAGCACTCAATGACTTTATTTGCCTTAACTTAAAAGTAATATGTCATATAATGCAATTATTTAGGATTTTTTTAATATATATAATAGCTAATAAATACAATTTTTCTTTCCAGTGTTTCCTCAAAAGCAAAGGAATACCTCTGGAGACTTACAGAAGGGTTTTAGCTAAGTGTACACTGTAGTTATGTAGCTGACATCATGGTAGGAGGTGCTCCAGTGGAGTCCTAAACACATTCCTTGGAACAATCCCCTTTCTTTGTCTCTGGAGGAGCTCTTGATTACTCTGTGCTTGTGTTTTCTAGCTTAAAGTTTTCCAAGTTTCCCTGTGCTTGTTGGTACCTGGAATTTGGGGTGAGGGATCTCATGGGCTGCCTCTGCCATGCTGTATTTCAACTCTCCTGCACTGGCAAGAAGAATCGGGGAGGCTGGGTTATACATTCCATGAGTTTTATGGCTTTATCATTCCTTACCCATATTCTTTACTCTTTAGAAATTATGTATCCTTAAGCAGCAACACTACTGAAGCTATTTTTAAATCACTGTTGAGAATTGCTACACACCAATATAATGCATTTTTCATTAACCTAATCTTTTCAAGATTTCTTTAATTCTTGCTTGACCTGAAATGTTTCCTGCTACATTTTGTGTGTGGAGTCGCTAGTACTGTTTTACTACCTCTGACTGGAGGCACACGATGGTAGTAGAATACAAATTACATTCATCAGGACTTAGAAAATTCAATAGTCAAAGTGGGGAAATGAGCTTAAGTACAAACTCATCAAAAATGAACTTCAGTCCATTTTTCTTTTTATAATTTAGTGTTAAAAGAGATAAAGATACTGGGTTCTGAAACAGTGATACATAGCAAATAACCTGTTACTTTCAAAACAATATGTCATTATTCTGTATTAGAAAGTCACTTTTAGCTCCTTCTGTCTTCATAACTTCCTAACTATTGCTAATGTCTGGTATTGATTCTGAATAATTTAAATCGCAATAAAATTGGGTTTTCATGACAGTCAGTCTGAGACATTTTATATTTAATGTTCATTTAAAGAAACATAGTGCCTTCTTACCTTCTGAATTTCAAAGCCATTAAAGTAATTGCAGGTCGTTAAGCTAAATTTCTTTGAATAATCAGGACAGTTAATCTAATTCATACACCATTCAAACCAATGGGCAGGAAAGATTGGAATGCCAGGCATGGATTTTTGAGAGATTCACCTGGTGTGCTCACCAGCATTTCCTCAGGAATCACCCTCATGCTTCAAACTTTTGGGACTTGAAATTGTGTTCTGCTTTTGTCTTTTTAAAATGTGTAGACTTCAAAAGAGAGGAGGCTTAAGAGGATTGTTTTCTTTCCCTTGGAGTAACCAAATCACTGTGTAGTCACAGAGATCTTGATTTTGTGCTTGCAATGTGTTTTACCAGAACTCGCTTTATGGACATGTAAACTATCACAAAAACATTCCCAGATGATGTCCCATATTTAGCAAGTGTTGTGATTTAGGGTGAAGGATGTTGGAATGCAAATGCATAAACAAATAGCATCTAAAAATAAAAGTGTCTAGGTCTTGGGAGAACAGATACATTTCATCTCTTAAGGTTACTGCTCACTTTTGTGGAGGTAGAACATGAGGGTAAGGCAAGGGGTTGGTCATGGAGCAGACTTGAAACACCTGAGTTTGCAGACAAAAGCAGTGTGAGTCAGGCTGTGCCCATCTCTTCAGGGCTTTCTCAAACATCCCCACCCTCAACAGGGGGCAAGGACAGAGTAAAAGTGACTGTCTAATTGCCTGCTTCATTAATGAGCATGAAACTCAGAGACAAGGAACTGAGAGTTTGGCGTCTTGGGTGGTTGGTATGCTGGGGTGTTGGAAGGAGGGCAATGGTTTGGATTCCTGTACTGGAGAAGGGCAATGGTTTGGATCTCTGTACTGGGGAAGGGCAGTGGTTTTGGATCCCTGTACTGGATGGAGAAGGGCAATGGTTTGGATCTCTGTACTGGGGAAGGGCAGTGGTTTTGGATCCCTGTACTGGATGGAGAAGGGCAATGGTTTGGATCTCTGTACTGGGGAAGGGCAGTGGTTTTGGATCCCTGTACTGGATGGAGAAGGGCAATGGTTTGGATCTCTGTACTGGAGAAGTGCAGTGGGTGGGATTGCTTACTTTGAGTTGAGCTAAATGAATGCAGTTCATGAGGGGAACAAGAGCAAAACAAATGCTCCTGAGGGCAAAAAGAGGAGTGTGGGCCTTATCCATGCACTGGTGTCCAACAGGCCTGCTCTGGAATGAGGAGGATTTCACCTGAATGATGAATTCTGTCAGTTTGAGCCTTTGCAAGCAAAGGATGTTTTGCACATCCCCGTGCTGCTGTCGTGCCATAAAGGAACCTGGGGCTGTCCTGGGCTTTAGGATCCCTGCACTTGGGGGTGGCAGCTCCTCTCCCTGTCTCTCTGTTCCCTCTCAATAGCCTCCCTAAGGTGCTCTCTTTGTGTCCAGATCTCTTGCATCTGCCTACACCTTTGCAGCTGTGTTTCATAATGGGGGATTTATACTCTCACACACTGCTTTAAATAAGTTTAAATTTTCATGACAATAGACTATGAAAAAATTAAGGGTTTTTTTTTTTTTTGGGTTTTTTTTTTTTTTTTGTTCTCAAAGGAAAGCCATAAAGCAGCTGTATTATTTTTATTCTTTGTAGGAATTACAATGCACTTAAAAAAAAAAAAAAAAAAACAAAAAAAACAACTCCCACAGAGATTTAAAATAAAAAATGGCAACCCCCTCATCTTTTCATACCCAAGATACATGACCAGGAAAGATTTTAAACTCATTGTTGATCAGCTCATTGTCTGCCAAGATCATGGAGATTATTCTTGGTGGGAGATTTTCAGTCAAGATAATACTGCTGGTTTTGACTTTGTTTTTGGCTTGATGTTATTTATAATTAATTAGTTTATCATTCTTTTTGTAAATGGTATTGAATGAAACCTAAATTCCTTATTACTGTTCTACAGAATCTAAATATGTCTTGGAAACTGAGATATTTGCCACAAGTGTCATATGTGCTCTGTCAAGAACGGATTTGTAGTCTTGCAGTGCAAGCAAGTTTGAGATATATGTTCCAAAAAATATAAATATTGGATTTCAGTACCAGCTATTACTATTTTGAGATTTGAGACAGAGTTTTTCTGTAGGACTCCCCTTGTTTCTTAAGCAGACTCACTAGATCTACATTTGATTTTGCTTACTTAGTAAATGGATATGTTAGGTAACTTCAGTGAATTCAGTGGGACTTAGCTCCCAGCTTAGACAAGATTTTCAGCACTGAATTGGCTATTTTTGTATTATGTTATATGAGATTTGAATTAAAAATTAATACAAGTTAATGATAAAAATTCCTGCTTTGAAGTGCATATCCTTTCAATAAATATTCAAAATTATTATTGAATAGTGTTTTGAAGCTGCTGTTATGTCTTTAGAATGTAAGAGAATGCACTTAGAATGGAATGTTGGTTTTTTAATTCTACTAATTGCTTTTTTCAATTGTTTTAATTTTTGGTCTATATTCTCACATTTACTGACATAATGTCTGAAATACACTCAAATGTATGTTGCAGCACTCAGCTTAATTAGCTTTATTTGACCACTTAAATAAGGCAGAATATTTTTTTCTATTCTATGTCTTGTTGGTCAGGTACATTTTACTGTTAAAATCTTGAAGACAAAAACTAAACCAAAAACAAAGGCACCATTCAATAACTTGGAGCTAAATGCATGTAGGCATGTGGGGAAAATATATAAATTATTCCCTGGAGTTAAATAATGGATGTATTTATTACCATGCCATGTAAGTGTCACAGTTCACATGTGATGTTCTCTGAAATTGCAACAATGATGCGCTGTGTTTAAGCACATATATTTTAGTTATGCCTTTTGAATTCTTAGGCGTTCATTTCCCTTCCCTTACTCAAAGCTAATGAACATTTTTTCAACTCGAGTTGACTCGCTGACCTGTTGGCTTTTGGTTTAACTTCAAAATTATGTTAATTTTTCAAATTCCTCTTGAATTTTCCTTGATTTCAGTGACCAATTGCCTCCAAGTTTCCTTTGACCAAAATTAATAATTACATTTCATTATGCTTAAAGTCTGACCTTTTTAATCTGCATATTTCTTGTTGGCTATGCTGGCTTCTTTCCACCGTAATACATTAGAATGGAAAACTATTAGAAATATTGATTTATCATTTATAATGCCCAAGTGATATATTGAAATGAAATTTGGATACCATCCAGCCCTCAGATAACACTGGCATTGTTGGATGAAGCTGCATGATCTCATCCTAATTAATGTGCTGGTTCCATGTGAAAAGCACAGGGAAAATAGCCCTGGGAGCTGGGCAAAAGTAGGAGCTCAGCAATGAAGGCTGCTGAGGGTTGTGATTGTTCCACTGTGCCACCTTTAATATTTAATATTCCATATACAGAGAAATCAGCACTTGGCTTTCTCTCCCCTCTTTTTGTGAATTTCCTCCTGCCTCAGCATCACCTTGTTCTGGTGCTGTTCTGTGTAGGGTGTGGCCCCTGTGCACAGTGGGGGTTGATCCAGCTCTGTGCTGGATATCCTGCAATGAACTTGCTGCAGAAAAAGCTTCTTTTAATCAGGGGAACATCAAATCAAAGGAATTCAAAAGCATTTAACTCAACTTCTATGTGTTTTTCTCATGTGATCCCCACCACCTCCTGCACTGCTGCACATATTCATCCTAGTAGCTCCTGTAATATGGGAACTTCAGAAAATAAAGGTGTTTTCAGTTAGCATGTGTAATGTTAATACTCAATGGTTTTCATTGCCACAGTGAAACTGAGAGTTCTCAGTACATATTTATGTGCTGGTGTTCAAATGGAAGAGCCTTAGGTTGAGGTTGTATGATACATTGACTTTTTCAATAGCACAAATGCTTTACAAAGTCCTGGCTGCTTGTTTTTCCAGTCCTTCTTTTGGTTCACTCAACCAGTTCAGAGCACCCTATATATAGGGTGGTGTCTATATTCATTGATTTTAGTCTTTATTCATTTATTTAAGCTTTTTTTTTTTTTTTCCTGCTACCAATCAATCCAACAGGCATATGACTTAGCTGCTTGGTTTACATATTGGCTTTTGTTTTTTTTTCTTTTTCTTTTTTTTCTTTTTCCAAATGCTCTGTCCTTTATTCTGTGAGGCTTTGGAAGGCTCCTTGCTCCTCTTTGTTTCCTGTGTGTGGAAGGCAGTGGTGGGGAGCCGTCCCCAGGCTGATGTGCAGGGAGTGGGAGTTCCCCTCTGATTTCCCAGTGATTGAGCTGCCTGGGCTTCAGGGAGCTGGGAAGGGCTGGGTTTTTATGGTTCATATGGTTTTGGTCATTTGTCATAAAATCATTGTAACCGAGCTGTTTACTGGTCTGAATACTTAATTACTGCAGGAGCAGGGAATGGCACGAGTTGTAGTTTGTGCTGAATATTCAAGTACAAAGAGAAAATAGGTGGTACTTCCATTTTTAATTTTTTTATTGAGAATTTTATCTAAAAATTACCCATTTTATTTTTGAAATGACAGTTGGAACTTGTTTTATTTTAATCCTAATGTATGACAGAATAGTAATAGTTCTATGCCCCTAATGCATATTTCAAAGTTGGGTTGATTTATTTCTAATGGTCATCTGTTCCTCTCATGTTTTAGAGACTGTTGGACTGTTCATGTTTTATAAGAATTTAACAATTTCTTTTCAATGCTTAGAAAATATAGAAGCTAGATGGAAAAAGTCAGTTTAATTTGTTCATGGGCAAAAGAAAGGAAGCACTCAGAATTGTAAATATAATAACTTTGTCTTTTGAAAGACACTTTAAATTTTCTAGGAGCTCATTTTATTTTTAGGCTATTATTTAAAGAAAACTAACACAAACCCACAGATTTTCATTTCCTAATTCTCACATTGTCCCTTCCTACTCAGGTGCTTCTTAAGGGAGGAGAAGTGTTGGATGAAAAAGTATAATTTTGGGTTTGGTTTGCTATTAGAATTTTTATATATTATATAATATTTTAATCTTGCACTCTGCTTCTCAGGTATAAGTCTGTTTTGAGTGTTATGCCCACACTTACCATAGAGATGGATAAAACCAGAAAATTAATATTTTAATACTATTCTACATGGTTTCTATTGTAAAAGAAACCAGCCATTTATCATGTTTGTTAGAGAAGAGCTCCAGTTAGTTTGATTTAATGAAAAGCAACAGACTTGGATCATGACAACAACAAAAAAAATCCACAAGTGAAACTGCAGTTTAGAAAAGTAAAAGGGTTTTTTTTTTTAATTTGGGAAAACAAAAATAAAAGGCTTTGCAAACTCTACTGTAATTATAAATTATCAAGTATTATGACACTACAGTGCTTAAAAAATGAGAAGGAAAATGCATTTTTACATGCTGTGCTAATAGAAGCTACATTCAGCAAATGACTGCCAAATAGAGTGTGTACAGGGGTGTTAGCACACTGGCATGGGGGAACTGCCACGAAAACACTCTTCAGTCTGACATGATTTCACACAATTTTATGTGAGTCAATATAATGCAAAATCTATTAATATGAGGACAGAGTTTTGGACAGACTTGTGATTCAGGTCCTCTTACTGCATTACATGCTTTAAACCTAAGAACAGAAGTATCAAAATCCCATAGTTACACTAAAAGCAATTTGTTTTGATGATTCCCGGGTGAGCAATTGAATTCTAACGTGCTAAAAGAATTATTTTATATGTTCTTAATAAAATGGTGACCTGGGTACACTTTTGACCAGTTGTCATGAAAGATACTTTGTCACTCCAAACCTTCTGCTCAGAATTGATTTTATTCGGGATGGAGAGAGTTTCTTAGCTGGGTGTGCTCACACTGCTCCCATGAGTCCAGGTTAGCATGCAGGGCTGGGAGACGGGGGTACCACTCCCAAAGTAACTCAGCTTGTCCAAATTTAATTACAAAATTACTCCTGCAGTGAAGATTTGTGAATAGTTTTTATGCTTTGCAAGTACCTTTATAAAATCAGTTGTCTTTGACGGATCCCTCTTTGCTCTCCAGCTGATGTTGGAACTGGGAGCTGAGTGACTGAATTCAGGGGAGCTGCTGTAGTTTATTGTGCAGGAGGCACTCGTGAACTGCTTTATCTAGTCTTTCCTTACAGTCCCAAACATGTTAATACTCAGTGGTTTTCATTGCCACAGTGAAACTGGGAGTTTTCAATACATATTTATGTGCAATTGTTCAAATGGAAGAGCCTTGGGTTGAGGTTGTATGATAAATTGACTATTTCAATAGCACAAATGCTTTACAAAGTCCTGGCTGCTTGTTTTTCCAGTCCTTCTTTGGGTTCACTCAACCAGTTCAGAATTTGTAACTTAGTCTTCTTAACAAGCCAGCTTCAACAGAATTGTAAGGTCATTTTACTGATGCATCTTAAAAAGCTCTTCCACAGGTGGGAGGAGGCAGAGCAGAGAGCTGGGAGTCCTGAAAGGAGCCTCACTGTAGCTGTGTGTCTGGCCTTGCAGCAGTCACCTACAACACGTGGCAAGGCTGGCAGCTGGGGGTTTGCCTAGAGTGGGGAGAAGTGGGAAGGAGACTGTATGAAGTGAAAGTGAAGGCATGTCCAGCAGAATGGGCATAGGATGTGTAATTCTGATTCCATGAAAGCCTTAATCCAAAGTGATTGTTCTGAGCAGCTGCAGAAGGGGATGCAGACACCTAAGTTCTGGTGATGGGTATTTCACTGCCATGCAGATAAGAGATTATTGCTTTCTAGGTTCCAGCCCTAACTATGGAATGTCAGTATATTGAGGAAAGTTTAGATACCTAAAAATAGAATATGACTGTTCTCCTTTTTTCCCCATTTATTTTACTGTTCTGTCTTTTTCTGCTTCCATCTCAGCCGATGGATTCTGCATAGAGCTGGGCAGTGTTCCCTCAAGGCAATGTTATTGCTAAGTTATCCTTAGTTATCCCTAAAAGCTTGATGTTAAATAATGTTATTCCAAGGCCAAGCAGGTGATGCCTGCTCATAAGGCAGGTACTGTGAACTAGGGACACATGAAAGGTCCTATGAATATGGAGTTACTGAAGTCCCCATTTAACTGAAGCCCCTAAATTGTACAGTCCACCTGAACTCACAATAAACTGTGTTAAATCAGGAAAGTTAGAATGAAAAAAACCAACCACCAAAACCAGGAGGGTTTTCTTAACTTCAAAATGAGAAACACTCTGTGTTTCATAAATGGATCATAAATGGAATCTATACCAACACTTAAGCATTGTCTATTTACTTCATTGTATAGGAAATAAATAACTTTCAATTATATTTACTTTTGCTTTCAAATCCTGGTGCTCTGAATAAAAGACAGTGATATTTTTATTGTTGAGAGAAAAGTACTCCCTATATAAAGTATAATTTAGAAGCTTCTCTGAATATTTGCTGAGCAAATTAAGGTTAAAGTTCACCCTATTGCATGGGGACCTGGTATGCAACTTGTTAATATAGAACAATATATATGATTTCTTAGCACTGATCTGAAAATCCATTCTTTGCTATCTCAGATGTCAAGCTAGGTAATCCTGAAGCAAATTAGATTCTGGAAGAATAAATTAATTTATGAGAAATGTACAGTTTGGGCTGGGCAGTCTGTATTGCACTGGGAGAGTGCAATATAGAGTGGACTGGGAGAGAGAACCTTGTGGTGCTGTAAAGCTTTTCACAGAAGCACAGAGTGATGTGGGTTGGGAGGGACATTAAGGATCATCCAATTCCACACCTCCCTCTAGACCAGGGTGCACCAACCATTACCATTCCCTATAAAATGCACTCTGCCTTTAGCAGGGATTCACAGACAGTGCTTGTGTTTTGTTCCTCACAGTGACAGAGAATAATTCCAATTGAGTGGGTTGGAAGGAGGCCTTTAGCTCAGTCTCTTGCTCTGCCAGCATGTGAAATGGCATCTTGTCTTACAGCCTTCCTGCTTATGTGCCCCAGTCTACCTTCCATTAGTTTCAGTGAAACCCTGAAGTGCAAATAAAACACTTTATTTGGAAATATTTCATGCACAGCTCTGTGCAGTTTGAAATAAGATATTTAGAGAGAGACAAATTCTAAGAGGGCTACAGGATTACAAATCACAATGTAATTTTAAAGTTGTAATGAGAATAAGTTGCACGGGAAGGTCCCTTAACAATTATTGTCGTGAAAATGAAGTAGCACAGCGTTAATGTTTCATGTATTCTGTGAAAGATGATAATAAACTGTACTGCTTTGACCTTATTAATGTTCTGTAATTTGACTTGCTGGCAATTCGCATTTTTCTTTGGTTACAGCCTTAGTAACCTCTGAAGAAGAGGTAGAACTGACAGTCAATCTAAACATAACTGAATAGTGAAAAGGTCAGAAATATCAAGAATGATAACTCTGATACCTCCTTTTCATGACAAAGGTAGTAGCAAAAAGGCACAATGTGTGTGTTGAAATAACAAAGCTTATTACAGGAATTTTTCTGTTATTTATTGAGAAGTATAAACATACTACTTTTCCCTTGTAGCTCATTCAATACTCAGCAATGTGGGGGTTTTTGCCCTTTTTGTAGAATCATTGATTAGTTTAGGTTGGGAAAAAACCTTTGACATCAAGTCCAAGTACTGCCAAGGCCATGACTAGGGCATGTCCCCAATGCCACACCTACACCTTTTTTAAATCCCTCCAGGGACAGTGACTCCAGCAGTGCCCTGGGCAGCCTGACCACCAGAGGGTGAAGAATGTTTTCCTAGTAGCCAATTTCCTGCTCCTCGTGTCCTCTCCTTTGTTCCCTGGGAGCAGAGCCCACCTGGCTGCACCCTCCTGGCACGGAGGTGACGACAGTGAGGTGTCCCTGTCCGCCACACCTGCTCCAGGCTGGGCCCCCCAGGCTCCCTCAGCCCCTCTGCACAGGACATGAGCTCCACACCCTTCCCCATCTTCCTTCCCTGCACCCGCTCCAGCCCCTCAATGTCTCCCCAGAACTGAGGGGCCCACAGCTGGACACAGCACTGGAGCTGTGGCCTCCCCAGTGCCCAGCACAGGGCCACAGGCCCTGCCCTGCTCCTGCCGGCCATGCCGTGGCTGACACAGCCCAGGGGCCATTGGCCTGCTTGCCACCTGGGCACACCTGGCTCTGCTTCAGCTGCTGTCCACCAGCAGCCCTGGGCCTTTCCTGCTGGGAGCCTTTCCACACCTTCTGTCCCAGCTGGGAGCTGCAGGGGCTTCTCATCTTGGGAACCTCATCTTGCCCTAGAAGTGGCAATCTTTTATTTTAGAGGGCTCCCTGCTCTACCACTCCCGGGAGAGTGGCTGTAGCCAGAGAGGGTCGGCTCTTCTCCCAGGGAACCCAGGACAGAACAAGAGGACACAGCCTCAAGCTGCACCAGGGGGAGTTTATTTTTCACAGTTGGTTTTATACAGATTGGCACAGTGTACAGATTAATGTGGATATACTGTGTGAAATGCTTTTGGATCCAAAAAGTTTTGCTTAAAATTTTAAGTTACATTTAGGCTATATTCTCTGACACCTTTTCAATTGTAGGATAAGTTTTTTTTTTTCTGAAGTGTATGTGAATGAGGGTCTTAACAATCTGAAAGTATAATTTCATATCCAGTCTTTCTCATGTAAAATTGAATCCATGAAAGAAAGCCAGGACAAATATCCATGGCAGCTGAGAAGCTCACATTGTTTTGCCAGGTGAGCTGAGCAGTAACTATATAGTTCCTTCTGCAGTAGATGGATCCTTGGTAAGCCAGACGTAGCTTTGGGAAACAATTTTGAGATGTTGAAGTTTTCAGTTTCAGCATTATTTAATAAATGTACCATATAATATGCATGGGATAAAAGTATTCAGGCCAGTTCATGATGTGTTGTAGTTAAGGAGATATGTAAACAGCAGTGACATGAATACCTGGTCCAGGTGTTTTGGGGATTATTTCATTTTTCTTTCCTTCTCAGTCACTGTAACACATTTGAAGATTTTTTTTTTTTTTTAACTGAGAAAATATTGAAATTCTTTCCAGTGTCATATACTTTTTAAGACTTCAGAGCTATGTAACATCATAGGAAATAATATCAGAACACTTCGAGATTCTCAAAACAAAGACCAATGACTCAAAGTAGTATTTTTAATAAAGACTGACCATTTAGTAGAAGAAAGAGTGCATTCATTCTTGGCAGAGATTAGCTAAAAGTCTTGGAAAATTCAAATATTCTGATCTTAGGTGATGGTGTCAGAACCCTGTGTTATGGACAGTGCTTTTGGTACTGATGAGCCACAGCTGCACAAACAGTTCCAGATTTCAGCTGTGGAATGCACAACTTCCCCTTATTTGCCAAAATTAGTTTTTAACACAACTTTGTGGATTCATGAAAAGGCTTTCTCAGACTCTTGCTTTGCACTTAGAAGAGCTGCTTTTCGTGCTTTTGCCTTCACAACTCTGCACACATCTCATCTCTGTCCCATTTTATGCCCAAACACACCTCAAGCCCACACAAAACAGCAGTTACACAATTTTATTGTTGCACATCATTTACAATTTAATGCTGAATCAAAAATCTGAGGCTGTAGGAAATGTTCTGTGTGCTGAAGAAATGAGCCCTACACCAGTTTAAGATGTGGGTGGTTCTTTAGGTGGATGGTTCTGTATCAGGGAGGGGTCTCTCACTGCTGTCACTTTTGCCTCTAACTCCAGGTAACTCACAACCTGGAATGTAGAACCTGAGAGTGATTTCAAATATGTGAGGAAGATACTCATTGAAATAGTAGAGGAAAGTTATATGACTTATAATATTTTTACCAAAAGTGTCTGGAATTGACTTTCAAAGAGCTGTGTTCATTGTGCTGTTGTAATTTGTTCTGCATTCCATAGAAATCCTTAATTTGGAATAGTATGATGAGGAATAGTATTTCACTCACCCAAATATGTATTACAACAATTTCCTAGGATGTCTTGTTTGGCAGCTACTGTTATTTTCTACAGTGTTCAAATGACAAATTAGATTACCACATAAATTATACCATTAGTTTGTTATTAGTTTGTAATTAAAAATGACTTAATCTGTACTTTACAGATTTTACAGATGGAAAAAAATAGTCTCAGTGAGAGCTGACTGTAGTCACATGGAAATGGATTTTGAATAAAGCAGAAGAGCAGCGTGGTTGATAAATTAATTAAATACAAATGTACATAGCTGTGATTGCTTGGAATTTGTAAACAGCCAAGCAGTTGACACAGCTCACAGTGCACAGGAACACATGGATGCTAATTCCAGCACTGCAGAAAGCTCTATTGCAAGGTTGTGTGTTTTCATTTGTGCTTTTCAGAGAACACCACTACAAATCAAAAAGAAATGTTAGGTTTGTGTCAAATATTACACAATGCATATTCCATGGGGAATTCTCACCCGACTCTGAAAGTGAAGATATGAGCTGCTGCTGCTGCATTTCAGTGTTAGTCTGGGTGAGCGGCAGCTCATCTCACATGTTTATTCATAAATCTTCTTTATGTGAGTGTAGTATGGGTCCTAAAAAGTGTCAAGAACATGTTTAATGAAGGAGAGGAAAGGAACTGAAGGGTATGTGGTAGATCTTCAAAGCCCACTGGCATTCATAAAACAGATACAGGTGGGGCATAAACTGCAGAACTGGATAGGTGAGGAACTTGCTTATAAAATCAAAACATGTTTTATACTGCTGGACCTGAAAAGTTTGAACAGCAGCTTTTAAAGGTAAAGGTACATTCCAAGAATATTCTTTGGTTTAGTGTGCATTATAAACACATTTATGTAATCCAAGAAATATTGTCTCTATTTTTGTTTGAGATGTAGTAGCAGAGAAGTAAAATGGTAAATTCCATGACCACTGTTTCTTTCTTTTCAAACCTCACTTGGAAAATGTATTTTAATAGTGGAGAACAAAACTGACATGTCTCTGTGGCACTGCACAAAGACAGGACAGTTTCTTTATGAGTGGTGATGACTTGAATTTGTCAGTGTGAATTTGGACTTGCCTTGTGTTCTTAACTCTGTGAGCACTACACAGCTGCTGCAGGCACTGCTGCATCCATATGGACTTGGCTTTGTTACTTGGCTGGGTAAAGTCTGGGCATCCTCCTGCCTCCCTGGAGGCCTTACAGCAGTTACAAACCCCTTTGCAGCTGCAAGACACGTGGTGTTTGTGTTTGAGTTGGCTTTGGGTAGGTTTACTAGAACAGATCTGGGCAATGAACATGGCCTGGGCAGTGTTTAAACAGAAATATGTCTGTGCACAGAGCTCCTCAGTAAAACCCCCAAGAACACCCCAGGAAAACTGTGAGATACCACATGGCTTCAGTGGTGCAGGCTTCCATCGTCCTGGAGCAAGGATTCATATCCCTGCTTCTGTTCCCTTCACTGATGGGATGAACCTGTCCTAGAGCAGAAACAGGCTGGGTGGAAACTTTATTTCGCACAGAGGGGACACCAGGCCTGAAGGAGTAAATAGCTGCAGTTTGTAGGGAAGGTCCGGTTTATCCAACAGCCTGAATGATTGGTTGTTTGTGTGTGCATTTCCAGTCCTTTACAGATGTCTAAGGACCATTAAATTTCAGTCATTATTTCATTGCTAGAAAGTAGAAGCCTTTGTTCATTGGGTGGCTGATACGCTCTGCAGCTTATTTGGCAAAGGAAAACACTCATAAATTTTCTGCTGAAAGTACTGGGATAAAATACATATTTTTTGGTGTCATTTAGTTAATTGCGTGCTCCTGATATTACCACACATGATTATGGAATTAGGAAATAAATGAATGAAGCCAGTATTAGACATGACTGTGGAATGAGGGAAATGCAAACCTGCTGCCTTGCAATGTCCCATGAAGTGGCTCTGCAGAGTTCCACAGGTGTGTGGAAATAGCCCAAGTACAAATATCAGATAGAGCTGATAGTAATTGTGTAACACTATAAGCCTTCAGTGATGTAATTTATCATCCCTTAGAAACAAACCTCATCAAAGGTCCTCATCTGTGCACCTCACAGAAATAGCAGGAGCCTAAATGT
This sequence comes from Pyrgilauda ruficollis, assembly GCF_017590135.1. Classification (NCBI taxonomy): domain Eukaryota; kingdom Metazoa; phylum Chordata; class Aves; order Passeriformes; family Passeridae; genus Pyrgilauda; species Pyrgilauda ruficollis. The sequence goes on along the minus strand of NW_024514764.1, from coordinate 11,126,204 downwards.
GGCTGGTATTTGTCACAGAAACCTAAGATTGAGTGTGAATTTTAGACTGGGCACAAAATTCATCTAGATTAAGGAGATGTCCTAAATATTTTTTTTAAATATGGTTTGTTACTTTGCTTGTTATTAGTATCCCAGAATGAGTGTGTATCCCACTTCAGACTGGTGGAAAGGTTAAAATAATATTTTAACAGAATAAATAGATGTTGATTAGAAAAAGAAGGGGGTGGAATCGCAAGGTAATTTAAATGTTTGTGTTTTAGTATTTAAAAATTAATGGGAACTTGAAGTTTGCCTCTTCCTGAAGGAGAGACTAAAATTACATATGATACTAAGTGCTGTAGAAATTTTAATTTAATAGACTGAAAAAAGTGATTAAACTGAAATATGTACAAGCTTTGGGTGGGAAGGGAAGGGGCTTCTTTTAGGACTACTTTATGCCACATGGTATAAGTTTTTTCCCACCACCCCAAAAAAACCCTCAAAAAATCATATCTCTTCCTTAAACTTTAAAGCAATTCTGGTTTTAATAATGTATGACTTAAAAATGTATCCTTTCAGTACAAGAGTAAATAATTTTATATAAACTTGGAATATAGTTTTGGTATATTTAGCTCCAGCCTGTAATCTGGATGTACTATTTATGATGTAAGTACTTTCAAGGAAAACAAAGTTTTTCACTGTTGAAAGTGAGATTCAAATTAGATGTGTCATAATACTGAAGTCATGCCTAAATCCTTTGAGAATGATTTCTTTAGAAAAGAGAAGTTATGTGTAACTATATAAACATATATAGGTAAGTACACAGTGTATATAGATGTGTATATACACACATGTATCTATCACTCAGTATCTACATATTAAAACATTTTAAACAAAATCACTTAGAAATATTCTCTTGATTTCAAGCTTTACAAGCTGTCTCTGTCTGTCACTGAGAGCATTCCTTCCCTTGCAGGGGACTACCAGTAGTGTATGTGAATTAAAAAAATCTTCCAGCTGGGGGCTCAAGGAAAGAGCCTTCAGCCTGAGAGAAGAGCTAACAGCAACAGGTTGCTAAAATTAGGGTAGGAAATAAATAAAAAAGAAGCCTAGATTGTTGTTCTAGAAGCCCTTGTGGGCTGTTTTGTGGTGTGAGTTGCTGTATGGGGCTGGAGACCTTGAAGATCTGTTTTGTATTCCTCTCACCTAAAAACCAACACAGCAAAATGGAGAATTCACATCGTATTCAGGAAGAAGAAATCCAGTTTCTCAGGCTGACACTTTCTTAAAGCTGTGAATCTTGATGTTTTAATCTCATGCATTTAGGTAGTGCTTGATATTCATAACTGGTAGGTTTGATAAATTTTTAACAAGGAAGTTGAAGATGATGAGAAAACACAAGGGGAGTTTTGCATTTCGCACCTTGTACTGAAGCCTTCAGGTTTAATTTTCACTTTTTGCACCAAGAACGTTCCTTGGAGGAAGATTGACTAGATCTCATGTTGCCCTAAGCTGGCTTTAATCCATTAAGGTAAAATAAAAACCCAAACCTAGCAGAGTTAGCTTTCAAAAAGCCCAATTTTAGTAAAGGCAACAATATCAATGCTTGACATCCAGAAAAGACCCATTTAAAACTAATATATGTTTTTACTCATAACCTATGGGATAAATCTTGTAATCTCAGCATAAGTAAAATAACAGATATATCAAGATGGGAATACCGTTCAAATATATGCCTTGCCCTAGTTATATTATGGAAAGAAAATCTAATAAAAATAGATTAAAAGAGAAGGCCAATAAAAATTGGAACTGAGACACCAGCTAGGAAACACAATTCAATTTATTTTAATTTTTAGTATTCTTAGTCTTTTATTCATAATTCTGAAAATTATATTAATACGAGATTGGAGTTCCTGAGTTGATTTGAAGGAAACCATTACCTGCCTTTTTGCAATTGTGACTATTTTCTTTCTGTTGCATGGGCCTATTTCAGTTAATATATATTAACTTTCACACAAGCATCACAAATTACAAGTGTGCTACAATCCTTGTATTTACTCAGAGGTGCACGTGGGCTCTAACATTCTTCTCATTAAGGATAAATTAGAACTAATGACTGTAGAATGATGACACGAGTTAATTGCTCAGGAGCATTTGGATAACTCACATTGGGTTTAGTACCTTAATGAGAGGGAAGGAGGAGGGAGAAGCAGAAAAGTTGTCCCTAATAATGTCTTGGATGTAGGCTGTTATTGTATTTGTAGGGTGCCCTGATGAAGGAAGGAATGATGAATCTGACTCCATGTTCTCAGAAGGCTAATTTATCACTTCATGATACTATATTATATTAAAGAATACTAAACTGTACTAAAGAATACAGAAAGGATACTTACAGAATGCTAAAAAGATAATAATGAAACTTGTTATTATAATAACAAGATAATAATGAAATAAGATAATAATTGTTATTATAATAAAGATAATAATGAAAGCTGTTAATAATGAAACTCTCTCCAGAGTCCGGACACAGCTTGGCACTGATTGGCCAAAGGGCCAAAACAACTCACAGCAGAACCCAACGAAACAATCACCTGTGGGTGAACAATCTCCAAACACATTCCAAAGGAGCAAAACACAGGAGAAGCAAATGAGATAAGAATTGTTTTCCTTTTTCTCTGAGGCTTCTCAGCTTCCCAGGAGAAAAAATCCTGGGCGAAGGGATTTTTCAGAAAATGTGAGACACATACAACAATTCTTCTGCTGCTGTGGGTAATGCCACTGGATTCACTGCTTGGAATAATCCATTGTGGCACAGCTTTGCACAAACAGACCTGGCTGACCTGCTGGGAGCTGCTGCTGCCACAGGGCCTCGTTATTAGGAGTGTCACTGGTGTCAGAGAAGTGTTTCTCGTGCTCCCTCCACAGATTGTCATGTTATTCTGAGCACCTTGATTCCCTGTGAAAGTCCTGTGCAGGAAATTCATGATGTTTGGACATGGTAACTTGAATGTCTCTGCAAATGGTGATGGCTGGTGCATGGAAATACTGCAGGTTAAAGGAGAGAAGGCACACACAAATTCCAGTTGCTCCTGTGGGAACTGTTCTTGATAAAACTATGTATTCAAGAAAGGATTTCACAAGCATTTCGAGCCCTGGTTTATGTTATTTAGGAGCTCCTGCTGTTTACCATCTGTGTATTTGCTCTTATTATTATTTAAAATATATTTCTATTTCATAAGATAAAATTGCAAATGTATTGCTTACTTTTAAAGGGATATAACACCCTTTTTATTTAATTCCCTATGTATAAAATCCTATTAATTAAAATTCTATTACTATTCATCAAATTAATATAAGAGAACATAAGAATTAATAAGGATGTTGACTTTATTTTAAAAAATGAAGTGCAAGAATTTTATGGGAGCATATTGTTATGGCTACTGCCATGTCCACTGTCATGACACAAGTTGTTGCTTCATTTATTTCAGGAACCTTTGTTTGGCATGCCAGGCATGCACAATTTGTAGTGAAAATTTCATGTTTTAAAATACAAGTTCAGGTTGGCTCAGTGACAGAGTCAGCAAGGCTCCCTGTCTGTGGGGCACAACCCAAATAACTCTGGCAAATTATTAATGCACGTGTGTTCAGGACAAGATGGTGGCCAAACTGTCCACTGGGCTAAATCATTACTTGGGAAACATTAGAAAAATACACATTTGTTTCCTCTATTTGAGGAAAATAATTCCTAACTCTTGTAGGAGAATCAATTACAATAAAACCCCACATCTTTGTAAAAAGCTGTAATTATTTGTATTATTGTAACTATTAAGGATTCACCTGCTTCTGAAGCATCGTTAAAATCTTTCAGCACCCTTCTATCTTCATAGCACAAATTCAATAACCTGTTTGGTGTTATTATTGTTCTGTGTTTATTTTAACTGGGCCATGTGCTGCAGACTTACTTCAAAATGTGTGAACAGTTGCAGACAAGCAGATTTGTTTCAGATCCTGATTTCTGGAGTAGGAATGATGTTTTCTATCATGAATATATTAACAAATTGTTTTGACACATTAACAAAAATCTTCATGGAAATGGAAATAGAGTTCTGAGGAAAATGTTTCTGTATAAAATATCCCTAATGATGGGGTTCACGTTTTTATTGGTTTTTGACTCTCCCTTCACATCTGGATCAAATGAAAATAGTTCAAGAAGCATAGATGCCCTTCCTGGAGATAAGTTTCTGGAAATTCAAATTATAATGATATAGAACACTTTATTGGCATTAGTGGGGATGTAAGTGATAAAGATTTTCTTTTGATTTTCATTGAAACTATTTGAGAGAAGCGGTGGGTATTTATGTTGCAGTGCTGGTGGAACGATGCATGGTGGTGAGGGGTGAAAATTATAGACAGTTATTTTAAAAATACACAAAATGATGCATATACATGCTTGCTTTTGTGTCTCGTCATTTATTCCTTGCAATATCTTTGTAACTTCCAAGAATATTGAAATTGATTCTAAACATACTAAAATTAATAATTTTGAGTTACTGTTAAAGACCAAATTATGTTCAATATGGCAATATGAATATTGTGCTGACTGCAAGATCCTATTGGCTTCATTGGAAGTAAATCAATAACTCTGAAAGGCAGTGCTGTGCTGCTGTCCAGCTCTGATCACTTCCTGATCAATTCAGTTGCTGATGGGAAATGTTATGTTTGGTAGGATAAATTGTTGAATAAACTAGAAAATACTGTTCAGCATGAAAGAAAGCCTACATAGAAAAGTGAACTGAAAATAACAAATAGACAGAAATGGAATAATTATTTGTTCTCAGCAGTTCTGTTCTTTTAATATATTAAATTAGGTGAGGCATTTAAACTGGTTTCTGTGGCATATGATTAGAATTTGTGGATGGGAGAAGACAGTCTGTAAAAAATACTAGGATTGGTATTGCTGCTGGGGATAGCTTTAAAAATAGGACACAAAGCATTTTTCTCTGTCCTGAGAAATGTGGTGGTGGGGAAAAAAAAATTACCCAGTGAAATAAACAGAGCAAGGGAGAATAGTAAGAATGGTGTGTGATTCAGTAACAATCCTGGATTGCTAAGGAAGCACGGAGCCAAATTCCTCTGCTGCCATGAGTCAGTGCATTGCCCACTCCTGTTCCAGCAGCAGGGTCACGGGGCAGGGAGGGGACCCTGGACAGTAAATACACTCCAAAATGGAGCACATTTAGTAAATAAACTCCAAAAGGGGTTAGGATGGAGCACACTGCTTGCTGCTCTTTGCAAATCTGAGGCTGCACAATTGCTGCTGTGTCTCTTGCATTGGTTCTGCCTTCTGCAGGGGCTGATTGATTGATTGTTGCAAAGACATGAGCAGAGACTTCACCACAATCAGATTTTAAACCATAGCACTTATAGTCCTGTGCCAATACTTTTCTTAACAGATTTAGGCTGTTCCAAAACTTGCCGAGCTGGAATTATTGTTGTTTTCTTATTTGAAATATTTGCAGTTTGAATTCCTAATGGTGCAGTTCAATTTGTTCCATGTGTCCTAATTACATTGCTCCCTCACAGATCTTTAGGTTTCTTTGCATGGAAATTTGCATTTCCTTTTAATATCATTATCCTAATGATCACATATGATCATAGTTTCATTTCCTAATTATTTTAAGCAGGTAATGTATAAACTTGTCATTTGATTTAAAAAATATACCTGTTTTAAATATGACTTAATTTTGCTAAATTTTGCTGAGAGTTGTTTGAAATTACTTTCTCCTATTATCATCATTTCAGTCTGAAATATTTTTATTTTGTTTATAAATCAAAACTAGTGGGCAGATGTGTAATAATAATTTGGTAGCTATGAAAGATAGATGTATAAAAGATCAGAAAACAGATGTCTGGCTTAATCCAATTTGAGAATAAATACAATGTTTTGCTGGAGAAAAAAACAAATCCAGATACTTTGATACCAATAATGCCACAGAGACCATTTGTACCAGTTGAGATGCTTGTGTTCCTGGACTTCACTAGTGAGCATATTAGGCTTTTGAATTCCTCAGATTATCCTCTGCCATGGACAGAAAAGAAAAAGAGAAGAAAAGAGCCCTAGGGCTGGCTAGGCTGTGTTTAACTAATCTGGCGCTGTTCCATCAGTCCTTCTTTTGCCTCGTGAGGAGCTGGCACCTCTTGGTTTCTTCACAGCTATGAGGACTCTGGTGCCTTCCATTTTCCAGAGGTTGAACAGGATGAAGATGCAGGAACGTGGTGGCAAAGTCCTTCTGGCTGCATGCAAAAAGCAGTGATTTACCAGAATAAAAATCTGAATTTGCAGTGATCACAAGGAGCTTTCGTACAGTACTTGAATTTGAAGGAAATGAATGCTAGCACCTCTCAGACCACACAACTTGCTGTAATTGTTTTGTTTCCCTTCCTCCTTCAGTGAACAAGTAAAGTGCAGGAATGTTCACGAGCCCTCTCTCCTGTGCTGATCTCAGTGCCTTGTTTGGGTGTCCAGGGCCTGCGTTCCAGCAGAATCACTGCTGGAGCGATATCCCTAAATTATTGTAAAACCAAAGCCAAGCAGTTCAGAATGCTCTCCTACTATCTTGCAAACTCGAAGGAAATAAAAATAATCCTCCAAATGCTTCACTCAGAGTTGCAAATTAATTCATCTGATATATTTTGGTAATTTTCTTGACAACCATTTACAGGACAGACTATTGAAAGTTTTTCTGAAAATTTATGCGCTTTTTTTCTGCAACCATAAATACTTTGTTTTTTCCCAGATAATTTTAACTACAGTAATCAGGTTTTCTGGGTGACCTAGCATATTTATATGGATAAAATGATGAAAATAATCAATGGAGAATGGTAAGAGTAGAGTAAAAAATAAACTAGATTTACTAGCACAATATGTTATTGACCTAATGAGATTAGATTGTATTCCCAATTGCACTTCAGGGAGTATAATTCAATCTGTACTCACTTGCAGTCGTTTAAAACACTCCTCATGTTCTTAATGCTATTCAAATGGCTTCCCCATCCTTAAAAGCTGAGCCTTTTTCAAAGAGGCATCTACAGCGAGTCTGTCTCTGTTTCACAATGGGCTGGGGGTGCCTGGATGAGTCCTGTGTTCCTACAGATTATCCCACAACCATAAAATAATTGACTCAGTGGAACCTCAGGAGATGATCAAATCTAATCTTTGGTTGACAGTGGCTCTGATGCCAGAGGTAAATCAAGTCAGTTGTGGATTTGTCTAGAAAAGTCTTGAAAACCTCTGAAAATGGAATTAATATAAAATCTATGGCATGTTCCCCACCTGGCACAGAGCTTTTCCATAGTCTGCAGACTCAATCTACCCAACTGGTTTGATTTGTTGTTTTAAGGAGGCTGAGAAGAGTTTGGCTTTGACATCTTGCAACTACTTTACAAGTAATTGTAGGCTCCTGTTAGGTTTTCTTTAGCCTTTTCTCTGCCAGACTGTGCATGTCTGTACCCTATCCCTCTGAGCTTTAGGCCCTTTGTCACCATGGCATCAGCAGGACCTACTTCAGTTTTACATCTTCCTTAAACTGGAGGAGAACCAAGCTGGTTGTGGTTATAGTCTGAGAAAGAACTATTTAAATAGCTGATCTAACAGAGCAATTACTCTGGAGAATACCTGAAAATATCTGCCTGTATACATTATCTTTTTATACCAGCTGTACTGCTTCTGGTGTTCCTGTCAAGTGTTAACACTAGACACATGAAAAGAGTTGGGAGCTACAGGCTTTTTTCATTAATCAGTAATATCAAATTAGTTGGCTAAATATTGCTGTGTTGGCAGAAATTCAAGACAGTCTGAAAAGGATGCAAAAACTGATCTCAGCTTGAATGAAGATACTGGTCTGAGTTCCCATGAGGGGATGTTTAATGAGGAGGGAACTGTAAGGGAGCAAAGCACTTTCTGTGGAGATATTGGCAAATATACTGGGTCAGGAAAATTTTTAGACTCCCTATAAGAGCTGTGGTATCTGATTTGGGAGTGGTCTAAGGAATACTTCAGGTATCCTTTACTAAGAAACAGCTTTCTCAGAGACATGGCAAGGTTGTGGGGGTGGTCTCGTGCAGAGGCAGGAGCTGGACTCAATGATCTGTGTGGGTCCCTTCCAGCTCAGGCTGTCCTCTGATTCTGTGATTGATTTACTGTTATTGGAACAGCACATCAGAAAAGGGCCAGGGGAAAAAAAAGTATTTGTCAACCAGATACTCTAGGGAGATGTATTTTAAATCTTAGGATTTAAGGTGTTTGCCTGTGTTCGAAACCAAGTATTGATTGCCAGTGTAATCAAAGAAAGATTTTATTGGTTCTCACAAATACTTTCCAAGCAAACAAGGCAAGGGTTAGTGAAATGACTTTCCATGCTACATTAGAAGTGATATTTATTGATGTTTCCCAGAGTCATCCGGACTTTGTGTGGGATAAAGGCTCTTCTCAATCAAATTTTATTACCTGGCTTTATGTGACTACTGATTTTGAAATACATAGTTTAACTTTCCATGCTACATTAGAAGTGATATTTATTGATGTTTCCCAGAGTCATCTGGACTTTGTGTGGGATAAAGGCTCTTCTCAATCAAATTTTATTTGATTTTGAAATACATAGTTTGAAAATAATACTGTATATTGCTTGCATAACTGCAAAGATGTTAATATTTATTACACTTAAGATTTTTAGCAGTGAGTCAATGAATATCCCAGAATTGTTTGGCTTATTTTCATTTCCTCTCCTATTTTCTGATTCACAGAGCTGTAATTATTCTGTACTTGTAAACTAAAATATAACACAGTGTTAAGAATGCTTTTCTTTTCAGAGGTCTGCTGGTCATATAGCAGAGTTTGTTACCAGGGTTTTACTCAGCTTGGTAATAGTGGAGTGGAATTGCCAAACACTGGGTCAGTTGTTCTCCTTAATCAATAAATCAGTCTCTGAATTAGTTTTAGGGTAAAATCATATTTATAGACTGAAGAGCAAAACTTGCATGTGGTTTACCTGCTAATTGAAATGATTGTGCCCAGCAGTATTTATATTGTGTTGCCTCTTGTTTGTGCTGCTTTTTTCACCTCATGACTTCTGTCCTTGTGTGAAATATCACAGTACATCATGCAGAGAGTGTAATTCAGCCCCTTCTCATGTCAGACTTGTGAGCATTACAGCAATATTATCATTTTTCTAGGGCTAAGCCACTGAACCACAGTGGTTCGTGTCATTATTTGTATAGCTTGGCAAATATGGCCAATCCTTACAACTCCTGAATTATCAGATGTTTTATGAGCAGAATTCTTTGTTTTGTGATGTATTTCTTTGTAAGGAAATTATATTTAAGCAGAGTAATTTGCCTGAATTCACACTGTTGGTTATTGCTGTGGTGACAGTGCAGGATTGCATTATGCTTTATGACTTTTTGTCTTCTTGAATAATGATGTTTCTGTTTAACAGAAACTGTGCTAGAGCTTCAATCAAGAATGCTGAGTACGATATGAACTAGAGGGTTAATCAGAAATTCCTTGGAGAGTAGTAAAGCATACACGTTTTACATTTATGGACACTGAAACAGATCAATTTTTTTAATGGTATGGATCTTTTTTGCTTTATTAAATGATAGAGCTGGCCATATATATTCTTGTCATTAATCAATAATTTCTACTGTTTTAATTTTATGTTATGGAAGGCAAGAAAGCTCATCTGACTTAGGGAATACTAAGTTGACTCAGGTAAATGATTGCCAAGGGATGGCGATTTATTATCAAATCTGGGAAAGATCAGAGAGAATCTTCCCACTCAATCTTTTTTTTTTTTTTAATCAAGCACAATCGGATTTGCCAAGTAATGGAAACAAAAAGCCTCCACTTAAGTCAATTATTGCAATCTCAATTAAAAATAATGTTCTTGTCAGACTGTTTTTAATCTAAGTAGTTCTGCTGGTCTGAGCCTGCTGCTTTGTGTACTCAACACCTCTATTTCAATGGTATTAATTATATGAAACTTTGAGTAGATTTAGGCAGTGCATAAATCTCTGTAGGATTAGAGTCCCATGTCTTTACATGTAATAAGGTTCTCTGCTGGGCTGGTACAAGTTAAACTGTACCTCTATCATATGATACAAAACACCACAATAAATTCTGTTTGTTTTTTCTTAGTACAAAAGCTGATTGGTGTGGAATTATCCATTATATTTAAAATGTCTTTTTAGTTTGGTAGCTAAGACAAGGCATATTGTACAGGTATATTTTAGTTTGATGGCTCAGCAATAAATGTTATAAATGTGCTTGCCATTTTCAGGACTGCTTTTTGTTAATCTACCTTCAGGATAATCTTTAGGTTTGTATTTGAGGGATGTGTCATTTACAGGGTCATTTAAAAGGTAGGCATTGGTGCAGGATTACAATAATAAATCATTATGATTCCTAGTGTTCAATTGCTGAACTTTTTCACTTCAGTGTGCTTAAAGGTAAGGAATATTAAGGAATAGTAATCTTGTTAATTGCATTAATCAGGAAGTTCCCAGCTCTGTGGAACAGAGTAGCTTAGTTGTGAGTCCCTTGCACTCTGGAACTTCATCCAGACTGGGCCAAAGCTCCCTAACTATTCCTCCATCTGAGGGGTAGAAGCAAAGATCTAACCAAGGAATACTGTACAAGGTGAGAATTGCAGCAGCTCAGTGGAATGAAGGGTGCATGAAAAGGGAGCACAGTAAGTGCAGTTTATGTGCAGAGCAGGTGTTGGTGAAGCCTTAGGTTAGGGATTCGGTCACATCTTCCTTTCAGAGTTGCTCTCTCTGTGCTTTAATGTGAGCATAAGTGTTTCCAGATCTGGGCAAATGCACCAATCATCTTCAATTTATGGAGGGGAATATGGCATGGGCTGTTATTTTGGGAAGTAATGAACCAAAGCCCCTTGGCTTTAGTTGTGGCTCAGCAAAACTCTTGAAGATAACACTGGTTGGCTGCATCTGGATTCTTGACTGTGCAGACTGGTTTGGTTTGAGTTGTTTTGTTTTGTTTTTTTAATCTCAAAACTCCGGGATGGGGTCTCCCCTGGGAAACTGCCCTCAGGGGTAAGGGCAGATAATAGAAAAAAGTTGATGGCTTTTAAAAGACATTTTTCTTACAGCACAAGAACTCCTGATTCCCTTGTGTGGGGAATCAGGCAGGTGAGGCAGTAGAATGAGTGAGTTAGGACCTCCTGGAGAACTGAAGTACAATGAGGAGTCAGTCCTGGGAAGAACACAGGGGTGCTGCTAGCATGGGATAAGGAAAGGTAAAGCTCATTTGGGATTTGGAATTAGTCAAGGAATTTGAAGAACCAAAGGAAGAGCTTCTACTGGGACGTTGGTCAGAAAAGGAAGAATTAAGAAAATATACCCACTCACCTAGTCCCAGATAAATAAGACAGGAAATTGGATGGCAAGCAGAATGGAGAAGGCCAGGGAGTTTTTACTCACAGCCACTCTTCCCACATCTCTCAAGTCTCTGAGCCTCAAAGCAGGGACTGGACAAACAAAGTCCCTCCCGTTTAGGAGGAGGTTGGGTTTGAGACCACCTGGGGAGCCTGAACCTACACAAGTCCATGGGAAAAGAACAAATGTGTCCCAGGGTTCTGAGGGAATTGCCAGATGTAATTGCTAGGACACTCTCCATGATATTTGAAAAGTTGTGGCACTAAACTTCTCAGTGATTGGAGAAAAAAATATATTTTTAAAAAGGGAAATAAGGAGATTCTGTGATTTGGAGATGCTTGACTTGGAGAATTTGAGGAAGTATTTTCCATTTAAAATAATCAATGCATCCTAAAAGGAAATTTTGATAGATTTTTTTCCTAGTCTGTCACTCCAAAATGTGGGGCATGGAATGGTGTTTTTCAAAAACTTGAATCTACTCAGAGAGATAACATGGTTTGTGTTTCACATACAGATACCTCAGCCCAGCTCTTGGTGACCAGACCTTTAAAACTTTATTGCTGTTGGAATATTTGGGGTTTATGCAGTCTGAAAGCTTCTTAGAGCATATTATAAATCATGAGTGTGTTTGTGTGACCTGCATTGCTACCTGGCTTGTTTTAAAGTGTATTTATATCAGGATGCATGCAATGCCCTTTCTAGGAGAGCTCTAATAATACGTGAAAATGTGGTGACTAAGGAAGAACTGAAAAGATTATGTTTTCTGGGTCTTTTATTACTGTAAAACATAAAAAGGAGCATTGTGGTCCTCCTTATAGCCAATAGTGGGGATAGATGTTTACAGATAAATATATATTAAAATACTTAACTCGTCTACTTATAAATCATCATAAAGAGGTAGCAACTTTATGAAAGTAAAATCGATACAAATTGCATATGGCTCTTGGGATAGATTTTATAAACTGGGTGTTTTTCTTGTAGTAACATAAACATCTATGAATATTAAGCCACTTTTTTTTCAATTCAATTTTAATCTTTCAAATATAGAACAGAGACTATTTTCCCCTTACTATGTAATTTCAATTCCCAGTTTTGCTGATGGCATTTATGATCATAGAGATATTAAAAAATAGAGGCACAAAAGTTTCTGAAGTGATTTGCTGAGCAGGCTGCATGTGCATAAGTAAAAGATGCTTAGTACACTTAGAACTTTAAAAAATGGTCTCCTTGATCAATTCTTTTCATAGTGAAGATTATGGAAATTTGCTGGATTACAGCAAATATAACTGAGATTGTGACCATGGCAGAGATTTAATTTGAGTGTGTTTTTTCTGTGATTTGGGACTCCATGAAGTTATCAGTCCAGAAGTAGTGTAACAATAGAAACAATTTACGAAGTTTTATTGCAAAGCTCTTAATTCTACTAAGAATTTTTCTTGTGGGGTTTCTTCATTTCGTTGCTAATTTTACAGTTTGTTGGTTGTATGTGCCTGTACATCCAGACCTGTCCCTTGGGAAGGGAATGGATGCGGCCTGGTTATGGGAGTTGCTTGCAACCAGTATTTTAGGAAATGTTTGAAAAACAATTATCGTGGAATAATAACAATTATAATCCCAGCAGAGAAAAAAAATGTCAGGTGTTTGTTGGAAGTCACGTTTCAGTCAGTAGAACACTGATATTGCTGGAATGGAGACTGCCTGGGAAGACATTTGATAAACTTCAGTGCCACTTTGCTTACAGTACAACTTTATTCCCGCAAAATTTGTACTTGTGCAATTTTGCTGAAATTTCTGAAGGGCATTAATTTGTTTGCAAAATTTCTGCATTTTTTAAATTGCCAATGAATGCAGCTGACATTAACAATGAGGTGAAGAGCCACTGCTCAGAGTGACAATAGGGCTGTGCATCACAGTCAAGAATTGCACACCAGCTGAAGTGACTAGAGTGAAATAATTTCAGAAGATAAAACACAGAGGGCTCTAATCCTATTAAAACATGTCAGTAAATAATAGGTTTTTTTACTGCTTTAATTTCCAAAATTTCTGAGGTATTTAGTTAAACACTTAGAGGGACTAATTGTAAATGATATACACCCATAGTTACTTTGGTTAATAAAAATGGTAATACCTGTGCAAAACAGAACTGCTTTCAATGCTGTAATGTAATTGCATCTTGGAAAACAGTATAATAAGACAAGAAGAAAACCCTAGCTATATGTAATTTCAGATTCAATTTCCTCTGGATTGAGAAATACTGTCTGGGTGTGGGTACCACTTTTAAACGGGTCAGAACTACCTCTATCTTACTGTACTCTTCACTTTGATTAATTAATTCCAAGTGTGAAATTGTACTAGGACTTTGTAGTTTTCACAAACTGAAATCAGATTTTTAAGCTGATTCTGAAACTACAGTTACTTCTGAGCTTTTTCCTTGTACTTCCCTATAGTGATTTTTCATGCCCAGAGTACATCAAAACAAAGGGCAGAGAGAGCTAAAACTGTCCTTGTCTACCCTGGAATATCCTGTCATACTCAGATCTTTCTGTACTTCCATTCAGGACTAGAAATGATTTCTGGAGTCAGAATGCATTTTCATCTTTGAGATTCATGTTTGTGTTTGAAGAAATTATAGGGAAGAGTCTTAGGAATAATATGACCCAATGGTCATATTTCTGAATTTACTACCTGTATTTCTTTTTCCTGACTAATTTCCTTAGGAACTGAGCTCATGTGAGAACACAGCCTGACCCACTGCTTGTTCAATATGTTCACAGGCCAAAAATTTAATCTGGAATGTGTGCCTGTGTGAAACTTTGTATGGCATTTATTTTCACTTTATAGTCAGGCTTTTGCTACGTTAACATTGCTACTGTAGCTGTGGGAACGTCATGTTTATTGGTGTTGTTGGCCTGCATTTTTAGGCGGTTGTCTTTTTTTTTTTTTTTTTTTTTTTTTTTTTTTTTTTGTAGTAAATGCAAATAATGTGTCTCAGTATGAACAGAGCACATTTTGAGCATTTAGCCACCTTCTTACACGGACATCAGTAAAGAAAATTATCTCCATTTTCTAAGTTGTGAAAAATTCATTGTGAAAGATGGAGAAGAAAAGAAAAGAAAAATGGATTTAGTAAAATGTAGCTGCGTTAAATGATGTACTTAAGAGATACTAGCTCAGATCTCTACAGAAGTGTTTTGTTGTTTTGTTTTTTTTCCTTGCAGGATGAAAATGTAGCACTCAGGAAACATGGATAATTCAGCTATCAAGTAAGACAGAAACTAGTAACAAATGAAACAAACTACTGTTTAAAGTCCCATAACAAAGTCAAAATCCTTCTGGCGAGATCCTAATAAGTCAGTTTTCAGCCTGGGAGATGAGAACTATAGAATGCTGTGGGCATGTAGAAAAAAGCAGTTTTGATGAGTTTTATTCTACACTGTGTGTGCAGAGATTCTCAGTGCTGGAATTCACTGCTCTGCCTCTCAGCTTTCTTTTCTGATCCTGTTCTGCTCATGTGGATTTAACAGACAGCAGCAAACTACAGCACCATTATATGGATGATTTTGCAAACAGTGTTCTTTTTTTCCCATTCTGAAAACATGGAAAGTTAGAACATAGGTTTTGCATGGTAAAAGCCTGTTTTTAACATCTGCTTTTCAATATTCTCTGTTGAATTTGTACCTATATTTAGACTAATCCTTGAAACTTTTGATCCTGCCTGAGTGTTTCATCTCAGAATATTGTGTTCCACTGTAACATGAGGCAGATGGATTTCAGATTGCTGTTGTTCTTTTCTCCCATGGGTTGTGCACATCTAAACCATAGTCTGGAGCTGAAGAGATGAGACTGCCCCTTTTCTGTGCATAGAAAGGACTTTGCTCTAGGGATGGTGCAGGCTGTCACATACAGAAAGCCAGCCCAAACTGGTCGTGGTGTGAGCACTTGTGGCAAAACAAGTTCTGGTTTATTTGTGGTATGATTTTTGAGGTCTCTCGTAAAGCATCAGTCTAAGTCAAAGACTGGAAGTTAGGGCAAACAAATATTGTGGATATTATATTTTCAAATACTGAAAATAGTCAGTCATTTTAATCTGTGAATGAGAAATGGCATTCTGAGAAAAATTCAACTCTGTAAGATGTGGTAACCACCTCCACCTATCCCTTCATGTCTTTTACCTCACCAAAATTTTAATATAGGCATATTTCAGCCTCCTTTTATACGCTATTACTTAATTATCCTCTTATGGGTGTTACTTAAGTATAATAATTTCAAGTTTTCCTGTTCTATATATGATCTATTTTATCTACCACTAGTTAGGTGTTCTGAAGAAAATAATCAGAAAACAAGTTTTGTGCTAATTCAGTCAGTTATTTTAGTATGTGTTATAACAATATTATTCTGGAGTGGTGTTTTATTGGTTTTGTTATGTTTTTTACTGTGATAGAGCTTACTCAGAGAAATGAGATGATCTCTGATTCTCTGGTTCCCTCCTTGGGTAAATATAACCAGACTAAAATGTCTGGAAATGTGAGATCACTAAGGAATCAACCTTATACTTCATTTCATTGCTTTTAGTTTCAGGTATGTCCATAATATATTTTTTCTACAGTAAATAAAACTCTTGAATAGTCATAAAGTATGAGACAGAAGAAATAAATAAGCAGCACAGCACATAAATGTCATGCAGTCCCTCCCTGCAAGAGATCATCTGACCACAGGGAAATCACCTCTTACTCCTGTGAAAGCTCTGAGCTGACTAATGAGTCAGGCAGCCTGTGAGGTGATGGAAATTGCTTGGAAAAGTCACCTGCAAGGCTGCCTTTTATGTAGATTTTTCTCTAATAGTTTATTTAAAATTCACTTGTGAGTTGTACTTCCAGCAGGCTTCACACAGCTCTCTCTGCTACCACACACACAAACACTGCAAAGGCAAATACTGCACCCCACACCTTGCAGGTTATTCTGCACAGGGCCATTTCTACTTGAATAACAATTTCTTCTGGAGATTTCCTATGCTGCAGGAATAGCTTTATGTGAAATCTTGTGAATTTGGAATATTCATGTAAGATAAATTACTTTCAAATTGAATTTCGGGAACGCAATTGATTGTGTTTGCCTGGGAAGAATAAGGAATTATCCACACAGTTATCTATAACTTAGAAATGCTGCTTCTGCACAAGTGGCAGAATAATTTGGGGATATTTCCGATAAAGGGCAGTATATTTCACATTGCCTTAGATTACTTGAGAAGTAGAAAAGCAATGTTTTGGTAAAGTATATTTTCAATCCATCTTCTAAAAGTAAGGTAAAGGTTGAATTTTCAAGTTATAAAAGCAGAAGTATCAAAAAGTTTCTACCTTAATCTCTGAGACTTCTTAAAATCTTTGCACATCTTTCAAAGACTTCTTTGTTGCAGGTTGTTGTTTTCTTCCCTAGTCAGCATAGATTGGAATTTACTGTATTCCTTAGAATATTGCTCCAATGTTATTGACCAGAATTTTCCAATGGTTATTAAAAAAAAACCCAAAACCAGTCATAAGACATGACATTGAGTAAGTGGCTTGATTTTATTCTGGCATTCTACGTGCTTAGCTGTAAAATCTTTTCTGCATCTGTCAACAGGGAAATCATTCTTGCAAATTACTGAGTGGAAGTAAAAGGTAAAACCCATCCAGGAGGGACAAGAACATTGGAAGGTCTCTTAATCAGCTTTCTGAAAATAGATTTTTTATTAGTCAGGAGTAACTTGCAACATAACATGGTGTTACTCACTTGAAAAAATAATTTGTTTTTGATTGGGAAGGAATCAGCTGCTTTCTGAATGCTGGGTTGACAATAAATATCTTGCTTATGAAGCAGGAATTTACTTCTTCATCAAATGAGTGAAGAAAGAAACTCAAATGAACACAATAAACAAGGTTTTCTGAAAAAAGGCAACTCAGTTGGATTTGATTTGAAAAGAGGAATAGCAGGCATATGCCATGTGTCATTATAGGAGAGAACTGGCGACAGTGTTATTCATTATGTGGTTTCAGAGTGCCCTAAATTGGAGTATAAGATTATTGGAAGTGGTTGATTTCCCCAGATTACTGCTTAATAGTGACTAAAGGGCCCACATTACTCATATTTGCAAAGAAAATAGTGCCAAAAAGCAGCAGTGGTTGACTGGAATGAAATGTGGAGCCCTCAGGGTTTTAGCTTGAGATGCAGCTTAATTGTGTGTCTCTTGTTTAATACAAATGTCCCCGAGTCTCTGAGGCTGCTGTGCTCTCAGCACTTGCAAATTGATCCAGCACTTTCCAAGTATTTACTGGGGATTTTGTCTTCACTGCTTTCTAAACAAATTATTCTAATGACTTCACAGACCCAAGCAGGTTTCCCTATTTCTGGATCTTTATCGTTACCAAATTCCTTCATCTTCCTGCCAGCTTTTGTTTATTTCCTTTATCTGCTTCAACTTCTGTAATGCCATGGTTGGAAAAGGGTTAGGGCCTGATGTCATCACTGCAACTTTCCTTTTGCACTTCTAGAAAAACATGGGAAAATGACCCAGCTGGGATTAGGGTGTGTTTGCTGTCCTACAGCTGATGTGCTGTCTCTTGATAATGAAATATAACTGTGCTGAATTACTTTTAACTAAATTAATTCATATTTCCAAGCAGATTTGCTAAAGTACTTTTAGAAAGTGTTTGTGCTGTGAAATTTCTTATACTTTTAGGGGCATATATTGCTCTGCTTGGACAATGTTTTGCTAAATTGGTTGTAGGGTGTACACAGAGCATTATTGAAGAAAAGATAAATTAGAAACAACCTGAAATTTCCACAAATTTTACAAAAAAGAAAAAAAAAAGTTATATTTCTTTGACAGTATTTACAATTTCTCTGCCAGATACTATGAAACTAAGGGAAAATACTGCATTGCTGTGAAATAAAATTATTTTGTTGTATGAAGGTGCTGGACTGATGTGCAGAGTAATGAGTTGGAGTTCAGTGCTATGTTGAATTCCATGGGACTTCTGTGATTCTATTCCCAGGTGATGAAAGGAAAATTAAGGTACTTTCTTTTTGCCTAGTGAAAATATCAGGTCTAAGTAGGCAAGACTTTTACAAAGAAATACCTTGGCAAAGAACCTAGGAATTCATCTTGTCCATTGGCTTTAATTAGCCAGACCTGGAACTAAGGTACTGAAATACTCTATTACAAATAGGGAGTTGAGCAAAGGAAGAAATTAATCCTGTATTGTGATCCTGACTTCTACCTTTCCTGCAATACTTCATACATTTGAATATGGTTTAAAAGAAGCTCCAGATTGTGGAAATCATGTTTCCAGGTTTTGAATTCAGAGGGATTGCTGAAGTATTTGAGTCAACATGTCGACTCAGGAAGTACCTAGGATTAACTGCTAAAATCTATAAATATTAACAAACTAAACCCAAGATTTTAAATATATTCAAAATAAACTGAACTATTCACCTGATCCCTGAGTACTGCATCTTGTACTACTGATGTCGTTGCCATGTTCTTCAAAGAGAAAATTACTGAGGAGGATTTTTGATTGTTATTTTTTCCTTTAGCATAAAAGAATAAATTGCTGCCTTACAATGTTCAGCAAAATTTCCAATGAATGTTTATAACTTCTGTAGATCAGAGTTTTTTCTAATATTTTTGAGAGACATTGCTCCCTGAACTCAGCCACTTATACAAATGAAGTTATTTATTACATTGTATTAATTTTAAATATCTCCTTTTCAGAAATTACATTTGCAGTTGATATTTCTGCAGTGCAATAAAATGGTAACTGTGCAACAAGGACCATCATCCTGGAGAACCCTTGAAGTGTTGTGCAAGAAATACAATGGCTTAATATCAGTAAAGGTGTATGAGGTGATTCGATATGAGCATTTTTAATGTATAGGAGAAATTCAAGATGCAGAGAGAAACTGCTGGAGTTCATTTAAGATGAAAACTCAAAATTTGGATATAAAAAATTTCTAGAAGGAGGAAAACTATGTAAAAAGCTACAAATTCCATTTGAATATCTGAAGGATTAGTTAAAGCAAACATGCATGATCATGAAATAAGCTTTTATTGATCAGTTATTGGGTAATGAAACTCCATTCCATTGTTCTGTGTAAAAACCCCTGGATAGATCATTTTCCTTCCACTTCCGTGTGGAATTAATGTTTTTCAAGGTTATGTTTTTCCCCCCTGTACAGTTTAATATTGTTTTTCACCCCTTGGGCAAAGAAAAGACATCTTTGGTTGTGTTATGTTTGTTCCTAAATCAAAAATGCTTTCATTGTATCAGGATTACAGGAGAACAGGTGGGAGAACCTTGTTCTTCAGGAGCAAGGGCTGAGCTGCACACTTGATGTGGTCTCACAGACCTTGAGGAGGTCAGCCCTGCCCTGCAGGACCTCTCCAGGAGGTGACAATTGTCCTGTCCTGGCCTCACAGGTCAGATCCACCTGAGCCAGACTCCTCTGGCCCTAAAATCTCAGGCTCTGCCTCCCTCCTTCCAGTCCTTTCTTCCACTGGCTCTGGACATTGCATTGCTCTCCATGCCCAGCAATGTTTGCTGCTCTGCATGAAGGCATTTCCCAAGTATGCACAAAGGATATTTATCTCTTCATATGAAATAATTGACCTTCCATTGTATTGATTCAGTAAGGACAAGGGGCTTTGTTGCTTTTTATTCCCTCTGAAGCATCAAAGCACAGACCCAGCCAGAAACAGATGAATGTGGAAAGAGCTCTGCTGTCTTGCTGCTGTGTCTGGGTCACACACCAGTGTTAAGAGCAGCTGACCAAATACAGGACAGGATTTTTTTTCCTCTTTTTTTCCTCAGATAGGGACATCTCTTTGAGACTTGTCTGCAGCAATGGAAACAATTTGATTATCATATAATCATTTCCGTGCCATTTTGGGAGCGGTGTTTGTTACTTGCCCTGTTCTGGTATCTGCCTGGAAAGGATGTTAGGACTGATTTAATGGCCTGTGGGCTGGATGTCAGACCAGATGGTTTGGACCCATCAGTCTTGGGTTTCTGTGAAAGCTGTGAGGGCAGGTGTTCTAAACCTGACTGTGCTGCTGAGTTACTGTGACAAAAATCACTTCTGTGCTTTGTGCCTCAAAACTCCCATCATAAAAGCCTGGGTGTCATTTAGCAACCTCAGACATCATATATATTAATTGGAAGTTTAATCTAATTAAAATACTCATGTCAAAAAAATATACTATTTGGATTTGATCTTCAGCATATTAGAGGAAGATTGGAACTCAGATCACTGATTTATTAATTACCGTTCAAATATTGAACGGTATTAATTACCGTTCAAATATTGCACATTTTCTGTTGAGTTGTTAGATGCCACTAATCTGTACATTGCACAGTTGGTTGTCTCACCCTTGTAATATTCTCCTGTTACTTCTTTTCCTTACCGATGGATGTGGTGCTTTAGCCATTCCCCTTTCTGCAAGCCTCATGCTGTCAATGTTCACATCTATTAATGCTGCGTCCCAAAAGGCAGAGCGTGTGAGGGAATGCTAATTGAAATTACTGTATTTATTCCTTTGCAATTACTGTATTTATTCCTCTGGCAGGAGAAGTATCAGTGCAGTGGAAGAGTGTGTCTCAGGGCTGGAGAGGGTGGAATTCACATGCACAATAGCAGCAATCCACTTTGTGCTGCAGATAATAGGAGACAGCACTTTGCTGGGAGCAATGACTTTCATGTCTGCTCTGTTGTGTGAAGCCAAAGCCTAAGGCACTCAGATAACACATATTAATAGGGACAAAACTTCCAGTGTTCTGGGAGTAAATATTCACCACTTCCATGTTAATCCATCCACTTTGATTGTGGGATATAAAACCAAATGGAGAAGTATGTGCTTCTGTGCAGATGGAATGTTTGAAAGTAGAACTGACGACGCCAACTAGGCAAAGCAGCAGTGCTGTGAGCATGGAGCTGTGCAAGGGGAAGAAATTCATGTCATCTGCACCTCTGGGAGTTATTGCAAAACCCCAGGTGTATGTGTCTCTGGAAAGAATCTGTATTTTCCCTGTACTTTCAGGACAGGTAATCTGGATTTCAGGTTGACAGTAGGAGGTTTCTGCTGAGGGTTTGCATAAACTTCATTCTTAGTGCTTGCTTCTGTTGGCTGAAAACTAAGCCTTTTCCAAAAGGTAGAAACTTGCATTCTTTACCTAAATAAAACATGTCCTTCTCATTGCTGTGTGGGTTTATCAATCACTCCTTCAATGCAGGAGTGAGCTGGGTTTGCCATAAAAGCAGACACACCCGAGAGAGAGAGCTTTGCTTTCACATCACAGAGCTCTGCTCTTCTGTAATCAGTGCAGTTGAACACTAAACTTCTTATCATTTAATGTCATTAACAGCAGTTTGTGCTAATAAAAAACTTCTTGTGAGCTTCACTCTTCCCAAGAATACAGCATCCACTGATTTGTTCTTGTTTCCAGACTCACCCAGAGCATGTGAGTGGTGCTTCTTATGGCAGGGCACAGAACAGGGACCAGGGAAAGGAGAACAGCTCAAGCTGCTCAAGTGATTTTGCTCCAGCACATAGATTTTGTGCCAAAGAATGAAATAGTGTCCTAATGATGTTTAGTTGAGCTCTAATAATGATCTAAATGTAACCTGCTGTATTGCTTTGGGTGTTTTATTAGCTGTAGGACAGCTCAAATCTAATAGTTTCCATGTATGTGATATTGCATAATCAAAGATACAGTGTGAAGCAGTGTTTATTTGCATGGCTTTGGGTTTGGTGCAGAGTTATGCCCACTGAGAGTAACAATTTGCTAAAATTTTGGGGAATATATTGTAGCAACCTGGAGTATCTGTATGTAATGCCTTTGCACATAAAATATGTGGTATTTCTATAAGAAACCTCTTGGATATGTTTTGAAAGAGGCGTTGTCTGTTCTCTCGAAAATAATTTTGTTCATTTGAAAGAGCATGTTAAGTACTTCAAATGAAAGGATTTTAGATAATCCTGTAAGATGCAATAAGAAATCTGAAGAAAATCATGGAAAATTTGGAAGTAAAATGTTGTTCTGTTGTCTGCATATTAGCATGAAAAGCACAAGCCTGTCGTGTGTATGTTTCTAGCTCTACTTTGCATGACTTCTCCTCCAGTGTCAAAACCTTAAAACCCTGCAATAATTTTATTCCATTTTCTACTCACTTCACTACAAGACTAAAAGGATTTTAATTAGACCCACTCCACAAGCTGCATGAGAGCATCAGCAGTGCCTGCTCATGAAATGAAAAAGGAAATGAAGCAAAAAGATGCTCAAGTCTCGGGCACGTTTTATTGGGGTTGACAGTGGTAACTTATTTAGCAGGAAAGAGGCACTCTCTTCAGGCCCTGAATTACTGTTCAGCTCTGGGGTCTGTGCCATACAGAGGTTGCATTAGAATATCAGAAATACTCTGGCTTTCTCTTGAAAGTTACTGTTAAGCAGTCTTTTGTCTAGCACACAAATTTGTATAAAATGTACTGTTTTCCTTTCTCCTGGTTTTCCTCATTCAGGTTGTAATAAGAGATTTTATATCAATGGCAGTGTTATCAATGTGGCATTCACAAATCTGGACACCATGGGGTAGCATTAATTTGTTCTTTGCAGAGGAAACAATTGAGTTCTTCTAAAAATGATTAAAAGTTTTCAGCCATGAATAAAACTGGTTAAATTACATTGAAATGCCCAGATCTAGTTGTAGCAAATAGAACAAGAACTGCCATCATTACAGCTCTGGAATATTTTGTACCAGTCTATTGGGCCTCATTTTGTAATTCACTAATTTGATATTCACATTCTGTTTGATGTTTTTCCTGCAGCATCCCTACCTAAATTAACAGTACTGAATTATAACCTAATAGACCCATCTTCCACCCACACTTTGATTTGTCAGAAACTATTAAAAATTAGTCATTTATTATTTAACAAACCATTATTTTGTGTTTCCTCTGATCTGTAAGCAAAATTTCAAGGCATTAAAAAAATTTAGAAAATGGCAGTGGAGGTTGACATGAAATCATCACTTCCCAACAATTAATAGCTGCATAAATGTATGAAGCCAAGCAGGCTTTTAAAACTTATTTTTAATTTTATTCTTATCCTTGGTGAGTATGAAATGGCCTATTTTTCTTGCTGAGCAGGCTCTGTCTCTGCTGCCTTCCTTGGGAGGAAGGACACACATTTAGTAGGTGCATTTCTCTCTGCTCTGCGTTCCCACACAGGGCTTGGTGCCTGTTCAGCTGAGCAAAATCTGTGGCCATTATGTGAAGCAGAACTTTCCAGTGTCTGCTTCTTTAATCCATTTATCCAATTTTTTTTATACCTTCTTTCTGTATTTCTGGAATGGTCAACACTTAAGAAATGCATTTTGCTTCTTTCCTCACTCCCTCCCCTGAATCAGGCAGGTGTTGTGTCACTTGTTCCCTCCAGGGCACAAGGGATCACATTCCCTTCTTGCTTCAATTCTGTTTATCTCAGGAACCTTAGCTTGAGTGTTCTCCCAAGATTAAAGTTATTAATATTCATTTAGCTCATGTTTCCTCAGAAAGTAACAGGCTAAGATGGCCCTCAAACTTTCTGAAGTTTTTCTCCCTATCAGATATTGCAATCTAATAATAAGCTAAGAACTTGTAGTTCTTGCAAGACATTTCACACACCCCCTTCCCAAGGAAAATATTGTGTGGGCAGTGTAATATTCCATTGCAGTTCCTAAATCCTGCCTTCTTAGAGCAGCAGGGTGGAAGTGTCAAAGGACTTTATTTCAAGCATTATTTGCTTTTATTGGAGCAGGCAAGCCAATGAATTAATTTAGCTGTTGAAAGGAGCTGTGGTTTCATTTGTGGCAGTTTGTTCCCCCATGTCTAATTGTCTCCCAGCCCCTAAACAGATCTGCATTGCCTTCCTGTGTCTAGGATGGGTGACATTGTTCACCCCTCCTTTAATCCTGGAGCTTCAGATACCTCCTGGTAAATTAAGAAAAACTTTCAGCTGAGACAAAAGGTTTGCAGCCCTTGACTTGATGCTGCAAAATAAAAATAACTGATGCAGGGAGCAGCCAACTATCTCCTCTTTTTTGTTGTTTTGGTGGGGTTTTTTTTTGTTTGTTTGTTTTTGTTTGTTGTGGGTTTTTTTCTGTTGTTTTGTTTTGTTGTTGTTGTCGTTGTTGTTTATTTTTAATGTCACCCATTTTATTGGCAACCAAAGAATGAGTCCAGGCTTTGGGGCTGGATCCAGGGAAATATCAAGGATTGGTTAATGCATGTGAGTTCAGCATTGTTACAGTAAGGCAGAGACCCCGAGGTCAGTTGGTGGCAGAGGCTGAATGTCTTGCTGGTTTGATTGCTATGGTTCATATTATGAGTGTCTCTTGTGTCTGGAGGAGCATTTCCCAGCTTCTGGAATTTGTCTGGTAGCTTGTACGATTCAGCCCATCTCCTGCAGTGATTTAGATTAGTGTGGTCTGCCTAAAGCCATTCCTGGAGG
This sequence comes from Pyrgilauda ruficollis, assembly GCF_017590135.1. NCBI lineage: Eukaryota > Metazoa > Chordata > Aves > Passeriformes > Passeridae > Pyrgilauda > Pyrgilauda ruficollis. The sequence continues at coordinate 11,101,251 of NW_024514764.1, read as the reverse complement.
AATACACAGGTAAGCACTTGATGACTTGGAGCAGGGAAGTGACTTTATTTGTTATTTGTTTTGTGCTCAGTCATCAGTTCTACAATAGTTTTTTAATGCCTTTAAGTGCAGATAAAGATGCAGCACAGAAATAAAAGAACTTTAAATTTTGTGTCTGCAGTTACTGGTGTTAAATACATCAGCTGAATTTTGGGGGTCTGTTTCCATAGGGTTCCTTCTTTTTTGATGCTTGAATCTTGGAATTTAGAAATGGCAGCCTGCCCGTCTTAAAGATGGTCTGGGCTTTATGGTGCACATTAAAAATTACTCTCTCACCTGGTATCTCCCACTGTGCTCCCAGAATCCACCTTTGAACTAGAAATAATGACCTGCTTTCCCTAGGTCCTGGAAGCCTCACGATTCAATTTTGAGTTTTGGGTATTTAAGATGCCTGTGGGGGAGGGGGAAGTGTTTAAAGTGAACAATGAGAAAGTTTTGGGGGTTTTTTTTGGTCTTTTGGATTTTTTTCCACCTTACTTTGCAGTAACCCCCTGATGTCTGTATAGGAAAAATCCCTTAATATTTGTACACAAATGCTTACAGGGCACACATGCAGATGTGTCTTACATTAAACCCAAATTGTGGGGGGGGTTTCCAGCACTCCCCAGCCATTGTTCACAGCCAGAAACAACCCACTCCAGTTGTTGCCTGCTCCTACAAGCACCAGCACGTGTATTTTTTTGAAGCTGAGCTGAATAGACTCTGTTTGACATCTGTTGCTAATGCTGCAATCAGATCGATTGCTACCCTTTGTGCCAGTTTTTGTGGCTGCTTGTTTTTGGGTTTGGGGTTTTTTTTTTGTTAGTTTGTGTCTTTGGTTTCTTTGGTTTTTTGTTTTGTTTATTTTTTGTTTGTTTGGGATTTTTGTTTGTTTTGTGTTTGTTGGTTTTGTTTATTTTTTTTTCTTTTATCTGCTTCTCAAAATAAACCTCAGAAAACCAAACCTGTTCTTGAGAAGAATTTTATGCTATTGGCAGTTAAAACTATATTAAATTTCCTTATTTGATTTGTTTTTCTTTTTTTTTCAAATTAGTCAATGTAGTTGGCTTAGTATGAGTTCACATATTTTATAGCAGTGCAAAGGGCTGACTAATTGTAATATGATAAAAAGGCAAAAATTTTGCTGATACTTATTAAAAGTCAGTTGGAAATAGGACTGCTTTGAATGTGTGATAAATGGGTTTTAGTTTTCTATATTGCTAGTAAATAAGAAATTATTTTAAAATCACCCTTTTCAAAATTAAGTGTTTTCTCTTTTGTGTATTTAAGACTTTTTCCCCTTTGAGACCCATTTAGTGCTGAGCAGTTTCTGTGAAACTGGACCCAATTCCTTAAGATTTATTTGCCTTTAACAGACTGGAGGCTTTCCTTAGTAAAATCTAGCCTTTTCAATCTAAACTAAAACTTCATTTTCTATTGTATAGATTTATCAGCTGGCAAAGCACGTGGTGTGCAGCAGTAAAGAGAACTTGCATGCTCTGCTAGTGAACAGCCAAGGGCTGTTATTTTCTTCCGTATATTTCTTCTTAATTTCATGGCCAAAGACCACGTGAAAATAAAACTGCTTTTCAGGCAAGAGGAAAAAGTGTTCTTGTTCACCAGAGGAAATGTCAAAAAGATAATTTGGAGGAGGGGGATAAAACATGTGGGAGTGAGAAGGGAATGTCTTGAATTTGTGGTAACAGGGAATGATGGGATGCAGTGAGAGTCAGTTTCAGAAATCACCTTCTTTTAAGGACCATCTACTTAATGTGTGTATATATATATATATAACTGTAAATGAACCAATGCATAGAATATTTCTGTAAATCAGGAATTGTACCAATTGTGGCTGCCACAAGGACCTTGGATTTGACCCTCCAGCCCACGGGTTCACTCAGGGCAAGCAGTATAATTATTATCCAACTATGTTGTGAAGGGAAAGAGGAGCTTTGAGAGGTATAAAGCTCCTCTGAGTTCTAGGAAAATACATCCATAGGTGAGGAATGCAAGAATTCTACTTGCCCCAAAACATTTCTGGCTACAATCTTCTCAGTTCCGTATCTACCCACTCGGAGCTCTTGAATCCAGGGCTTGGTCTGTCTTTCTTTCTCTGGCAGTGATTTCCTGGTGTCACTGTGCAAGCCTCTCTTCATTTCCAGTCTGGAAGGATTTGCTGATTGCTGGTAATTCTTTGATCACTTCTTCAAACAACCTGATCATAATAATTATAATGTTCTTATTTAATGAGGCAGCACTCCTCTAAGGACTAAGCAAATATTATTTACGGCTCAAGTGATTCAGGTACAGAGAAGTTTAAATCATCATGTAGTACCCAAGGGAGGGCTGCACTATTTCTGTCTCAGATGTCTGACAAAAAATACGAGTGCTTGCATCCTATAAGATTTGCTTAGTAGATCTGATGCTCCTCAAATTATACAACTTTTTATGCATAAATATGAGGACATGGCATAGATCTTTGCTGTGATGGAGTAAACAGTTCCTCCAAGATTTACTGCAAAGTATTCACATATTTTTCAGTCTATAATCTTTTATACTTTTTGGCTCAACTCTCCCTTCCTCCTCTCGTCAGAAAAAAAAAAAAATCCCAAGTTTTATTAAGTTTGTGTATAAGGACAACAGTTTTCACAAGGCCTTGTTTATCCCCAGTTTCTGCATACAGCCTGTTTTGGTTAGTAATAGGAGCAAAAAACCCAACTTTCCTAATTACAGCGTCTTAACTAACGTGCCTCTGCAATACAAAGCCCTTAGAGTGATAGGGTTACATGAGAAGGATTGTCTTTGACAAAAATAGCTCATTTTGTTGAAAAAGGGATTAAGCCCCACAGAAGGTTTGTGCTGTTGACTTGTTATAACTTTGGGCAGGCTGCCCCTGGAGCAACAAAGGGCAGGTTGCTCTTTCTTTGGTGATTTTCACACAGGAATATTTGAATTAACCTATTGTACAGCTTCAGAGTGTGGTTCCTCCCAAGCCTTAGCTCCCCTATGGCATTGCACTAGTGGAGCTAAATTCAAATTAACACTTAGAGTGGAGTGGGGGCATGGAAAATGTGCAAAGAAATGCTTTAATTGTGTTTACTATTTAGAATATTGATTAACAGCAAAGTTATATTAAGGTTAGTCAAGTGACTTTATTTACTTCCTTTCTCTTCCTCCAAACCCTCCTTCTCTGAGATTTCCTGGAGGGCCTGTGTGATGATGCCAGCAGGACATTGGTGTCAGTGTCCCCAGGGTCCCTGTGTGCCAGCCAAGGAAAGGGAAAACATTTGCAAGCAGCACTCTTTAAAAAGCAGCTGATTGTGTTCCCAGACTGCCCAGCCAGGCCAGCCCTGCTGTCCCCACTCCCTGAGAGCATCTCAGCCATGAGATTCTGTGTGCTGCTGTGTTCTGTGGACTCCTGACTGGCCCTTCCTTACATGATTCATAAGGACAAAGGTCTTTAGAAATTTCCACATCATCCTGAACTGTTCTCTGCTTTTTTAATCTGCTGCTCCTTCCCCTCCTATCACACCATGGTGCTTTTCTTTGCACCACACAGCTCTCCCACACTACTGTCCTTTTCCCTTGCATATTAACCTTGTTTTCTCTTTTCCTTATTGTGTCTGAATTCCTTGGTACTGAGAGTGGAACTAGAGATCTTTCTTTCTTCTGTCTGTCTCTGCATCAGAGACCGGCGGAATATGACAGGAATTTATACCAGGGACTGATTGTGTTCATTTCAAATAGAAGTGACCTATGGGAAAAAGGATTTATTGAAAGGTAATGACATTTGCTGCTAGTTCAGAACTGAAGGGAGCTACAGGGTCACTCACTTCAGTGGAAGGGGCAAAAGGTTTAAAATGGATGAAGTAGATTAAGACCATCATGTTCAGATACCTGTTTTTCCACTTGAAGCATAGAAAATTCTAGTAAAAGAACTGGGGAAAAAACCCAAACAAAACCACCAAAGGCACAGTCAGAAGGGTAGAATCTATAACAATATCTTTAAAACTGTTAAATGAAAACAAAATGGGGATGGCAAATCTTACAAAAAACATTCTGCAGTGTTTTATAGCAATCAAATAAATAAATCACTCACTGCTTTCATTTTTAAGTGCAGCAACAATACTGAAGATAATATCTGGAGAGAAAAGGAACTTTCTTGGTCTCTTGTATGTGCACACCATTTTATAAATGTAAATTTTGTATAAATGTATACTTTTCATGAATGGACATTTAGAATTAAATGTATTTTTTAAATTCCATAATCAGAGGTGCTAATTTCCCCTTTAATTAAGATGTACTCAGAATGAATAAATCTTATTGTTGAATATCTCTAGATTGAGAGCACTGAGGATGATAAAGTTATTTTTCTATCATGATTGCTTGATTTAATTTGTTTTCTGAAGATTTGAGGATGCCCCTGTTGAAATTTCTGGGAATTGTTGATTCTGAAGTCTTAACTCTTTCCTCCCAAAACAAGGTGGGGTTTACAACATACTGCTTGTATATATCGAGTTTGTATGCTTTTATCTATTAAAACAAACAAAAAAAAAAAAAAAGCATAACACTGCTGATTTTTAGGAATTTCACCAGTAAAAACATATGTGGAGGTTTTTTTGGGTTTTTTTGATTTGTTTTTTTTTTTTTTTTTAAAAAAAAAAAAAAAAAGCATAACACTGCTGATTTTTAGGAATTTCACCAGTAAAAACATATGTGGAGGGTTTTTTGGGTTTTTTTGATTTGTTTTTTTTTTAGGATGCCTTTTGTTTCCAGAGTCCTTCTCTTTTGAGATACTTTTTTTTTTTTTTTCACCAAGGTCAAGCTACTCTTAAGAAATTGCCAAAAATCTAGAGTGTAAAGATTGTGTCTTCAAAGGCATTGTTTCAACCACTGAAACAGTGGTGAATGACCTCGTTTTTTGTAGTGTTCCATAATTTTCTAAATGAGTCTGTATGTGGTTATGACCTTATTAAATCAGTGCAATCATAATCTGAATAATTTACTAGTATGAGATAATTATAAGGGTACTTTAAAAAAAATAGTTTTACCTCTACTTTAGAACTGCTTGGAGTCTTTAAAATCAATTTCATGGTTGAGTAGCTTGAGAAATCATAAAAATTATTGCAATTAAGGAAGTGGTTAATAATGTCTATCTTGTGTAGTTGCATTGTGGAAACCGAAGTAATTCCTGTTTTAATTGTAGAAGTGTTAAATTTAAGTGGCGGCAGGCAAATGGCTCATGTAGGGATGAATGATGGAATCAGACAGTGGAGCTCCCTCGCTGCTGGTCCAGGGGGATTTTCACTGTTATTGCTGCAGGGAATTGGGGCTGGGACGGCCCTGGTGGGTGCCCTGGGGCATCTCAGAGCTCACAGCCTGCTCACTCAGATCCCAGGGGCTCTGGCACTTCACACCAGGCTCTGCCAACCTGTTGATGATCAGAGTGAATCTCTCTGTGTCACCAAAACTGCAGGAAAAACTAAAACCCTCCAACACCCAACACCATTTTTAGTGTTAGAGAATCAAGGCATTACTTTATTCCCACCAGAATGTGCAGCAGAAAATATTTCATCCACGCATAGCGTGGGTTGTGTAGAGAAAAGCATTCCACGACACACAAATTTTACTAGATTTTTCCCAAACTTTATACAGTCAAAATAGAAATTCACTGGTTCAATGTTCATTGGTCCCAATTTACACAGTTCTCAGTGTTTGGTTTCCCATTGGTTATGGATTTCTTCACCTCCAATGCTGATGTTCTCCTTCCTTAGTTCTCTCATCTCTCCTTTCCAAGCCAGGTGTGTCTGACCATGCCAGGGGTGATGTCTGGGGTTGATGGTCATTATCTTTTGTCTATCTTCTGTGCTACTCCCAGTCTGTTGAGATGCCAGCTCATCACACCTTGAGTGATGAAACAGTCCTTTGAAAAGAAACAAAAAAAAAAAAAAAAAAACCAAAAAAACCCCCAAAAAAACAACAAAAAAAAAGGCATTTTGTATCATCTGGAGCACCAGGGCTGCATAGTTCAGCACCAGGATCGCCAAAGAGCTGGAGGAATTGGTGGGGCCCTTGTCCAGGTCAGCTCTGTAAAGCTCAGCAGAAACAAGGGAAGGGGAGCACCATGTGATGTAAAATCCTCTTTATCCATGGCTGATTTAGGGCTGCACATATCAGGTGCAGAGAAGTCACTGTTCTGAAGGGGAGTCACCTCCAGATTCACTTCCAATGGAGCAGTCTCTGGACATTTACCTTTACAAGCTCTGCGAGCACGGCCATTGTTGTCCGCAGCACAGAACAAATTTTAAACGAACAACCCAAAAACTGTTTCAAAAAGGCAGAGTTCCTCTTTGAATGATGACCGGTCCCAAGAGAGTAAGCTGGAGAAAGTAACCATACAGTATTATTTAACCAAGGGAACAAGAGGGGGAGGAAGGCAGGAAAAAGAAGGGAAAAAATACAGGGCGACTGCAGAAAGAGTTAAGCCATTTTTCTATTTACATGGTTTATTTCACAAGTGTCTGAGTCATTGGGCATAACCAGCACAGTTAAATTACAAAATTACTATTTGGTTCTTTTTTATTGACTACAATTCAAAGCTGCTTCAAGCCTTCCAAATTTAATCCCCCCAGCTCTTTGCCAAGAACATTACCTTTTATTTTCTGCATTAAACTGTGTAAGATACCCCTAAGGCTACATGTGAGCTCACCCTCCATGATAGGAGCTAACAGAGTGTATCAATTGTTCATGATTTCCTATTCTCCTGTAAATTGGGAGAGGCGGGAGAAGCACTGGAATGCGAATTTTGTGCTGTCAGCAGTTCCTCTGCAGGCTCCAGCTCAGGCAGTGCATAGCAAGGGAATTAATTGTGGGATGTTTGCAGCTCTTCACTCCGAGTTGCCTTTTAGCAGCCTGTCAAAACTCAACTAATCAGCCCACTGCGTGTATTTTGATATGCTTACTTTGCTTTAACTGTTGGGATACTCTCTCTCTTCCCCCTGCTTGATTCCAGTGAAGTTCAGAAGCTGCCAGGAGACAGCAGGGAGGAAAAGCCCTTTTCACAGGCACCATGCAGCCTCTCAGTGACACTTTCTGAGCCTTTGACTCCTGGCAAATTCATTGGGTTAGAAGTAGCAGAGACTTTTATGAGCTTATTTCAGGTGTTTCTCCCCATTATGCTCCACCTCCTATTCTCAGATAAGGGGTTTTCTTATAAATTGACTGAGTTGCAGGTGGGAAATACTTTTTTATAACCCTAATTGCTTAATTACAGGATTTTTTATTTGTGGAAGTTAGTGCTGAACTTATACTATAAATTAGAACAGGTGCCTTCTCAAGTATATATATATAAAAATAAGGTTTCTGTTCTTAGGAATTTGTGACATTCTTTAAAAAAGTAATTTAAAAAAAATCTCAAAGCCTCACTGCAGGAAAAAGCTCCAAAAGTAAAGCAACAGGAGGTGAAAGTAAATGAGATTGTGTAATTCAGAGGCTGATCTCCAGAAATCTGAGACTATTTTCCAGTTCTGATTGTAAATCTTGTCTAAGTTAGGGAATTGGTTTCTCACCCAAACCAGTGGAAGGCTCCAGTGTACAATTTGTCCCTGGCAGAGATGAGCACAGCACAGTCTCCCTGTGTAAGGGGATCACTGCTTTCTCTGAACAGGCCTTCAAGAGAGGTGCGCGTGTCTTTTAAATATTTCATCACACCATTTTCATTGTCTTTAAAGACTTTGGTAGCTTGGAATTAAGGAGAAGTGAAATTTTTTGACCGGAAGAGCTAATTTGATCCAATTGACATAATATTTTGAGAAATGCTATTTGGTTGTTGGCTACAGAGCAATGTTATCAAGTATTTAAATTGTGTAGGAGGCTGACATGTTTTAACATTCTATGAATCTCCAGATTCTCTCATCTCTATTTGTTACGTCTTGTAAGAGTGAAACCCCAACCCGAGTGCTGTACCCAGGTGTCATAGGTAGTACTTGTCTGTCATTATTTAACAGATAATCCCAGACTGTAAGGTTGTCATTTTTAGCCCTGTTTCTTGTCACTATACTGTTCAATCATTTGTCTTTTCCAATCTCCCTTGAGTTGAAAGACACAGTGAGAATTGTGAGATTTACTCTTTGGAGAAAGAAGTGCTGAGGAGGTTGTGTTGGCTCACAGTGCCAACTGGAGTCAGTGCCCACAGAAATCACACAGCTATCAGGTAGCCTCTTGTACTGCCAGCATTCCACTCACTCCCAAACTTCAAACCACTTTGTCTCTCAATTTCATTAGAAACCAATCCTCACTTGAAATATTTATAACTGAATAAATGATCTCGGAATTTGTCATTGAGCTGTTGAAGCTCTGTCACGGAGCATCCTTGCTGACTGTGGCTGGTTTTGATACTCTTTGGTGTTGAGCAAGTTGCCACTTGGGCTGAGAAATTTGTGGTGGATCAGTGACCTGCAGCACTGGGGACCAGGTATTCAAGGAGCTCGAGTCCTGATGTGAGGAGTGGACTCAGATCCTGATACATGACAATCCAGTTTAACAGGAGCTCCTAAGGAAAGATCTTCTGCACAAAGACTCTCCTTAAGAGCGCTCTGAAAGTTAACTAAATAATTAAGAATAAATATTTGCCTGTCTCTACCCTTACCAAATGAAAGATTGAACTTTGTTAAGCTCTTAAAAGTAAAGGAATGTGAACTGCAATTTGTACACGTCTGTTTGGTAGATAAGATTAGTGATCATTAGGATAAATGAATAGCAACTGATGACAGTTACTGGTACTTACTGGTAAAGACTCATGCATTTGAAGTATTAGAGTTTCCTTGGTGTACTTTGGAGTCTCCTCTTGCTACAAAAGAATGAAAATGCCAGTTCCTGAAGGCTGGCAGATGGCCACTCTGTTTCCTTGGTTCAGAGTGGAAGATGATCTGCACAAAGAGCAGGCAGATGTAGAAGTCATACCTCTGGTAGAGTCACCTGGGAGGAAAGTGTCCAAATGGCTGGGGTTTAAGATGATCATTATTTGCTCACACCACTGAGGTTACCTCGTGCTTCACTCTGATCTTTGTAAGAGAAGAAGAATGATAAGGTTGTTGGATACACCACTGCCAAACCACAGCCTTCAAACCGGGGCTTTTTGGACTTGTTAAATTATGTGGAAGAGAAATAGTAAGAAAAATAGAAAAGATGAAGGAACACTGTGTGGGTAAGTATACAGACATAAGATTAAGGCCAGAGGAAAAAGAAGGTGTAAAAAAATATCCTGTCTTAAAAGTTGGCAGGCCAGAAAATGACTTGGAGAACAATCAGAGAAACTAGTTCCTTCTTTTTTTCAAGAAACAAGAGTGCCAGCCTTTTAGACAACATCAACAGCAAAAAAGAAATAATCTCTAAAGCAAGGACTCAGTTAGACCCTAGGCTTAGTGAAATGAAATTTTATTAATTCATTACAGAGGTATAATTTAAAGTAAAAACATTCCTTGTGCTTGGCTTTGTCACTGCCACATGTGCTGCAATAATCTAGGCTTGTATAACACAAATATTCCAGAAGGGCATCACTCTTTTATTTGAAAGTATCTAAAGAAGATAATCCATTTTTTTTCAAGTTCAGTATTTAAATAGACATTTAGTAATAGGAACAATTACCTGTTCACAGATTCTTTCTGTGCTCTAGTTAATTGTGTAAGAGTGAGCCCATTAAAGGAAATAACTCTGAACTAGTTTGTCTGAAGAAATGAGGTTGCACTAGGGATCAAATCCAACTGAGGAAAAAAAAAATTACTACAATCAATGATGGGCAAAAAGAATAATCCATTTTGACTTTCAAATCCCAGTTTGAGGTTGAGCTCAAAGTTAAAGCGACTTTGAGTGTACCAACACTTTTGATAAAAAAAGTCTTAAAAATAAATATGATGCCTCAGTATATGAGGGGCATTGTTTTGATTTTACAGCATGGTTCTGTGAGTTGAGCTAAGTTAGGAGATGATTTGTTGTGAAATGATTTTTCATTTTCCAGTCAGGAGCCCTACTTGAAGCACCTGCTCATCTTAGCACAGGAAGCAGCTTGTAGCCCAGAATTTTGAATTATACTTAGACACTGCATATGCAGAAAGCCACGCAGCTTTAAGCCTGGAGTCATATCCCTGTAAGATAAATAAGACTTAAAGGTGTGTTGCAGAGTTTTCCTTGGCTGCTGAAGCACTTGAGTGGTTCCTTTAGTGGCTCAAGCCCTGCACAGCTCGCAGTGCTCATTAGCTGCCTATTGATTGTGCTGGGAGCCTGAGCTCCTGCACCAGGGATGGAATCACTGCTGACAGCTCCTGCTCTGCTCCTGCCCGGGCTATTGACACAGCTGCTGCTTGAGGAGAAATAAAGTAAATGCTAAGCTTGCATTTCTAGCCTGGGATATGGTTAAAAGTCACCTTTGTCACCAGAACAGCTTCATTTCTCTGATTGTGTTGTGATTAGAGAGCAAAGGTGGCAAAGGTTCCTCAGCAAAGCTTCCTCTGTGTTTTTGTTGGAATTATGACTTTTCACTCATAGCTTAGAATTTATAAATGAGGCAAAATATGCCATTAAACCTATTTATTACATTTGTGGGTTTTCCAGTCCTTGAGTGAACACCAGTTGTGCTGCTGTGAGTGTTTCAGATTATGGAGCAACATTGTAAACACAAACATTTAACTTTACTAACTCAGAACCCCAGACCTGCAGATCTTCACAGACGAAGCATTCTGATTTGTTAAAGTCTAAACATAACCAGTATAATGAGTAGATACAATTTTAAATCATCTTGGAATATAGTCAATAAAAATAATTTTTGACAGATTAGATTTATATACCCAGTAATTCATAATAAAATAAGAATATAAGCTAATGAGTTAATAAGTAATTTTTTCATCTCCACAGTAAAGTACTTCAACATTTTGAATAAGTAATAGATTATCAATTTCCTTTAGTATTGCTGAGAAAAATAACTTGCCCAGACAGGTTCTGTTTGTAGTAGGACTCACCTGAGAAATCTTTGTAATCTCAGAATACAGTTTGGAATTTTTCATCCACAATTTGTACACATGGGTATGAGTAATCATCACTCAACCACTTGTAGATGATGAGGGTTTTATTAAAAATCGAACAAGAATGTTCTTTCAATTTATTCTTTCTCTTATCAGAGTAAGTGGGGGAAAGATTAAAGTAAAAAAGGAATGTGTTAAGATGTCAATAAACTCAGACCTGTTGTTAGAAATCCGTGAGTTCTTTTATCAAGATCCCCCAGGTCATTAACCATCATCAGGTGGGAGAGCAGAGTAACTACAAATACCCGTTCTCAGCTGAGTAAAACACTCTACTAACGACTCACCAGAAAGCTTCATTAAAACATTTCTGGAAAAATAAACAGTTGAAATGACAAAATCTATTTTTAATGTTCCTTCACTAGGATTACTTCACTACATATTACTTAATCTCCTTTGAAATTATTTTTCTAACCTGTAGAAGTTTTATATATATAAATGTGTATATATATGTGTGTATATTTATATGTGTGTGTATGTATATATATATGTGTGTGTGTGTGTGTCTATTAGTGTATTGTCCCCATACATAAATGCCAATTTCTAGCTCAAAGCCTCTGAAAACAGGTAAATAATATTCCTGGGAATTCACATCTAGAAAGTGTGTTTCCAGCTGTGAGCACAGTACTAACCTCTGTTTTCTGAACATGAGAAAACCTCTTATCACATCAAATCAGAGTTTATCTCATGCTAACAGATGGGGAAACCCTGCCATACCTCTGTGTCAGGAATTCACTGGTGTACTATTATATGCTCAAAAAACCATCTTCAGATATTAGGGAGGAGGATTATTTTTGTTAGGGATTCCACACAGTGTGAAAGGTTGTTTTTTTTTTTGTGTTAGGATAAATGCTTTCAGTATGCTCTTACAGAGAAGTAGATTTGTGTACAGAGAGAAAAGGTGTTTTTTCCTCAGAAGTGTTAGATCAAAATTATCTAGAATTAGATTCTTTCAATTCTGGGCTTTTGTTTGTTTTTCTTTTAAAAAAATCTTTTAGGAATAAAAGATCAAGCTCAAACATTGGTCAAATATATTGAACTTTTTAGCATTTTTTTCTACATGGTCTTTCTCAGATCATTTGCATTTAGGATCTGCACGTTTCTCTTATCATTTTTAGTTTTATGACTCTCCAATGGTATGCAAAATTAATATCCACCCATCAGAGAGCTGAGTAAGTGTAATGGCATTTATTTAGGATGCAGGTAGAGAATTCTTTACTTTCAGGTAGTGGTGAGTTGACCTTTACTGCCTGCCAGACCCCACTGAGCCCCTCTCTTGCTCCCTCTCTGCGGCAGATTAGGAGGAGAAAAGATAAAAAAGCTCATGGACCATGAGCTGAAGACAGGAGATCATATATCAGTTACCAGGGCAAAACAGGCTCAACTCAGGAAAGACTAATTGCATTTATTGTCAATTAAAAATTGAATTGGATGGTGAGAAACAAAGCCAAAAATAAAAATACCTGACCACAGCACCTTTTCTTTCCAGGCTCAACTTCACTTCTTCATCCCCAACTCCCTCCTCCCCCGACACAGGAGAGGGAGAGTTGGAGATGCTGGTTTGTGCCCCATATATTTATTTAAGCAGTGAGTGTAAAAACTTAGAGTTTTCATATTCAGCACTGAATCATTTGAGCGTCGACACTTGAGATACTTTGAAACCTTGAGCATTTATCTGACTTCAGATTCTCTTTAAATGCTTCAATATAGACATTTCAGTCTATAGGAAGAGGAATTTCATTGAGAGCCAGTGTTCCCCCACAGCAGAGCACCAAGTAGGGATCAGCAGTGTGCTTGGAACCAAGGGTGACAGGAAGGAAAAGCTGCTAATTCCAATTTTGACTGTCCTGGCTGTATTTTTGAGACCATTATGGGAATTCCTTGATAGGAATTACTTTAATTTCCGTATTACTTTTTTTTTTTTTTTTTTTTTTTTTTTTTTTTTTTTTAAGAAAAGCCATTACTGGAAAGAGTAAAATCTATTCCAGTCTAATCCACTCCTCCCTACCTCCTTTTTTTTCCAAACAGCAGCAAAGAAAGCTGAATGAGGATAGACTAGCTGAGGAATATTTCTCCCACATTAAATTGTATGATTATCATTCTCCTTCATCATCACTGATAAGAAAAATGTTTCTTGGAACCTGAAGTGTGACTTGAGATGGCACTGATAAAGCATCCAACATGACTTTGAATTTTTATTATTTCACCTGTTCAAAGTTTAATTTAAAACCTATGACTATCTTAAGGTTTCTTAAAACACTTCCTTATCTGGGTATATTTTTAAGCTCTCTGAAATGTAAGACTCTTGATAGATGATATGGTGAAGATGAATCTCTTGGATCACATACATCATGTACTACATCTTTTATGTAACTTGAAATAATGAATGTATGGTTGGCTGTGACAGATTTTTACTTCACGTATCAACAACAAGTCTCATAATGTAAAATGTTAGAAAGAAAGAAAAGGAAATAGTGTGAATCTTATTATGGGAGTTTTTATACAGCACAGTTTAATTATTTGCTTCAGTAATGTTAAATAATTATTTCAACATGGAGAGCCCTCACAATCCTATCCCTTCAAAACCTAAATGGTTTCATTAGCAGTAACTAATTTACAAGGCAATTTCAGAGTATCAGGATTCCCTGTCTGAGATTTACAAAGGCTCTGGCTAGGAGAGATGAATTAACAACTCATTAAAAGGAGAGCATGCATTGATATCCTTATTTTCTGTGCTCTCTCTCCCTGCTGGTGACCAGCCCTGTCTGCTCCCTGCCCTGCCCAGGCAGACACTGAAGGGGCTCCAGGACACCTGGGGCATGTCCAGCAGCCCTGCTTTGGAGGACAGCCTGGGCCAGCCTGGGCTGGGCTGGTTCTTTCATGTCCTGCCATAGTTTATATTCCAAAATGCCTTCCATGCAGACAAAACTCAGCTTGCTGTTTGATGTCTTTCAGGGCTGAGGACAAAAACTTTCTCCTGCCTGAATACAAGCTACTTCAGGATTTTTTTTTTAATCCTAGGAAGATAATTTTCTTTTTTTTCCTACCCCAGAGACTGATTCTGGCCTTGGGCTTAAATGTGTTTCTTCCTGAAGAGAATAAATATTCTTTTTGGAGACCCTGGATATATTTCTGGCCTCAGGTCTAACTTTATTTATATCATTAATTATTTCATCCTTTAGAAGGGATCTAAAGCCAAATTTCTGACTACTTCAACAGCATTCTTTTTGTAAATTATAAATCTGAGAGAGTTACCCTGGTATTTCTGCTGTTTCAACGTTCAAGTCCACCTCTGCAATTTTGTCTGCACTTTTAACAGACTTTTAGTTCTGCTGTTCTCAGCACAATTATGGTGACCTTTAATCCCTTTTAAATCCTCAAATTTTCTCCTTTACTGTGCTTCACCAAAAGGGGAAAAGACCCTAAAACAATTCTAGTTTGGTTTCTTAAGATGTCCAGTTCTCAATGGTTCTAATTCTCTATTTGATTTGCCTTGGGAGAATATCTCTCATGGTAATACCTCTGAAGGTAGAGAAGATCTGTGTTGTGTTCATTGTATGGATGGAGAACAGCTGGACCAGGAGCATGGTGGGGAGGGGAAACAGCTTTGCAGGAAGGGCCCTGGGGGTCCTGCACATCAGTCAGCACCTTGGGATCCCTGTGGGATCTGGGATGTGCTGGGGAAGTGCTGCAGGAGGGTCAGGGGAGGTGATCCTTCCATCTGCTCAGCCTGGAGTGTCCAGGCAGTGTCTGAGGCTGGAACACTCAAGGACAGAATTCATTGCACCAAAACAGAACAAGGACTTCCCTTCTGCCCTGTCTATGCCACCGACACTTTAAAGGTGCTCTCAAACCCCTCCCTAGCTTGTGCATACATGTGTGAATACAAACTCGCCAAAAATTCACAATGTCCATGTTTTAAATCACACAGAATTGAATCTGTTCACTGATTTACCAAAACAGTGCTAATTACAGCCTGCGAGCTGACCTTGGGGGTCAGCACCACAGCAGAGCAAGCAGAACACCAATAGACACCTGCATTCCACCTAGTGACTGATGGCACATTCCCATCCATTGATGGCACATTCCCATCAGTGAAGGCACATTCCCATCCATTGATGGCACATTCCTATGCACTGATGGCACATTCCCATCAGTGAAGGCACATTCCCATCCATTGATGGCACATTCCCATCCACTGATGGCACATTCCCATCCACTGAAGGCACATTCCCATCACTGATGGCACATTCCCATCCTATCCTTGGCTGGCACCTGAGCCCACACCCCAGGGATGGTGGCAGTCCCTGCCCACACACTCACAAACAGTTTCTCTGCATCTGCTGATAATGCAGCTGCATTATCTCAACCCACTGCCTGTTGTGATTAATTTAAGAATACTTGCACAGATATACAAATCAACTGGAAAACCACACCACTGGAGGGATAATTTGATTTTTTGTTGGTTCTAAAATAGCTCTTTGCCTTTGATGTTACCATATGCAAGTGAGAAGAGTGGCAGTCCAGCAGTGAGTTTCCTTGACTTTAGAATGGGGAATTTTTGAGCATTTCTGGCACTTTCTGCTTGATACCAGTCCATAAAATACCCTATTTATGTGAAGATATCCAAGAAATCTGGAACAATAATAATAACAGAGTGTCAGCTCTGTGCATGCTAATGGAAGATGACTTTTAACTTCTTTGTGTATGCTAACTAAACATCAATATCTTTATCCCTTCAAATTGACCAAAAGATGAATTTCAAACCCATAATGGCATTAAAATGCATCAGAAATGAAAAGAATATAAGGATTCATCATAGGCCACAAAACAAAAGTGCTTTTAAACTATCAAGAGCACAGTATATGCTATTCTCATTTTTTTTCTAATTCAAGTTTCTGAAATATTTATTAAGGAATAATCTGCAGAATAATGAATATTGCTTTCTTGTAGAAGTACAGAATGTATGCTATATTTCTGCTATAGCATTTTATTAAATATGCATGATGTGAGTTTGTAGTCACTTTGGGGCCAGCTACTCACTGCTCTGTGCTTTAGCAAACAATGCTAGTTCAGTTAAGGTAAAAAACCCAAAACCATTAGTTTAGTGATGGCTTCTTATCACTGTAAAAAAACAGCAACAAAAAACCATAAAAATAAACATAAAATTCTTTATTTATTTTGATAGTTTGGTGATATTAGAAAGTTACATGTCCAATAGGATACAACTGAGTGTCCAAATGAAATATTGATTTATATTTTGGAAATATAAAATGTTTAAGCAGAAAGGTTTATGCTACTCTCAGTAGCTGAGGTCGTGATTCCTTAATAAAACAAAAGAGTGGTAAAAATATCTGGGATGTCTTCAGGTAGCTAAAGCAAAAAAAAAAAAAAAACAAATGTCATTACTAAATTTTGCCACAAAATTGTAGTAGAAACTACTTGAAACTCAGAGAAGAAAGAGAAGACACAGCATCTTTGCAGGCTGCCACAGCCCCCCTGCCTTAGCACGCCATCTCATCACTCTTGCTGGGATAGGCAGAAGTGTCCCCAGTGGTTTGTGGGAACCAAAATGTTCCTGCAGACATGTCAGTGATGTCTGTCTCCCTGAAGTCACAGCTGTAGTCCTGTCTCCTCAGAACAAAATGCAAAAAAAAAAAAAAAAAAAAAAAAGATACTGCCTGGTTTTAATTACCCATTGAATCACTGGGTCTGTGGTGACTGACAGGTTGAAAATCTAAAACAAACGTTCACTTTTATTTGTGATTTAAGATTTTCTTCATGTTTTCTTTTCTAAATGATAAACAGCTAAAGGAAGAAAGTCACCAGCACATTACCTGGCATTTTTAAATTAGCAGAACATGCTTATAGAAAACCTTATTAATGATGTAAATGATGCAAGTAGATGCAACATCCATCTGATAAATCATCACTGCTGAGACGGCGATTTTGCTGTTGGTATTAAAGGTTCATTTCAGATGTGTGCCAGGGTATTTTTAACTGGATAATTTTGTATTTCTGAATGAGGGAAACACAATTTGAATATCTTTTTAGACCGTGCTTTTTTTTTTTTTTTTTTTTTTAACCAAATCCAGCTGTCTGTTACTGAAAATCTGAATTAATGGCCCTGGTTTATTTACATATACTGTGGGAACAATGTAATTTAAGGCTGATTATGTTAAATCACTGTGTTGCTCTTGTGACAAATGCAGTTGGTTAAAGGGGGTACTTCTATCAGAGCAAAGTCTTCCCTCTGTGTTATTATTCAAGGCACCACTCAAATTGCCTTCATAAATATCCAGCTGTAAGAACTCGAGCATCAAGGTGTGATATATAGATAAAAACAGCTTCTGAAAATGGCTTGTAGCTGGTATCTAAACTTTGCTATAAATAATGCTCTCAACTGCATTTCCCCCCACAATATTTACAGCACTAACTGGGAATTTCTGCATTTTCCACCCCCTTTAAAGTACTTTGCAGTCTCTTCTCTGTTCTTTCTATAAGCAGGACTCACAAAAGGAAGATAGGAATTCAAATGTAGTCCAAATATTTAGCTTTCAAATAGTGTAAAGAAATCTTCACTACTTAAAAAAAAGCTCTTAGCTGAAACACACTGTCAGAGTGGAGGGACCCTTAAGAATTAATAACCTTTATTAAGATTATTAATAAAGGTGGTGGGAGGTCTGCTTGTCAGTACTGGAGCCTAGAACTGGACTGGTTCTCGTGCATCACTGACCAGCTGAAGAGGCCATAGCAAATAAACTGATTAGTTCCTATATGAAAGTTTTACACAGAGGTTCTTGAAACAAGAATTAATTATATTTTATGCAATTTCAGAGGAAAGAAGGATAAATTTGCCTATTCAAAATTAGAACATATAGATGAATTCTATTTATTTGATCCTTTAGTTATTCTGATTCTTGCTCGCATTTCTTTTTTTTTCTACCATCACACTTGCTAAGTTCATTTTCCAGTAGGAAAACTTCTTTTTGGTAGTCTGTAAGTTCCTTTAGTGTTTAGAATACTTTAATAATACTTTCTCAATAGTATTCTGTCATTTCCCCTAAGTGGTGCCTTTATTCCAAACCTGCTGTGCTGCTTTTTTTTCCCCCAAATTTTCCTTTCTCACCAGGAAATGTACAGTGTGTGCATCATAGAGAAAGCAAGGCAGTAACTTTTTCAGGGATTTTTCTTTTGTTTTTTTATACATATGAATAAAAGCTGAAGTGACAAGGCCAAATTTTGAGTAATTTCAATATTTTAGAAGTAAATCTGAATTATTTTAGAGCTAAATCTGAATTTGTCATATGCAGCAAAACTGTGAGATAAATTTGAGCAACTGTGCTGTGCAGTTTGGTTCCTGCTCAAAGCTGCAGCCCTGTGAGAAGAGGGACTCCCAGGGTGTTTTTGTTACCTGCAGCTTTGTGTCAGTGCTGGAGTTGATCAGGCAAGCTCTGGGTCAGTGACAAACAGAAATCCTGCTGCTGTTGCAGCCCAGCCACTGCAGAATCAGAAGGTGAAAACAGGCTGGAGAGGATTTGGCAGTCAAGTAATTGAATAATAAAATTTAAAAAAAATGTAAAAAGAAGGATATCTGCTTGTTTTTCAGAGGAAACATCAAATAGGGGCTTCTGTAATGGTATGCACTGACTTAAGAAATTGTGATTTAGTTAAAAACAAGGTTTTACACATGGATTTTACTTTGCAATGCAGTGAGGTTTTGCTAGAAAGGTGTGTCCTGAAAAATTAATGCCTTTTCCTAATTTACTTTGGTAACAGACTTTAAATGCACTGCCAGTTTGTTTTGTTATACTGATAGAGTTTAGCTTGAGCTACAGAGCTGCTTACAAATATAAAGAGTGCTGAATGAAGGAGCTTTTGAAAGATTTTGGGATGTCCTTATGTAAATTGTCATATAGATAATGTTTATATACTACAAAAGAGCTTGCCATTCTCAGAGCTGCTGGACAGTTTATAGGTCTGTAGCAGTTTTAATAACAGTTTATAAGTCACAGTAGCATCTCACACTGGCAGGTTTTAGCTGATACTGTGAAGTGTCCTTGTGCATCAAACCCATCCCTTGCACTGTTCTGTATTTGGCTGTTGAGTAATGGGGGTAAAAGAAAGATTTTTTGGAAGTAATTTTAAGACATTTCATGATTTTGGTTGTTGGACTGTTGTTTGTCTTTTGTTTGCTTTTTTTTAAAATAAGCACTCATAGGGTGATAGGTGGTTTTGTATTAACTTTAAGTTTTCATAAAACCTTAAAATGAAAATCAATGTCATGTTTGTTCTGAAGGACTATAAATGGCTTATTGAACTCCCTGAGTGTGTCTTGGTTTTTATAATAGTTCTGTGTTCATTTACTCTAAGGTCATTTAGAGTCTTTTTTCAAATTATAATAATCTACCTTTCTAATGCTTCCTAAAAAGTGTTTGTAAATAGAGATCACAAAATACTTTGTTATATAATGTTACTGAGAGTATAACTGCTTGCTAAAATATCACTGAGAAGTTGACTTCTTGAGTAATGAATTTTCTAAGGAAGAAATTTGCAGGTAGAGAACAGTTTTGAAGCGGAGTTCTTAAATTAGTGATAGATTATTTAATTGTTGAGGATGTCACTTGTTGAGTAAATATGTTTTCTGTAAGTTGAAAAGAATGGCTCATTTTCTTCAATAACACTTCTGGTTAAAGTGCAGCACTGAGAGGCTTCAGGGAGAGCTGGGAAACTGGAAGCTGAGTGGAGCACATCTGGAAAAGCAAGTTTTTGTTCCTGTTTGTGTCTGCTGCTTGTCAGAGATGGTTGGTTCTGGGACTTACTGGTTCCAGGGGACAGAACTGGCTCTGTCTGTAGAAATCCCAGCCTCTGCTGGATTTGGAATGTGCAACAGAAGGAATTTGGCCAAACAGGTAAGGCTGGGGCAGTGATGAGGGATTGATGCAGGTCGTTCTGAGGAGACTCCCAGGCTGGTTAGGGCTTCATCCAGCACTCGTGGCTTAAGAATTAAACCAGATTAAATGCAGCTCATGTTGGCCCTTGGTCTCACTGGGCTGGTTAGGCTTAGTTTGTGTCCAGGTGTAAAGTTTGCAGATCAGTACAGTGAGATCAGACTGAGCTGATGCTGATGCTGTTGAGTCGACAAGAGGCTGAGGAATGAATGCCAGAGGTTCTGTGTTTCTCCCTGCTGCTCCTCTTCATGCAGCAAACAGGAATTCTGCTGATCCTGGTCGTTCAGATCCTCAGATCATCCTTTTTGCAATTCTAGACACTAATTGTTTTACCACTGGTTCGTCATTTGTGTACAAACATGCAGAGATGCATCTTTAAAATTCTGTTGTACTGTGAAAAAATGCATAAAGCTGAATCTTAGAATGTACAATAAGAGGCAGCCATCACCTGTAATCGAGTTTGACATCTTCTGGCATGGTTACAGGAAATCCAAATTATAAATGGGAATCTATCTTTTTTGGTGCTTTTGAAAGAATCAAATTCAGTTGTGTAATGTTATTTCATTAGGCTTCCTTTTCTCTTTTCAAATAATGGTTATTTTCAAATTTCAGTTCAATTTCTCTTTTTTATGAAACAATTTGGTCTCCATGCAGTTTCCATTTTTGCCACTTATCCCCAGTGTAAAGTATAGAGAAAATCTTAGTGCTTCATTTCTCCTTGTAAACAAGTACATTTTTTTTCTGGTAAATGACTATTTGATACAAGCAAATTACTTATTTGTGTTATCCCAATTATTACAGCAGGAAATAGGAATGACTGCAAAAGAGAAAGAGAGAAGTTCTGTGTCGCCTTCCCCCAGGTCACTCTGTTTAGTTCACAAGTAGAATTTTGTCCCAGCTCCTTTGCTTTGCCCTGCATCACTCCATGGTGGCTGCCTTGGGATGATACACATCTCTAAAGGTGCAGAATTGTGTAGGACTGGGATAAAATCCACAACACAGAATGGTACTGCAGATGTTATGGGAGAAAAAGCCAAACATGACACTGGTGCCTAAGTCCTCACCTTTGGACTCCAACAGTTTCTATCACTGCACTCCAACACCTTCGTTCTTGGAAGGATCTTGGAGAAGCTTCTCAAGCAAGTCAAATGTGGTTCAGTCAACCCTTTGAGCATCAGAAGGCTCTCAGACTTGTTCCAGTTACACATTCATACATTTTAATGCTTGTTTCAAAGTTGTCTGAGCCCACATGTGGAGGAAGTGTGTCAAACAATTTCCATATATCTGATTGCACTGATCAGAGCTGAGCTTTAGATGTTTGCCACAGATGTGCTACCCCTGCCCCTTCCAAATGCTACAGCTGTAACAAGTAAAACTGATTATTTTGACAAGGGGGGGGTGGTAAATAAATGCAAAGAAACATAAGAGGGAGAACAAGAAGTTATCAGTTGAGAACAAAACTGTTTGAAGATTTCAGTATTTTCTTTAGGTAGATTTTAGGTTTGAAAAACACTTGAAAGTTTGAAAAGGTTACTTTAAGAAGGCTCAGAACAACTGAGAACTATGAGTAAGTGCCTGTGTTCTCTATGAGATCAGCAGGCTTTTTTTTCCTCATGATTCAGCCACTGTTGGTGACCTCAGCCCAAAAACCTGCAAAGATGCTGCCCCAACTATGATGTTTCACTGCTGGTTTTGGCCTTCAGGAGGAGGGTGCAGAGCTGTCTGTAAGAGTTATAAAGGTTATTGAACACTTATAGGGAAGCAAAGCCACTGTTTGGAATGAGGAATTTTCTAAATATCATCAAGTCTTGGAAGAAGAGAGATAGGAAAGAGATGCCTATAGCTTCCTGTACTGTGAAAATGTTGAGTGGGAGAAGGGGAAGGAAAAATGAGTGAAGTGTAGGGTCTGTCTGCATTTTCCATAAAATGATGCTGACAGCAGCAGGCAAAGGATGGGGAAGGCAGAACTGCCCTGCCACCCATCCTGCTGGGCAACAGCTGATCCTGTCACAAGCTCTGCATTTCACTGCTTTCCTTTTGTAACGTGTGTCTCTTGTAAAATTCATTGGAAAATAAGTAAAAAATTTGTTTTCTTAGAAACCTCAGTCAGGTATTTAAGTATCAGGATGTGGTTTTGTTATGCTTTTAGTTTTTAAGGAGGATTATAAGATACAATGTAGTCACTTCAATTTGATTGGTGATTTTTATCACCCTGCTCCATTTTGTCTTGTCCCTCTGCAGGCCACTGTGCTTTTACCTGTCTTCTGAGAAAAGACTAGTAAATCCACTCCATTTACTCACTGGATTGGGAAAAATAGCAAAAAAACAAAGACAAAATCAAAACAAAAAAAATTTTGAACAAACACACCAAAAACCAAACCAAACAAAAACAACAACAACAACAAACAACAACAACAAAAAAAAACCAAAACAAAAAAAAAACCCAACAGGAAAACAAATGAAGAAATAAACCTCCAAAGGCCCAAACCCAGGCAAAAGAGCTGATCTTTTTTGCTGGTCAAAAAGCACTGTAAGGACTGCTGTGAAATTCTGAGTTGAATTACAAGAGCACTTCTTCTGATTCCATGTTGGATTTGAACATAAACAAATTAGAGCTGTTAATTTTGTGAGAAGTTCCATCTAGATTAGGCTTTACCTTGAACTCCCACTATCATATTCCCTAGGACAACAGAACAATAATTTGTTGTATAAACAATAACAGTAGGGACTTGGTCTCTCTGGATACCCCCATCTGGCAGAGGAAATCTGGTTGTTAGCATATCAAAAGACCTGGTGAGTTTCTTCAGTTTACACAGACTTAAATTAATAGAACTCTGTAAAACTTTCTATAATTTCTATTTTTTTTCTTACTGAAATTAGGAATCCTGTGACATGTATGAGTTGGTTTTATTTTTACTTTTACATATTGAGGGGAAAATCTCTACCCTCCTTTTCTTTAGGTACAGAATTTTTAATTTGTTAAAAACCAAAATCCCCAACTCATCTATTCTCAAGTCCCTACTTTTCTTTGTGAAGGTAAGCTCCCATTGGAGACAGAATGTTGCTTTCCTGCTGCAGCTAAAAACAGTCTCAGGATCCCTCATGGTTGTTTTTTGTTTCTATGCATTAAAAAAAAAAAAAAAATATATAGACAAAAAAACAAGCCACGTTTCTGCCAAGCTATCCATTGTCTCGAAACACCAACAAATAACACTGTGTTCAGCATGTTAAAATCCCTGGTAATATTCTGAAACTGTGGCTGATTTGAGGTTTATTATTATTTTGTGTTATTGAAGCTTTAGTAAAAGCATGGGCTTGGGGAAGGTGTTTGTTGTTTGTCCTTTTGATGCCACTTTTGCTTTTGCTCAATGTCACCTGGGAAGTGAAAGGAATATGGGTCTTGGGAAGCACAGGGTTAAACTGATGTGGGTTTATTCCACTGCTATTTTTATTGCTTATTTTTCTCCTCTCCTTTTGCTGATTTAAGTGTCTATTTCCTTGGATTCATTTAAAAGGATAAAACACACACAAACAAATTTTTGTTGCTTTTATATATGGAAAGAAGAGGCAAAGTTTTAAATAATAATGACTTGCCAAATATTTTATTTTCATTGAAGTATCTGAGAAGGTTTTGTACAAGCACTTCTGTCTCAACAGAAAGTACATATGCAAAAGTAGAATAACAAAAAGATTTATTGGCTGAAACAATTCCCACTGTCATGTGGTACATAAGAATTAAATATTTATTCCTACTCACTGGGATAATAAAACTCTATTCAATTATGTTGCAGACACTAGCAAATGATTGTTGAGGCCTCTAATATTGCTGCAAATGGTAAAAAATATAGTATAAACAATACATGAGAAAACATTACGGGAAAATATTCTCTAGCCCACAGAGTTTGCTTCTTTGTTTCAATAATTATTAAGACAGATGACAAAGCCAACAGGAGTCTGTGGTGCCAAAATTGTAAATTTCAAAGGTGTTCTGCTGTTGATGAGCCCAAAAGCTGCAATGGTTTGGGGCTGCACAGTGCAGGATGCTTGTCCCTCCTGACTGTCCTAAGCCTTGCTAGGAATTTAAAAGAGCTGTTTTTTTCTTTAGCCAGATGAATGTTACAAAAAAATCTCACTTATCCCCTTTCTCGCTGAATAAAAGCCATTCATCCTTTGGCAGTGGCACTCTGCAGCAGGGCAGGGGTGCATTTGTCAGAGGGGGGCTCTGCAGCAGGGCAGGGGTGCATTTCTCAATGGCACTCTGCAGCAGGGCAAGGGCGCACTTGTCAGAGGGGAGCTCTGCAGCAGGGGTGCATTTCTCAGAGTCCCTGCAGTCCAGCCATCATTGCCATGGGGTCCTGGGCTCTCTGAAGCCCGGCTGAGCCCCTGTCCTGTGCTGCTGACTGTGTTAATTAGCACAGTCTGTAATTACACATCGAGAAATCCACACCTTTGGCAGAGCCTGCCTCCAGTCCCAAACACAAAGCAGCAGCAGCTTTTGTTCAGGATCTCTCCTTGTAGGTTTACAATTCCTCTTAGACTTGTTCACTGCAGGCATATCTTTGTTAGAAGTTCTTGCTCTTATTTCTCCTGGGACTGTTCTGTGTAACTTTGCCAGCCCAGGAGCTGGGGCTGTGTGGTGACAATTTTGTAATTAGCTGTTCCTGGCACTAACTTTGCTTTCAGAGGGAAGAGCGTTCCTAACCCTTGCTTTTCCCCCTCCTGCCATATTTCTCTCTTATCTCTTAGAATGTGGTGTGCACTTCTTTGCAAGCAATTGTAACCATTAGTAATCAAAATCCAGCAGAGCACAGCATTTGTCAGAAATCCCATTGCTTTCAAACTGGTGCTGTAAATGAATCCATTCCTACACAAGTATGATAATTTTAAAAGCATTATCAGAAGAGCTAGAATTATTTTCTCATTTTCTCCCAGCAAATGGATCCATTGATCCTTAATAATTCCCAGTAATTCTGCTAATTGTCATGTTTCCATTAATAAGTTTAAAAATATTCCATCAGATTGGTAGGTGTGTGTATGCATCACTATGCCTTGAGTGCATCGAACTGTTTTTAAACAGCAGTAATGAATTTTGGCTAATAGGAGAAATGTTTTCATACTTCTGTTAGTCAACAAACTAAAGTAGATGGAGAAAATAGGAAAATATCAACAGTGCCCATCGTCTGGGCAGCATGCCAGTATTGATAACGAAATAATTAAAAGATAACAGTGTTTAAAAACAAACTGTAAGCCTGGCCAAAGTAAAAATCAAACCCAATCAGACTAGTTCTGTGCAGGGTATGCACAATATAAGCTTGGATAATGTTGTTTGCTTTTATCCTTATGAGTTCTGAAAGAGTCAGCACTCAAGTACACATTACTTCTTGTCAGACCCTGATGATTCTTAATTTTCAATTAGCATATAGAAGAACTATAGTCTTCTTTTTTAACTTTGTTAAAATGAGAATAAATTAAGGAGAATTCCCCAAGTTCAGGACTGTTTTGCCTACAACACATAGTCTTTTCAGGATATCTGAGTAACAAACTGATACAAAATTTTCAAGGTTGGGTATTTTTTCCATAGAAATGGCTCACTTCAAATCAGTGTTTGAAGGAGAGGAGGGTGTTTAAGGGAGAGAAATGAGACCATGTTTAAGGATTGAACATGACATAAGACAAGTGTTTGTCATTGATTCAGCTTAGGAAGGAGTCTAGGAAGACCTGGAGTACAATATTTTATTACTTTGCCTTAACAATGGAACATTCTTCCCTAGACTGGGACTGCTACTGGCAGGGAACATTTCAGCCACCCTTAAACTGCAGTCTCCTCAGTGCTGCAGCTCTTCCACAACAAGCAAAAAACGCTGCAAAACCCTGGAGATCAGAAGTGCTTATCAGATACTTTCAAGCAATCTGCCTTAAGAAAATTAAAAATGTTAGAATTCCTCAGGAACCCATTGCATGTCAGCATCTGGCTGGGTCTTGGAATGCTTTGCGAGTAGTGACCCTGAGCCTGCTAATTGTGCTGGGTTTGTTTTGCTAATTGTTAAAGCTCCCCAGTCCCACCTGCAGAGAAGCTGTTGCAGAGAGCAGCAGTTTGGGATGGAGGATCCATCTCAGGGTGGATGAGTAAGCACTGATGTACGTCTGTGCTCCTGGCACTGCAGCCAGCACAGCCAGCTCTTGGGATTCAGGGCCTTTTTACCCTTGTGTGCTGAGGTCAGAAACTTTTGTCCACTCTGTCATGAACATGGCTGATGAAGATCAGGGAAAAATAGCATCCTTTTTCATTTTTTTTCACCAAAAGCTCAGGCCCAGTTTCTAGTACTGTGTGCAAGTAAGCCCATATTTGGACCTGCTACATAGAAAAAACAAAGCCACCTATCACAATGAATCCAACTCTAGAAAAGAGGAACAAACAGACATTTATCCCCTCCTTTTTGCTTTTCCTTTCTATCTATTCCAGTTCCCCACCCCCAGTAATGAAACAAACATTTAAAGATCCTTAACAGATGTTTTCTTATTTTACTCAGGTGGGATATTTATGATGCATTAGTCTCTTTTATGTCATTTTATTTTGGCAGCTACATTCAGCACTAATTAGCACACCAGAGAGATCTCCCAATAAGAGCACGTGGGCAACTAGTGGTTAAATATTTGGTAGCACACTGCAGAGTCCATGGACTGAAATGGGAGGCTGCAGCCTGTTTGCAATCCCTGCATGGGGCAT
This sequence comes from Pyrgilauda ruficollis, assembly GCF_017590135.1. NCBI lineage: Eukaryota > Metazoa > Chordata > Aves > Passeriformes > Passeridae > Pyrgilauda > Pyrgilauda ruficollis. The sequence goes on along the minus strand of NW_024514764.1, from coordinate 11,074,483 downwards.
AATTGCATTTCTGAAACACCCAGTTGTTGATGCTCTGCATGTTTTGTTTGTGTATCTTTATAAGGGAAATACCAAAACCTTCATAAATTGTTGTGAATTATGATTTTGTAGAAGTTACCCTGTGCTGGCTGACTAACGTATATATTGTCTTTGTGCTTTGTGAAAAAAAAAAAGACTGGAAGCATTTAAGTACATATTTAAATATGTGTGTATTCTGAGTTTTTTCTTTAACACAGCTAAAATTTTTAGAGTTGAATTTTACGTGATGCTGGTGTAGAGGGAAGGAACGCAACAAAACCAATTTCAAATTTGTGCTAGAAAGCAGTTTTCCCCTAGAGCATTCTGTGTGCTATCAAGCATTTATCTATAGCATTACATCTGCAGTATTTGTCTTCCAAAAAGCATAAAGTTTACTGTCACACTGAAAGCTGGAGCGTGACCACCATGGTAGCAATCCTAACTCACAGTCCACCTGGCTAGTAGTGGGAGATACCAGAAGTAAGACTGAAACATCAATTTTTAGTTTTCATCAGAAAGATGTGTCAGTATGAGAGAGAATGAGTGAGAGAAACAGGCTGGGGCAGGTTCAGGAAATAGCCAAGGTGGAGAAGACCCAAAGTCCAAAGCTGTTCCCCCTCATTTGGCGTAATTAGTTTTCAAAACTGAAAAAGCTCAGCAAAGTGTCCCACTTCTGCAGCTCCACTTGCATGTTTCCAGCAGTTTCTCCTGCCCTGAGTCTTCTCAAGTGTCTCCCAGGCTGTTTTCCCTCCTTCCCTGGGCGATGACTCCCTTTGTGGCGTTCCTGCGCCGAGGCTGCGTGTGCAGCTCAGGCAGGCGGAGGTTCTGGCACGTGGTGCCCCTCTGACCCTGCTGTCAGAGCTGTGGTGGCACACCTGGGACAGGCTGCCTGGACCCTGCCAGGTGTTTGTTAACTGATGGTGCCATGAGCTAATTAGGCACTTGTGCAAGAGCTAATGGTGTGCTCACATGGGAACTAACGGGGCTCACACATGAACTGCTTGGGCACGCGTGTCAGTTCATTAGGTGCTCATGCATCTATGTGGTAAACCGCACCATTCATGCCCATGGCAATAATTTCTTTAGGTCCTCTTATTTTTCCTCAGAGCTGAAATACCTCCCAGATTTGGGCTAGGCAGAAGCAATGGGATTCTGGTTCTGTGTATGTGCACATGAATGCTGGTTTGTATCCAAGAGCACTGAAGATGAGACTGGGCTTTCTGCCTGCCAGAAAGAAGCCCAGGTTTGGGTTTGTCAGGTTTTGTCCTACCTGACAGTGGCCTACTGTTCACCTATCTGACCAAACCCCAGTGAGGGGATAGAATTAAATATATAAATAATTATATAAATATATAGTTGATTATATCCCAGTGTCACTCACTGTCAGAATGACTAAGGACAGTTCTGCTTTCATCCTTTGAAGAAATTAAGGTTTTTGTTTGTCTTCATGGTTTCAAGTGAGCTTCAGCATCTGAAGTGAGAGTCTGAACCAGGAAATGTGCAACAATATGTGAAGAAAAGCTTTTCTTTCACTTGTCTTTTGTCAGTGCATAATGGAGTTTTCAGAAGCTTACTGGAAGAGTAGAATTATAGAATTACTAAAAACCATTAAGTTTTAACATAGGAATTTCAGTGGCATCAGCATTCTGTCTGTCCAGCTGTTTGTCTTTAGACACAAAGCAATTGTTGTTTATAGATGATTATACATAGCAAAAGTAGCACAATCCTTCTGCAGGAAAAGTAACTCCCTTGTCTTCTTAGAAATTCATTACTGATTTGGCAGGAGGATTTGGCAGGAGGATTTTTTACTTTTTCTAGGGTCTTTGATCCAAAAATTTATGTGACTGCAACCTTGAATGCCATTAGACCAGAGCACAGCCATCACTTTGCCATGTTTGAATCAGTTCTATGCAGAGATCAGTTTTTAATTAGATTAGAGAAATCTGAAAGAACCTGAGCCAAATCACAGTGTATCTGAACTGAAGTATAAAAGCAAAATTAAGTTCAATGCAGTTTTGTTGGTGGTACTTCATTGACTGTAAGGTGCACATGAGGTGTTGGAACTTGAAGATTGAATTCAGTAGAAACTGTTCAGTAGAAAGCCCTTTATAATCTGGGAAAGATTTTAAAATACCATCATTTAGTTTTTCTTTTTACTCACTGGACTGTGAGGAATTCTGCTCACTATTCTGATTCTCTGCTGGAATACACCAAGAGGCTTTTGTTTTGTTTTGGTTTTTTGTGCACCTTTTAGCTATAAATCAGTGCCCTTTCATACTAGACCTTTGATGTATACTCAGTAAAAATGCAGGGGAACAAGTTTGTCTTTATTAATCATGGTGAAAACAGAGAAGCTTTCCACCCCAGTGATGAGATTTGTGTAACTAAAAGACAGCAGGAGCCTTTGCACTCTGCAGCTCCCAACACTCTCCAGAGTCACTTCATACATCAGTGTCAACCTTGAACTGTTCTCTCCAGGGACAGTATAATTATCTTCATGAAGTGCAACTGGATGGTGTTTGTGAAGTGGCAAAATTGAATCTCAGTTTTGCAAGAATTCTTCCTGTTCTCTTGCAGCCTGCTCTCCCACTTGATAAAAGATTTGTTTCCATCTGGACACTGTCCTGGTCAGCCAGCTCTGGGTGTCCCTGCTGAAGCCGTGGGGCTGGGCCAGGAGACTTCCAGAGGTCCTTTCCAGCCTCAACCACTGTGGCAGTAATAGAGTACCTCTGGGCTGGAAAGTGACTTCAGGTTGTGCAGTGGGTTTGTAATGTTACAGCTGCACAATAGAGGAAGGTGCACTGGTTTCCATCGTTAACAGAATGCTCGTTAAGTGCTTGCTGGGGTTTTTAGTGTGTTGATGGTGATGCAGGCTGTGGCAGTCAGCTGACAGCAGAGCTGCTGGGCAGATTCTGCTGCTACCTGCTGTAGGAAATGGCCAGCTGAAGGAGTAGAAATTCTAAATTGTCTTGGTTTGAGAAGACAGAGTCTGCTAAGGAAGGCAGGAGCCTCTCTTGAAATGGAAAATGTAAATTCCCTCCCTCCAAATTACTACAGTTTTGAAATTAAGGGACTCTCAGGCAAAGACATGGGAGTAGGAATAACAGTTCTTTATTAGGAAAAATATAAATAAAGATGTAGCACTGCCAGAGTCAGAACATGCCCTGACCCCCTGTGTGTCAGGGTGGTGGCACAGTCCCATCCCATGGGGGCTCAGCCCTCCTGCAGTGCCAGCTGTGGTTCTGCTGGAGCAGGGATCCTGCACAAGGCTGGAGTTTTCCTCTGAAGCTCCAGGGCTGCTGGAGATGGGCCTGCTCTTCCTCTGGGAATGCAGGGCAGGAGAAAGCTGCTCCTCTGGCAATGCAGTGGGCAAAGACTGCTGTGGGGTTCCAGGCTCAGATTGTATCCAGGTAGGAATGCTTGGCTCCTGCCCTGGGCGGAGCATCTCCCCATGGGATGCTGGAATTTGATCAGCCATGCAGGGACACTCCCTGGCCATGGACAGCAGAGATCTCCTGGAGGGAGGATGGGTTGTGGGAGAGATAAAGAAAACTGCCCCATGAACAGAGGAGAACTGCCCAGCTCTGACAGATGGCAATGGAATACACAGCCCCAGCCACAACTTGCCTTTGCAACCTAAGACATAAATCTAAAGCTGGACACATTTGCTGTTTCAACCATTGAATTATGTTCTGTATCACACGAGTTCCTTTAACACTGAGGTTCATTAGTGCAGGCTTCACCTTCCTTCTGCCTTTCCTGAATGATGGAGATAATGGGATTGATTCTGAAGTTATTGAAGTGTTGGTACGAGTTAGAGGCGTGTCAAGTGAAGTTAATGATGTTGCATTCATGCAAGTGAAGTGAGAATCAGTAAATTGGATATAGGGAAAAAAAGTGTGGTAGACTGGGAGGGCAGAGTCTGAACAGGAGGATAAATCTTAGTAGTGAGAATGTGAAATTAAAAAAATGTATCATCTGGAAGGAAAGAGCACATGAGACAACTCCTCTGGTTTGTTCTCTCTATTGTCAGTATCTTCCACTAAGTTCTACTGTGCTCTGCATACCACACCAGACTCAGATGTACTATTTCCAAAAATGTATTTTAAAATATTTTTATCCTTTATATAAGGGAAATTGTAACAAGCTGGGCTTCCAAAGCGATTGGTCTCATTACTTTTGCCAGTGTTTTGTCAAAATTCCCAGTGATCTTCCTTTATATAACTAGGTCTATAAACACTGAAAACACTTTTTAAAATTACATAACATGAAAAACAAAAAGAAAAAGAAATCAAAATAGATTTTCAAATTATGTCTGCACATCATTTTAATGCTTGTATTGAAAGCCAACCAGAATCAAATCTGGTCAAGGATCGCTGAATAATGACCCCACTTCTCAAGGATCACTGTTATTATTTTGTGGTTTAATGCTTTATCAGCTCTGTGTGTTAGCAGGTTTTCTCATTGTCCTCTCCAAGGCACGATGCTCTTCTTCATTATTTCTCCCTTCTGCTCTGGTTTTTTATACACCTGCTGAAACATTTCCCACTCTCACAATTAACAATTATCCCTCTACTGAGAAGGAGAGTAAGATGCACTCACAGTGTACAAAATAATGTTTCAACTTGTTCTGCCAACTGGATGCATAAAAATAACTTATCTGGCTGCTTCATTGCTGAGAAAACTTGAAGCAATTTATTCTTCTTAAACATGCTGTGCCATTTGTATGTTTCAGGTACAGTAAATTCTTGCTTCATTCATCATTTTCAAATAAATGCATAAAAAGCAATAGCTAGTCTTCTGTTACTTATAACTACCCATGAAATAAATACTGTGCAAATGTCTTTCCTTTGTATTTTTAAAATTTTCAATACATTAGGACATTGCAAATCTGTTAATTCCTTGTGTATCTGGAGAATGGTGGTAATTTTTTTCAGTTACTTTGGAAAATGCAAGTGTAGATGTTTTCTTATGAAACTACATAACCACACATATACCTTACTAACACTGAGGTTATTTCCCTGCTGAGAATTTAAACTGCTGTCCCAATGTCACCAAGGCAAGGGATGATGGCAAATAATGGACATACAGAACTGAATTTCTTTAAGAACTCCAGTACATCATTTGAGGCTGATTTTTTGTGGGGGGGTCTGCTGACTGGGTGACAGCCTGGCTTCCAATGCCATCTGAGAGTGTGGACCTGTGTCTCAGTCCTGAGGGGAAATTTCAGATTTGAGATTAGCTCTAAAGCCTAGATAGGGTCAAAATTCCTGAGACAGAGCCATGGTTTCAGCCTTGATGTGATCATTCCCTGGATCTCCTGGACTGAGTGGAATCCTGCTCTTTGGCACCAGCAGGGTTTGGTGTAGTGAGGGGATTTTGCAGCTGGGATGGACAGCACTCCTGGGAGGATCCACACCCAGAGTTTGTTTGGGCAGCTCATCCTTGCCAAGCGCTGGGGAAAGAAAGGGTTCCAACTTTACAGAATTGTTCATTTCTCAGTCATTGCTTGCTGGACTGATCTCATCAGATTTTATAATTTCACCTGGGATATTTTGGTAGGAGTTGCCCAAGGAAAGCTCCAGACACAAAGCCAATGCCATTCAATTGTGGCATCATTTTGTTTGTCTTGCCCTGACTTTGGAAATGAAATTAGAGCCATAGCAATTAATAGAGTTTTCATAGGAAGCACTAGGGTGAAGTTTAGCACTGTGGCTGGTTCCCACCAGGGATGATGGCATTCCTAATATCCTCCTTTCCTATATTAACCTTTTGGGATTTTTGTGTTGTCTGTTATGCTATTAGATTTAATACTTCAGCATGGTATATTCTTTAAAATAGTTAATGGGATGGAGTTATTAGAAATTCTTTTGATAGCAGTGCATTGTAATTATTGAAAGATTATTCAAATTACCTGCTTGGAACACATGAAGTGTAAGGCAAATATATCTAACAGTTTTATATTTACTTTCTAATGACCTTGTTTCCCCAGGTTTTTCCATTAAAAAAAAAGGAAAAAGTACAGATTTTCAGGCAAATTGGTTTTCACATTTGGGAATTTAGTGTGGGTGAGACAGTTTCTCTTTTATAGTATTTTTAAAAAATTAAGTCACTCATCATTATTTATAGAAACATACTAAATTACTCTGCCAGGTTGTGGATAAGTGTTCTGGGTAGAAATTTATAATAAAAAGAAAATATAAATAGCTTATTACTTATGAGAAGAAAACTTTTTATGATGTTATATTAAAAGAATAATGGTTTTGTATTCCAAACAATTTCATAAACTGTTTTACTTACTTACAAAACATGGTATGTTTTGGGTATTTTTTCTCCCACAAGTCTTAAAAATCCAGTTGTGAGGGAGAATGACTGCAAGGTGTTAAAATAATACATTTCTTCCTCAAAAGGATCTTGTAGCCTGCTCGCATAACCAGCGCATGAAAAAAATGTGATACCATTGTGTTGTTTTTCTTTTTAACTATTCATTATTTATGATGTGCAGAGAAAAACAGATACAAATTATTGTTTCAGGGGACTTCCTGTAGCTGTACTATTGTCTTCAAAGAATTTACTCATTAAAAAGTGCTTTAATTCCAGTATGAAAAGTTCAGGCTCTTGTTTTCCAAAAGTAGATTTCAAAAAAAAGTTCCTTCATGTCTCCATATGCCTATACATATATATATATATATAGTAAAGAATGTTGGTTGAAAAAGTCCCATTTGTTTAACAGGAGGTTATAATATGTACCAAACATTTTTAACTTCTCAATATTTTCATATTTCATCTTCAGTGCTGCTTGAATTTGCAAATGGGCATATTACCGTTTGCAAGCAAGTTTTTGGAGATACATTTCCTATTCAGTCTATTGTTTTTTATTATTTTCAGTCTGTGTTTTTCAGTCTATTAAGAGGTAGAGAATAATTCCTGTCCCTAGGGAAGTGTGAGGTGTGGGAGTTCCTGCTCCACTAACTTGAAAAGTGCTGGAAAAGAATCCTTGTGGCTCTGGGATTTCGCAATAGAAGACACCATACCGAGCCTCCAAATTACTACTGTTCCACAGAAAACACAAATTTCAACTTAGTCAAGCAGTTAAAATCTGCTACCCCAGTACTGTTCTTGGCTTTCAATGATCATTTCTATAGCAAATGTCTTTTATGCCAGTCATAGTATAAACTGCAGAACAGTTGGGAGCGCAGTGGCAAGAGCTTTTGCTCCATGTTTCTGCTCAAAAAGTATTCTGTGACTTGGATTTCTGACTCTCATTTGTGGCCTTAAAAGTTATTTTGTAAGTAAGCAAGAATATATTTATTCTGTGTATTTTCTGAAGCCATTGGACTGAGATTTCCCCTCTACAGGTGTGGCACTTGAGCCCTTGGAGCCTGAGAAGCTTCTTGGTGGCACCTGTAAGTGATGTGCAGCTGGGCTGGGCTGTCACACCTGCTCAGGTAACGCCTTCATCCCAGTCTAGTCAGACAAAATCCCTCCTCTGGAATCAACTGGATGAAGTTCTTCTTTCAGAAACAGCCTAAATTAGTAGGGAATGAGGTATTTACCCAAAGGAAAAAGTTAGCCTTGAATTCAACTGAAATGGAACATAATAATAATGATGATAGTGATGATGAGAATAATAATAATAATAATAACATTAACAGTAATAAATTATTATTAAAATTAATGAAATATTAAGTTTTTATAAAAGGATAATTGTTTTGATTTGATATAGTATATAATTATAATTATATAATATATTATATAATTATATATTTATAATTATATGATTATGTAATTATATAATTATAAAATTATATAATTATATAATGGTAATTATATTGTTTTAATTATATATATCTCTTCTTTTAAATGAATATAATTATTTTTAAATTTTAAAAATATTATTATTAAATAATAATAAAACAATTTATTTTATAATACTAATATTATTTTGAAACTTTTAATTTGGTGTTGACAACTCTCAGAAAGAAATATGCATATAAAGTTGGAAAGTCCTGTTCTAGACTGGTATGTAAAATTAGCATCAAGTCAGAAAGATTCACTCTTTCAAAAATGTCTGTGCTGTGTTGCAAGAATAATTTTTCTTTTTCCAGAGCCTGGTGGCAATACTAGAAGTATAAAAGTCCAGATGTTTTCCGTGGCAATTTGATATGGTTTGTGCTACACTGGCAGCAGACCTTTGCTGTATGTTTTTTACCCTGGGGCAGGGTGAATTTCCTTCTGTGGCCAGAGGGGCTTCTCCAGCAGGGTGATCAGTTTCAGGCCTCTGGTGTGCAGGTCACTCTTTCGAGGGATTTTGCTTGGTTTTGTTGGAAAGAGAAAAGCAAAATTCTTCTTTTGCTCCATTCACCAAAACCTTAACAGTGTTTAGTGTTTGATGATACAATCTATGCATTAGAGTGAAAATTGTCCTGATTACTTGAGAATTAATTAATTAATTAATCTGTTCTGATACTGCATGTAGTCCTCAGTGCTCCAATAAATGATAGCAGGCTGATGTTTTCCCGTTCCATTTTACTCTTTTTTCGCTGTCAGTAATATGATCACTCACATAATGAGACCCTGAGTCAGCTGGATCTTTTAAGTGGATTTAAATAACCTCCTCTTTATACAGCACTCCCCAAAGAAAGCTAAAAGGCTTTTTGCATATTTAAATGACAGGTTATGTTAGAATTAAAACTGGAATACTTAAAAGTTTTGAACAGAAGACACTCAGAGCAAATAAGTAATAAATAAAAGGGATTTATCTGCAACTCTTCTCCTGCCTGCTGTGTGCATGAAGGCAGGTTCTCACTGATTTCTCACAGATCAGATTTCACCTGGTGGCTTTGCAGGTTGTAACCAGCTCTGCCGAGTTCCCTTTAGCCCCTGCGAGGTTCTGGGCTCCCAGAGCCCCTTCTGGCTGCCCCCTGCTCATCCCTGTGTTTGTCCCGGCTCTGAGCAGCCAGTTCCCCTCTGCCACCTTGTGCTGCCCGTGCTGAGCCTCCCCCGAGAGCGTTCCTGAGAACTGCCAAAGGAAGGGCCACCTTTCCTTTCCTGCACGGCTTTTCCACGGCTCTTTTCAAAGCAGCACTGATTGTAAACAACAACGTGCAGTCTGTCACAACAGTTTTACTTCTGTGCTTTTGAAATCAAGGCCTCCCCTGAAAAACGTATTTCATTTTCCGTGTTAAAATGAACACCATTCCTAGATCAGTGGAGGCTCACTTCCATGAGTGTTCATGTCACACAGGCCTATTCTCAGGAGGCCAGGATTTCCCAAGCTGTCTTCATTTTAAACTTTGCATAATGATTTGTATCGAGGTCTTGGCTCTTTGTTATTATTGTCATACAATACTGGAAGAACTGAAATATATTTTAAATAATCTGCTTTTTTAACATCCATGGCCTGCCAGTATGACCTTTAGGCTGTGTAAGAAGTCAAAGATCTTCGCTTGGTTTTGCCAGATTATGTTTAGTGATTTGCTCTGTTTCCCCCATGAGACATTTCTTTTGCTGGTGGATAAAATTTTCCACAATGCAGAATTTTACACCAGGTATTTTAACTGTATTGGTTTCCTCTGGGGAGAACTGTGGAACTATGAGGTGATAGTAGGCAGCTGCTGTTGTGACTCACACCAGTGAGTGGATTACTTGAGGGGTAAGAGAATGTGGATCTAAATGGGGCAAACAGCAAACTTTGAGTCAAATTTCAGTCATCACATCCCCTTTCTTTACTCAAAAAAGGGAGTTCCAAAAGAATGACTTGTTTCTTCAGAGTATTTTTGTTTGTTTTTATCTTTGTGTCTCAGTAGTACAGCCATTGGTATGGAATAAGAAGGAGTAATCTAGGAATTCCTGTGGCTGCACAGGAGCTGCAGAATTGATTAATGGAAACCTGGTTTCCTTCTCTCTAATCATCTTCTGCATGAAGATTCTGTTCTGGGGGTACAGTGTGATGACACCTCAGTCTGAAAATGGGGGTGTAGGTTATTTGCATTTCTCCACCACTCAAGAGAAACATCTGTGCTCCTGTGGAAACCATGGCAAAAGAATTTAATTTCTTTCCTCTGGTAGTAGGTTCCTCCTGCTTAGTTTTATTGCAGGTTTTCTAAGGACAAGGTGTAACCTGTTTGTTCCTGATTTGGAATGAAGAACTTGGAAAAAGGAGTTCTTGTGAGGTAGGTAACTCCTCTGTGTGCTCCACACTGCATTTTCCCCTTTGAAGCAGGTTGTTAGCCTGGCTGGGTTTGTGGCTATGTTCCAATTTCTAGACTCAGAATTTTGTGTAAAAATACATCATCTGCCTCATACATTTCTTAGCTTTTAACCATTTGGTTCCTGGTGTTAGTAATGACAATAACATCAATTTGTAGGCATTATTTTTATTTTTGTTGTCTGTGAATAGTGTCAATTAAATTAGCTTCTAATATATTGAAGGTTTTGCTCTGTACAAAACAGTTAAGGGCAGATTTTGTCATCACAAATGCCTACAGGGGCAGGAGCATGAAGAGACAATAGTAAAATTGCATTGCAACTTCCAGCAAAGGACATCAAAGCATTGCTCAAACATTAATGAACTAAATCAAGGTAAAATAAATGGTGAAATTAAACAATTTTGAAACCAAACCATTTTCTATTTGCTCAAAAGCACTGGAAAAGAAGGAACAATAACATGTATTTTTTTTTTACAGCTTCAGCAACACCAGCTACTCTAGTTTGTGAATTAACTTAATATTCAACATTTTGTCATGTACATTAGGTGTTATAATGCATGAAATGAATACACAGTCACATCCCAGTGGCTGCAGTTCCCAGTAATGATCGACAATACTGCCTCTAGCTAGCTAACACTTTCCCCTATGAAATATTTTCTGCATGACCACATCCCATGGCAGCAGGCAGCAATGGAATTTATGAACTAGCTGGAGCTATCAGTGCTAGTGAGGAAGCAATAGAGAAAGATATATGTTTAAAAAAAAAAAAAACAAAAAAAAACCAAACCCCACAAAACTGTGAGGGAGGGAGAAGGTAAAAGATAAATATCCAACCAGAGAAATAGTTGTCAATATGTCACAATAACACTTTGAACTAGCAGCTTAATCACACTGCAAATTCATGTCTGGGTCCTATTTTTAAAATTTCCAGATTTCCTAAATATAGCTTCCAGTTAAGCCTGCTTCTTTTAGCTCTACATAACTCAAAAGAACTGACACAGAATGAAGCTTTCAGCTTTACGCCAAGTTAGAACCATGCTTTGTTTGCATGACTGGGACTGGTTCAGGTTCTTATCAGGTCAAGGTTTTTTATTCTGAAGCCAAGTCAGTAAGTGTAATTCTCTTAGAGAAAGGGCACTCAACTTTGCAGTGGCTTGGCATGAGTTTTCTTTCCCCTCCTTTCCTTGCTGTACATCTATTTTTCAGCCTTTCTCCCCCCCAGTGCTACAATACTCGTGTACCATATGAGAGAAGTAGATTACAAGTGAGGTTCCTTATAAATATATAGCCACTAGGAAAAGCATAAATAACTTCTTTTCCTACCTCTGTACCTGGTGTGACTTGCATTGTGTTTGAGACTGTTATTCTTGAAATCAAAAGTGTGAAATTATTCCAGTATTCTTCCGATTTCCAGAACCAAATGCAGTGGAATACACACTCATGAGATGAAATCAAGACTCAACACAATGAAGAGGAAGTAGGAATATAATTCATAATATTGTGGGCACCAACTTTAACCTTTCTTGGTTTGTTAATCTCACTCCACAGTAGGTTATACAAAGAATGTAGACAAATAAATGCAGGAAAAATATAGCAAAAAAGATTATAGAAAATTCCACCAATCTTCTCTGCATTGCCGTGGTTTGAGTTTTGCATTCAACAAAAATAACTTAGAAACAAATAGCCAAGTTAGAACACACTACATATGTAACATAATTGTACGGCTGAGATTTATATGTGGCATTTTTGTGAAAAATTAAAAGAAAAGCATAGTATTTCTGGGCCAAAATCTAGGATTGGTGTTAAATGTCTGTCTACAGCTGCCCTGGGTATCCTGGAGCAGGCTGCTCTTTATAGTATGAGGAAGACCTCACAGCCTGTCTGGGCAGACTCTCCTGTGGTCAGAGCCCCTCCCAGTGAAGAAATCCATGATTTCTGGAATCTCTGGGTGCCAGCATGACCCTCAGCTCCTCCTCCCAGTTCTGTGTCAACAACACCCTTGCTGAGGGTGCTCTCTACCCCTCACCCAGGCTGCATTAGCAGGAACTGGTTCACCAGTGCACTCCACATCCAGGAACCTCCTTCATTGCTCGTGCCTTCCTAGATTGACCATAATTTTACTTTGTAAGCACTTCCTTGCTGTTACACAGAGATGCTGGAGGAGACTCCATGCAAGCCTTGCTCAGTTGATTTTGTGTTCCCTTTGCTCATCACCGCCTGCACTGCGGGGGGGGTTGGTACCTCTCCCTCTGCCCTTTCCTAGTTTAAAGTGTTTTTTCCTGGCCAGCCATTCTGCTAACCAAGCAGCCTGGCCCCTCAAGTTCCCCCTCTTCGAGTCTCTTTTGAGAGATTGCCCTGGCACCATCCTTAGTGCCCACTAAGAGAGAAATACAGGTGCAGTAATCACAGCAGATTGGAGTGGGATAATTGTTGGCACCTGGCAGCCCAGGTGTTTTGCTTTAAAGTAGATTGGGAAGTGATTATGCCCTCTACTCTGCACTACAAAACCCTTCAGATCTATAAAAGCAGGTAACTGCTGGGGCAGAGGGTCCCTGAGGATGGTCAGGAATGCAGCCCAGCCTGGGAGGAGACCCCAAGGGATCAGGGCTTGTTCAGCTTGGAGAGCAAAGAGCAGCCCCTGAGTACCTGCAGGAGATGGAGCAGACCAAGCTTGTCTCTCCACAGAGCTATTGTGGCAAGAGGATGAGAAATGCAAACATACAATTAAAACAAGGTAGGTTCAAACTAGAAAAGTTTTTTTCCTGGGACTATTTAAGCTTTAGAATAGATTGCTTGGAGAGGCAGCTGTGTGATCTCCCTTCTTGGAAGTTTCTAAAGAGCATCTGCATCAACCCCAGTGGTGTGATCTCACAGATGGCTGTGCTTCAAGCAGGAGTTTCTGCTTGAAATCTCTGGAGGCCCTTTCCAGCCTGACTGATTGTGTGGGGCTGCAGTTCTGGAGACCAAAATGCAACCAGTAGCTGAGAGTTCCTTGTGTAGGCTAAACTGAAATACCTTCTTGGAAGCATCCTTAACCGTCCCTTCCTGGTCATGATTTAACTTAATAAATATAGTGAAGTATTCACTGGAGTTAAACCTTCACTCTGATACCTCAGAGGAGTTTCTTACCCATCTGCATGTGGCTGGAATGCTTTTGTCTGTTGAATTTTTTGATGGAAAGCTAAAGGGTCCAAACACAGGGCTAAGTAAATGCCCAGAGTAGCTGAGGTGATTGAGGCACCCAGTTGGAGGTGTCAAGTTAATTTTCAAATCCACCTGGTTCAATCACTCTGATTGCTCTTGTACTTGTGATTTTGTTTATTTGAGCTCTGCTGCAAGCCTGGAATTTAAGAGTCAAAGGAATATGCATAAAGAAATGCTGGGCTGGAATGGAGATGCCATTTGTTGTAAATATAATAAAGACAAACACTAAGTTCCAAATTTTAACCCTTTGCTAAATGCCAGAGTTTCCCATGCTTATCCTTTTCCCATTGTTTTTGTAGAAAATGTGTAGAAGTAGCAGAGTTCAATGAAAACATGTATTGGAATAACTAAATAAAAATAAATTCCTAAAAGAACTCAGAATAGCAGTAAAGGAGTAAAAATAAGTCTTGATTGATGTTCTGGCCCATTATATTAAGATGTGTGCCTTAGCTTTGTCTAAGTCAGCCAAGTCTTAGAAAAGAAACTTCAAGTGGGTCAGGTTGTTGCTAAGTTATGTGAATTGGAGCTAACTTTGGCTTGTCTCAACTTAATGTGCTTCATCCAAACAGAGATGATGAGAAAAAGATTATTCTGAAGTTTCGTAATATCATTTGATCTCACATCTCTACTTGTCAAATAAATACAATGCCTGTCTTATTTTTATTCAAATAGCAATCCATCAAAATTGCCTTTTGACAGGATTTTGACTACTACTTATAGTAATAACTAATGATTCTTTTTTACTATTTCCCAGGGGGGAAGTAGTATGTATATGTGTGGAGGAGGGGGGGAGGATAGAAATACTGAAAATTATTTTTATTTTTACCTTTAAAATGAATCAGGAATTTTAGTTGCCTGTGAATTTTCATATAAATTTCAGCAATTTGCCCTTCTGGTTTGCCTTTATTCTGTTTGTGTTTCATTAAAAGTAGGTATAGGGGTACTTTCCAAAATAAAGCTGAATCTTTAATTACTATTTGCAATAAATCATTTTTTAAAAGATGAAATTTTTGATACACAGTGCACTCAAAGGGCTTTTAATATATTTGTTCACTAGTGATAATGGGTTAAAAAAAAAGATTTGAAAAGACTGATTGCAAAACTAACAATAAATCAATCAAATGGGTCTGGTAATACATCTCATATCCACAGTGTGTGATGCTTAGTTTATGACATCTTAAGATCTCAGAAGCTGATTTATTTTTCCACTAATCAGTGTTCTGATCCATTAGTTTTTATAAGGTAGAGATGTCACTGTTTTTTTCATGAATGATTTGTATTTTAAAATTGCACATCTGTCAATCAAGACAGAACCAAGGACTTTTTAAAACTTAGTGCCTTCACTGCAGGTTTATTTCTGTACAGTGCTGGTGGTATATAATAATTCAGTGAAATTTTTCATTGTACTTCATAGTTTGGGATTTTTTTTTTACTAATGTGTAACCTAAGAAAGTTTTTATTCCACTTTGATAATGATCTCACCACTCTCTATATTGATACCCCAGCACATCCAAACTCAGAGTATATTCTGTATGAAGTTCCTAGATATTTGTAGTAATCAACATTGTATCTGACTCTTAAGACAAACAACTTTGAAATCACAAGGAGTTATATCATTGAACTTGGTGTGCTTTCATCTGTTGAGTCTACTCAAAATTATTGACAACTTGCTGAATTCAGGTTCATAAAGAAACCCCAACAAAACAAGGAGATTTCAAGAAAGTGGTCAAAACCAAAACACTTGAGTGCACCTTGAAGCTCTCCCCAGTTTGGGGAGAAAGAGTTAAAATGTGTGGCTTTGGCTTTGTACTTCAATCAGTACAAAAATGCTAAATTAGGTTTTATTTGCCTTTTGTGGGACAGTAAATGCTAACACAGAGCTTCACCTGAAATGGCCTCATTTCTTGCCATCAGAATGTGAGCTCTGGGAATCCTGTGTGATATTACAGCTTTTGTCACCTGAGAGTCAGGTGGCCTCTGTTAAAACAGAGTTGAATGAAAACATGTATTTGAATAGCTAAATCAAAATAAGTTTATAAAAGGACTCAGAATAGCAGTAAAGGAGTAAAAATATGATTAAATAAGTCCCTCCCAACCAGGGAAATGTTGGAAGATGGTGGCGGAGCTCCACAGGTCCCTGGGGAGGAATGAGGTGTCTGGGAAGTTGTGGTGTGCTCTGGACACTGTGTCTCAGGAGTTACAGTCAGAGGGACTAAACCAAACCCATCCTCAAGGCGCTGCCTGACTGCTGGAGAGCTGGAGGCTGAAAATGTGGGAGTTGTGTGCTGGAAGTGTCACTGATGAGAAAACGGTCCCTGGGTATTGTAGCAGGGGTGACTCTGACATGAGAGAGGGAGAGAAAATGATGCGGAGGACTCCGTGGATATCAGAAAGCTAATTAATTACTTTATTACACTATACCATATGCATTGCATCTAAACTGAACCTGCCTTGCACTCACCTTTGCTCACAACTGCACAGAACTGCACTCATCTCTGATTCTCCCGTGACTGTCCCGTGACAATCCAACACACACACACACGCACTCTCCTGACACTGACAGGCCAAGGAAACAAAACACCCTCACTCTGGGTAAACAATCTCCATATTGCATTCT
The DNA here is from genome assembly GCF_017590135.1 of Pyrgilauda ruficollis. Taxonomy (NCBI): domain Eukaryota; kingdom Metazoa; phylum Chordata; class Aves; order Passeriformes; family Passeridae; genus Pyrgilauda; species Pyrgilauda ruficollis. The sequence goes on along the minus strand of NW_024514764.1, from coordinate 11,058,433 downwards.
ATTCTACTTTGGCACAACACAGGCACAGCAAGTGATAAGAATTGTGTTTCCTTTCTCTGATGTTCAGAAAATGTGAATCCCAGAAATATTCTTGGGAAGAATTGTGCCTTGCTTTTTCTCTGTGAAGAGAAATGTGGCAACACCTGGATAAAAACATTTTTCTAGAAGTGCAGATATAAACAGATGTGTGATTTTTTTTTTTTTGATTTTTTTTTTTGCATTCACTCAAAACCCAGGGATAAAGACACCAGTGATCTCTCAGATGATGGTAATTCCAGCAGATGCTTACCTAGTATTAACTTTCACTCATCTCATTCTTTTATTTTCTCCTGCACTCTGATGTGCTTTGGGCATCTCTTCTGCCCACACACCTTGGTTGGTGAAACACAGACCTTCTTGGAGCCTTCTTGGCCTGAAGTTCCCCAGTTCTGGGGTTTTAATGGTATCTGACAGAAGCTTTTAATGTATTTTTTTCTTAATTCTGGCTATAATGTGTGGAGTATTGTATCCTTCTACATGTATATTGAGCTCTTTTTGATTTATTTAATTGTGCTTGGGTATTTTATAAACAGGGGCAGGCTTGAAGCCCTTCTCTGCTGTTTTGATGCTGAGAGTGTGCATTGGCAGGAAGGACTCTGCTTTATCAGACAGATTCTTGTTAATGAAAAGTTTATAAGCTGTTCCATAATCCATATTTTAAAAGGGAATTATTGTCTTGCTTTCAGTTTGGCTACAGGCTTAATATCAAATTGGAACGAGCAGAAAAAACCAAAAAAGTAAATTAGTGATTGGGTTCATACAGGTGAAATGTGATTCTGATTTCTTACTGTTGTGTTGAAATTCACTTGGGTGTTTGCTTTTCGGGGTTTGCATTTCAGTGATTTGCTCCTTACATAGTGGAAAGGTGCCAGTAATGGCTTAGGTGGGAGGGTTTTTTTTTGGCAGGATTGAAACCAAAAAGAGTGAAAATGGTAAAGTTAACTTAACATGGAAAGCTGCAAAAGTAGTGCCACAGCATTTTTTCCAGTAAGCTTGGCACTCTTTGCTGAGTTTTGCACTATACAGCCATTAGCAGGCTGGTCAATGCATTGCTTTATGAGGCAATTATTTCAGCATACTCTATTCAAAATACACATTAGAACTTAACCTTCTGAATCCTGAAGTAGCATTTTTATCACCCAACATTAGAAAAGAGTTGGAGTCAGCAATTTCCCCTTTCTTTTTATGATCTGGTATCATTAATAAAGCATTGAGCTGGTAGCTTCTTACAATTCTCCAGGATAATTTGTGACACAAAAGGTGCTGCTGTGATCCAGTTGTCTGTTGACTTATTCAATAGCAGGGGAAACATAGAAATTGTGTAAAAATAAAAATGAGGAAGGGAGGGGAGAAAGAGCTCTTAAAACAAATGTACAACTGGTACACAGCATATTAGGCCTGCTGCTGCTGGATGTGCACAAGTAGAAATGGGAAGTTAATATGGAATTTCTAATTAGGGTCACATACTAATGAACTCCCTCTTCATGTTAGTTTTATGCCGCTTCAGAAATTTTTTATCATATGCTTAAAAATTTATGGCTAGAAACATTAATGAAAATGAGGCGTGAATTGGAAATTGTGCTATTATGGAGATGAGTATGGCCGTGGCCAGGCTGATTTCTAAGGAGGGATCCTTTTATTGCCATTTTTTTGAGGAATGAGAAATGATACAAGTAGAATTAATGACTAGACATATTCTTTGCCCTGGCTTGCCTGGCATTATTATATTTAAAGTTATAAAAGCTGGATTTAATAAAATTTTGAGTTAATTATAAGGGGCATTTTAATCATAATTGGCAGTCTTCTGTAAGAAATAAAACTGTAAATCAGCAGAAGGGCAAAATTAATACAGTGAGGTGGTTATGCTTGCATACACCTATACATGTGTGTATATTTAGTATTTAAAAATGTATATTTAATATATTTACGTATAAGTACAGACATTCTCATACACATATATAGGTACAGTGAACATTTTTATGTGGCTTTGTTGCTAAAGGTTATCTCCTTTCCTTGCTGCTTGACAACACAATTGCTCTTAAGTTCTGTGGATGAATGTTTGGGTATAAATTTTCCAGAAGTGGCATTTTTGTCTCTGGTATCTTGTAAAAATCAATTGAGCTCGCTATTTAAAATGTCAAACCTCCAAACACTACCTGTTGTATTGTTTCCTTCGGTCCCACTAAAATTATCATGCAATCTTATATAAAATATATTGAAAACATCTGGTAGTCTGTCTCATTGGAATTGCCTTGGAAATAGTCTAGTAACTTTTGACAGCTTGGCTTTATAAGGATATTGATTTCACTGTGGCTTTATCATGGAAAACTGATGAATGGTCAAAAGCTGAAAGTGATATAAAACCTGGTTTATAGTTTTTATATGAATCCATGTAATAAAATAAAGTAGGTTTATAAAACATAGTAAGGTATGCCCTTGTGAAAACATCAGAGTTAAAAAAGAATTTTGCAGCATTTTTGTGCTGTGCATTACTTGGGTTGGGGACACCAGAAACATTTGCTGGCTTGTAAGGGATGGACAAAGAAAGTAATGTACTTATTGAAAACAATACCATGTGTTGCTAATATTTATGTGATGCTTGGGAGAAGAGAAGCTTGCATAGAGTATTGCTTTTGGATTTTAAACATTTCCTTTTGAAACAGGCTATTAATACTGAACCAATGTGGGAAAAATATTGTTTTCACAGTTCAATAACAAAGAGAAACAGGCAGCAGAAACACAACTAACTGATAGGGCATGGGAAACAGGCACTGCAATCTGGGCAAGAAATACCTTTTTTGTACACCTGAGGAACTGAACAGGAAGAATTAGAAACAACATTGGCCATCTGTATTGCACCAGCTGTAACAAAAGAAAGTAAGGAAAATATAAGAAACTAAATTGATTTTTTTCTGGAGGAAGTAATTACTTCCCTGGTCAATTAAATATAAACACAATGAGAAGGTGCTGAAGTAGAAACACGTGTGTCAGTCCTGCAGAACAGTGAATTCTGTGTGTACAGAATGCCCTGGGGGCTGGAGGTACACGTTCATCTCCAGTCCAGCTGGGCCCTGTTCTGCAAGGAGGGGCAGAGGATGGTGAGGGGTTCTTCCTGTGTCTCAGAAAGAGAGATCTGAAAAGAAGTGGCTTAATAATTGACTGGTTTAATAAGAGAACAAAAAAAAGGAATAGCAATAGGGAGTAAATCTAGCATCCTTTCACAAGGAGGGGACCCTACTCTGGTGTAGGATTGGATGGGTGCTGGAGGGGAGTCCCCCAAGGTGTTGCACCTTGGTTATGGCGTTTCCTCCTTTTTTTTCATCACTTTTTTTTCCTTACCAAACCCAGCTGTCCGAAGGGTGTTTGCAGGAGAGGCTCCTGCTGCACTGCAGGGGAGAGGCAGGGCCAGGCTCCTGGGGAGAGCTGCCCACAGGCTGCTCCTGCCAGGGCTGGACCAGGCTGTCCTGCAGCCCAGGGACTGCCCAGCACCGCCCAGGCTCAGCACTGCTGCTCAGGTGAACGCTTCCCTTGCTCACCAATGCTTGGGTGTGCAGGGATCACTGAGCTGGGATCAGACAGCTCTCCTGCAGAGCTGGGTGGATGCAGTGAAATGAGAGCAGTCACCAGGCTGCTTCTGACAGTTCAGCTGGTGCTGAGCAGTTGGCACTGCTGCAGAACACGTCCTGCCCCTTAAGGTATGTCACCAGTGCAAACTCATACAGGGAAAGGAAAAATGAAAATAGAGGTTTGCATATCCTGGGTTAGTGAAATCTGAATTAAAACTGGCACCTGTGGATTTTAGTAAAAAAAAAAACCCTTTTGCTCAGTTCTCTAAACTATCTTTCATTGTGGAAAAAAAAAAAAAAAGAAAAAGCTATGCTAACTTCAGCTAGGATACCTTGAGGAAAGGGAAGGTTTTCGCAGAGATCCATGTCCAGGCTTGGGTGCTGTGCTTGAGAAATGTTGGCCCAGTGGAGAGAATTCGGAGCAGCACAGTGAGAGTGAGCAGAGTCTATCCTGCAAAATAGGATGTGAGGAAAAAGTGAACCAGTTGTCTCCTTGCATTCCCCAATCACTCAGTAATGTGCTCATTTTTTCCCATCTCTTATGTCTTTGAGCAGAGCAATTATTTCCTGTTCTGTACTCCCTTTTATGAGAAATTTTAGTTGGCCCTGGTGCTTCTGAGGTGCATTTTCATTAAAGGTGCAGCCAGGAGGGACTTGTTGAAGGTTGCCAAAGGAACTCAAGTCTCCAGTGTCTGAGTAGTGGAGTTATCACTAAACCTTTCTTCTTCCATAAGAATATAAGAGAAGAAACAAATTGTAAATGGTGAGGGGTAGAAGGAGGTTTCCTTACTCCAATTAAAGGTCAGTCTTTGTTCTCGGAAGAGTGACAGGTAGAATTGTTCAACAGGTAAAATTGCAAATGGAAAAAGGAACAGGACATGAATTCCCTTGCAGACTCCTCTTTCCTTCTGTTGCTGTTTTTCACTGAGTACCCATGGGTACAGCCATGGTTTATTAAATCAGGAAAGGTAATTGAAGCTAGCAAATGAGTGTAGGGTTGGTTTGAGCTGTTTGTGTGAGCTCCAGAGCCCAGGTGTGGTGTGTGCACTGCAGAGCTCCATGGCAAGGGTGCTGATCCCACCCTCACTCCCTTTGCACTGCAAGGAAGTTTTTGGGATTGTGACAGTCATTTGCAGAAGCCTTGCATGCCTCCCTTCTTGGGAAGACTAATAGTTCTTTGACAGTGCTTCAATATCATCCAGTCCTTTGGGTTTGAAAGTGTAAAACTTGGTCACAGGAGCAGGCAGACCATTGCTCTCGTTGTCCTGCACTTTATAGCTTTGTGCACAGGTTACCTTGACCTGGCAAGGAATTCCAGCAGTTAGATTGCTTCATCTTAAAAGTCCTGATTGTGATGGTGGGGGGGGAACCTGCAAGGGTCAAAATATTTGAGATTTGATCAAGAAGTAAAATGAAGCATTGGGATTTGTAGAAAAATAACACATATGATAAGTTTGTGCTGCGGCTTTATTTGTTACAAACCACAGGTATTGGATGCTTGCCAGCCAGAAGAAAAATGTGTATCCTGAAAGATGGTGAAAGAAAATATTAATGGAGTCAAAGCTGGTGTGTAATACAATTGAAAGTAATGAAATGCTGAAAGGGTATTGCAACTTGATTTTTGAGAAGATGGTTAAAAAACAAAAAAAACTCTATTCAGTTTTTATTAATAATTTCACACATAATTTTGACTAGAAATGTCATAATTCAATAGGCCAAACATATTTTATGAAGCAAACTTGATCCTGACCTAGGAAGTACAGTAGCTGTCAAAGTTTTAACCACATGGGTTTTTTTAAGAAAAAATAAGATGCTGTCTGATATGTCTCATGAATTGTGTTTTATCTTGTATTCAGCTTTTGGGTGGATGTTTCCTCTCAGCATTTTAGAGTTAAGGTTGTTTGGAACTCAGAAGGATGGGATAACTGGGATGAACATGGTGAAGTGTGCTGGGTTTGGGTTTGTAATTGCCAGTGGGAAACATCCATTGACTCCTCTCTGCTCAGAGGGACCGTGGAGGAGAGATCACAGTGTGGGTGCCAGGGGAAGGAATGTCAGTTTACCTTTCCAAAAATAAGCTAACAGAATTGACACAGGGCATTCTCATTCTGAACATGACAATTGCCCTTCTTTTAATTAATGCTGTTACAATATTGCTGGCATTAACTGATTTTTCAAAAATGCTTTTGCAATTGAACTTGATTTTTTTACATTGCTTCTACCTTCTATGCTCCATGAAGACATTTTTGGTCATAATTTCAACAAAAAAACACTTAAGGAATCTCAGCCACTTATAAATGCTGCAATGAAAAGCTGAAGAAAGTCGATGTGAGAATGTTACAGCACATCACTTGATGAGAGATCTTAATAGGATTGCTACTAGCAAGCTTCCTCTTAATGGCTTTTACAAACTCTGGTTTATTGTAGCAAACTGCTGCTATAAGAAGTAAGGAATTAAAGAGAATGAATTAGACATAAAGGGGGGAAAAAAACTTACATAACTTATGGCCTATATGAGGTTTGTTTTGCATGTTTTAATTTTGTTACGATAAATAATAGCAAAAATTTTAATTGTATATGTTTGTAGCATAAAAGTATAATAAAAAAATTGGAGTGTAACTTTAAAACAGTCATCAGCTGTAAATGCAGTCATTATTCAACCCATCTCACTACATAACTGCTGCTGGTTGGCATTTTGTCAACTGCAGAGTTGTGCTGCAGCTTTGATGTTGTCTGAAGCAGAAGGGAGCTGGGCGTGCAGCCTGCCCAGGTGGGGCTGTGCTCTGGGAGCATCAGCAGCACATCCAGGGCTGCATTTGCTGTGGTCCAAGGCCACGGTTCTGGCTGTTACAAAGATGAATGGCCCAGCTCCTGCTCACTTTATTGTGCCTTTCAGAGGCACAGGGATGTTGCAGTTCTGATTCTGCAGCTCGAGCCAACAGGGCTGGGCACAAGTACAAACACCTTGGGACATCCTGGTGTTCTCTTTTATAGAAGTTAATTTTTTCTCAGTTATTGTCTTAGCATTTGACAGGTCTGTAGGATGGAGACATTGCCTTTTTCAGACCCAGGCCAGACTGGGGAGGAGTGAGGAGTTGGAAGCTCTAAGGCAGCATCAGTATCACCTCACACAGTCATGATTATGCAGTCCACAAACCCCAAACTGTATTTTTTTCCCCCTAAGTCATGTGGTTATAAAACAACAAGGGTATTTAGTGAGTTGACCTGGTTTGGGTAGTTATGATTTCCATTATCTGAAAACAAATGGGTTAAAATGTCTTTCTATTTTTTTTTAATGAAAATTATTTGAAATCAAAATTATTTCTAACCTAGACTGGTCATTTATTGTTGCACACCTTTTTTTTTAGCACCTAACACATACCTGAGTAAATGGATTAATGCATATATAGCAGTCAGATAAAAATAGACAGAAAAAATGCTGAAATAGAGCAGTTTGTTGGCAGAACAAATGTTGTGCTTGAGTGGAACATACAAAGGACATTTTAAGTATATGCTGGTCTATCTCACTACAAGCCTAAAGACACCACATACTGAGTTACTGGTTCTTCTATAATTCAAAGTCAAGCTACTGTAGTGCACCAATAGATTTTTTAGGCTCATATTAAATAATGAATTTTCACAGTACATGCCATAAAGTGAATTGGCAGGTTTTGTGAGTGATTGGACTGTAAATCTGAAATGAGACTCACTTCGTCACAGTTTCACTTCTTCCCACCAACTGTTCAGATGCCTCAGGTGCCAGAAAGGATTAGAAAACCCTGTGAGAAGGGATGGCAGTTCTGCTGAGGATGGGGAAAATGCAACACTATTTTTTTCTGCTTTTAACTGAACGCAGTGAGCACAGTGTGAAGTTTTACATTTTAGTCTTAGCCTGGGCCATAAGATGATTCTATTGCAATGCATCACTTACCTTTACGTTTATAATCAGGGCTAATGCCATAAAGTTACATCCCCCAGGTGTTTAACCCTGTTTTCAAGCATTGCTTTTTGTTATACCTTGAGATATGAAACATAACCAAGTAGTACACAGTGACAGAAAAGAATTTCAAGTGGTGGTATAACTTTAAAATTACTTTTTCTTGACTCTGATGCTAGCACAATTTTAGAATAATACAGTCATGTTTTAAAAAACTCTCCCTTTGCTAGCCATAAAATAAGTTTATGTTCCCAAAGGCATTGCAGGGAGTGCTGTCATTAAGTGAAGTGCCTAGCAGGAGGGAGCTGGCAGTGGCTCTTTGCACCACCTAATCCTGGGGTGTGATGGGGTTGCTGTGCTTTGGTTAATAACAGGAACTGCCACTGCCTTTATTAGCGTTCCATTTCACCCTCAAAATTTAAGTTTTCTTAACAAGGTTTTGTTGTGCTGAAAGAACTCAAAGGAGCAAAGCAGACTGTCAAACTGAACGTCAGCTCCAGGCAGAGGTTCCCTGTGCAGGTAATTCCCTGTGCATTGTTACTTTTTCAAGGTAAAGGGAATTTTGGATTAGCTGTAGGCTGTTTAGTCTGGGTGTCCTAGCCTGAACAGGACTGACAAAACCCAGGAGAGCAACATTTTGCCCTTATAAGGTGTAGGTTTAGCATTAAATAATGCAAAATCAGAGTAGGAGAGTCAAAACCCTTTTCACCACAGGCTCCTGGTTCCACCACTGCCCATGCAGACTGAGTTTTTCCTGGTGGTTTTGGGGTGTCTGGGAATCAGGCCCTGGCTAACAGGCTCTTGCCATAGATTGGGGTCAAATGCATTTTTGTGTCTGAGAGCTGGAGCAGAGACATCAGCCAAGAAAAATCAGGGCAAGAAAAATGTTCCCGAGTGTCTGCAAAGCTGGGTCACTGTTCCATTGGCTTGGAGAACCCTTTCCCTCTTTAATAAATCTGGTGCATGCTATGTGTGCTTGTACGCTCCCAGAGATTTTCACTTCTCTTAAAAGCAGTGGAGAATGTTTGTACACCAAGAGATTTGTTTGATGTATTGTTACCTTTGCAAGGTAGAAGTTACTCAGCAGCTCAGGTAGAAAGCATGGCAAAAAAAAGAGATTTTTCTGTTTTTTCATATAATGATATATTTCTTAAGAGAAAAAGTAGGATGTATGATGTATTCCATGCATGTTTTGCACATATTTATTTTGTTCTAAAATAACACTTCATGAAACATCATCCTGGGTGGGGTGATCTTACTCTTTTGTGAGAACCATTAGAAATTACCCCAGAATGCTGTCATCCTCCTTGGCTAATTACCAGACAAGGCACTGATTAAGATTAAACTCAAACAAATAGATTTTGCATTGTCTGAGGTACATAGATCAAAAGTTAAAGCAGAGTTCTTTTGAACAAAGAACTAATAATGATTAAGAGCTAGCTTTCTTCTCTTGTACCTTTCAATTGATTGTGGGCCTGCCTGGCTTGATGGATTAAAATCAGTAATTTAGAAGCTGACAAAACAATACATTACAGAAAGGATGAGAGTCAACAAAAATGATACAAATTATTCTGGCTGTAACATTTAAAGCTTTTAGAGTGTAACGCCTTCACACTGTTTGGCGCCATTTTCCCCAAAATCTCAGCCTTGCAAGCAAATTAATTGGTGTCACGTTTTCAGCCACGGAGAGGAAAGCCTAAACCATTTCAAAATTTAAGAATGGGAAATTAGAAGGGAAAAGGTTGGACTTGATGATCTCAGAGGTCTTTTCCAACCTAGTTAAGTCTAGGACTTAAAGAGAAAATATGTGACTGTTGGGGTGGCGAAGAGAGATCAGAGATGAACTGTGGAATCTTGCATTGTGTTCTAGATGTTAAAAAAGGGGTTACCAGGCTATACTTTGGCTGTATTATAACCTTTCACCATAACTTCCGTGATGCCACTGATGTCAATTATGAAGTGTAAACCACTTTGTAAAGGAATAAGGGAATTATTATTCAGTTTACAGAGGTGCATCCTGCTGCTTCTCTTTATGAGAGAGGTGGAAAGACTGAGGGGATAGAGGGGGGTTCAAAAAGGTGGCTGAAATGGTCTCAACAATAATTTCACAAAGTTGCTCTGGCAGCAGCAATCTGAAAGGTTGTGAGTAGAGTCAAGATGCAAAGAAAATGTTAATTTTGAAGTGGTGTGACGAAGCGAGAATTTAAGTTCTCCAGATGGATATCAAGTGCTAGATCTTAAAAATGTCACACAGGAAAAATCTGCATTTCCATGAGCTCAAGATTATGAATTTATGGGAAGTTGAAGAAGGAGGGCCTGGAAGCTGATGGGCAATAGGAGAAAGAAAGTTCTGCTTTGAACTTGAAGCCTTGTTAGATATCCATGAGGAGATTTGACAAAGACAAGATTTAATTCCAAATGTCCACATTAGAGAGCTGACCCATGAGTCATATGAAAATGTCTTAGGAGGTGATAAATGGCCAAAAATAAGATGTGTAGGGAAGAGAGTGGGAAAGCAAGGACAGGCACCTCTTAGAGCCCCTGGAAAAAGCTGATGGCAGACAAGGAGCTGACAGAGATAATGGGAGGGGGCAATTACAGCAGGAATTATTATCAGCTGTCTGGCTGATGGCACAGAAAGTGGGGTAGAGATTGGGTGAGCATGAGCGGGAAGAACTGGCTTTTAACTTTGGCTTACAAAACATTCATTAGAGGGCTCTGTCAACCACATTTCCTTAGAAGATGGATTGCTTGGGAGGACAGACTAGGAGCTGTCACAGGGAAACTCCTGTGTGTGGTTGTGGACTCTGCATCCTGCAGGTTGAAAGAGGTGATTTTACACAGGAGTGCCAGAGAAGTGCAGAACCAGAGGGGAGCAGAGTGGTCATGGAAGGGTAAAGAAAGGAAACTGGTGTCAGAAGGGAAGAGAAGGAAAATCTTACATGAAACAGCAGAGGCCTTAAGGATTCTGAGGACAGGAAGGGATTTCCTGAAACAAAAAAAGGGAGTGGGGGTCATTTTAAGCAGAGCACCAACCCTTCAAAGCCTGGCTGGTGTCCCTGGGAGCTGCCAAGGCTGAGGAGTTCAGAATGAAGTCTGTGTGTCTGTCCTGCTGCTGCCCTAGGCACAGGGGATGAGCATTCCTACTCTCTCTTTGTGGAAAGAAGCCACAACTTCTACAAACAAAAAAAGTCTGAACAGTGTTTGCAAAAAGTTGCTAAATGGGCACTATGTTCTCCACTTTGATAATGGAATGCAATGTTAGAATACAAATAAATAGTAGCACAAAACCTCTTCTCTTTAGGAGTCTGACATGGAACTTTCTTAACTTCATACTTCCTTGTTTGAAGGAGAAAACTATCTATTTTCCTAATGAGTTATTCTACTGCAGTGTTTTTTTTTATATAATGCTAATCTTTTTCTTCTGGTTTTCCTTCATTTGCTTTTAATAATACTTATAAAATAGAATAATCTGTAGGTGCTACCAAGCCTGAGCCTTCAGGCTATTGCAATCACACAGAATGTAATTATTGTCAAGAGCCAAGTTGTTGTTATACCTGATTATAGCGGGAAGAGAAGGTAATTGAAATGAAATAAAATCAAAAGTTTGCAGAAAACTTCTGGATTTCTCAATATTTTTGCTATTTTTACCATGTGTCACTTCAGTGTTTTGCAACATTTTTTTGTTATTATTTACTTACTTTTATAACTAACTTTACATTTCTTGACCACCTTGCTTAGTCTGAGACAAAATTGCTTTTGTTTCATCTATGCTGCTCTACTGGAATAGTTATGCATAATAATGACTTAAAGTTGTTAATGACTGAAACTTCATGTTGTATGATGTGCTTTTGCCTTTTTATGTAGTTCTAAGGCAATTTTTAGGGAATAAGAGTTCTTGTTTATACAAAATGCTCACACCGGAGGTAATACATTTAAATAAAATAAATGGCAAAGTGAAATACTCTTGGAATCAATGTTTGGGTTAGTTCCTTTGGCTTGTCTGTTGGATCTGTTTTTAGTTTGAAACACCTTAATAAGCATCTTACAGATGCCACATGTAGGTTTTGCAACAGGATGTTGCAAATTCTAAATCTGTACTTGTGTCAAGGGAAGACTTGAGAATATAATGGAGAATAAATCCATCAGAAAATTGTAAACAAACACAAAAATATCCCAAGAAGTTTCAAACCTGCAAACCGCTGAGTGGGAGAGCGCTCAGGGGAATGCTTATTCCTCCTCTGCCCTCCTACAAATGAGGGAATCTAAAATTGGGAACAGTTCAGAGGGTGGAAATGTGAAAGCAGACATTTCCTTCAAGTGGAGGAGTTATCTCAAGCAGTTCTCCTGTAATTATGAAATGGCTACCTGGGAGAAAAAACCAAAAAAACCAAAATGGAATGAAGCTGTTGTCCTCAAAGTAATGTTAAAAAAAACCCTCAGACTAATTATTTTTGATCTGAATCTACCTGCCTTTGTTATTTGCCTGCCCAGCCTACAGTGACAGCTCTAGGAATTAGTGATAACCTAATTATTGTCATTAGGCAGGTATGCCCAGTGTGGGTTTTCTTGTGTTGGGTTTTTTTGTTGTTGTTTGCAAATCTCTGTGACATCCAGAAGTAAAATGTAAAAGAGCAGACAATAATTAGGCATACCTAGAAAAATACCTCCCAAAATAAGATATTTGGAATAATTATCTGTTTTGCAGTACCAAGTCAGCAGTTTTTGCAAACTTTGAAATAAGATTATAAAAGATGAAACAGGAAAGCTTATTTCAGCTTTTAAGAAAGATATAAGCAATTTTAAACTGTACTCTTTCCCCAGGGAGAGTTTAGAAATATTTCTGATGAATTAAAGTGTAATAAAAGTATTTGGCTGGATGATAATGTATTTTTTCTAATAATTTCTTAATTTCTAGAGTGGTTAATTGTAGCTCTCAGGGGTGTGAGGTTAAGGCAGTATGTTTCCATGTTGAAAGTATGCACTGTATTCCTTTCTTCAGCAGGTGGTGTGATTTTTTTGGGGTTGGTGTTCTTTGGTTTGTTTTTTGTTTGTTTGTGGGGGTTTTTTTGTTGTTGTTTTTGTTTTGTTTTATGGTAAGAGATATTTGTCTTTCTTACAAATTTTAGAGAAATCAGAAGGTTCCTGCCTAATCTGATGGGACAGTAAAGGACATCTATGAGAGTCATATTTGTGAAATTCTCAGTTTATTAGAGATGAATGGGAAGTAGATGCCTTTCAAACAGTGTCCCCTCCCCAAAAAATCCCCAAGACCTCAGGAGTTTCAGGAGGGATTATCCATGGCTGCAGATTGTGGTCTGAGCAAGGGCAGGCACCAGGGGAGTCCCTTATGAGGTTGTGGAGTTAAAAGATAAAAATCATCTGGTTAAACATGTCCTGAAAAGGCAAAGGTGCAAAGTCCAAAGTGAATTTCTGGCTCTGAGTTAGTGCCAGAGTCACCAGTATAAGTGACAATGGTTTGGGCTTTCCTCTCCAGTTAGAAGGACAGCACTCCACTCAAGTTCACCTCGTAAACTTGAAGGGTTATTGGTTATGAAATGAATGGCTGTGCTTTCTCCAGTTTTTTTAGTGCTGAACCTGTAATTGATGTTACCAATTTCAACTAGCAAGTACCTTTAGTCACAGAGAGAAAATATGTTGTAAAGGATTGCAAATCCCTTAAAACACTTGAAGTATTTTTATTTTCTTTGATTTTACCAGTTTTTCTGCAGTACAGAATGATGATGTCACGGTGCCTTTAACTTTTTTTGTTTACCCCCACAGTTGAAAACATTCCTATATGTATTGTGGTTTTTACCATAATTTATTACAGGTCTACTGTAATAAACCTATGAAGTAACACTGTTTTTTCCCCACTCAATTTAGATAAAAAGACAATCATTCCCACCCCTATAAAAACCCCCAAACGTAATAGAGAAATGAAAATATAAAGGGTGTGGTCCTTTAAAATCTTAAGTATGTGAAACCATGGAAACATTAGGAGCAGGAATGAAAGTAATGCCTTGAGAAGGCTGACCTAGAACAGAGACTAGATAGAGCTAAAGTAGGGATGTATTAAAGGCCTCAATGGATCCACCTTGGGCAGCACAAGAGCCCAGCCAGGGCTGCACCCAAGACGAACCAAAATGGTCACAAAATGCACGACCGCTCACGGGGTCTCTCACTGTGATCAGTTCTGCTCCATTTGCAGATTGCAGTTCATTGTCCAGTTAGAGCTTTAGCCCGTGCAGTCCCGTCTTTCTTGTTTTTCTCTCTCCAGCCCACGTTGTTTGTGCTCCTGGGCTGAGATTTGGATCATTTGTCCTTGGTGCCCAGCTAGAGCAGGAATTGTTTTGTCTCCCTGCTCTGTGCAGAGAGCTCACCATCCCCTCATGTGAAGCCCAGACCCACACACTAAAGCAGCTCAGAATCTGAAAAACATAAAAGCTAAACCTGAGGCATCAAAAGATGGGAAGAAAATCTTTGTGAATTTCAGTTAACGAGTGCATCCAGCCAGAGCCATGGCAGAGCTGCTGAAACATCTCTGCTGCTGGGTCTGCTTGGGCTTTCCCACAGCTCCATCCTCTCCTCTCAGCCTGCCTGCAGCTGTCCTCGAGTGCTCCAGCCTTCCCAGGCTGAACACAATCCAGCCACACCCCAACACAGCTCTTTTCCTTGTGCTGCCACAGGAAATGAGCTCAAACTGTCCACGGAACATCACTGAAATAAGAATTTGCTAATCTGAAAGTTTTAAATTGTATACATTATGAAATGGACAAAAATACTTTCTAATTAGTCTACTGCTTTAAAAATTAAATGCAAATAATTTATATGGAATTTTAGTTTGTCTGATAGATTGTTTTTGCAGTTGCAGCGAAATAATCCAATTAAGCCTTAGAATTTTTTTTCCTTCCCAAGTCAGCCTACCACATTAGTAATCTCTGTGTGTACCAATTTTAGTCCTAGTTTCTGTACAAATACAATTTTAATTGCAAATGACACGTTGTTTGGTGCACATATTGATAGCTTCCCAGCGTGTTACATGCTTGGGGTTTATGAAGCCTTTAATATGGTTTCTTGTTGACACTTCTAAGCCCGCAGTTTCACAGTTACATGTTAGGGACCTGGTTGATATATTTACTTATAAATATATAATGCAACAGTATATCCTTAAAAATGAAACATAGGCTAATTTTAGAATTCTGTTTATATCTGCTTTCTAAATAATAAATGGCTGGTTTCATCCATTTATGAGAATAAAGCCAAATTCCACCACATTCAGTAAGAGGAAGATGTTTAAGATAGAAGGCAAGAGAGAAGATGTGGGTGAAAGGTGTTTGAAGTCCACCTGTGCCAGTGAGACCCTCGTTGTTGTTTCTCTCTGGTCCCATTTCCCTGTCTGCAGTGAGGGGCACTGAGCTGGGCTTTGATTGCTGCAGTTCTGCATGCAGGGACGGGCTGGGCTGCATTGGGGGCTGCATTAGGTGCTGCACTCAGTGTTTCCCTTCCCATCCCATCCCTGTGGGTTTGGCTGCAGCCCGGAGCTGTGGGCACAGGGGCTGGAGGTGCCATAAATCTGCTCCAGGTGCTCCATGGGCTCGCAGAGCGCCTGGGAATGCTGGCAGAGCAAGGCTGCTTCTTCCCAGCAAACCTCCCAGGGACTAAATTAATGGATCTCATATTGTATTGATTGTGGCCAATAAGTGCCTAAATGATTTGATGCAAGGCAGAGGGATTATGAAGGGAAGAAGGAAGAGGCAGCTTGAAAGAAATATGCGGTTTAATTACAGGATGAATTTCGCCAATCTACCTCCCCCTAGGAATTTAACAAATAGGCCTAAGTGCACTTAGCTGTTCTTGACATCTGTTGAAATGATATCTGCCCATGATGAGGGAATCATGGGAATTGGTCTGAGGGTATTGTCAGGATCAGTGAGCCACAGGAAACTGCTTCTCTGGCTGCAAAATTAGACGACAGAAAAGCCTGCATTAGCAGTTTTAGGTCAAGCTGTAATGATTACAATTTCCATAACACAATTCTGCTTTCTGATTTAATGACACAGGCTCTGTCTTTAGGAAGATGCTAAGTAAATATTGAAAATAGTGTTAAAACGTAGGCAATGAAACATACATATAAGCTGGAATCAAAATCAGTTCCTGAGGCTGGTGTTGGTGGAAACTTGATCTATGACTTTCAAGAGAAATGTCCAGGTTTATAGCTTTTTTATGATGTGCTATGACATGTTATGAAACTCAGAATCTCTTAGGTAAACAATGGAGAGGGCATAAAACCCAGGGAACACAAAAGCTGGAGCTTCAGCTTAAATTCTCTGGGAAGACAAGCATGGTGAAGAGTGATGTTGTGTGTTTGCTCATTTTGATTACATCTATAATTCAGCAGGAAGTGTGTGTTGCTTAATGCTTTCTACTGCATTTTATAGTATTTATACTACACCTCTGCACCAGAGAACCTGGCAATACCTTTAAAGTCCTCAGAGACATAAGTTTCTTTGCATTATTTGAAAGGTGTGTTTTCTCGTGCTTGGAGCATTTATGTGTATTACCTCATAAATTACTTGTCATTTCCCTTGAAAAAGTAATGAACATGTATTTGAGGAGGTAGAAACAGAAGGTGAGTGTGTGTATCCTGGTATTTGAGCTGTCTGTGCCTCGCTGCCTGCCTGTGTATGCATTCTCACTCTGCCTTTTGCCTGTGAAAGAACTAAAAATCCACAAGACTAGGCCCAGGGAGGGGGATTGTTTCTTTTGTATATTATTGTATTTGCATGGATCCTTGTGGCAGGGAGGAATAATGAATCTGACTCCATGTTCTCAGAAGGCTAATTTGTTATTTTATGATACTATAGTATATTAAAGAATAATAATATAAGAATAATACTCTACTAAAAAAATGCAGAAAAGATACTTTAAAGAATGCTAAAAAGTTAATAATGAAAACTTGTGACTCTTTCCAGAGCCCTGACACAGCCTGGCACTGATTGGCCATTGAGTCAAAACAATTCACATGAAAGCAATGAAACAATCACCTGTGGGCGAGCAATCTCCAAACACATTCCACATGAGCAAAACACAGGAGAAGCAAATGAGATAATTGTTTTCCTTTTTCTCTGGGGCTTCTCAGCTTCCCAGGAGAAGAATCCTGGGCAAAGGGATTTTCCAGAAAATATGAATGTGACAGTATATGATGCCTGCAGTGTTCTCTTTCTGTGATTTCCAAACAAAATTTGAAAGCAAAATTATTTGGTTCATTTCATTTACTGTAAAAGGCAAATAAGGATTTATGGATATATTAGATGTTTATTGTTAGGGGTTTTTACAGGTTGAGCAATTGATGGAATTTTAGTTTGTGTAGCCATGCAGCATTTCCTGGAAATTACTTTGAATTCACATCCATCTAAATTCCTGATGCCCTTCCCTGTTTCACTGGGCAAACACATCCCAAACATTGTAAATCACAGCCATGTTAAAAATGTAGTGTTCTGGTTGGCTCCTTTTGTCTTGTTAAGTTCCTGGAAACACAAATACATTTGCATTAGTGATCCACAAAAACACAGAGAGCAGCAGAGAAAGACACACCTGTTTTGCATTCCGGCTCTTGGGTTCTTGGAGCCCCCCTGAGCCCCAGTGACTTTTGTGGCTGTGGGAGGAGCTGGGCTCAGCCTCCCCTGGTGCTCATGGAGAGTTTTATCAAGTTGAGCTTTTCTGTGGCAGCAAACCTGCAGTGCCAGCAGGCCCAAGTGCAGCCATCACTTCTTGGAAAGGGAATTCGTTCGGAAAAGCAGAAGATTCTGTTTGAAAGTCTGATGAGGTTCTAACAGGCTACACCAATGTCAGAACCAAAACATTTTAGTATCCATATTTCCCAGCAGACTGAGTCATTTGGTGACTATATAGGGAAAAAAATATAGCTGATTCCCTCTTAAAAATAAAAAAAAAAAAAAAAAAAAAAAAAAACCCAAAAAAACCAAACCCCAGCCAAAAACCAACAAAACATGTTTTCCTCTAAGAGTGGACTTGTAGTTACAATTTAAAAGTTCATTATCTATCTTTCAGTTATAAGATTTGGGATTGATTTCCAATATCCTTTGAAATATGGTGTGATGTAAAATAAAACCCCTAATATCTGAAAAATTACAAGTTATTTGCACACTAAGAATAATTATTACCTTATTTTTAGAGTTGTCTTTATTTGATGCCTCATTGCCAGCTTTCCTGAAACAGAAAAGTTTGTTTGCTTAGCATGTATCTTCTGGTAACGGGATTAAACAGAATGTTAATTTGTTTCCCTTTGCACCTGAAATACTGTAGTCTTTTTAACAGAAAAAAATAGGGATTTTTTTTTTCTCTGTAAGTACCCAACGTATTAAATTGTAATGTATTTATAATTACCAGGTAGGTTTTTTCACTTTTACATGAATATGAACTCTCTGCCATAGTGTATCACATCTCAGAGCAACTTCAAAACCTTTGTGATGTCACATGCACTTATCTAGGCTAAAATTCTCTAGGCTAAGTTTGTTCAAATCTCGTACCCATAATTAGGCATCTAAATATAATGGCCTGATTCCTGAAAGATGTGAGCACTTTTGGGTACAGTGACTTGCTAGGATTTGCTGTGCTCTGCATTTCTAAATCCAGGCCATATATATAGGCAGCCTAAATATAGGTTCATGAACTAATTTAAGACTTAAATAGACTTCAAATGATTTGGCATGTTTCTTGGTTCATGTTATTGCAGATGGAGAAAACCAGTGATTCCAGGAGTGATCCTTGTCTGCCTGGCACTGCTGGGAAAGGGTTGCTCCTTGGTTTTGCAAGTGCTTTTGAAAGCTCTGTAACAGCTCGATGTTGTATTATATTATCCCTGTTTAAGGCACAAGTTCTTTCTTTTCTATTACAAATTTCCTAGGAATGTAATGGAAAATAGTTTAGGTGGAGCCCTTTCAGTAGGACTGAATTATGTATGGATAATGTGAAATGCCTGCTCTCTTCAAAGCCAGGATGTTTAAAAGAACACATTACTTGGTTTGAATAAAACTCATTTTGTATTTAACAGAGCATTCCCACCTGTCAGACAGTGTGTTTCTTTTTCTTCCTGTGTTGGTGGTAGTTTCAGGGCTTACAGAAAAAATTATTCAGGGATTATTTTGTTTTTTGAATTTAAATAAATTGTAAAAAGGCTTCAGTTATAAGTGGCTTTCACCCATATATATAGATTCCACAAGACAAAACAAGGTATTTAAAAATGTGGTATCACTGTCACAAAATTGCAGTGTAATTGTTGCTGTTAATAACTTGTAGTTCTCACCAGTCCTGGTTTTGCCAACCAGATGAGAGTGATGGAAAAAAACAATTATTCTTCATTTAATGAGGGCATTGTGTGTGCAAACCAGTCCAGAAAGTCCAAACTCTAATTTGAATTCATTAACATACTTTACTCTTTTTCCAACTTTCAGGTCATTTTCTTATATTTAAATTTGGCATCTTGTGTTAACTGAGGCTTCTTGTAATGGGATATAGATGAATAGAAATGGAATTCTAATAGTGAACCAGCATTAACATTGCTCTTTCAAGTTTCATGTTATTTTAGTTTGGTTTGCGTTTGGTGACTTTTTGTTTGGGTTTTTCTGACTTGCTAGTTTGTTGTTTTCTTTTTTTAAATCACATTCTTTTTGTAGACATTAAAAAGTGGAGGCATTGATCTGGGTACATTCTGTAGCAGGCAGAGAAAAGACACATTTACCAAGAATATTGAGAATTATATTATTGCACTTTTATGTGTAGTCTGTGCTTTATTAGAAAATGACAGTAAGTTTATTTTCCTCTGTAAAGAAAATTTTCAGAAATGGTTAGCAAAGTTTGTGACACAGGGTAACAAGAATGATGTTAATCAAATATTGTGGTTCACTGTTTCTCCTAATGCCCCATCATTTTATTCTCCTTCTCACTGTCAAAATTTTCAGGCATACTTCTTTACCCTCTGGAAGAAGAGTAAGGTTTAAAAAACAGTTAGAGCTATCACAGTGTTAGAAACACATTAACTATCAAGTTGCTAACATATCCCCACATCTCACAAACCTGCTGTCAGTGTAAGCAAGGAATGAAGGTTCTTGCACTCCTATGAAATCTCTGCCATTCCTTGGAAGCTCAGTGTTTTCAGCTTTCACACTGGCGGCTGCTGAGCAAACTCAAGACTGTGAGTTTGTTTGTTTTTTTTTTTTTTTTTAAGAAAATTCTTTCCAGTGATGAATTTAGTTACTTTCTTGTCCTCTGGTTTTTTTCATGTGATGTTATTCATTCATAAACACTTTATGGTTCAGGCTGCAAGGTGGGAGCAGGACTATCTAAAGAAAAAAAAAACCCACCAGGAAAATGTGTAACCAGAATGACAAATCCTTAGGCAGAACTATAAAACATACAGATCAGTAGCACAGAGCCATAAGAATATATTGACTGTGGCTCAAACTCATCAGAAGATTGATCAATCCAGCTGACTTGCATTAATTGTGAAATAGAAGGAACGCCACGATCAATGATAGGCACGAAAGTGCAGCGGTAATGATGCCACATCCAGCTAATCCAATAATGGAGAGCCTGATGGATAGCATATTGGAATTCCACTGCTTGGGCCCCTGTCACAATAAAGTATATCCTGCAATTATGGGGAAAAATCGAGCAGGCAGCAGTGGAGGCAGCCTCGTCGGGCAGCGCCGCAGCCGTTTCCCTGATTAAACACCACCTTAAGTGGCACTCAAACACTGCAACTTGGCTGGCCTGCAAAAGGTAATCCCTAAATTCATGTGAAGCCGTATCTTTTAATCAAAGCCAACTATGGATATTAAGATGTGTGCAAAATCTCCAGTTAACTGTGGGCATTTGAACATTGGTCACTGGTCTCTTGCTGGCCACCAGGAGAAAGGACCATTGCTGAGCTGGGAGCCACCAGCCACCCATGCTGCAAATCAGTTTGGTTTTTGAAAGGCTTCAAGACATGATGGGAAAAATAATATTTCTAACAGACCTGTGGAGAATTCAAATTCAGTTAACTTCTGCCCATGTTTGCCTATGGCTACTAATTTCAGTCTGGTCAGTGCTAAGTGTTGATTGCAGGAAGAATGGATTTCTGTAGGCCTGTGACTACAGTTTAGAGTCATTCGTCATCTACTTATTATAAAACCGACCTGAATCCTTTTCAAAATACAGCATTTGTCACATTAAGGATGAAGTTTTTCAGTTCTTATTAAAATACTGACTTTTCTACTATTACTTCTATACTGATACTTGATTTTTATCATGAAGTTAATCTCTATAAGCCTGCTCGTTGTCATTTTGACTAAACTTTGCTGTTGGCTTGACCTTTTAAGGCCCAGCTTTGTGTGGAGGATGTCAGGAGGCTGCAGGGTCCATGCAGGAACCCCTTGGCAGTGGCTGTTTAAGGAAGGTGTGTCCTGCTCTTGTGTATATTCCTGGGGCACTGCGTTCTTCCTGCTGTGCTTGGAAAGGCCCACCGGGAGCTGCAGAGGAGCCATAACTATTTTTTTCAGCTTTTTCCTTGTCAGCAGTATTTCTCAGTTGTTTGTTTTTGTTGAGGGGGATAAATGACAGATCTTGGAGCTGCTCAGCATTCAGTGTCCAAGGGCTGCTGTTTGTGGGGTTTGGGCAATCACAGGGGGAAATGGATGGCTGCCTCACCACTGAGGAAGCACCTGAGCCCATCTGTGGATCACTCTGCTTGCCTTCTGGAAATCATTGACTGCTTTAATTCCAGTTCTGAATGAGGATTTTTATGTTTCAGCTGTAGAAATTTGCCACTTTTCAGATACAAGTGTTTGTGCATAAATTGGACTGAGGTTTTGACACTCTTAAAGTTCTTGAAAACTTGAAACTCTTCAGTAGAACCTGGCTTTATTTCTATGTGCAAATGTAGAGGGTTTTTCATGAACAAAATCACTTTGCTGCTATTACTGGGCTGTTTTTCCTTTTTTCCATTGTTGAGGCAGAGAAGTTAGGAGACAACTATTTAAGCAAATAGCAAGCAAACTAAAGCATTCCCATTCCTGTTAAAGAGTGCTGGTAACAACAGTTGTGACAGATCAGGAGCTCTGCATGCCTTGCTGAAGCCTCTTGCACCCTGGAGCACCCAGCTGGGCACGTGTGAGCAGGAATTGTCCTGCCATCTCAGCACAATGCCCTGCTGTAGCAAAGCCAGCACTTCAAGGCTGCAGACCACATCTTCTGTTTCCCTTTCAGTGCAGTGTAATTTTCTCAGTGTAGTGGGGAGATGATGAGCCAGTGTTTGTATGGAGCTTTTCTTCTTCCTCCCTAATGTTGGTTATACCTGTGGGGACTGAAGGGACAAAAGAAACAAGACTCCTACCACTGTTACAATGTGAATGCAGGGATAAAATTAAGGAGATAATTTATCCTAAGGGTTCTAAGTATTCCAAAATGTTTGTTTTCAACGGAAAAATTAAATACTAGATTAATAAGTGATCAATAAACCTGAAATGGTTTTCAGGCTGCTTAAGTGGGCTGACAACAAAGACTGTATCTTTCTGTTTCTTTGCAAGTAGAAAATAGAATTCGTGTTCTTCAGGGTTTTTTCCTTTAAAAATATTGCAGTATAACCAAGATATGAGTTGACCAAGTTGTGCATGTAATACCACCATCCTGGGTGTTAATAGCATCTCCCTCTGTGAGGAATGGCCTGGTAGAGTGTGTATTTTCTAAACCTATTTTCAATTGTATGAAGTGTTAACAGTTCACTTTAACCTCCCATCATAGGAGTAATAATAAAGAGAAGGCAACTTCAGACTCTGTGATGGTAGCTAATTGCTGTGGAACAAACCCTTGCCTTCCCTGAGACTTTGTTCATTCCTTTCAGCCACCAGGGAATAATTTTAATACATGAAAACTGTATTCAAGTTATGTTCCAGCAGTAAATGAGATCTACTTACTTCTTTCCAGAACAATTAATTTCAAGCCAGCCTATGTTAAAGAAAGTACTGAGCAGTGTGTTTTATAATTGCTGGAGAGCTGTACATGCAATATTAGAATAGAAATATTGGCTTTCTTTTCAAGTTTTGAATAATCCCAGTAGACTTGCAAGCTGCTATGAATAATTCGGTGAAGTCTAAGTGAAAGAGTTCAGATATTTTCCCTCCTCTCTTTGAGATTACTGTGGTTATTTGAGGCAAAAAGGCAAAACACCTCAATCTTATGCAAAATGAAGACACTTTGTTAAGACTGAAGTAGTAATGGATAGCCTGAAGGAATTGGTCCAAACTGACTCCAGCAGTGTTTTTTTAATGCTTTTTTTTTCTCTCAAGTAAGTTGTTAGATGCCACCAGTCATCTGTGAAGTTACAGCATGGTATCTTCATAACAGAGGAACTTCTGTAAAGGCTGAACTTGGCTGTCAGCAGTTTAACATCATTTCACAGGTGTGTGCAAATCCTCCCAGACAGTCCTGAACAGGGGCAGCACAAGCAGGAGTGGCTTTCAGCTGTCAGAGGGCAGATCTAGGTGCAGTTTTAGGAGGGAATTGTTGCCTGGCAGGGTGCCATTCCAGGATTCTGTGATTGTTTGTGTGGTACCTGCAATGAAGTATCTTAAGGGCCTCTGTCACACACATTTTTAGGTTTTTTGTGGGTTTTTTTGTGGTGGTTTGATTTTTTTTCCCTTATTTTTCATTTTCACATATAGCTAAAACTTAGTTCATGAAACTTAGCACTGGGCAGGTGAAGAACCATGCTTTTGCCAGGGAATCTGGTTGTTCCATGGAACTGCAGTGACAAGGCACTGCTGATTCTGCTTGCCTTGCTCAGTGTCATTGCCTTTGCCAATTTCTAAGTTGTGCTCTTGAACTAAAACTTGTAACACAAATGGTGACCCTGGAAGGTCTTACAAACTTGCAACTGTTTGAAAAGGTGTTAATGCTTTTCCCAGGAAAAGAGAGGGGAGTTTTAACCTCCTCCAAAGGATTGTTTCATCTGTAATTAGCAGAAGCAAGATCATACAAATACAGAAATCGGTGAGCTAATTGCAGTAGTCTGGCAATGAGGGACTCTACTGGGATCAATTAACATGATCTAGATATTAAAGGAAAGCAGAATGTTCCCTCTTTTTTTCCCCTCCTATGATTTGCCACATTTGTCTCTTAAATACATACTCTTGAAAGGTAAAAAAAGAAAGGGTTGGTTTTCATTTATTTATTTATTTTTAAGTATTTCCAGAGCAGTAAAAGCCATCATGATGATCCTCGGTTTTGCTGACATCCTGCTTGTTTCTTTTACAGCTGAGGCCAAGTGTCAGGTGCAGCTGGGTACCACTGGGAAGGGTTGTTGACTGGTGGTCCAGTTTTTTAGTATTTAACAGCAGAATTGCTCTCATGTTGAAACAGGCCCTGATTCTTAAGCTCAGTACACTCTGGTACATATTTGTGGGGGTTTTGCACTATTTATTTGTATTGTGGGATTCCCTTAGACCTAAACACAGGTGCTGAAGATGTTTTTTTCCACTGGTATTGTGCATGATAATGGCATATTGCAACATAAACGTGACTATATTTTACTGGCAGTCACAGGGGAAGAATATCAGCCTTTTGAAACCTGTAAATAGCAGAACATTGTGTCAAGCTTGTCAGCAATAATCATTAATATTTGAAATGTTCTGTGCTCTTTTTTTCCATCTCCTTGAAGCCATGCACGTGGCATTTCTCAGCTGAGGGCTGCTGGAGCAGGGAAGGGAGCTGGCATGAGCTGCTGTGGGTTGGGTGCAGCTCTGGGGATGGACTGAGGAGCTCTGGGATGTGTGAGCTGAGAGTGTTCGTTCGGGGAGGAAAGACCTCATTTCAACCACTTGGTCTAGGCTGAAACTGCCTCCAGCTCTGCTGGAACACAGTGCTTGATATTCCACCTAAAATCAGTTTAGCTCCTGTTGGAAGTGACAGGGTGCCAGCAGTCCATTCAGGAGAATATTTACTGCTTTTAGGAAGATTGTATCTGTGCTATCCTGATCCTGTGTGGGGTTGTTCAGCTTAGTGAGAGCTGACTACCAAGGCTCAGCAGGAAGGGGAATTTCTCACCTATCTGGCAATCACTATTCATGTGTTCCTCCTTGCCTCTGAACAACAGAGGAAAAATAGGTTTTGAAACTTGGTTATTGAGCACTACAAGGAGTAAAATGCAGTGAAAATGGACTGAAGTATTCTTTTTCATTTTTAGAAAATAATTCCAGACATCAGAGAGGGATTTTATATAACCTGGTAATGAAGAATATTTCTTCTCTTGTTCTCTGGGCCCCAGGCATTCCACATTACTGGAGCTGGAACATGACATGTACAACAAGAATGTATGAAACCTTTAAGATTTTTTTTTTCTAATACCTAGATAGCTGCTGAACTTTTTCTTTTCAAAAAAAAGTGATTATAGACATATTTCTTATATAATTAGTTCAGAACTATCAAATGAAACCAAAAGTTGCTCATCTTCCTTCCCCACTCTCCCTGTGAAATGCCAAGTTTGTCTTATTTCTCATGGAGATGGATATTTAGACAATGATAGCAAAGCTATTTAAAATGCAGACAAACTACTTCCTTGTTTTATTTTTTTTTTGTTTTGTGTTTCACTCAATCCATTTTCTATTATAATCCCTACAGATACGGATATCAATCCTTTCCCACACCTCCATCCTCCATTTCACTTGCGCTATTGACTTGCTTTGAGAAAAACATTTCCTCTTTTTTCTTTCTTTCTTTCTTTCTTGGTAGGTTTGGTTTTGCAATTGGTTTGGTTTTGGGTTTTTGTGTGTGTGTTTTCAGTTTCTTTTCTCCTAAAGACAGATGGTGGCAACACTGTTCCTTGTAAAGCAAGGAGAAAACAGCTGGTGAGGTGCAAGGAGGGGCCAGAGCAGCACTCCATGGCTGTTTCCAGTGCTTCAAAGTCTCCCTTGGCTTTCCAGAGGAGCTGCTACATAAACTAAGCACACAGTTATCTCCCCTCTAAATATAAGAGTTAAAAAAATTAATTAAAATAAATCACAAATATACTAAATTTATGGCATAGTACAGATGCAGTACCTTTCCTTCTTGGCTTCCCTATTTAAATCCATACTTGACTTAGGAAAAATCTGTTGCAGTCTAATAACTATAAAATACTAAGAGGAAATAAAATCAATGTTGGCCCCAGCCTTAGAATGCAAACCACACACACACTCTCTAAGATATGGTCAAATAGTGCTTACTCAGGAGATTCAGCTCCAGGAATCGAGCAGCACTGAGAACCACTATAAAATATGCAGGAAAAGAAAAAAAATCTATTTAATAGATGCTCACAATTTGTTGTTTTTATAAAATCAAGGTATTTTCTAAATTCCATTTAGGTAGAAAGAATTATCATGATTGATACCTATCAGACTTATGTGAAAGTTGCTTGGTGGTTTTTTCCCCTTCTTTGCAGTGTTATTAATCCCAGGTCTCCAGATTGCTAAATGTACACATATGAATTACAGTGTTTCAGGAATCAAATGAAAGGCTTTGTGGGGGGAAAAAAAAGAGGTAAACAACCAACAAGACATCTCCATGATGTATTTTAACTGTGACTTTATTTAGTAAAGAATGCTGTGCAGCCATTTGAATGAATTATTGCTCCTTCCTAGCATGGGCAGCGTGCACTGAGCGAGAAGCGTGCCTCTCTTGCCAGCCTGCATCTGTAACCTGTCACACTGCTGCACACTTGCCAAGGATATAGTCCAGAAGGAGGTTTCCCATTTTTACAAAAGGGCTTTATCTTCACCAACAACCAGAGAGAGGTACAGTGAGAGCTCAGTCTGGGGAAAAGGGGAAAAAAAAAGGGGGGGAAAAATAACTAATTTTGTGGAAAGTTTGATGTTGTAGAATAGATTTTTGTCTTTATTTAGAATGGAAGGAATTTTTTTTTAATTACACATTTTAAAAAGGAGCTTTATTTGAAGAGCTTGACCATGTGGATGGTTTAAAGCCGCTGGATCTCTGTGGCTTGGGATCTCCAGATATCTCACTGTCCAGTGGCAATCAGCTGCTGTAGGTTCTGGGGACCTGAGCCAGGTGCCTGGGTTGTTTGGACAGCTCAGGTCCCTAAAAAACCCATCTCAGCAGCTGGAGATGTTTAGAGAAACTGTCAGGGCGTTACTGAGCAGAACATCCCTGCAGAGCTTTCTGTTGTTTTTGATGATCTGGCAAATGTGATGAAGGGCTGTCTCCATCACAGGGTTTGTATCCAGCTCTGGGAATGGAAGGATACCTGTTCAGCTGCCTGCTTGGTCACTTCAATAAGGTTTTGCTTTCTCTGGACCTGTGTGAGGCTCTTGCTGACCTGTGCCCAGTTTATCAGTGCTACTTGGTGTGAGCAAACAGCAGCTCTTTCCCTCCTGTGCTGGACACTTGCTTGCTTTTTCCAGCCTTGCAGGAATATCTCATGGCCTTCCTGAACTTCCAAAATTTCAGAGACCTTCCTGCCATGCAGTAGATGAAAGACAAAGGCTGTGTTTTCTCTAGGGGTGCTCAGTTCCTGCAGGATTTATTTCTTTATGTAAGGGTGGGTGTTAAAAATGCAGAAATGCACTAGTTTAATCTTATTTGTCTGTGATGGGTATTACAGTGTAGCTGAGCCCAGGTCATAATTCTTAAGCAAAAGTATCTTTTCACAATGGAAATTAATTGTTATTTGCAATTGTATGTGCCTGCTTGAGGCACATCAGGAATTTTTATCTAAGTAATGAGACACCCCTGTCTCAGAATATGCACGCTGAGGTGCAAAAGGCCTGAATTCCAGTCTCTAAACACAATTAGAAATCAAAACAATTGCTGTGATATACTGAAAAACCAGACAAGTAACCTCATGCAGAGCAGCATTCCCTACCCTTTTAATTGCTGCTTATCCTGTCTCAGTAAGTGAGGTAATTGATGTTTTACTCTCAAAATTGATCTCGGTGTTTCAGGTAGTTAGCAGACTAGAATGGCTTCTGCATCATAGAACTAAAAATCGTTTCGTCTCATAAACTAATCCCAGGCTCAAAAATGTGGCACACCTGAAGGCTCCCTAGCTTAAAAATAATGAGTTTGTTTGGACCTTGGGTCCCCTGGACCAGACTGATCAATCTGAATAACCACACAGAACTCCCCAGCTCTGCTGCTCCTCTTTGCAACTCTCCTGTTCACACTTCTCCCTGAGGGCCACCCGCGGCAGAGCTTTGGGGACCTCCAGATTATTTCTGCTGGTACTTTGTTATTCCTGCATGAGTGAGAGTTGTTTGGGGTCACAGTGGGCTGGCTGAATGGGGGTGGGTTTTGGTTTGAGCAGTCTGACCCAACACCTCTCCTGTAATGTGCACACTCCTGCAGGTGTGGGACTCACCTCAGGGCCTGGGCATCTTTTTTTTTTTTTGCTTCTTCATATATGTTTGTACAGCATTTCTAGGAGGAAAAGGGAGCACAAAAAGAAGTAATAGGCAGGTCAGAGTACTTTTTGTAGTATTGTAAGTTTATCTTATTATGAAGTTTAGTGTAGGAAGTTCTAGAAATTCAGGTGTAAAAGCAGCACAGTATTGTTCCAAATGTTGGAGATGAAATGAATGAAAAGCAGAGAGTAAATTACACCTTGCTCGAGGCTAGAGCTGTGGTGTATTGAACACACAGGCTGGGGCACCACACTGGGAGTGTTACCTGCATGCAAATGAAGGTGCAGTGTTCCTTCTGAATGGCCTGTGCAGTTATTATATTGATCATCTACACTGTGATGTTGGAATAAGTCATTAATATCATTGGTTCGTTCCTTCCTGTAATGGAAACTCACAGACACACATGCAGGTAGAAGAGATGCTTCTCTCCCCCCCTCTCCATCTCTTTTGTATGTAGAGCTGTAGATAAATGTGACAAAACCTGTAGATGCATTCTTTGTCCTTGATGACTTTCAATCTGGGCCAAGGCGTGGCAGAATAGTGAAGATATGTATAGTTATGTGAAGAAAAGAGGCTATATTTATTGCAAAAAGAGGTGATGTTTAGATCTTTCATGTTTATACAGTAAAAGATTTCTCTCTGCCTTCTCAAGGGACAGGGTTTCAGGTCACAGTTTACCTCATCTTGTCATAGCTCATCACAAAGTTTTGTAGAGCTGTTGGGAGCAGCACTTTCATGCATGAGGACGGCATGCAACGTGCCATTGCAATTATTTCAAAAGGTGTAGACATGATACAGTTTTGAAACTACAATTTCAAGCTTGTTATCCTGGAGGTCATTGAAGAACGTGACATTTTGTTTGCAAAATGAGCCTGGCTGTGCATGCAGGTGCACACCCATACACAAGTTTTAAATGCTTCCCTCTCCTTTGTTATTTTTAGGACCATAAGGCCATTACAGTGGTCTCATTAAAAGGTGAAAGAAAGTATTTAACTTTGTCAGCTGCACCTGATTTTGCCAGTGATTGCTCGTTTTCTTAACAGAAAAGTAAAGACTACTTTAAATGAGACTTATATGTTCAAGGTAACCTTACCACTTCTGAGTGAGAAGTGTACAGTGCCCTAATGGATGCTGTTATATGACAATCTCAAAATGTCTTTCATTATTAAGTGTCAAGGTTTCTTTTAGGAAAGCTTTAGAAATTCTTGGGAGAAATGTTTCATTGCAGCAAGCTGTAGCAGTGCCACTAAAAATATATTGCTAATTAAAGTTTATTGACAGTCTCTGTAATGTGTTCCTGGAACAAGTCAAAGCACTGAGTAGTTATTGAATGCGAGGCACTGCATCTTCTACAGTTAGTTAAGCTGTTTAGGAGAGGAGATTAAGGTACTCTGCCCTCCTTCCCTGTGCAGTTCTTGGCTGTGCTATTGTGCAGAATAAAACACTTTCCTCTCGGGATGCCAATGCTGCAGACTCGAATAAACTTTGGCTTTGTCACGAGCTGTTTCACTGGGTAGCCATGGGCAAATGGAGAGGACTGCCAAGGTCTGAAAGGTGCATCTCTCCAGGAAGGAAAAGAATTTGGGCCATTCAGAAAGCAATTCCTTCAAGGTGCAGTTCTTAAGTTGAGCAACGGTGTGCAGAGTCACTTCAGCTCAGTGTGTGGCTAAAGTGAAGAAGGTGTCAGTCACACCTGTGCAGTAGTGAGGGGACAGTGTGAGGGACAGCTGTGCTCACCTGTGGTCACCCTGCAGAAGGTGTCAGTCACACCTGTGCAGTTCTGAGGGGACAGTGTGAGGTAGTGAGGGGACAGTGTGAGGGACAGCTGGTGCTCACCTGTGGTCACCCTGGCCAGCAGGGCTGGATGAGAGCAATTGCATGGTGGGTGTGGCTGCTCACTCTGCATGGCCTGTGCTGATGCCTTGGAGGGGACACCTGGAACAGGGGCTAGACAAGATTAGGAGAATAAAAGCAGGTATTTATTAAAGGTGTATCCAATAGATACCCTTTGGGCAGTCAGGAGCCTCCCAGAGGCTGCACCCAGGATGGACAATGGGCACGAGCTTTTCACACTATTATAAGTTTGGTCCATTTACACATCAGGGGTTAATCCTCCAATTACAGCTTCAGGTAATGACATCATTTACCCACAGTTCACTCCCCCCAACTCACTTTCATTTATACTTCAGGGCCTGAGGCTGTGGTGTGTCCTTGGATCCAGCAATCCCAGAGCGATTGTTTTGTGTGACCAAAATGTGAAGACAACTAAACTTTATATGGAGTTCAGAGCTGTGCACTAATGCAATATAGAATTTGAAAAATTCTATACTCTTCAGGCATCAAGTGCTTTCCTGGCTTTGCTTATTTAGAACCATAGACTACATTGGGTTGTAGGGGATCTTTAAAGGTCATCTCGTCCAAAACTACATCTGTGATTTCTTACTGGTGTCATGAACCTGGCAAACTCTTGCAAGTTGTTACATAATGATCCTTGGGTGTAAGCACCAGAAGCATTTGCACTGCCTTGCCACATCTCTGGAATGCTTTGAGACACAGTGAATCTATGAGTAATTTGTAAATGCAAGGAACAGGATTTATTCTTCAGATGATTGCCAGAAGAGTTTTACTCTTCTTTAAATCACTAAGTCTAAGCTACTCATTTCAGTAGAGTTCCTCTTCAATTCTGTTGCTGTAAGCAAGGGTGAAGTACTGCCTCTGGGAAGTAAGATTTACAGTCCAAATCAGAACCAAAGCAGGGTTTTTTACATGGGCTACGAGTGAGCATCAACAGCTTTCCAAAGTGATTGGTTTGTGGCTCTGAGAGCCAAACATTCTGCCTGCTTGTACAACCTACTGTTCCACTGAGGAACATTATCTGAGCTGTAAAAAACTATGTAAAAATCTCCTTATGGCAGGCTTGGTCCTAGAACTCATTAAATTTCTGCCTCCTCTTTCTGCTGATTCAGGCTTCTTGCACGTACAGAAATGGCCAGAGGAGCTGTGGGATGGAGAGGGGG
This sequence comes from Pyrgilauda ruficollis, assembly GCF_017590135.1. Classification (NCBI taxonomy): domain Eukaryota; kingdom Metazoa; phylum Chordata; class Aves; order Passeriformes; family Passeridae; genus Pyrgilauda; species Pyrgilauda ruficollis. Next base: position 11,027,418 of record NW_024514764.1, on the reverse strand, counting down.
GTGAGCCCTGATGCAGAGCCAGGTGGGGCTCGTGCTCTGAGGGCAAGAACAGCCCCAGTGCAGGGGGACAGACGTGTTTTACCCTCTGGGACTAATCGATTTAAAACCAAAGAAAACACACTCCTGATTTTGGGTGTATTTACTGAGCATCACACTCAGGGTGTGAAGTTCTCTCTCTAAAGTTCACAATAGCAGAATTCCCACATGTCCTTGCTGTGCTTTAGGGAAAGAATTTCACCTGCAGAGTCCACAACTTGATAAATTAGTGCAGCAAAGGCAACCTCTGCTTCTCTCCAAAGATTCATAGTAAAAAAACCCCTGATAAGTGTGGCAAAGAGCACAACACTTGTGTTTTGATTTGTGTGTGCAAGCACAGAACCTAGCACCGCATTTCCAGTACAAAACAGAAAGGCATCTAAATGTCATTAATGCCTTAAATTACCCCTATTGTCCCATTGAAAGTGTGTGTGGATACTAATGACCAACTTTCATCTTGCATTCACATCCTTGAAACACTCTCCCAAGAGCTAAAGATAAGCAGCATGTGTGTGTTCCATAAGTAATGAAGTTATCCACCAAAATGTCAAGTTTTAGGTAGAGTGATAGATGAGAACAGACTGTAATTTTAATGCACTTCATGGTCTTCATCTCTTTTTTGCATTCACATTTTACTGAGAAGAATATATATATAAAGTACATGTCTGTGTCTATAAAGAAACAAAACCCAAAACAAAAGAAAAAAAATCAATGGCTTGATTAACCAACTAAATTACACTATAATAGGATGCTATTAATTATCTATCAGTTTAAAAACAATCCTAGAATAGAAATAGTTTTTATTATTAAACATTTTAAGATTTTCCTTTTTTTATCTGCAGATGAATAAAGTAAGTTTTGCAGATCAATTTGCTGATCATTGATTGATCTATGAGTTTAATATGCAGAATGACCATTTAGTATTCTTTGGATCACTTCATATAAAATCTGCTATTTTACATATATAAATACACCCATACACACACAGAGCCTTTCACTTTATGACACTCTGAAGATTAATGTTTTACTTGGAGAAGAGCAGCTCTGAGGAAGGGCACAAATGAAAGCCTGGGTATCTGTCAGTTCCTTGGCTTCTTGCTGACCTGGCAATATCTGGTTTCTCAGACCAGTTCCTTCTGTAACGACCTCTCCAGCCAATAATGTGGATCTGCCAGATAAAAGCTGTGTTTTGGGGTTTTTGTAATTTGTCAAGCATGGGTGACTGTGAGAAGTTGGCTTATTTTTATCAGCACACAAGCACAGTGAGTAGGCTTGCAGATGTTTGCTGATAGCATGCAGGCCGTGTCTGTAGGAGCAATTTGTAACAAAGCTGGCTTTGGTAATTGTCTGGAAATCCATGCCTGTCTCCAGTGATATCCTCATTGTCAGGCTGCTGTTCTCTCCTCTGCCTTGAAGGGTCTTTCTGAGTTGTTACCTGCAGCTGGAATAACTGCCACCTTAATAGGCTAGTAGTAATTATCTAGAAAAAAATCTATGTAAAGTGGAGTTTTTTTTACTTAAACCCTGTTTTAAGTTTACCATACATCATTCTTGGCCTGTAGTTTTTAGTTGTCATTTCCGTCTATGATCTTTACTTCAGAAAACCTATTATGCAGCACATCAGATTTATTGCCTTGTTTGGGTAATACAGACCCTCAGAATTCAGCCGTACCTGATGCTCAGATGCTAATTAGTATCTTCAGTTTCTTCATTCTATATTTACACTAGCTTCAGAGTTTATCACTTAATTGGTATTCATACCATTATCTGTATTTTTTTTTCTGCAGAGTCTTTAAGGAAAGCAACTTAAAACCCTTTTCCCCAAAGGTGAAAGATTTTACAAGCGTAAATTCTTGTGAAAATGATAAGCTTATGAAACAAGAATTGTTTGTGCTGCAGCGAGTAGGGCAGTACCTGTAATATCCCAGGCTTGGTTTGGGCCTGTTTGCATTGTAAGGTTTTAATTCTGTACTGCTTGCTGCTTTAACATCACAACATTTTTAATTATGTTTTTCATACTGTCCATTTATTCTTCGTACTGCATTGCCTTTGCCTTCAGGTTATTCTGTATAATATTTTCTGTGCTATTCAGGGAAATGAAATGCACTATGGCCAGTCCTTTATGTGTAAAAGCAGTTTATATTTGAATACTAACCACAGATCAAATTTCTCATGGGATTGCTCCATGCAGAGCGTACATCCAGAATTGCATCTGGAGGCTTTCTCACACAAGTGTTTCTCTGGAATGGTACTTGTAGAAGGTATTTTCTTCAAGACCATTTTCCTAATTTATATAGAAGCCCTGTGTAAGGTGCTTTCCAGAGCCCTAATGTCCAGGGTTGGTCATCCACAGAGTGTGGACCCAAATTAAACCCAGCACTGGTCTGGTCTGGTCTGCACCATCCCTTTCACAAGGTCATGGCAGAGACCCACAGCTCCCAAACTGTGTTTGAAAACCAGGGAACTAACTGTGTCACCTGATGTGAGCAGGAGAAAGCTGCAGTGCTGGCTGCTCTTCTGCCATCCTGCAGGGATTTTACTCAAAGGGATGTTGGAAAAGGAAGAATTTCCAGGCAATGCTGCAGCACCTCAAGTTTCCTTGAATACTTTCAGGGAGCCAGAGGCAAATTTGGTCACATCTCTGTCTCTGTGATCTGCAGCATGCTGTGGGCATACAGCTAAGGCTGTTAAAACAAAGAAACTAAAAATTAAAGAAAAAAAAAACTCAAGGAAAAACCCAACCTCCTGTTTTAGGTAACTGTGATGTTCAAGCAATATAGAAAATCTTGATGAAGAAACATATCTTATCCTGCAGCTAAGAAAAGGTGAAAATTGGACTTTAAGCCTTCTCAGTTGGTTAAAGGAGCCATTTTGCAAAAGGAAATAATAGCCTACAAACTGTTTTAATGTAAAAATATTTTAAAGTGTTTTTCTTTTATTTGTGGAGATTTTCTACTTTTCCTTGTCTCAATAAAATTATCCTGTTTGGAATGTGTTACTGATTTGAGGGCAAAAAGAAAAGGAGAGTGAGAAAAGCCTATAAAACTATAGATTATTTTTTATGGATGATGAGATGGTCTCCATTTGCATTTACAGCTTTACAAGGATTGTAGAACGAGGCTCTTTTTCTTTTTTTTTTTTTCTTTTTTTTTTTTTTTGATGGAAATGCTTAATCTGAGCTCAATGGGCCATAATAATTGCCTGCTTCTTCCAGTAGAAATAAACCCACTTGTATGTGACACTTGAAACCTTAACTCTGCTTAGTATTACCCATGGAATTGGAGACAGTTCTTCACCCAAATATATTTATGACAGCAGCACCAGTCGATATACAATACCCAGCCAAGGGCACTGGAGAATAAATCAGTCCCTCCAGCCTCTGCTGGAGCTCAATAACTGATGGTGGTAATAAAACCCCAGGAAATTAAAATTCTGTGCATGCAAACACACATACCTAGCCAAGAGAAAGCCGAAGCTCTCTGTTCTGGAAAGAATCTGCATATGCACAGACGTATACATTCTGTACCCCTTTGTGTTAGGAACACAATGGAACACCGAGTCTGTGGGTTGTCAGCACATTATCACCCCGTTAGACTGTCCTCTACATTTGGGGGCTTTCAGGAGACATGTCCATGAAAATTTAGGCAACTTGTAGTGGAAAAGGACAATCCCAGTTACTCCTTGAGGAAGAAATATTGATGTTATGTTTGAAAGATTCTGTGACTGACTACCAAATCCCCATTTCCAGTTCATTTCATCCTGTATACTTATGCAATTACTGGTATTTTTAATGAGTCCTCTGTGTTTGAGCACCTTGGGCTCTACTTTGTCGCTTTGTGAGCTCTTGGGATGGATGTTGTTTCTTCACTTGTGTTTTGGGGTTTCACATGTAGTACTGAGAGGCAGTTTTAGATTAATACACAATATTATTTATACATTTATATACAAGCCCATGTTTTTCCCACTTATTAAATAACTTAAAGTATTATTCCTCTTGAATTCTGTGGGGCAATGAGATAATGAACACTAATAAGTAATAAAAGGATGCAGTGAAGTGACTGTTTCCAAATGAAATACAGCAGTGCATGCTGTGCGTCCTTGTGTAGCACAGGAACAAACCCAAGCAGTTAATTTTTGACAGAAGACTTTTGCAGTCAGATGAGTGTCTAATGAGAGAAAGCACTGGCAGATGGATTTTGCAGATAGCATGAAATGGTATGGACTGTCTCACAGTGCCTGATGAAACACAACTGCTACAACTGTGAGAGGACAATCTGTGGTCTGATTTCAGCTGTTTAATCCATGTATGAGTGAGGAGATGATTTCTCAATCAGGTGGTGGGCAGTCCCCAGCTGGGAGGTGGGTCCTGGTAAAGCCCTGTGACTCTGCTCAGTGTCAGTGCCAAGCCTTGCTCGCGTGGCTCTCAAGCTCCACAGTTCCTGTGTAGATACTGGCTGTAATAATCAAAACAGGCATATTGTTGAAATTCTAGTAATCATATTTGTGCTGTCCTTTTTGAGGTGTAAGAAGAAAGGCAGCAATATCAGGGGGCCTTTCATTTACCACGTATGTTTAGTTGTGGTAAAATATCTAGAAGATAAAAGACATTAGATGTTCACCTATTATTTTTCAGCCACTGGAACTGTGCTCTGTTTCAAGTAACACCAATCCTGAAAACATTTTGAATTTGAAAATGTAAAACCAATACTTGGGAATGTTGAACTGCTACAGAAATGTTAGTTAACATTCAAGCAGATAGTTTCTGTAAATAACCTTATTACCCTCCTATTGTTCTCTTTTCCCAATCAGCTCAGCCCTTTCTTTAAAATGACACTTCACAAACTTGACAGCAAAAACCCTTCCCAGGTGGACTGTTGGTATTCCCTAACACCTGCAGTAATGCTGTTGTTCTCTCAGTCTGTCCATTCATGCAGAGATGGGTCCCACTTTCCTCAGGGCCAGGCACTGTGTGTCCATATGAAGAGTGGATAACTGATAAATAAATTTAACAGATATTCAATCTCCCACCTGTTGTTACTGTTACTTAAAGAAAACAAAGCAGACTTCCCCATTCTAGTCCTGAACTCACTGGGGATTGACACCAGCAGGTTGCACAGTATTTCCAAAGGGTCTTTTTTGGTTTAAAATGATGGAGCCTGACAGCACAAGTGTTTTCAAAACTGCTGTAAGTTTAGTCCTGTAAAGGATGCTGTAGTTGTTTCAAAGTCTTTCCTTGATAAAATCTTTTAAAGGGAATGAATCTTTTAGGCATTCTTCCACTAAACTCATAGTATGTGAGAGCTTGACACAATGACACTCAACATAATGACCAGTCTTGTACTAAAATAAAGAAATAGTTAATTGCATATGGTTGAATCCAGAGGCATAACAAAGTAAATCTAAGATTGAGAAGCAATGTATTTAAAATTGCAGAATGTGCACAAGGTTTGCTTCTAGGCTCTCTTGATCATTAATTAAATATGTTATGGCTTTCAGTTTTTCTCATTTATCTGTACAGGTTTACATATTGTAAATGCATTATTTATGTTTTCCCTTAAGTGCTCAGTACTGCCAGGATGTTTCTCTTAAACTGGCACAGATAACAAAAAAGACAAAATGAGAGAGCAAAATTGGCACTGGTGAAATGCTCAGAGAACTGCTCGTGTTCAAATGAGCACTTCCCAGATGTATTCTAATAAACTTGATCTGACAAACAGAGGGCCAGACAGGCAGATGGCATCTGTGTTTAAACTATGATTTTTATTTTTTTTTTAATTAAGGTAAATCTGGTTTGTTTATTTTTTCCCTTTTAATCTCATCCTAATAATGCCTTATCACTAAATTTTGCTGCTTTTTTTCTGGAAAGCTCTTAGGATGAAGGGTGATGAGGGAGCTGTCTAGCTGGATGCTCACTCTGAGGGAAAACAGCTCTGAAATGGATTTTGGTGTTGTAGCTAAAACACAATCTGTAATCAACCATTTGCTCAACTTTGAACCAAGGGAATTGCCACCACTGGTGTGTCCTGTCACCCTGTTGTTTTTCTCCTTTCAGAATAAGCTGAGCATCATGCAGGTGCTTGAATCAAAAAATAATTTTAAATAGTGTTCTAACATTCATATGAAAACTGTTTTAAATTTATGATTTTCTTCTCTTGGTTGTGCTGCCGGACATGGAGGAGCAGTTGGGTGTTAACATGTGGTCATCATATTCACTTACTCTTTGCCTCTCTGTTGTATTATCACACCATTCATAAACACTTCTTTCCCATCTTAAATACAATTTTTCTGGTCTGAGATGTTAGGTATTTTATGTTTCAAATTACAGTAGCAAATAGCTACTAACTAAAACACAAAATTAACTATCTGCGTAAATAGTCAATAACGATACTTGTTCCGCTCTGAGTATTTGATACACTTTTTCCTTGTTATCTTAGAAATGTCACCTTTCTTGCATTTGAAATCTCCGCCCTCCCACCACCAGAGGTTAAAATCTCTTAACACAGAAAAAGTAAATTATAAAAAAAGACCCTGAACAAAACAACCCAAACTCACTTCTAACTTTGGCTGGATGATCACTGTAGGTCCCTTCCAAATGAAATATTTCATTCTATTTATTTTTAATCAAAGTAAAGAGGTTCATGTGGAATTCACATCTGAAATTAACTCTTGAGACTTATGCAAGCACACTTACAATGTGGACTAATATAACCTTAAAGTGACTCATAAATGGTGTAGTCATGAACTTTCTGTAAGTGACAGTCACTTCAGCTGTACTTAGTTTGACTCCTTAGGGGAATTGTAATTAGACCTGTGCTGGATTACTGTGCTTCTTACTTCCTGCTGGGAACTTCAAAGAACGTTTGTTTCTGTTAGCTTTGTGTTTTCATACAGGGACTCTGTTGTAAGATTCTGCTGTACAAGTAGAAGGTTAAGCCTGTAATGTACTTTTTAGGACTCCTTCTGTGATGAAAACCAGGCAGTTTTATTTTGTTTGTAATAACCTAACTTTGAGAAGTTGCCATTTTCATTATCACTACAAAGTAAAAATACCTTATACAAATGGGTATTGGTTGGTGTTTTAATGGTTTCTAAGCACAAAATAGTGATAAGTATATTCTAAACCTTTGAAGATATCCTCAGAAACATTGCATCCAATTTCATGTTCTATGGATTGTTTGCCATCTACACTAATGACAGCACTGACAGTGATGACACTTTCAAGGCTAATTATGCTCCCTAACGATTCTAAAATTATTCTAAAATTATTTTTTAAGAAAACCAAAACAAAACCCACCCAGACACAAAAACCCTCTCTCCACATGGACAGATGAACACCTGAGTGCCTTCCCGAGCAAAGCTTTGAAAGTTTGGTTCCAGAGGCTGAGTTACACACCTGGGAGCTGGGCAGCAGGCTGGGAATGGGAAGCAGGCTGGGAGCTGGGAACGGGTGTTTCAGGGCACTTGTTGTTCCAGAGCTCTTCCTGGAGGAGCCTTTTCCTTCTGGCAGGGTTGGGATGTCCCAAGCTGTGCTGCCACTGCCCCGTGTCTGCTGTCACAGGGAGTGAGGTCCTGCTCAGCCAGCAGCTCTCACACCCTGAGCAGAGTTTCTTGTGAATCTGGCAGAGCACAAACAGCAGTATGAAAAAAAAAAAAAATGCTGGGGAATCAAATAATCTTCCAGTTTACTTTTACACTGGATTAGAGCTGGACATTTTCATAGGAAAGTGTTTTATCACTTATTTGAAGCTTCTGTATCTTTATTCCTGAGCTGTGCGGTGAATTTATCACATATTGAAGCATTGGGATATTCACAAATACAACAGACTTGTGATAGGACACAAAAGGAAGAAAGCTTCTTCCTGAACTGGACTGCCAATCAGGTTTTAAAATCTAAACAAGATTCTTTTCTACTTCAGTTTTGTTGTGGGTTCTGGTGTTCATTTCATTTTGATCTTTCTAAATTTAAAATATAAGTTGAAAAAAAAAATTTTTTTGCAATAATGATTCTGTGTGGTTGCACAGAACAATATTGTATTTAGATAAATGGCTGCATTTCCAATATTTATGTGTGTAAAATAGATTAGCAGCTTTGTTGTGGCAAGGATGTTATGCTTTCAAAGTTATTTTGGCTTTTTTTTTCTTCCCTTATAGAGTTCAAAACAACAGATGAGTTGTGAAAGAGAACAGCTAAGGGTAAGTGCAATGATATGCAAAATGTTCTGTTTCTTTAAAACATAAGCAGAATTTAGTCTGTGCTATTGACAGATGAATTACTTAATTTAAGAGGAACATATTTAGTTCATTTGTTGCTTTTTGGTGAATACTGCACATCTTTCAGTATAAAGGAGCTAGATAGATAGATGCAGGTTTTTTGGTGGGTTTTTTTTTTTTTTCTGTAATGTGATGAGATTCGGCAGTAAAAGTCTTCAGTAAAAATCTTTGCCTGTTGATGGGACCCCTGACACTCAGTGAGCTCCTCCTTTGCAGCTCCAGCAGTGCCCAAGGTCACTGTGCTTCCCAGACCTGCTCCACTCAGATGGTTTCCAGCAAGAAGAGGTTATCCTGTGATTTATATTGTGTATTTCAGAGAGGAGGAGCCAGTGGCAGGGCTGTGAGGAGCTGTTATTTCAGTGTCTTTGGTTGTGTACAGTCTGGAAGGAGATGGAGTTCCTGAGCCCAGGCTGCTGCCCTCTCCAGTTTTCCCCTTTTCCTGTATTAGAGTGACTGTGTTAAACAGCTTTTAGTCTGCTGCCTTTAAATGCTACAGATCCCTGAAGATGCTTTTCCATTGCAGTATTTTTTGAATGATTCTAGTATTTGTTTGGGAAAGTAGAAGAGCCTTCATTAACTAAAAGAAAAAAAACAAACAAAACCACAAGAACCCAACCAACCAAAAGCTTTTTGGTCATCTGAGTGTTGCTTAATAGACCTCCATTTATTGATAGCACATGATGAGTATTTATTTGAAATCCCGTATGCATGTAGAGAGGGAGAGGCAGGCCTGAAGGAAGGGTAAGTTTCTATACAAACAAAACTATTGTTGGAAATAGAAAAAGCAGCTTTTTATTTGTTTGTTTGTTTGCTGTTTACTAAGCATCAGCAGTGCCTGCATGACTTGCAAGTATAAAGAATATACTTGTCTGAAAGTACATTGTGCAGTGTTCTTGCTCATCCAGCCATTCTTTAGATTAACTCCATCAACATATCTAGATGCTTCAGCTGGTCCTCACCACACTTGTAATGGGATTTTTGGTAAACACGTTATGCAAGAACAATGCATCACATATTGTCCTCAATTCTTTTCTTGCTGCCATGTGACTGCATTGCATTGTATGGAGCTGGAGTGACAAAGCTTTGTTTTATCAGTAGTTATGTCTCAACAGAGCAGCTGTCAGAGCTAAAATATTGCAATAGTACCTGAAGGACAAGCTTTCCAAGAGGTAGCAGTGCCCTGAGAAGAAAGAAACTTTTCATTTCTTTTTGTTGTTTTTATTTTCTCCCTTGAATGAAGGAAAATATTGTTTTAAAATATAACTTGAGGAGGCAATGAGCTCTTTTTACAAGTAAATTTGTGTGCTTTTTCAAAGCAGTGGGTGAGATGTGGTGCAGTCAAACTTTCGTGTATCTTTCTCTTCCAGTATTACACATTTATGTCTAACAATGGCCTCAGTGCTTAGGGTGCCTTTGTGTCATAGCAAAATGTGACACAAAACCATGTCTGTAACCTGCTGAATTTAGCTACATCTTCTTCCACAACTCCTCTGATGTTCCTGTTACACTAAACACAGTTTCTGGTGTAAATTCTGCTCCTGTCCCAGAGATCCCCTGTGGCTTTCACAGCTTATCTGCTGTGACTAAAGGTCACTCTGAAATTTAAGTGTACTGTGTGGGCATGTTGCTCTTTGAGCACTATGAGGGTGTCACTTGACCATTCTGCCACTTTTAGGTTGGCTCCCTGGCAGAGCAGTGCTGTTGAAGAAATGTTTCATTGCCTGAATCAGGTTTTGCAGGCCTGCAGTATTTTCTTTTGGGGTTTGGGAGCTGCCATGAGTACTTGGATGGGAGGCTCTTCACAAAAGTGGTGCTTTATCCCAGCTGAAACAATTGAAATAGAACAAGGAAACAGGATTAAAACAACCAAATGCCAACATCATATTGTTTGTTAAACCAAGTAAACAAGATTATTGGGAGGTCATCTAATAATACAATAAAAAAACATAGAATGTCTCACACTTCCTTGCTAACTATAAGATGAAAATGTCTGCCACTCTCCTTTTTTGATTCTTTAGCAATTCCTTAGTCTAAGAGTCATAAAAAAAATTCAAAAGCAAGGCTTGTTAAAGGCATAGTAGTGTAAATAAATAATTTGTCATTATGATACCTTGAGAGGCTATCTAGAACACAGGGTAGACAAAGTTAAAGGAATAAAGTAGGGATGTATTAAAGGCCTTCACAGCATACATCTTGGGCAGTACAAGAGCCTGGCTGTGGAGCTGGTCAGGGTTAAAGGAATAAAGTAGGGATTTTTTAAAGGCCTTCACAGCATACATCTTGGGCAGTACAAGAGCCTGGCTGTGGCTCTGCCCAAGATGGACTCTGAGCCACGAGTTTTCAAACTTTTATAAGTTTTGGTCCATTTCCATATTGGGTTAATTGTCCAATTACAGCTCCAGGTTCTGCAGACCCATCCTCCCAGGCTGCTCTCCTCAAATGGTGTCCTTGCTTCTGAGGACAGGAACCAAGGATTCTGGAATCCAAACTGGAAAAGGGTTGACTGAACTGTGAGGAGAACTTGCTAACACTTTATGTGAAGTTCAGAGTTACACACTAAGGCAGTACAGAATCTGGAAAATATGAAAGCTAAAATTTAAAGCATCAGTTGTGTGTCTGTATAAAGAAATATCCAAGTCTGACTGAAATAATTTCCTTAGATATTTCTCACCTCATATCTGTTTCACTGCCTTGTAAATTCTAAATGCAAAGCAGCATGTCACTGTTCTGGAATAAAGCATTTAGGGTAATGAAACTCATTCATATTAGAGCCTCTGGCCATTATACATTATATTTATAATGAATGATAATCGTAATAATTAAGGAAGCCTGTGCATTTTAACCCTTTTCTACTCAATATTTGAACTTCACAACAATCAGAAATGCGTAACTTATTTGCCCTGCCAACCTGGTATAATCCCCAGGTAGGCATTAATGTCTTTACCTGAATGATTTAAATGAGAAATTATACAAAAACTATGGGAATTTTATCTCTGTCAAGGCTGGTTGGGGTTTTTTATTCCATTTGGAAAAATAACATAACCTAACTTTGTGCATTTCCATTTTATTTTAAAAAATAAAGCATCAATACCATTTTTCAAGTTTTACTTTCTCTTGGCAGTGATTTTTCATTACAATGTTCTGCCTTAATAATAATTATTTTCGTGTTTCTTAATGTCCTTTTGCTTTCTAATCTGGTGTCTTAAATCAAGTTATACTAAAAAAAAAGGTGTGTTTTAAAAGGCATATTGACTCATCAGTATTGCTCTCCCCACCTCCCTGCCCCCCCGTGCTTCGTCAGTGTTTCCTTTAAAGAAAGTAATGATGCCCTTTACTCCCCTTTGTTGTGTTTTGTGTTACCCAGTCCTGGTTTATAAATCTCTTTTTGGACAGTCACAGCCTCTCCTCTCTGACTCTCTCCTGCTGCCCCTTGCTGCTCACGAGTGGCTGTGTGTGGTTGGCATTCTGATGCATTAGAAATGACCTGTAAAGACACAGAACTCACAGCTTGCTCAGAATCGTTTAAAAGTTCTTTTCTGCTTGTATTTCAGTCTGAAAAACAGACTTTGAAACACGCATGGTCCAGGTTATTTAAGGCTGTGAAGAAAATTGGGATATGAGCCCTAAGCATAGATTATTTGGAGTACATAAAGCTATAAATAAGGGCAGTGACAGCTCAGAAGTCTGCCTGCTGTTCCCACTGAACCTTCCTTGCTGGTCTGATGTGAACCTGGGGTGGTATTTTCTTGTCAGAGCTGAAGGACATGACTTAAATGTACAGGGTAACTTAAAGCTTGCAGAGCTTTACCCAGCCTTCAACTCATCATTTTTTGTTTTATATGATTAATCCAGTCTAACTGTTTAAAATGAGCTCCATGGGTTGTGCTGTAGAAGAAAAGGCTTTTGGTCCTGATGCAGCAACACCAGATGAGATCTCCAAGGTGGGCAGAGAGCAATTTTAAACTCTAATGTTGGCAGGCTTTATAAATGTTCCTGTGAATACCAATGAGGTCTAATGGTAAATGGTGTGATTAGCTTCCTTGATGTGAAATTCTAAGTGACCCAGTTGTTGCTGTAATTAACAGCTTCTTTCATATGTGCTTATTATCAAGATGCATTATATGCAGCCAGAGTTCCTTCTCTGGTCTGAAATAGGGGCAGGGCAGGCTCTTACTGTCACCTTGTATTTAATATCAACTTTTATGTTTTTATAGTATTCTAATTTTCAAGGAGAAAGAAGTTTTGCATTCCATATCGCTCTATTTGTCTTGTCTCTTATATGGTAAATGAAATAAAGTGCAACATGCAGCAAAAAATGTATCAAAGTTACACCAGGTAGAGAGAAAACACAAGCAAATGCATTGATGCCCAGCGTAATTTTTAAGCAACACTGATCCTGCAATATTTAGCTTTAATAAAGCAATATTTAGCTTTATTTCTGTCTTTATTAATGCATTAATTTGTTAGGTTTGTAATGTGCTTAGCTGTATTGATGAGGGCTCTTGGAAACTTTTTAAAATAAACTTTTTGAAGCTCGTTGTGGCATTAGCTTTCTCCAGTGGTTAAGAATAGTCCATTGGCATTTTTGTGTCCCGTGTTCCTCTGATGCACTGAGGAGTCACATTGTGATTCAGTGATAGACACTGATTTTTTAAAAATTGGTTTGAGCTGAGCAAAACCAAACAAATAACTGGAGAGAAGAAGAGAATCAGAGTGGAAGTGGTTTGTTAAGTAGATGTTATCTCAAGGGTTTTCTGAAATTACTCGGGGTGATAGCAGGGTGGTGGTTGGCCAAGAACCTCTGCTCTCTATCCACCTCTTCCCACACTGGACAGGAGACAAAGAAATGTGTATGAGCTTGTTTTGTGAGTCAGTGATGCCATGTTACCAGAGAGCAATGTGTAATTACTAGCATTTCTGCAAAACAGGACAGCTGGTTCTGGCCAGTAATAAAAATGTCACTTTTTGCCTTTCCTCTGAAAACCCTTGGTCTGCATTTGTAAACAGTGTGTGTGTGTTTTGCCTGGAAGAGTAATCTGGAACTACCAAGTGTTCCATGTCCCTCAAAGGAAAAGGGGTTCAAAGGGGATATAACTACTAAAGTGGGTCAACCCAGTGTGTTTACTACTCATCCTTTCCTTAGGAATTCACATGTGCTGCATTTGATGTGCCAGACAAGTGGCTTAGAGTGATCCTGCTGTAGTTATTGCAGTGAGCTGTGTTCATCCTCCCTGTAGGTGTAGGTGGAGATTCAGGTAGGTGAGATCAGTAAGGAGATGTATTTTTGGTTCCTGATTTGTATCACACATTGACATGCAATGAAATTGGAGTATTCTCACTCAGTGTCTTACCAACTATATTCCCAGAGGTTCTATAAAGAGTAATACACATCACAGCTCAGGAAAAAAAATCTTGGAAATGAGATCTAAAAAAGACTGGGGAGAAAGGTTAATTGTAGGAATGTGATTTCATTTAAATTTTAACTTAGCTTGAAATAAATATGTGCCAAAAAAAAAAAAAAAGGCAACTAGAAAAATGTAAATTTCAATTGCAGTTTTTCTTGGCAGTTCTGCTAAATTTTAGGAGCCTTCCCAGCTATAGTAACTCATAATGTTACTATATAAAACTCCAATTTGTTACTTAATATTACTGCAATTTAAAACAATAGCAAGGTAATGAATACTGTCGAGGTTCATGTTTCAAGTGCCATGGCCTCTCACCACAAGGATTGTGTTCTCTTCAAATGCTGACTGCTAATAGGGCCCTTGGATCAAGAGAATAAAGTGTTTGCTGCACGTTGTTCAATAGTTGTGCCACCCACTTCAGACTTCTTTGAATTCTTTCAGGAATAGCTAAGAGGCCTTTAGGTAATGTCTTGACTCTGCTCTTGATGGAATGCTGTTCAGAAAACTTTCCATTCCTGTCCTGATGTTTTGGCATCCCTCTCTCTGAGAACAGCAGGCAGAGGCTTTTCTGCTGTTCAAGCACCACTTTCTCTTGAATTCAACTTGGATTTTTGCACAGTCAAGGATTTTCTCTGTGTGGTGCTTCATTATTGCTGGAACTGAAGGACTACAGGAATTTTTGGTGAGGCTGAAGCAATGCTTGCACTAAGGACCTGTCTGGTTAGGGTGATTTTGTGTGGAATTCAGCAGCTCCTCAATGTGTGTTTAAACTCATACCTGTACACAGAAATCAGGGACAGGGAATAGTTCACTAGGGGTAATGAAGGTTCAGGACATGGTAAATTTGTGAAAGGACAGAAGGTAATATATTTGGACAGTTTAAGGGCTGCTGAGACAGTACCCAAGATAAATTCAATATGCCAGTGCTCTCTTCCTCCTGCTGCACAAACATGAGCAGTGCCCAGTCCTGGATCCAGTCTGGATTTGGGAGCAGCTTCTGCACTCAGAGCAGCAGCTCTTGGTTCAGACTTTCTGCAGTGGCTGCACACAGCTCCTGCTGCAGAGCCCTCACTGTGAGCAGGGATGCTGTCCTAGAAAAGAAGAAAGGTTTTCTTGCTTAGTTTGTGTTTGTTGAGAGGGAGCTCTTTTTTCACACAGCTTTTGTAGTTTCTCTTTGATCCTCTGGAAACCAGACCTTTGAGTGCACAGCTTTAACAGTGTTTGTACTATCCTGACTTATTATTTCAACCTCTGCTGTTGCTGAGGCAATTTGACTAGCAAAGATCATGGTCTCTTTGGTGTCACACCTAATTCAAGCAGGAAATGCTATCTAGTTTACAGTGCAGTTTGGAGAATTTGTGGGTTTAGGCGGGGGGGGATTTTTTTTTTTTTTTTTTTTTTCAAGTTTTGGGTTGGTGTTGTTTTTATTCCCCTGGGTGTTTCCACGAGGCCTTTCTAGCTTGGGTGAGGGCTGTGTGGCTTTGCATGGGTAGTACTGTTGGCTTGAACTATTTACTTTTCTTTTGCACTTGGGTGAAAAAAAGTGAAAATCCTGGAAAGGTTTTCCAGCTGCAGGTAGTTGGGCTGTATTTTTAACACCCTCTTTGGTCCTTCTGCATTGTGGATTTCTATTCTCATTTACTCATTTGTAAAAGAACAGATAGAGCAACAAGATTTTTAAAGGGAACAGGAAAATATGGTAGAGAACTGAAAAAAACCCAAACAAATTTACATGAACAATCCAAACAGTGTGGTATTATAGGGACATATAGTCACTGAGCCACTTTGACTTCTTGAACCAGTATTCTTTAAAATAGAATGAAGGAATATTGATTTAATATGGCTATCATGTCCTTGGTTTGATGTTAATGGTCATTTTCTATTCTGTAAAAACTTTCTAAACTTTACTTGTTTAAACTGGCCAGGTGTACTACTCTACAAAAACATTTCATTATGCTTTTTTAAGTAGCTGCCAATTTTTTTCCAAGCAGCAAAATTACAAGGAAAAATAAATTCACCATAAAAAAACCCAGAAATGCATGAATCAATATTAATATGCAAAAATATACATACTAGTATGTATTTGTATTATACATAAATATAAATACAGTTAAGGATCCAGTCCTACTGACTTGTGATTGACATGCACATACACCACATTGTTGGATAAAGAGTCAAATCTTGGTTTTGGATAGGCCAGGATTTTAGAAGTCTGTGTTTGTTCTCTAGTAGTCTGTATTTCTTTTTAATCTCAACTTTATTAGTAGTAAGAATAAGCGAGAATAAGTAAGAATAAGTGAATTTCTATTCTGCAGAAAAATCCCAACTTGTCCTGAAAGCCAAGCCTTTGTGTTCAACAGGAATGGCTTTCCTGGTACAAAATCCCCCAAAAAAACTCCATGTAGTCCCCAGGAAGCAGGATAGAGAAATAAAAAGAAGCTACACCAAACACACAAAATTTATATTTTATCAAGCTGACAATAATTTTGTGTCATCTTGAAATTCTGCGCTCAAGAAGGAGCTATGCTTGGTGGTGGAAGACAAGTGAACTACAGAATTTTAAAACCACCTTTAGTCAACTAATTTTTCTTCTTTTCGCAAAGGCTTGCAGCAAAAAAATGTTTAGGAAAAAAGTGTATTATCCAGAGTTTGCCACTTTTCCCTGTGTGGGCCTGGAGAGGTGGAGCCAGGTGAATCTCCTGAGGCTGGACCTGGTGCAAGGTCCTGCCCCTTGCCTGAGGCCATCACCAATACCAGCAGGTACTGGGGGACAAACTGATGGGAAATGGAAGAAATCCCGAGCTGGTATTTTCGTATTTGTACCATGGTATCTGGAGGATCCATTTTATGAGCCAGGAAGTCGAGAAAGGCAAAAATGCTCTGCTGATTTTCAGCATCTTTGTTGTTCCTCACCCCTGGGAGAAGCTGACCTTGTTTCAGGAATGTTTTCTCCTCCACATCTGTGTGCTGTTGTGTATCTGGAAGCTTTGATCACCTCTGTTTTCTTTAAAGACAGTGTGGCTTAGACAGGGAGAGGGAGATATAAAACCAAAGTACATCAGATCACAGGCATTTTCTGTGCTCCACTAATACCAGAAATTTGAGCCCTTCCTGTGAAGGAGTGGCTACAGATGTATCCCAGGTATGTAATCAAGTGCCATGTAGGCTGTTATTCATAGGTAATGGGCAAAAATACAGATGCACTCAGTGCTCACCTGTTCCATTTCCAGCATTTCTCTTTGTGCAGCAGTCTCTGCCTTTGGATTCTTAAGATCTCTTTGAGTACAACACTGAAAGTAAAAGAAGTGGTGTTCATCTCAAGGTCACTTCGGTACTTGAGAGCAGCTGCCCTCCAAAGAGCACATAATGAATAGTTTTATTACCTTTTGGTTGGTTTTCCCTACATGCAGTAGATTGCTTCATATGCTATCAGCTCATTTCTCCTTTTTTTTATTTTTTTCCCCTCCTCTGAGCTACTGCTTTCTACAACTGTTTTCATCATTGTTAAAAATCATTTATATAGCACCATAAATTACAGGCACTTTACAAGCAAGGAGTAAGATACTGCCTTTGCCCCAAATACTTTATGGTTCAGATACATCTTTGATATCTGGTGTACCTTTTTTTACTTAACACACAGCCTGGGAATTTTAAGGTAGATTGCATTAATCTCCTCTTTTATTCCCACCATTTTTCATGATCGAATGATGGTGAGAGCCTTTCTGTGATGCAGATAACCAATCATCTGTTTGCTGCTTCCCATAAAGGAATTGTAAACATTCTCCTTACTGAGAATTCCAGGCACATACTTTTGTGCTCATACATTTGCATCTAAAACCTGTAGGCACTGGAAAAAACAAATCCAGCCTTTGGATAATTTAACTCCCCTCACTTGTCCTTTTTTTCTTGACACTCTAACTGGCATTTCCCATTTTTTGGAATGAAATCTCCCAGGAATTTTTACGTGATATTGCCACAGTGCCCATGGAAAAACCTGGCAGTATGATCTTTCAAAAGGTTGTTTCTTTCTTGGAGTTTTGGCTCAATTATTAGGTTCCCAAATCCAGGATATCTCATACCTCATTTACACTCCTGTTTCTACTCATGCAGATATTTAAAATCTAAATGTAGCTATCATTTAATTTGAAATTAGGATTTTTTTTTTTATTTTTGCCTGGATGATAATAGTCTAAAATACATTAAAGGTCTGTTACTGTAATTATTTACTATTCTCTTCCTTTAAACCTAGATTATTTTAAAAAAACCCCAAACAAACAGCTGTAAATCTAGGGAAAAAAACCCTGTAAATTCACTTAATCTAATTTTTCCTAAGCCCTTGAAATGTGCTGGGCACCTTCCCAGTCATGCTCAGCTGGAAATGTGGAGTCCACTGTGGGACTGTGGGGTTTTCTTTCAGTTATGATGATCTTGTATCCAGAGTACCTATTTTATACTGAGATAGTAAAATATTTTTAATATTAATCATTGTTAAAAATATATCAAAACTTTTCTTGACTCATTTGTATGCAAATTTGGGTTTTTTTCTGCATGTTGACATCAGAACAGAGCAATCATGATGTGCTAGCATGGCCATGCAGATCTTTCTGGTTTGAAAACCAGATCTAATGGCTGAAAACAATTAGTCTCCCATATTCTATTCAATATGTTAAAATTATAATTCTGAACCAAAATTTTTAATCAGGTTTTTTTTCACTAATTTATTTGAAAATGTGTTAGGGACTCCAAATAAATGGATAATGATATTAGGTTTACATTTAAAGCTCAGGCTTTTACAATTTTTAGAGAACTCTGTGCCCTGCATGATACCAAATATATAATAGTGTGAAAAACATTAGCTTTTATTTAAAAAAGGTTGAGAGGAAAATAAATGATTTTTCAAATTGATTAATGAAAATATATTTCCATGTCTTATTCAGAATCATCCAAGCTTTATTTTGAAAGTGCTGGCAAACACTGAAGTTATTAAAAAGAGAAAAAAGGTCAGTAAGTGTGCATCTGTAATCATACTACCATCAGTGTGGCAATATAATCTAGAGGAAATTCACTTGAAACAAAGCTTTTTGATGTTATTCCATTAAATAACAAAAGCAGATTGATGTTTTTGTGTGTTTTTCTGAACTAAACCCTACCCAAATGCTTGCACTGTTTATTTTGCTGTGCTGCTGGCACTAAAGCATGGTATTGATGCACTTGAAATGCATTATGTGGAGCACTCAGCCTCTTCCCTGCTTAGGCTCCTGCTGGAGGCACTGGGAGTGCCTTTCCTTGGCCAGGTGGAGGAAAGAATGTCAGATTCTTGGAATGGGATTGGAATTTGGAACATAGAAATAGTCTAAAAGGTGTACCTCAGGCAAAGAGAACTTCAGTGTATGTTTAATTAGGCGTTGGTGCTCCCTGACCTCAGTGCTTGCATTTCTACAGCCACAGAAGGGTTTAATTCAGTTTTAATTCAGTGAGTGAACGTGGAGACTCACTCAGTGTGCAGAGAGCATCCTCGTTCAGGGCTCAGAGGAGAGCACCAAATATCACCTCTGAGAGGCCAGATGGGCTTTGTGCAACCTGATCCTGCAGCCCGGAGTCTCCCTGCCTGCAAAGAACTGCGTTAAGGAGCCCTGCTCATGGAGAATTCCCTCCTTTGAAATGCAGGCCGGGATGGAAAACAAGCCCTGCTTGTTAGCCCTTTGCTCTTAACGTAACGTGTTCTTAGGAGACAGTAACTAAATAGAAGCAGGATACCCAGTTCTGAATGGGATTTTCTTGTCATATTGGCACCTGACATTTCATGTTAAAAAATGAAAAAAAAAAAAAGAAAAAAAATGAAAGCATCTTTTGAAATGCTTTAATATTGTTTACTTGCAAAGCTCAGTTTGCCAAGATGTGGTTTAGCAAGGTCTTGCTCAGTGAAAAGCAGTAAGTGCTGTGATGCCTTTCATCAGCGTTTTGCAATTTCCTCTGTGGGGGAGCCCAGCAGAGCCTGATGCAGTCCCTGAGAGAAGGGATATGCAGACTGTCACCAGCTCTGTGCCCACAGGAGCTGCTCCTGCTCCTCAGGTGTGTGCTTTTCTGAAAACGAGAGCAGCAGGTGTTTGGTCTGCCCCTTGCTGGTGCTCTTTTAGGCTCCGTCCAAGTGCCACCAACCTTTTGTAGTGGGAAGTGCTTCAGAGCTGAGCACTAACCCTGGGCTGCATCAGGATCTTACCATCGTGGTGGTGATTGGTCTCTGATGAAAGGGAAGCACAACCACTCCTTGTGGTGCTACTGGAGAATTTCCCTCCTGAGGGAGGAAAAGAAAAAAATCTCAGCTTTCACACATGCACAAAGTATTATCAGCCTGTACTAGCAGAAGAATCTACATTTTGGTTTGAGACAGAGGCTGTATTTCCAGAATGTCACTGTTTTCAGAACAGGGTGTAATTTGTTTTGGTTTTTTTCAGTGTCAGTACCTGTGCATTTGCTGTTGGAAATAGTTAACTTTGCATTTTGTTGCTGGGCAAGGAGTATCCAACTGATGTGAACCATGAACCCCCTAGGAAAATAGAAAATACATAGATTCAGAGCATCTCAGAACACCAATTAAATATTTAGTGTACAAGCTGGATCCCTCCTAATGGAGAGTGTCTGAGGTAAACACAGCATCTCTAATGTACAGTCAATTTAATAACGGAAAGGACGGGCAGCTCCTGGAAGGGGAGAGGATGTATTTTGATTTCAGGCAGGAGAACTGTATAAGTGAACTTTTTAATTGTGAGAATGAATATTCAGGGAATCCAGCTTTGGTTTGCTGAAGGAATTTCTGATAGAATTGGAAGGCAGTGGGTGAATGTGAAGTACTCACAGGTTGGTTTGATGGTTGCCTGGTTTTCTGGCCCTGGTGGTGGCTGTGCAGGTGGGTCTAGAAGCAGAACACTGACATGATTTGTAATGCTTGAAACATGCAGGGAAAAGTATTCTGAATCTGACCTTTTGCAAGAAGCTGGATGCACCCAATTTTTTTTTTTTTTTAATACCAGGAAAAAAAAATTCCTACTATGGGAACATGGGAAGTGGTATAGTGACCTGGTCATTGCAATCTTCTGTCCCAGAGTGTTCCTTGGAGCAGTGCTGTGTGCATTTACCAGCTGTTCAACTACAAGAACTCCTTTAGAGTTGTGCTGCATTTAGCTTTCTTCTAGAAACACCTGTTCTTCAAAACCAACTATTTCCTGTTTAGAGAAATCCTAGAAATGAGTCGCGGTACTGTGAAGCTTCCAGCGTGACCAAGAGCAGGCCATGCATAGCTGCATTCACACCCATTCTCAGATGTGTGGTGCTCCAAGATGCCAGGAAGACATTCCCTCTGCCAGACTGCCAGAAAGCACTGTTCATCTCATTTTGTCTCCTGGCATGCCCTGGCTTCTCTCTCAGGGTTTGGACTGATGGACAGAAATTTCCCAGTATTTTTGAAGTCATTTCAAAAAA
This sequence comes from Pyrgilauda ruficollis, assembly GCF_017590135.1. Taxonomy (NCBI): domain Eukaryota; kingdom Metazoa; phylum Chordata; class Aves; order Passeriformes; family Passeridae; genus Pyrgilauda; species Pyrgilauda ruficollis. The sequence goes on along the minus strand of NW_024514764.1, from coordinate 11,006,227 downwards.
ATTTGAGGCCACTTCTGAAAATCAGAACCATTTGGCCATTCATATGCATACTTTGGGAAAGCACTCATGCAGCCTTCATTATTGTCTCACTACTTATTTAATACACAAATAACAGATTTCAGAAAATGTCAAGTGTTTCTGTAAAAACATAGTCTGAGACCTAGTAAAGGCACATGTTCTGTAAGTCTCATGGTAGGAGCCAAAAAAAAAGAAAAAGGGCAATGGAGAAAATCTGCAGACATCAAGATGATGGAGAGGGTCCTACAAGTCACAAAATGAAAGGGAGGCATAGATGCCCAAAGTGTTTTTGTGGTCTGGAAGGCAGCCAAAGAGGCATTGATTTATTAAAGAGCAGCCTCACGGCTTCCTTTTCTCTATGTGATGGTGCCATTAGAGCTCCTCAAACAGTCTCTGGTTTCCTTGAGAATGAGGAGTAGAAGATTCTGAAGACAGAATTGTTTCCAGGCTGATGCCACTGCCAGACCATCACTTTGCGTGCCTGACTGGGGAATTCAGTGTGTCAAGTGTGAGTTCCCTAATTGTTAAACACAGCCACTACTTGTGCAAGAAGTACCCCAGCAGTTGTGTGGGTTTTACACTCTGCATTTGTGACGTGGTATAAAAAAACCAGCTTTAATGAGACAGCAATAGTGAGACACCAATTGTCTCAAAACCACCAAACTCAGCTGTTTTGTTAACGGAGTTAACTCGGGGCTGTCCTTGTGCACTGCTAATACACTGGGAGTGATTAGCACCTGTAGCATCAGCTTTTTGTCTGGTTCTGTAGATATCTCAATCCTCTTATGTAACTCCTTTTCTCTCTTTTCTCTCTGAATAGCCAGGATTTATTTTGTAGCTTTCCATTCCTTGCCCCTGCAGTGCCTCCCTAAAACTCTGCCCCTGTGTCTCCTCGTTTGTCACTTGTCCTGCCTGTCACCTGTCCATGGGCAGCAGGACACTGCTGCAGAGGCCTTTCTGATGCTGTGAGCAGAACTTGTCACCTGTCCATGGGCAGTACCTCCACCAGGACACTGCTGCAGAGGCCTTTCTGATGCTGTGAGCAGAACTGGAGGTGCTGGCCAGCTTCATGGGTTCTGGTGCTGTTCCCAGGAGTTCAGGTGGCAGAGGAGCAGATTTTTCACCTTTTTGATGGCAGGGCTGCCATGCAGTGGTGCTGCCAGCAGCTCTGGGAGCAGAAGTGTGCTCAGCACAGACTGTGGATGTGCCTGTCCCTCACCAAATCAAAACACTGATATAACCCAGCCTCAGTTAGGAGGCTGTTCTCACCTTGTTAAAAAACAAGTGAGATGAGAAGACAGAGCATGAATTAGTTTTGTCAGATACACAGTCAGAAATAGCAGCTGATAGGTTTGCTGTGATAAGCTCTGTATGATGGCTCTGCTGAAAGGTAGGCTGTTCCATGATTTACTGAACTATTAGAAGTGGTAAAACTGATCCATTTGTTATCATCCAGTGCATAAAGACTTCAGGATTTAAGGAGCCTGCACTAAATAACAAAGCAATTTATATACTCATAAACTGAAAATTACAGGGAAGAAGTCCTTAAGTCATTGGTAATAGGAGCCTTTTATCATATTAGTGATGATTACCAAATGTTAACCCCTACTCCCGTTTTTAAAACAAAATCTTACCTTACAGTAGTTGCAATTACTTAAAGAACTCCTAGAAACAACTTTGTATTGATTTATTATGCAAGTGTGGCAAGTTTTATTTATTTATCTGAGCGCCATCCCTCTCCCAGTCCATCAGGTCCCTGCATCAGCTGATGTGAGCTGACTGATGGTTCTGCCAGCAGCAGCCTGGGGCTGATGTTACCTGAGCAATGGGATTAGCTGCCTCCACTACTGGGGAGCACATCTTTACCCAAAGCAAATTTGAGTGTAATATCTTGAAAAGAGGATTTTTTTTTCCTGTGTTTCAATTACTAGATAATAGTTAGCAATAGTTGGTTTCAGATTAGTCTGTTCTAAGGAGAATATAATTATGTGTCCTACTGTGAAGATGGAAATACCCTTGCCAGGTTTTAAAAATGCATTGTAAGATTGTGAGTCGTCTTTGTGTTCTCTTGAAGCAAAGACTTTATGGGCACTGGAAAGAAGATGTTGACTAAAGCTAAGCAAACATTTGCCTGGAAGTAATTTTACTGATGACATTAGTTTCTTTTTCTGCTCCAGAGTGTCTTGAGATACTTAATTCATTCAATTTTATTCAACCAATCTAAGTTCTCAAGGAACAGATGAATTGAGAGCCACTTGTTACCAGTATTCAATATTTGATATCCAGCTTGCTTTGTTTAAGTGTGAATGATTACATGCTGAAACAGATTTGTTTCTTTTTGTGAGCTGTGTAAGCAGAGTATCTAAAAATCAAGATTTGCACACACACCTGGGCACTGTCCAGAAGAAAATTGGAGAGCTGTACTAACATTTCAGGAAATTTAGTTAAAACTCTTTTCTTGCAACGGGTAAGTTCTGATCCCACTGTCCTTGTGTTAAACTTTTCCTTCACAGACCTTATTTAAGTAAATTCAAATCCATCATCAACCCACAGTAATACTGATCAGACTGAAGCTGGAGTCCAGCTGACATCCTAAAACAGGAGAGATTATGTGAGGTTTTCCTGTGGCTGCCAGGGTTCTCTTTGGCAGAACTGTTGGCTGAGTCTGTTCTCACCAAAGAGAGTGAAGAAGCAGCAGCAATATAGCACCTGCCACTGAAATTATGGGTGTGGATTGATCGAGCTGTTACCAGCTGAACAATGATCACTAATAATTTGGCTTAATTATAATCACTTAGTTACCCTGAGTCTTGTCAGGACAGGATGTTTGAGTGTTGGGAGAAATAAGCCACGGGCTTTGTTGCAGACACATCACAAGTGAAGTGTTGGTACCAGACAAAGGGACAGACCCCTCATGGTTTCCTTCCCACCACCTTGATGTGCTAAGAACAGAGAAAGCCAAGTTTGATGCTGCTGGTTCTGTGGGGGATGATCAGCTGTGTGCACCCCATGCATGTGCCATGAGATAAGGGACTGGGGAAGCTCCCATCTGCCTCCATCCTGCTTGTCCCCTTGGACTGTGCACTGAGCACGACTGATCTCAGCCAGCAATCCTGACTGGGGTTTGAAATTGTGCTGAGCTTTAATGACCAAGTTGTTAGCTGATTGCTGCTCAGGCTTTCCTGGGACAGTATTCTGACCTTGTTGTACAGCAAATGAGCACAGAAACCAATTTCTTGCATCAAAAGTGACAGAATGGCTAAAGCAATAGAAGTTAATTGAAAATTGAAAAAAAAAAAACAAACAACCCAACCCAAAACTGAAAACTCTTTGGTGAAAACACAGTTTATAAACCAACGGAGCTGTACATAAAGTTGCACTTCAGTTGCTCTTCTGTATTTATGCTGAAACCCAAAAAGCAAAAGTCGGAAAAAATACAGCAAAACCCACACCCTTAAAACTGCAGTGACACAAGAAGAGATTAAGGACTTGTTTTGTTTCCATACCTCCTAACAAGTTGCAGTTTTTCATTTCATATACAGCCGTGATAGATGAGGCTGTTAAGGTGTAGAAATTAAGCACAAACACAAATATTTCTAGCCTTCTAAATGTTTCAAATTATTTTTTGTATTCTGTGTAAATTATGTAAGATTTTAGCGTTGTTGCAGCTCATGTATCATGTGCATCATTTGTATCTTTTCTTGGGGAAGTTGAGTAAAAGAAACTAGTTTATTACCAGTAATGGCAGTGTAATCATTTCCATCACATTCCCTCCCTCCTTTATTAGGCTTTTTGGTTTTTAAGAATTGTTAAATCCCTCCGGTTTAAATTTGGAAGAACAGAGATGTTAGTTGAAAACACAGGCTCATTAAAGTCAGTAAGTTTTGTCTTTGCAGTCCATTAGTCAAATCTATGATTTTGATACCCTTAGCACCTAGAAAAACAGGTTATACCATCTAGCACTGAGCTTGTTTTAATATTCCTGCAGTTCCTAGGAGTCTTACACCCCTTGCAAAAGGAGGAACTTAGTCTGCATTTTCTTATCTTCCAATGCAGTAAGCAGCAATATCAGTGCTATTTCCGATCTTCTGTGTCATTAATAAATATGCCAAGATATGTCTATGAATTATGGTCCTTTAATAAGGTAATGGAACTCCTAGAATCTAGAGCTTGATTTTTTTAGAAATGGGAACTGTTGAGGTGCCAATAAGAATGTGCTGATCACACATATAACTAATCTTGATTAATTATGAGTACAAATTTTATTGTTTCCTTGTTACTATTACCAAGTATTTTTATCTACCCTTAATATCTCACCAATCCCTCATGATTCTGTATGGAAATAAATGATATTCTGATAGATTATAAAAGTTCAGGCTGTGGTACGAGCTCACAGAGCAGTGCTGATGCTGAAACTGACAGCACCTGAGAGCCCCATGTGAGCATCTTTGGGAGCCTCAGAGGAGCAGCACACAGCAAACACCCAGATTGGTAACAGAGTTTCTGGCTGCCTGTTTTTTCAAAGAACGCCATGGTTCTCATTGATTTCAATAGCCTTTGACCTGAACCCAACGTCAGCTCTCTTGGACCAGCCTTTGTTAGAGTGATTGTGGTCAGTACCTTCTATTTACTTTTATCACATTGTTTGTAAATCCAGACCATGTGAGAAGTGATCTTAGCAAACAGGGTTCAGCTTCAACTTCAGCCATAGGTGCAAAAACCAGAATAATATACCTGTTTTCAGTCATTTTTTATCCATGTTTTTCTACCTGCACAGGAACTACAGCTGATCTAACGAAGTATTGAATAATATCTGTATGAAAAATAAAACACTTCAAATGAATGGCATTGTACAGCAGCATTACAGTTTGTTCCTCTTTTTTGGAGGAATAAGATGTAAAGAATTGGCTGAGTAGCCAATTTAATAATGAAGAGAATTTAGAATATAGAGAGAGTAGTTGAAAGCCTTGGGACATCATTCCCTGAAGTTTCATATGCTGCCTCTCCTATGCTCCAAACCAGGGAAATTTTGATACAGAAGTGATTTATAGGCAATACCTGTGCACAGTCTTTTATCACATTAATAAAATCTTTAACTAGTCTTTGAAAATTCTAAAACCTCCTGTGTTCAGTTGAGGTGCACAGATAGAAAGAACTGCTGGCTGGCAGATGTTCAGATACATTATCAGAAAATGTATTTTCAGCCTAACCAGTATAATGTAATTCATTCTAACATGATATTTCAAGTTTATTACAGTGTAACTGACTACAGAACACAGTGCTCTGTGCAGGAGACTAAAGGAGTGAAGGTGTTCAGCTTAAAGGTGCCTGGGTTAGGCCTGGTAGAGAGCTGAGTATTGGTGGCTAAACTGACAGATCGTTTAAACAACTCAAAACTGGAAAGAAAAGGGTTTTCCTTTCCTCTTGTAATCTGCCCAGATGAAGGAAGTTGTTTTGTATCATGAAACTGCACTAAACTTATAAAAATGTTATTGTTGTTGCACATTACAGCAAAAATTATCACTCTAGAAATTGCTGCGTTAAATCTTTGCCTTTTGCCTCCACTAAAAGAGGCAACAACATTTTAGCTGGCTGTAGTATTTTACAGATGAAGCATAAATAGCTCTGTGTGTATATGTATTTGTTTATCTGTATAAACTTCTCTATTGAAATCTTAGTGTGAAGTGCCACATGAATTGATTGCTTCATTTTGCTGTTTAATCAGCTCTGAACTGTCAGTGCTACTGCAGTTATTTTTACTTGGACTTCACCCTGGTGGCAGATTCCAGGTGGTTTAGTGCTATGGATTTTAGTTTTCTCCCCCCAGTCTTGCTTTGCTGTTGTATCTCCTCTTTATGGGCTGTTTCTGCAGGTGCCTCTCCATTTGCCACCTGCCCTGGTGAATTTAGTTAATGTATTTTAATTATTTAGGTGATGTTTTACCTTGTATAGTCAGGCTGAATATGTAAATGGATTGGAGTCTTTAGGTAAAAAGAATGGGGTTTTTTGGTGGTTGGTTTGTTTTTTGTTTTTTTTTTTAAGAAGTGAGAGGTTTGTGACCGAAGATAACAAATAAATAATCAAACATTTAAAAAGGCAAAATTTCTGTTTAATCTCATTCCCATCACCATTTTTATACCTCATCTCTTTAGTAATTATTGATTTTTGATACAGAGTTGATGCACTTGGTGGAGAGGCTGTGTGAATAGCTCTCCACGTCAGTACCCGAAATGTGCCATGGCCAGGGTGTGGCATGCACCAGTTCACAAGGCCAGGCATGATTTTCAAACCCAATAATGCAGCCTTAAAAGTAACTAAGATTTGTCTCCTTTACATTTTAAAATTGTTTCTCACCTGAGGATGATGCTAATTAATTTACTAAGTGTATTGTGTATTTTAATGAGATGGGTTAAATGAGTTAAAAGTATTTTCTTGTAGCAAAGGATAAAAGTCCAAGTGTCAATCAAAAAACCTCGAGTCCCTTGCATGCTCACTCATTTACATAATATACATTCAACTTTTAAAAAAGAGCAAAAGATGCAGTTCTCTTTATTAACCTTTATTACATATGCAAATCACAATCATAACTTTGATTTTGAAGTGTCTGTTACAGTAAAAAAAAAAAAAATCCTACCAAAAATAAATCACATCAGCCCAAACACTTGCTGTGGTCTGATTTACTGTTTGTGTTGCCTGTTTCTGGTGCTGGCAGCAGGAAGAGCAGCAATAACACTGTGGAGACAGTAGATGGCTGTAGAAAAGTGTGTTGAACACTCCTGTGTGAGCGTAATAAGATTGGGAAAGGCCTTGACCTGACTGGATGCAGCTTTTATCTGGAGTGCATTCAAAGAGATAAAGGAGAAGCAGGGTGCAGTACATGTTCCTTTCTTTTCTGTAGGAGCTTTGCTTTGAGTTTAAAAATTTCTCAAATGTGGGATTTGTGAACTGGGTCCTTCAGCAGGGAGAGGTAATGGCTCGAGAGCCACCAGAGTCACTCTGAGGATTCCCCCCTCCCTCAAGACGTCTTAGAAATCCTCCTATAAAATTCTACAGAGGGGGCGTCTGTAGATCCCATAATAATAATCAGGAAGTGGAATATTCCCATTTATTTATTTATTATTACTTTTTTTTTTTCCCCTCTCCACACCCCCCCCCTTCAGTGTAGTTGGCTGCTTTTAGTGCACGGACCTGCTCATTAAATAGATACACCAAGAACTGTTACCTAAGCAAGCTTGACAGTAAAGAAAGGACAGACTGAGTTAGGGAGAAAAAGGGAAGAAAAAAGACAGCCTGAAGCAAGTCACTTCACACGCAGAAAGAGCCACTGAACGAATGCTGTTCTCATAAACAAACTAAAAAAAATACCTTGTATAAGAAGAGAACTGTGAGGACTTGACAGAAAAAAGGCAAGATTTTCTACCCACTGTTTTCAGTTTTCCTTCCAGACATACTTGGTGAAGTAAGGAGACTTCTGTTTGCTGACAGAGCCCTTGATTTCTTTCAAGATGATGATGTATTTGTGGGTAGGTAGTGTCTCTCTCCATGTCAATCTTTTGTTAATAAATGGACTTTGGGAGTGTGGATTTTAGCCTGTAGTTGCAGCATGTTTTGTGCTATGGAAGGTGTGTGTGCTGCAGGGGAGCGTGGCTGGGGTGCTGTACCTGTGCTTGCATTTCCAGGCAGAGTTTAAACAAACCGGGTCATTTACGTGAAGCTGGAATTTATTTTCATGATTTGCAGGATGTGGCAGGGTGGTGCACTTCTTTCTTTTCAGTGCCTTAGAACATATTGCAATTGTGTAAGATTCACTGTGGGGTTCAGTTACAAAGCGAATGCTGCATCACTTGTGGCTGCTCAGAATTTGCTTTCTTTGTAAGAAATGAAACAATCTTAATGTGATTAAAACTTCTAATGTGTGTTACTTAACCCAGTTGCTTTTATACTAATTGTCACAGTCTGTCTTGGCTTTTGAAGTTTCTGGTAATTGACAACTGCAGATAAAGAAATAGATACTGTGTTCCTATTTCTGTGATTTTATATTCAGCATTGTTCTGATACCTTGCAGCAAAATCTGCTCAGCTTAAAAATAATGTTGTGTTGTGGCATGTATGTTTTAATTAGTAAAGCTATTAACCTGTGTATTCATCCAGGTTTTGATACAGAATGTTTTATTTCTTAGCAAAACAAACCCACAAAGAAATCAGTGAACAAATCTGCATACTTAAAAGCTTTTCTGTGTTCCTCTTCAAAGCCTGTACATCTTCTGGGAAAATATTTTAGACTAATCTCATTTGACAATCTATTTATTTATTTAATTTAAATGTATGTAAAAATAGACAGGCGTGCAGCTAATCTGGGCCACCTCTGCAAAACAGGCTGCAGAGGAGCAACACTGAATTCTCAGGATATTATCAGGAACCACTCCTTCTCTTTTTAAATCACTCGTGGTTCATGCTGTAAATCTCCCTTTATGCTTTCTTCTCATTTCTGTTGACCCTCCACTATATCTTAGTAACTTCTGTCACCCATGCAAAAGGCGCTGCATGTAGACTTCAGAGTTTGTGTTTTCAGTACTTTGACCTGTGCTATCGTTTCGGGAGCTCACCAATCACCGAGCCTTATGATTTTGTCTTTTTCTCTGGGTTCCGTAGTACAAGTCCCTTGAATTTTCACCCGTGTGTCTGTGCATTTACCAGCAGCCCTGACTGCTGCTGGTTTTTAACCCTTACCACCATTCTGTGTTGAAGCTGCTGGTGCAAGGATTAGTTTCATTCTCCTTTTAGATTTATAAATCCGATCCCTCAGTTGCAGCAGTGTGTCTTTCACTCACTTTGTGCTGTGCTGTTAGAGTTGCCATCCAAAGGAGATGCACAGTAAATATGTGAGGATAAGCCCTTCTTTCTAATATGCACACTGAGGTGAAAGGACATGCATTATTGTGTATTATTCTGTTTCTCTGTGGCACAGGCTCAAAAGGTTTAAAAGCCAGGGATCTTCTCCCTGTCCAAGCCTAAGAATCATTGTTAATTTGAAAATTCAGTGAAATACATTTTCTTGCAGGTAACTATGCAGATTTCTATCACTTTTAGTGTGCTGTAGTTTTTATTTTTGATGAACTTTTCTAGTTATTCTTTTTAGAGATGTATATAAATGCTTTAAGCAAAACAGCCATAGTAACAGGCAGTTTATGATGGTTCCAATTCCTGGTTTTCAAAGCTCCTAGTAATTCATATAAAGGTTTTCGTAATTAATATTTCACATTTAAAAGTGTGTTCATTCCATTTTTACTTAGTCCTTTTTACTTACATTATATGATGCATGTTTTGCTCTGGTTTTCTGATTTGCAGAATTCTTTAAACAGTCCCTCTCTCTTTTGGCACTGCTACACCTGAGTATTGAGTATTTCTTCCCATTTGCAACTGAACTTCTCTAGTCTAAATTATTTGTATAAAATCTCAAGATTGGTAGGAAGAAGCAGAGAATAAACATTTTTTTAATTGTAGCAGAACGTTATAACTTTGTGGGTTCTTATGGAAATAGAGGATTTGTATTCATAGATTATTTTTTTCCTGAAATGTTATGGTTTTTAAACTCTAGACATTACATGGCCACGCATAGGTACCTAAGATGCAGCATATGGAAAAGATGCAGTAGGTAAACAAGAGACTTTCAGTAGATGTAGGTGCAAGGTATAAACTCACAGCAGCACTTGAAATGCTTTCTCCTGACATCACATCATTTTTTTATGTAATTATAAAAAGCTTCTCAGCAATATTATTAAAATTTGAAGTAGCCAACTTGTGTGAAAATGTAATCCCCCTTTTTAAAGGGCTTAAAATTAACTTATTCCATTGACTGAGATTTTTTCAGACTATTCACTCATTACGTGGCAGTGCTTACCTGTTGTTTCATTTCGTGTGTAACGCAGAAACATTTTGGATATTTACAAAGTAAAAGAAAATTTTGATTTCTTCCCATTCTCTACTTAGACGGTATTCTGGAACAGTTTGATGTCTTTTTTTTTTAATTGTACTGATGACAGTGATATCAAGTTCCTTTTATTGAAAGCTGAACATGTTTAGCTAACTTAAGGCATTGTGCAGGAATGCAGAGCACAGACACTAATTCAGTCTGTTGACTAGAACAGTCTTGATTAGGTCTTGTTTTTTAAATACTTATTTCAACATTTCAAAAAGTAGAGAAAGATTTTAGTATTGTTAATCCTGTCAAAGGAAATCCATGTTTGTTGACAGCCTAAGCAATTAAATGATGTTTGTATTTATATTTTCCTCCTTCCCTGGACAAAGGAGATCTTTTTTTGGTCTGGCACTTATACATAGGAATCAGAGTGTGCTGCAGGAATCAGAGCTCAGCAATGTCAGAGTTCACACTGACCAAGAAACTTTGAAGTCTTTCAGGCATTACTGATTTGGGAACTAGTGAATCCAAAAGGGAATATATTCTCTCATCAGGGTACAGACCCTTTTACATCTGCTGCTGCTGCACTTTAATGCCCCTTTCTCCCCAAAATGAGATTGTTGCAGTGACTCCAGGTGTTCTGGATCATTCCCATTTCCTGTGTAACTCTCCTCCCCAAAGGTGATGGGGTTTGCTCAGAATGTGGCAAATATTTGTGTTGGGGTTTTTCCAGTTAGAGGGTTCTGAAGTTGCTGACTCGTGCTTAGTGTGTAACTTGTGGTGGCTGAAAGCTGAGGCTGCTCCCAATCTTTCAGAGTCCCCAGCCTTCCAAACCCCCTCTTTCTGGGCACTATTCCTCCTCCTCTTTTTCGTACTTTGCAAAAGAAGCCTAGTTTGCCCACATGACAGCACAAGCAGCTGCAAAGAGTTCCATGGCTGGCTGTTTTCCATCTGGTTGTTCAGTTCTCACTAACCTCATGTTCAATTTTCATATTCTGAGTTAGAAGTTGAGTATATAAAGTTACTGCATGTCATGAAAAAATCAAATGCAATTAAATGTTGTCATAGAAAAAACTGGAGCAAAATAATTGGTAAATATATTTTTAAAATAAAAATTGTTAGCTTTCCACATTTTGTTGGATGCTACAATGCTGGACTAAAATTACCTTAATGTACCATAATACAGTTTTATAAATTTTATAAACATCTAATTAATGTCTGCTTAGTCAGAGTAGTGCTTCATTCCTGTCAGTCTGCTATTCTTTTTAATAATAGGGAATGAGTTGTCAGAAATTTTGTGTATATTTAGCAGAGATTTTTTTCAGTAGCAGCTTCAGAATGATACTTGATCAAACAAGGCAGAAATCATGTCAGCAAATGAAATTTGGTATTTTTCCCAAAACTAGAGTAGGCAGATACAGAGAAACAGATTGAAAAAAAAAAAATGTGTATGCAATAGCAGCAAGATAATTTCTTCTGGCAATAGGACACTGTTTTGACAACTCTGTAGAATAAAGCTTTTGGGTCCAATACAGAGAATTGTACTTGTCTGAAATAGCAAAATGTTCCTTAAATAAACATCTGGGAAGAAGTCCGGAAGAAAAGGAAGTAACAGACTCTAGCACAAATTTCATCTGGACATTTAGAAGTTTAAATTCCTTTATGGTTGTATTTCTGGTGCTTCTCCTATTTAGAGGCATCCTAATACACATATATGAGTGTGTCAGCTCCCATATTCAAAAGCAGATGGTATTTTATTCAGCTGACCAAAGTCTGCATGTTCTGATGCACCAAATGTGTGCAGGCACAGAGTGTGCCTTGCTCCTGGCTCAGAGAAGGGTGTCATTTCCAGCCTGACTTGTGCTCCTTGTGTACTCAGTGCTGCAGGACACCTTTGTAAAGGCTTTTTTCCTAAAGGAAATGAGAACCCTAAACAGATGTGAAGATGACTAAAATAATAAAGGAACAAAACCTTAGAATTTTTTAAATTGCAGTAAGGAACAAATACAATGCTTATATTCTTTTGGGTAACTTGACCTACTGTGCATTTTGTAGCATTGAAATTGTGTGCATTAAGCAGAGGATTGTTCTCTTTGATGAGGATTTCCAAAAACACCCTGGACTAAGACAAAATGCACTGCTGACTGTGCTTAAAGAGCTACAGACAGTGAGATCCAGCATGAGCTAAGCTGAAAGAATAAATGACTGCGCTGAAAACAGTCAGAGGAACACTTCAGCAGTATAGATTTTATTGCATAGAAATACTGAGTAATCAAAGTATTTAGATCCTATTAGTTAAGAAAAATCAAATATATTAGCAGAAAAGCTGCAGATATCTTCAGAGTCAGTGATCCTCATTCTGCTTTCCACTGAGACCTTGAATAAAAGATGCAGCTTCATCCTCTGCATCTGACTGCCTGACCACTGATGTTGAATAAATGTGTACCTTTTATTATTAACACAGAAAAATACAAATTATTTCATAACAGAGTATGCTGATGTGAATAGTAAGGATCTTCAAGGGTACCTGGCTCAATAAACTTGAATAATGAAGTATTGCAATTTATAAATCTACAGTCTTGATGGCTAAAATAAAAGGACTGACAGAGAAGTGTTGAATGAAAATAGGATTACAATTAGTTATGGTAGAATCTAAGACAATTCTCAGTAGGCTGTCTTTATGTATCTATTGGAACACACACACAAGTTGGCTGAAAATCATATGTATAATACTTCACGTTGTGATGACAAAGCTGAAAATCACACTAGCATGCAAAGCATGATGACATTCAGCAAAATCACCATTTTTGGTATGAAAGGAGAAATGAAACAGAAAACAAAAACAATTCCAGTCAGAATATTTGACAGTAACTTTTGGTCATCGGGTACATTCAGTTCTTGAAGGGTTTTCTTGCCCTGCTGTGGTATTTTGTAGAACACCATTCTGTTATTGGTGTGGGGTAAGAATGGCAAGAGAACAAATCAGGTTGATGCTCTGTTATGTCCAGCATTGCAGATAGACAAGCGAGCTAGTTTTGGTTTGGAAAAGCAATGTACATTCCTTTAGAGACAAACACACACAAGTGTTTGATGAAGCTGAATTTAAACAGGATCAAACTGAGTTTTAGCATCAGGAATATATTTATTATCACTGCCAATTCTTGCAGCAGAATCCATGCATTTTGTGTAAGGCAGCATGACTGACTTCCTCTGCTCTCTTCTGAAGTTGCATTACATGTTCTGTATAGTTTAATTGCCAAATCTGCTCTCCCCCCTTCCTTTAGCAGGGAGTTACACTTGTCCAATTAACCTTATCTCCATCATGTCCCCCTTAATAGCATTGCTTTCCATCAGAGCTTTGAATGAACTGCGTGGGTGTCTTTATCAGTGCAGGGAGGTGTGTGAGGAAAGAATTGAACAAAGGCTGCATGAAATGGGGCTGGGTGAGCAGGTTAGAGTCCTCCTATTGTCCCATGATTATTATCTCTCAGTGGAAATCCTTGCTGAGCACCACTTCTGGGACTGGTGGGTTTGAGCTGCTGCAGCTGCAGAGCTCAGCTGCTGTTGGAACAGCCTTAGCTGTGGAGGCAGAGGAATGAACAAGTCCTGAAGATTTTTTTGGGCAGTTGAGAAACCTTGTTTGTGTCTTGTGATTAATATCTCTATGTGTTCCTTTTGGATGTTTATTCCAGTGAAGTGTGCCTGCTTGAGAAGCTGTCATAGTCCCTAAGCCAAGATTTACTTATCTTTTCACTGTGATGTGCTAGTGCCACTAGGCTGGATTTACCTTTTATAACTAGTTAGACTGTCTCACAGTTTCATCAACAGAAGGGGATGTTTACTAATCAAAATCTGGGTATCTGTTCACATATTTTGATGTCTTTCCATATGACTTCCTTTTCCCCTTCTGCTCCTGGATTGATATTCCTTGCTTGCCAAACAGATGAATCTGTGTTTGGATCCTTGTCATAGCCTAGTATGGAAATCCACCTGTTCTTACTGCAGCCAGAAAGCTGAAGTCCAGCATTCCTGCAGAAATGACTGCTTTTACAAAGGTTTCTAATACACCAGATGTACTTTTCCCCTTCAGGATGGCAGTTGTGTCATGGGTTGGACCCAGCTAGCAGCCAAATTCCCTCTTACTTTCCACCTCCGTGAGACAGAGGGGGAGGAGGAAAGGGAATAACTGGAGTGAGAAAGCTCATGAAACAGCAGGAAAACATGGAGATCACTTCCTGATGACCATCACAGACACAGCAGACTTCCCTTGGAAGAAATGACATAATTTATTCCAAATTATAATTATTGCCAATTCAGTTTGTCAACTTAATTTCTGGTTCGGGTAGACCAGAAATTGACAAAAAGCCAAGGCCCCTTTTTGTTATCACCACAAGTTAAACTCCCACTCTTCAGTGAGGCAGTGAGTGCCATGGAGGGATCTCAGTCAGGACACAGGAGTTCCTCTCTTCAGCTCCTTCTCATTCTTGCTGTGCTCCCTGTGTGTTCCTCTGTGGGCACAGCACAGATTTAAGTCAGCCAAATACATCAGATTTAGTCTACATTTTCTTCACAGATTGTAGTGTTTTTAGACTTTTGTACATTTCATCTTTTGTGATATATATATATATATATATATATATAATATACAGGGACTTCTTTTATAGGGGAAAAGGTGATATATGTTTGAATTTGACTTTTGAGTGAGCTTCTCCTGAAATATAATTACAGGAATTTGAGGAAGGATAAAATGTGACAACATATTTGTGAATTGTGAGATTTAACAGAGACTGAAGTAGATCTTATTATTGATGTGCTTCCTGCTTCATTAAATTCCCCTTAAGGTTTGCAGCATGGATATGGATCATTTGCAATAATAATTATGCAGTGATCGATTGATTGTGTCTGACATTGTACTTGTCACCTTGAAATGCAAAAACCATTTATTTTCCAGTGTGTGAACATTCCTCTCTAACGTCAGACACCAGCATGCACCAGTTGGTATTACAGAGGGATGCATTTTATAAAGTTGGGAACTTCATCTTCACCTTTACCTAAAATGAAGTGCCACTTGTCATTTTGCAAGAATGAAAATTGCCCAGCCAGCAATGGTTGTAGATTAGAAAGCACAGTCTAAGTTCAAACGGAGTGTTCAGATTGGAACATTTGTATTTCAGTTAGTTCCTGCCTGTGTGTTATAAATGTAGGGTTTTCAATAGCTCTGTGGTGAGATGGGATTCAATGAGCACATGTGGTAAAACTGAGCTCTCTGCTTTGGGAACTGGTGTGTGTCCTTTGCAGAGTCTGCCTGCCTCACTGAGACTTTGATTCACAGCAGTATTAACTGGAAAATCAGCCAAAAAAAAAGCCTCAACTGTAGTCATTCTCTGAGTAAAATGCTGTACATTTCATGTTTTGAGTGGTGTAATCATCATGACAATGTAATCTTCCTTTTATTAAGAATATTTGTAGCAATGAATGAAACTCTGTCCTTTGGGCTTTCAGAATTGTGTTTCTATTGAAGTTCTAGTGAAGCAGCTGGTTGGTGGCTGCAGTTAAGTGAAGTCAATCTGGGCTTTCTCAACTAATATTAAAACAACAGCCAAGGGAAATGTTGTTTCTACATATTCCACTTGGAGCTTTTGCAGAGCATCTCTTGTTATGGAATAGGAAGTGAAGACCAAAACTATGTTTGGTGAGATGAGATTTGATTAAAATTACTTTGTCAAAGTTGGTTTTAGATTGCATCAAGCCAAATATTTATTATGACTTTAATTTGAGATTTAAAATATTCAGAGGCCTAGTTTACCTGAGCTTTGGTTTGTTTTAATCAGGATTTTTAAAACAAATGGATGGGGTTTTTTAATAGAAAAACTCAAAGTTTAAAATTGTAAACATTCTTTAGGGTGAAATGTTGTGCAGATGATTTGATTCCCTCCAAGGGTGAACACAGGTAAACATATAAGTTGGAATATGGAAATGTTTAATATATTGATTCTCATACAACCAGTTTGAAGAGTAACTGCAGTGCTAATGTTAAGGTGGCAATGTTGATTGTACTGTTGATTTAAAAATTAGCAGCTCTAGTTTTTACCATGGTATGGATACTGAATAGACCTTACAATAGTGTCTTAAAAGTGTGATGTAAGAAAAAGAATTCTTTTTTTTTATCAGTTATTTTTTACTCAACACATGTATAAGATAACTGAAACATCTAACCTGAAGAAAGGTTTCAGCTGTATTATTTTCAGCAATTCTACTTTTTTAGCTTGTGAGTTTTTCAGAAAATATCCCAAGTCAATGCTATGAATCTGTAGAAGAATCTGAGATAAATTGCACCACCTAGTAACAAACCCAGTATATCCCATTCTTCCCCATTAAGTTGTAATTGGAATATAGTATCACTTTTTTCCTTCAGGTATTCAATTGTCAGCCATGAGAAGCTCCTAATTATAAATGCCAAGCCCTGCTGGAATTCTTTTACGTATTTCCCATGTTCTTTATCCAGTGGAAGTGTTGAGAACACTGAGGGAACTTTGTTTTCTGAGGAGCACTCACAGTGGCCACGACTGTCCAGTTGTACCTTCACACTCCAGTCCTGTCTGGAAATGCAGCATCCCAGCAACCACAGGAACAGCAGAGCAAGAAGGAGAAAGCAATAAATGTCACTGAAAGGGGAGGCAAATGAAGGAGAGAGGGGTCAAGGGGCTGAAATCAAAGGAGAATATTTAAGATCAGAACAGCCACTGTCCTTTTCAGTTAAATGTGAAGAAATTTTGTCCTCTTGGCATGACTAAGGTTGAGCTTCTAAAGCAACCCACAGGGTGAACTTACTTTTTGTCTTCATGTGTTTCAAACCCTATTTGCTGTCACAGAATCTGGGGTAACTCTGCAATGCTGTTAATAATAATGTTTTTACTGTGCTATGCTTTGGTTGTAGATATAGATGGCACCACCCTCTCAGATAAGGTAAATTAGTTCCAAAAGAGACCATTCTTAAAAACCTTTATTTTTTGGGGGTGTAATTTTGGCTGAAAGGCAATTAAAAATTTGCTGTAGAAAAGGGTCTGCTTTACCCTCCTGGTGGGACTTGGTTGCAATTCTTTGAAATTGGATGGTTAAGAGACAGAGTGTTTTTGTTAGTTTTTTCTCCCTGAATGTCTGGCAACATGTTTGATGACTCAATGGGCAGCAACAGGATAATAATAATAATAATAGGATGCAAATTTTGATTTGTATATTGGATAATTCCTCCTGAGAAGTAGGACAAGTAGAAGAGGTTACTGTCAAGCGGGGGAAGAAAGCTGATCTAATACAAAGACAAAATTACAAATGCTGTAGGAAAAAGGTGCTGGAGACAAATGAGGAATGTGGAATTAAGTCTTGTAAAGTCTAGAAAGGTAATTTAATAATACATACAGGCCTAGCTGAGGTGGCATAAAACATCTCATTCTACAGCTCAGGTGTGAGGAGTCCTGTGGTGTGATGCAGTGATGTGTTACTGGTACTTGTAAAAGTTCCTCATGCACTTCTGTTTCTTACTATTCATTATTAATGTGTGTGTGTGTTAAACATTTACTCTCTTATTTCAAAAGGTTATCATATGCTATTAATGTAAAACTACACAGTGAAAGGAAATATAACAATCCTGTTTTAAGTTAATATATGGATGTTCACAGCCAGTGAACAAATTCTTAATTTAAATTGGTTTATAAAAAGCAATTATAAACAGACAAGTCAAATTTATCTCTTAGCTATAAAAACCACACACAAGTGAGCCACATGTTCAATTGGAATCTTTCCTGCTGAAAAGCAAGCCTGTTCATGTCTTATTCTGTTGGACATGGAGAAATTAATATTAACTCATGTTTTGCAGCAGTGTATTACACACTGAAGATTTTTTTTTTCTATGATATTACTAAAGTAATATGGTTCAGTTATCTTTTAAATGAAGTGACTCCAATTTACTTTAGAGGTATGTCTTATCAGGGAAGAAATTTAATGATGTTATCACAGTCAAATAAGCTAAATATGACCAAGCTATCTTCTTTCTATTTTTGTTAAATGCACATTATTCAACTGGCTAAGTATCTTAGTGCACCTTCCCTTATGGAAAACTCAGCACACACAGCTTCAGATGTGCTGGTGTTATTTTAACCACTCTTTCAGTCTTCTTACACTGACTTTGTTCAATTCAAACCCACCATTTTCCACTGCAAGACAGGTCTGTGGGATGAGTCATTTTGGATATGTTTTGCTGTATGGGAGTCTTGTTTTCATATAGATTTTATATATGTTAATAGTTCTGCTCATTTGGAACTATTTCATGTAAATGCCACCATGCGATTACTTTTCAGAAGAGCTGCACTTCTGGCAGAATAGTCTCAAACAGTAAAAATTATTGGGATTTCATTAGGGAAACTGTAGAAATTACAGCTGTTTTGCTTATCACTGAATTATGTATATTGGAAGAAAAATGCTGGGCTAAATAGCCACGAAGAGCTAAGGAGTTGCAGGATAGGTCTGAGAGTGATTTGTCAGTGTCACCTGATCACAGCACAGTATCACTTACTTGTCAAATTGTTCTCACCCCTGATGATTTATTGTGAATTGCTCCTTGTTGGAACCACCTGTGTGGCCCTAAAGAACCCGAATGTGTTGAGCAAAAGATACTTGCATGACGTGAGAGGTGATTCCTTGGACACCCCATTTGGAAATCACACTGGAGAAGTTTATCATTGATTTCTTTAAATCTCCCTCATCTCTATTCAGGAAGAATTTCAGATAAAAACCTTAAATCTGTGTACTGAGTCTGGCTGTGATGGAGTTTATTGTTCTGTCAGAAGCCATGTGGTGCTGTGTTTAGGTGTAAGGCAGGAGCACCTTTTCCACCAAGAGAAACCTGATCCTTGCTCCACACTTTCACTCCTTCTTAGCCAGCAAATCAATTCTTCCACCTTTTTTGTAGTCATTTTCATCTCAGATTTTGAGATTCTGCTGGGTGGTTTCTCCCAGTCAGTTTCTCAAGTCCTCCCCAGTGCTTTGAGTCCAACATGATGATTCCATTATTTTGGTATTCATATCCATTTTTTTTGTCAGGATGCCAAACTACTCTCTGAGATACTCAGGTCACAAAGGGGGAAAAATATTTTTGAATTGGTTATGTCCTTGATAATTCAAAATGAAAAATAATGTAATTTAAGGTTGGAATTGAAATGTGTAAACTTTGTGGCATAGGGTTTTTTTTAATGTTTTAAAGAACTTGCAAGCAACAGAGACTGCTTGTGCAAAACTCAAAATACAAAGTGCCAAAAATGAATGGTACTCACCCATGGGAATTAGGAAGTGCTTTGTAATAATATATTGTTTCTCCCTTGTAGATTGCAACCTGGTTAAGAATAATGATTTTTGTATGCAGTAATACATCTAGATCCACTTGTAATTCTTAAGTTACATGTACTACTCCAGGAAAATAAATATTTCATTACCAAGTGTCAGACTTATGGGCTAATTAACATTTCAGAAATGAAAGAAGTAGTGTCATTAGCTCTACTATAGAGCTATGCAGGGTGCTGTTCCTCACTGCTTCTGTGGAATTTCTGCAATGGAAGTGAATAGACAGGATTATTAACAGGTACATGTTGGTGTTGAATGAGAGGAGTCCAGTTTATGATGAGATTGCAGAGCACAGAGGAACTTCCATAAAGCCAGTTCAGGGACCCACGTGGTCCAAGGAGTCAGAAGTGAGTGTGTGGGAAGTCTCTGAATGCCAAGAGCATTTTTCAGTCCAATTAGCAAAATAATATCTGATCTCTTTTGGTGACAAGGAGGAACCCTGGCAGTGTATGAGACTGAGATGTCTGAGTGTCAGCTTATGTTAAATGCTTTATCTTTTAAGGAAAGGGCTTGCAACTAAAGCACCTGGGGTCTAACTCCAAAAGGGCAGTACTCCCAAGTTTAAATATTTAATGCTTGTTTTTCAGCTTTCATCAATTTGCTTATTTGTTTGCTGGCAGCTAACTAGTGTGGCAGGAATTGTCTAGGAAGGATTGAGGGGAAGACACATGGGAGGAAAATGACACAAAATTCAGGGCTTGAATTAGGCTTTCCAGTAGCAAGCTTGCTTTTCAACTCCATAATAAAGTTCAAGGTAGCAATATTTTTGTCCTGCTGTCTCCTTTGAGACAGGTGTAGAAGCCTTGTGGCAATATAAAGCACAATACTAAACTGTTCAGTGATTGATTTGGACAGTTCAGTATCCAACATGGTTGTTAGGGCAAAATTAGCTACAGCAGTGAAACACCCAAAGTAAAAGACTGCAGACTGTTGGGCTCTTCCCAGTGAACGCAGATGTGTGATTGAGCCTGGAAAGGTTTAAAAAGGAAGGGAATTCTATCCTTTCATTTGGAGATTTCTGTAACATTTAGAATACTGTGCAAATCTGTCAATGGCATTTACTTTCTGTCTTCCCAGCTGGGGTATATTGCACGTTGAAGACAGATTTTCAGAGAGAAAGTTACAGCAATCTTCTCTGGAGTTTTTGCATGAGGATGGATAGTTCTGTCCAGAGATCCACTGTGAGCAATTTTTAATGGCAATTAAATTTTGCAGTTTAGTAATTGCACAATTAGACCACAGACCTGTCAGTATGTAGTCATTTATAAAAGGTAGGAAGCAGGCATTCTGTATAATAACAGGTATCAATGCAGAATTTTTTAATTTTTTTTTTACTCAAGGGAGCTGTGGCTGCAGCTTTTACCACAGAGTATCATTGGGATTATTTCAAGCAAGAATAATATCGGATAGCTCATCTCAGTTTGTTACAGAATAATTTGTTTTCCATTGACAAAAACATGCAGAAATCTTTATTTCCATTGATGTAAGCAATCGTTAATGATGGGGACAAGTACTGGACTATTCTGGATACATCAGTTCTTCCAGATACACCTTACAACAGACATATTTCAGAAAGAACTAGGTTTCAAATAGTATCTACAAGCTCAGAAATTCGCTTTAAATATTTCAGACTGCAGGGAAAACAATGATCAGGCTAAAAAAGGAGCACAAAATACAACTTAATCTGAGCATTACGCTTTGTATTTGATTATAATAAAAAGTAACTGAAATGCTTATCACTGGTCGTTCTAAAGGGTTAAAGTATTTGCAGCCTAAACCTGCATTATGCAAAGTAATTTATTAATTTACATGTATTTCTATGTGATAGCAGGTCAGTGAGGCATATTTCTCTGATCTACTGTGCTTAATAAGTGTATGAAATATCTATTCCACAGTGTCTTTGGACTTCACAGTAACAGTCCCATTTTGAAATACTGTGGCTAATCTAAAACTATACAGCTGAACAGAAAAACAAAACCAGTCCCAAATATGAATAAATGATTTGCTACTTAATATGTCAGTGGTTTTTGTCAGGTTGATAACATTAGGCTCAGCTGCATTCAATTCTAAACCCTGCAATATTTGAAGCCTGATATTGTGCCTCACTAAATTTAATACATGGACCTCAGTAATAGAGGAAATCACTTTAGCACTTGGCAGTTTGTAATGCTGTATAAAATTGACTGCCCTGCAAACACAATAGCCATAATAAAAATTGTGGTCAGTAGGGGGGTGTAATGCATTTTCCAGCCTCAGCAAAGGTCCAGAGGAGATTTATTGAGATTTTGCTGTTTGGGTGAGGATCAATAGAGCTTCGTTAATAATTTGTTCGAAGGGCACCCTTCAGGGATATGACATTTTACTTTAAAACTTTGATAATTTGGAAAGCATGCCTGGTGATAACAATGTCAAGTCCCTGTGTTTCGTGGGCATGGATTTTTGCATTCAGCTTGTGGGAGCATTTACTTTCCCAGCAATTACATTTGAAATCATTCAATATATGAAGCAGGCCAGTATTGATAACAAGATTCCACATTTTCTAACTCAACTCTTAAGAAAGAATCCCAAACACATTTTCAAGTCCTCCATTTTGTCTGTTGTTTTCTTCTGTAAGCAGAGAACATTTAAACATCAGTCTGTGATCTCTTGGTGGTACATAATTTTTATGAATATCTGGAGCTACACTCTTATTTTCATGACTGTGGAATTATGTTTCATGAGAACTCACCCCTTTACCTTCCTAGTGCTGGCAGGACTGCATAATAACTATTAGCTTGGCTTATATATCTGTACTTCTTTTACATTTTCCTAAAAGAAACTTCTTTTTCTGGGCTAAACAAGCCTTCCTTTTCTGCCAGCAACTTTTGATGGACACTGCTGTTTGTAAGGAAACAAAAATTTGTCATCACTTGCAATTGGAACACAGGGACAGGGTATAGCAGAAGGATGTATTTCCAATGAGCATGCACAAAGTAAGATTTATGACTTTTGCAGCTCTGATGACGTTCCTTACACAGTTGCTGAGCTACAGCAAATTAAAGGGTCCAGGAACATTGAGGGGTGTGTTTTTGTAATGAGGGAAAAGAGACAGAAGCAATAAGAAGATAATTAAGGTAACAACTTGTGAAAAATTAAAGTGTTTCTGTCTTTCATTTTTGAATCTCTGAGCATAAACTTTGTAGTTGTTAATTTAATTGCTGATGTTCTATGTATCCCTGAAGAATATTAAGGATTAATCATCTGGTTCATTCCAACAAGAGATAAGGCCTAAGTGAATTGAAATTTTACCAATTTAACCCTCTCTCCCTTCTAATATGACATGATTAACATTCTTCAATTAACAGCACATAATTATTCTAAAGGCCTCATTGCACTTACTCCATTTTTCAGTTTCAGGTTGCCCTTTGCAGGTATTTCAAAAGTGAACAGAAGGCAGGCTATATTTTTGTTCTGTATTATCAGTCACTTCAGTCAAATTACAAGAATTGAGATTTTTAACTTTTGCTCCTTTTTTTCCTCCTAATGATCTCTATGTGCATGTCCTGAAAATCAGTTCTGATTAGCTGAACATTTTCTTGAAGGCCCCTCTTTAAGGACAGCCGAGTATTTCTTTCCTAACCTTTGCCAATCTGAATAAATTTCCTTAATTATTTGTGGCAGAATACTGATTCACAGAACTAGCAATTTCATTGACCCCTAGAATGCAGAGCTTTTCATTTAAATATTATTATGTAATGTATTGTTTAATTTTTAAAATAAAAGATAATGACATTATTTACATTCCAATATTTTGGTTTTGAGCAATACTCGGTAAAAATGCAGCACTTTTATGCAACCTGATATTTACTGAAAAGCTTTCCAGCATCTTTCACTGGGTAAACAGTACAGAGTTGCCTTGTGTCTCATGGATAATCAAGTAGCTGTTAGTGGGGAATCATTCATTTATGATAAAATAAGACAAAACAAAACTAGATAGGAAGAAAATAGATCTGTTTTCCTTCTGAAAGCAAGGAGGTAAGGGAGAATTTCTGATTTGTAGAGTTATAATTCTAGAATTGTAGATTTATAGCACTAGACATGAAAACATTACTGTTTTTCTTTTAAAACTTAAAAGAAAAATGTTTTTCCTTCGCTACCTAGTGCTTAAAACATTCTATGTTTTTTTCCTCTTTAAGGCTTGTGAACCTTTAAATACCAATTATTTTCCATTCAAATTTTAATGGAGCAGATGCATGACAACCATCAATATTCCTGTTGTATTTGCCAGGGTTCTGTGCTGCGAAAATCTGGGATATTTCATGTACGGACATCATGAGTCCAGTGTAAGACTGGACCTCTCCAGTTGCCAGTCCATCCCCAGGTACCAGCCTGAGGTGACAATGCTTTCTCCTACACCTCAAACACAACTGCATTAGGGGAGAAATTAATCACATTAGTGTCCTTTCATGCATTAAAGTTGCAGGACTTTATTCAAAACTACTAAAATCACCTATGATATGCAGGGCTACAGAAGGGGGAGAAGTGTCACTAGCTAGAAAATACAGCCAAAGATGATTGAGATATGGATATATTATCAGGGAGACAGCTGTGTGTGTACACATGTGTATATGTTTATATATAAATACTTTATATGTACTAACTCAAAAGACATCCAGGTTTTTCTCTTTCAGAAACAAACAAAACATCATCTTCTCTACTTTTGTCAAAAGGGGACTGACATCTTTAGGGAATTGAAATGTGCTATCTTTTCATGGGTCAGAAAAATTGCTTCTCAACAATTAAACATAGTTGTTGTTTTGTTGTTTCTAGAAGTTCATGTTCACTTGATGGTCATGACAGGTGGGAAAAGGATGCCCGCAGACACCAATGGTTCTCTCCAGTGCTGCATTTTTAAAAATATGTCAGGGCTGAATTGTTTGAAATTTTGCTCAAGAGGAAAAATACTACCAGTGGAATAATCAGCAAGTGAAATGACTTCAACCCCAGGCACTACCTGTCTTTGCAAATTTCTGCCCTGGGTCCCTCCTTCCAGCAGGCAGGCAGGAGTCTTAGAATATGAATGTTAAATGTGAGGAATGCCTCGGACACTGCTGTTAGTGCAGTTGTGCTTTCTGAGGTCAGGGCGTGCTCAGGGAGCTGGGCTGAGGAGCAGAGCCTGAGCTCTGCCAGCATTCCAGGGAATACCTCAAATCAGGATGGCAATTAACACCTGCTCAGCCAGCACCTCCTTCCCTTTCCTGCTCCCTCTGCAATGGATGCAGCAAAACAAGAAGCAAACTTTTTTTCCTATTTTTTTTCACCTACATTCTTCATTGGTCACTATTTTGGGGCTCAGCACCTGTTCACCCTTTTTTTAGAAGCACTGATGAGCACCACTTCCTAAAATAAGCATGAGACCTGTGCGTTTGGAAGTTTCAAAACCTTTTTCAGAATCTTCCCTTCAATTTAATCAAATCTGTTTTCTTTGAATTAGCAAAGGAATCTCTCTTCTCAATGAAAAGTGAAAACAATTCTTTTGTTTAATCAAAGAATGGCAAAGAGAGATGTTTCACTCATTTTGACAGCTGTGATATGCAGGATGTGACCCTAGCCAAGGCAGTGATAATAAGTATTTAAAAATCAGCCAATATTACAGAAGTAACTATGATGAAAGAGAGATCCTTATTTAAAATAAACTAGTATGAAGAATGAAACATGAATTAGGAACTTCTATCATTGTTCTGCAGCAGAAGGCATGTGAGCACTGGTGATGTGCACAAGAAGAAATAACTTCAGAGGAGAATAACTTCCAATTTTTTGGTGTGTTTTGTTTATTTGTTCCATATTGGGTATAGTTTCAGGTTTATCAAAGAAAAGCCATAGGAAGACCACTAAATCACAGACTTAATTGCAGCTTCTTCCTCTGTCAGCTTTTGGGGAGCCAGGTGCTCTGTGGTGTGAGCAATGCTGAGTGCACTCATTAGCAAGGCAGCTGAGGGGAGCATCCCAGGGGGTTGCTCCTGGCCTCCAGCCCCCACCAAGACCTACAGCCTAAGATCTATGGCATCCTTAGGTATTTTACACTTTATTTTACCTCTCACAACAGGCCCTAGCCTTTCCTGGTTACTGCTGTGCTGTGTTACTCTAATGCATGAAGGCAACTGCTTTGCTTTGGGAGGACTGCTGAAAATTTTCATCATAGAAGCAGCCTCTGAGGGCTGGTTTAATTTATTCTGAGAAACTCTACAGAGAAATCTACTAGTTAGTGAAAAAAACCCAACAGTTATTGTACGCTCTGTAATGTATTGTGTGCTGGGGGAAAAGAGTGAAAAATCCTGCACTGTTCAACTGTTTGGCTACTTGAAAAAATATGAGGAAAGAGAAAACAAGATAGACAACAGAATCTGTAGTTCCTTGAGATAAAATACTCCTGTATTGCTCTGTACTTTTGTCAGCAAACATCCTCAGATTTAGGCATTTTATTTCTGCTGAAACAATTTCTGCGGCACCACAAAGTCCTATTAGGCTCCTGGATATTGGTAAACTTATTTGTGGGGTAAAAATAGGCACAAGACTGGAATACTCAGCTGAATGACAGGTTGTCAAACCCTTAACAATTCATGGTTTCCTCAGCCACTGCCCTCTCCAGCTGCCCTGGGGAGGGAACATCCGTGTGACCACGGAACAGGCTGCAAGGACAGGATCCTTATCAGCCTCCAGGTGTAAATGCTGCACAATTCATCACCTGCAGAGCTGTTTGTGATGGGATTCCAGGGTCACTGGAATGGGCTTTCATGATAAGTTTTGGTACTAGGACAATTTATTGCTGAAGTTAGAATGTGCGGAAAAAAGGAGCTTGTGTTTGGCTCAAATTCATGTTTGATCTGGATGGGGAAGTCTTTTTGTGGAACTTGTGTTGGCATCTACCCAAGGGAGCAGGTAATCCAGGTGAATGCACAGAATTTGTCTGTGTCTTCCACTGTTTCCCTTTCTCTGGGTTTACCTTTGTTTATTGCCTTATTTAGTTATTTATCAGTACAATACTCTTGCTTAGGGACATCAGTGTTCTCCAGGTAAGTCCTGAAACCCAAATTTGCTACACTTGATTGCAGTTAAGGATGCACTTAAATTTTCAGGTGTGCAGTGATTCTGATTTCCTCTATGCAGACAGACCCCTACAGACCTGAAATACTTTCTGCAGTAGGGCTGCAAAGACAGAGCAATTCAAAGTAAGATAAATGCAATGTTAAGCTTCTGACATACAGAATTTAAGTAAATCCCAGGTTTCCTTCATTTTTGATGCCTGTGAGCTGTGACCCATCCACATGCTCCTAAATTTCAAGAGTTTGATATTGATTCAGTGATAAATTATGAATTACAGCTGTTTTTCCTTTCTTTTGTCACTGGCAAGACATGCTAAGTATGGTACTTGCTGCTGGTAGATTTACACCTTCATATCCAAATAAAAAGCAACTGATGATAACTACAAAAACTGACTGACTGATTCCACAGGTGAGGTGGTAAAAACTCTCTTATATACTGTGCTCTGCCAGAAGCATGTGGTAAGCAGACTGGAAAATATGACATTCCTTCTCTAGCATCTTTCTCTAAGGATGATTTTATATGCAACTTAGAGGGGAAAAAAAAAAACCAAAAACAACCAAACCAAACAAAAAAAGAAATAATATATTTTTAAATTAAAATAACAATTCAAATTTTATTTGAATTAACAAATAACACAGTGTGAGTATGATTATTAAGATGCAGGTGTCTTCTAAAAGTCTGAATTATAACGATTTGTTCTTACTTTCTTAATTATCACTGGGTAATTTATCCATTAGTATTTCTCTCACTGTAAATGTCCAGGAGAAAGCAGGGTCAGTATTTTCAAATAGTTGTTTCTATTAGCATGAGCCTTGCAGCTCTAGGATACTCAACTTCAGAGGTGTGGCCTTGTATTGAATATATTGCATTTAATTTTGAAGCATTATTCACCATTTTTAATTTAGCAATAACAGATTAAATGTCTGTAACCTCTGGTTTGCTCTCAAACAATTTACTGAATATATGCAGATGAATGAAATTTAATTAGCAAGTGGAAAACTGTTTTCATTAATTTGTGGGGAATACTGGTTAACAGATGACAAATATGTCTGTATTAAGTTAAGCTGCTGTTGATTTTTTTCTTTTGAAATCATTCAGAAATTGAGTCTTGCACTGACAAACGGACAGAGAGGTGAAGCTCAGATTTTCATCACACAGGTTGTTTGCAGGATGTTTGCTGTGCAAGAAGCTGAGCCAGAGAGGGGGTGGCTGGTGCTCCCAAGGCAGGGGGTCCACACTGAGAGGACCAGGAAAGGACTCAGGCTCTCCCTCTTAACTACAAATAGTCACCTTTTGAAAGCCTGAACAAATGCTCACTATTTTGAAATATTGACTTGAACACCAAGGCTGGTTCTTGAATTTCACATGCCGGGGACAACAAGGACTGGCCAGTTCAGTTCTGCCCCAGCAAGGCACTTCAGTAACCACTTTGGCAAAAAATTGAAGTTTAAGTGTCAGTAAAGAGTGCTGTTAAATCTAACAAAGACTTTTAGACTGTGGGAGCCACTCCAGGCTGTTCACATTAACACAGATTCCTTGTCGGTTAGGCTCTGGAGCAAGAGAGCTTTGAGGTAAGGATAATTTCTGTGTTAAATGCACACTGCCAGCTAGATTTAATTACATCAGGTAAAAGATCACTAAATCTCCCTCCAGTAATTAATATGCATTTCTAGAGCAGTTTATATCTCACATAAAGCAGCAATGCCTATAGTCCAAAAACATAACAGTTGATAGTTATTTCAGCTGACCAGCAATGCAGATAAATACATAAAAATGGGAAAGGAAAAAAAGTATGAAAATAAAGAGCCTCCTGTAAGGAGAAAATATAGCACAATATTCAATTCTACCTTTGCAGAATTACCTGTTTTTCCACTGACCATGGTAACTGATATTTTGAACAGAAATTGAGGTCTGCAGTTCTGGGTTTTGAATCTAGTGTGCATGAGGGTTTTTTTTTCTTTGTTTGTGAGGCTTGTTTGTTGGTTGGTTTTGTGTTGTTTTGTTGGTTTTTTGATTGGTTTTTTTTTTTTCTTAACCAATTCTCTTTTGCTTTTTGCCAGGGCCTGTTATACTTTTATAATGCAAAGTCATGAAACAGCAATTTTGTACTGATGGCAGTTGGTAGATTTTTCATTGTAATAGGCTACCAGCATTGTAAAGTATGACATCACGATGATGTCAGAGAAACATCAGTAAATTTTTTATTACACATAATTGAGTAACCAAAGAATGGTATCACGGCATGAATGTGTTACAGTATCACCAGGTTAATTAACAGGAGGGGAAATTATGTCCACACCAGAGGGATTAAATACTCCCTGGTGTGTTACTGTAAAGTAGGAAAAGACATTGGAAATAGGAATGCTGTAGGAACACCACCTTACCGTTGCTGTAACCTAATTTATAGATATTTGTCCAAGGATGCTGCATCACACACAATGTGGATAAAAGTTATACTCTGTGGCTGTATAACTGAAGCAATATAATTTAGTTAAATCTTTTGACTTGTGCTCTATTTGAATTGAGTATCTTAGTAGGATTGCATTGTTGATCAGTGCAGTGCATGTTTATCACTGCAGTGATAAAATAGCTGCAAAATTATTCACTTGTCTATGTCTGCTTTTATTAAGTGTTTTCATTTTTTGCTTTTATCTGCAAAATCCAGAGTTAGGTACCTGCATGCATTGAACAATGCATAATCAGAACACACAAAAATGGATGCAACAAACAGTGTCAGTTGTGTTTAATATCAGCATACATAAAAGTGTCCCAAGTCCTACCCCTATAGCTTAGAGAGGAATTAGAAACATTTGATGTCTGTGGTGAATTCAGAACTAAGAATTTCAGATAGAAGGCTTGATGTAGCCTTTTAAAAGCAAGAGCAGTGCTTGTTCTTTTCGAGGTACAGCCACTGGATTCCAAGTCAGTAATGCAGACATTGCTCCTTCTGCCTTGCTCTGTGGTTTTGAGCTGTCTCCTCTTTAACAGATCATGCAGAGCAGCCCACAGGTTTTCTTTTGAGGGCTAGGGGACAAGGTTTATAACTTAAAATAAGTTCACATCATTTGAAAAAGGGTACACTGCATACTTTTAACTGTCTCATTCACTGTTACAGAATAATGTGGATGTCAAAAGCTTGTGTAGTTCAAAATCCATTTGATAAACATGGAAAACAAGTTATGATGCATTATTTAAGCAGAAGTGATTGAAACAGATCAGTGCAGATAAAAGCATCACAGGGAAGTCCTATTATATTGTTGCCTTATTTCTCACTCTGCAAACTTTCCAAGTCTTAGACAAATCTGGAGACAGAGTTTTGGGCCACTTTTATTTGATGAAACACAGTACAATTGCTGGTGTGTTATGTCCCTGTGTGTGGTAGTGCATGACTGAAGGGTGTTTATCACATTTTACTCCAGACAGACCAGATGAAGAAAGTTGAGCTCAGGGAAATGCTGCCTATTTCTGGCACACCTTGCTATACAGGGAGAGTTCACATCCAAAAGGGGAACACAGGTGATCTTTTAGGATCATCATGGTAATGCTCTGATGTTGGTCTGGAAAGGTTTATGCAAAGCAGAGGTGCAGCTTTATGTTTAACATTGAAAATACGAACCATCAAACACAGATTCCACATCCTGCTGCATCACCCCCTTAATCTGTTCGAACAATCTGCCTTCCAGAAACTTAAGGGCAAAGAGGGAGAGAACCTGATTTGGTCCCAAAACAGGAGTCATTAACCTTGAGCACTGAGTCACTGAACTTGTTGTGAGCAGTGCTGCTTCATCTCCTCTAATCTAACAGATTCTGTCTTGGCAGTCTCTGGTGGTGATTTCCCCAAACACCAATGAAGCCATGGAGAATAGCATTAAAAAAAAAAAAAAGAGAGAGAGAGAGAGATAAAGTAGAAAATAAAGGAATCAAATCTTGTATTGCTGATATGCACAGCTTTTACATCTCACACTAGGTCATTTTAACACACACCACAATATCCGATCCACTGGTGATGAATTAGGAATAGATTCAAGGATCAGGTTTGTGGTTCTGAAATGCATTAAGTATTGCTGTGCTGGCAAGTGCTAATAAATACATAGAAGAGCCACTGTTGTGAGAAGATAATTTGAACAGCAAGCAGTTTGTTTCACAAGAAAAACATGCACACTGAAAGATATATGTACACACACATACACATATATATATACACACTAGGTGGTATGGATTTCTAAACATATGTTGTTTAAACAATGGTCTTTATTTCAGAATGATTTCTGAGAATACTGAATGTGGTCTCTAGCTCAAGGCTGCACAGGAGGAAAAACAGTACAACAGCTTTCCAGTGAAAGTCACCAGTCCCCAAAAATAAAATGCATATTAAAATGTTTAATGCTACGAGTATCTTTTGTTCATAGTCAAAATATCTTGACTTTTTAGACAGCAGGAGAAATTTTGGTGTGTTGTCATTTGATTCATAGTTCAAAACTGCAAACTGTTTCTGCTTTATCTACAGAAGGTATTATTCTGGCAAACTGTGTGTGCATTAGGTCATGCAGTGATACAGCTTGTTTAGACCTGGCTGCAACCAGAGGAATTCAAACCGCATCCTTGCCTTCAGTATTATTATAGTTGATTATTCACTAAATATTCAGAGGCTTCAGTGTCATTAAGAGCATATAACCAAAATGACATGGGCAGTATTATCCTCATCAGTGCAGGTTAATGAAAGATAACTCAGCTGGGTTAATGATCAGAAACTCATCTGATCATCTTTTCAGGAGTCTCAGCCACTGCAGGGCTTTTCCTCATGCCTACATGCAGTGTGACAGGCAGCTCTGAGGAGCTCTGCGATGGGAAGCAGGACCCTGTGCTTAGTCATTAAATACATTCCTAGGACAAACTCAGTCACTGGCAACATGTGTCCTACAAGATACCATTTCCATCTGAAAATGAATTTCGGGTAAACAGAAGGTTGTATCCCATGCACAGTGCTATAATATGGAATCAAAAGGAATTTTGTGCAAAAACTGCTAGATGGTATATTCAGAGTACTTGTACATTGTGGTTGTGTTAGGGGTGGTAAAGTTGTGCTGATGAATGAGCCCAAAAGAGCAGGGATTGCAGCACCTGTGCCGGACTGAGATCAGGTGGCAGCTGATGGCAGAGGGCTCAAAAGAGTTCTGCATCTTACCATCAATGTCATGCCCCTGATCTGGAGTAAGAACACAAATTTACTTATGCTTTTCCATTAAGGATGTTTATCTTTAGAAACATCTTTCTTACTTGGAGGAAAATGCTATGGGGATAAACCCTCACTCTTTGCCCTAGCCTGTATTAAAATTTAAGTCGTCTTTTTGTTCTTTTAAAAATGTATTTTAAGCACAGAGAATACATTTATGTTCTCTGAAAGGCAGACTCATCCAGAAGTTCCCTCAACCCTCTTGTCTCAGTGAAGTACCAGTGGAAGAAATCAAATTTAATCAGTATTTAATGTGAAATTTTTCAGCATTTCAACATAATAAGCCATATTCTCTGTTAAGGTTAGACTTGTTTCTATCCCATTATTCAAGCCAACACCATTCCCAGGGAATTTTTATTTTCAGAACTCGCATGAAATTTAAGTAGGCAACATCATCTTTCTTTCACTCTCTGTGGCTGAAAATGATGTAACAGTGACTCATGTTTTATGTCATGTTTTCACTTCTAGAACAATTACATGAACTTAAACTTTTATATTAATGACTTATATAACTTAATAGTAATGTCTACATTATTTCATGAAAAGCATTGCCAAAGCTGGATTTTTAAAATTACATCTTGAATAATGATGCTTATTTAGTGTTTGTGTATAATGATGCACATTAATTTTTCTTTCTGTTAGTGCATGTAGGCTTAGGAATTCAAAGGATTTAAAAAAAAAATAAAAAGTAAAGCCCCAGTTCTCTCAGGGTTTGGCAGGCAAACAATGAGATAAAACAATGCCTTAAAATTACTCAAATTGGATTTTTTTTTTTTTTGCTTTGGTTTCTATTCTGAAATGTTGTATAACTGTTTTTTCCTCTCCAAAACAATTGTAAGGACTTGGTCAGTCTCAAGCATGTTTAGATAATTCCTAGTGGCAAGGTCCAAACTCAGCTGAGCTGTTTTGGCTGGTGATGGACAATGATGTGATGCTGGGAAATGTCCCTTAGGTTGGTAGCTGTGACAGCCAATGGAAGGAGCTAACCCTGCCCTGCAGATTTGGGCTTCTCTTGCATACACAAATCCATTTGTTATAGGACTCTATCTCTTATTACAGCATACTTCATAGTTCTGTGCTTAAAAGGCACTGCAATTGTCTGTTCCTTCCAGAGCCAGTGTCCTATAACACCCAAGGACTTGTACCCTCTGCTAAATGTTCAATGTCCTTTTGTCTTGGCTTGGAAAAACAGGTGTCTGCTAAGGAAGGCAGGAGCCTCTCTTGAAATGATAAGACACCTTGCTTATCTCAACCAGGGGCTACCATTATTCTGTGTGATAAAAACTGCTTAAAAAGTAAAACATAGACACTGTTTTGGGTTTGTTTCCTAGAATTATGTATAAATTTCATTTTCTGAAGACTGAGAATAAGCCATAAGCTTTCTACGGAGTCGTTCCCTGAGCAAAGCTGGAAGCAGCAGAGGAATAAGCCACGTTGATGTTTCACTGCTGCCAATATGAGTCGATAGATCATTGTCTGGCTTTTCCAATATTAAAGCCATGCTGCTGCTTTGTGATGTACCTATTGCCTGGGAAGAAAGGCGATGACTTTTTATTTAAGTAGGTTAATAGGTCCCATGGTTTCCAGAGCTGAGTTTGTTTGGATTTGGGTGGTGAACTTATAAAAGGCTTCCTTGTTCCAGCAGCACAGCAGGCAGACAGGTTCTCCCAGTGGCACTGACATTTGCTATAACTCGTGTGTGTATCTATCTTACAACTTCAGTGGTCTGCTCACCAGAGAGCTCAGCTCTGCCAAAAGAGCACTCTAGGTTTGATTGGAAGGCCTGGGTTATTATGGATTTGCTTGGCTGAAGGCAAAAATCTAATGAGAAGCAGAGAGGGCTTGTGTATATGTGTGCATGTAGAAAAGTTATATCTGGGAATTTTGCTCCTTTGTCTGGGAAAAGTCTCTTTGCCTTCAAAGGCCAAGTGAAAACTGAGTTTATGTTTACATGCACAGCCTGGGTGATCTTGTTCTTTCATGATGAAGAATAGTGGGTTTTATTCTAAATTATATAAACTGTGTTGAAATTGTTGGGTAAATGCACACAAAGGTTTTGCTAAGCATTTTTTTTTTAAAATAGGGG
Source organism: Pyrgilauda ruficollis (assembly GCF_017590135.1). Classification (NCBI taxonomy): domain Eukaryota; kingdom Metazoa; phylum Chordata; class Aves; order Passeriformes; family Passeridae; genus Pyrgilauda; species Pyrgilauda ruficollis. The sequence goes on along the minus strand of NW_024514764.1, from coordinate 10,972,496 downwards.
GAAATGCTCTGCACTTCATTTCTTATGTGTGCTGGACAGGCAAGAAATGTGTGTGTGTAATGGGAGACAAAATTTAGACATAGGTGTGTGAGCATCCAGATCTATCATTGCTTATTTTCTTATGTTGCTACTCTGTATCTGATGCATTGGTATTGGATGATTTTAGTGACCATGAATCATTTATTTTATGTACAAAAAGCTCAGCCAGGTTACTAGTGCTGGACATTTTTGAAACAATGATAATATCTTGTATGTGCACTTGCAGAAACAGAATCTTGGAAATGATTTGTAAAAGTATATGGGAGAGAAACCCAGTTTGTGAGTACAAACTGCAAATTGCTTCTGACTAAAGTTGATATTGTGGGATTCATTAATGTTTGGCGAAAATGAAATGTCAATATTAAGGTACAGAAAAGCTTTATTATGAAAACTTGGAATTTCTAATGTTTCAGTAATGATGTTGTGAGGCTTTTTTACTCTTTTATTTCCTGAATTGTTTTAGAACTTTGGCTGTGTCTACATTAAATTTCCTTAAAATACAATTAAACCTTCAGTTTTCTCTTTTAGAATGTTTTAGGGTAGTGTTTGGATTGAGAAATTAGTTTAAAAGTTGCTAAGAACCAGTGTCAAAATTGCTTTTGCTATATTCTGAATTTAAGATAATGCCCTTAATAGGTTTTTGGGTTTTTTTTAACTTTCAGTCAGCCCTGAAATGGTTAGGCAGTTGAACTAGATGATCATTGTAGGTTCCTTCCCACTGAACTATTCTTTTCTGTTCCCTGCCAGACATTTGTTTTGCTTATTATTACTGTTATTGCAGAAGAACAAGTGTGCTGTGCAAGCTGAGCAAGATCAGTCAGCAGCAACTTGAACATTTGACTGCAGAAAAATATGTTTGCACCATTCCAATGGTTTTACTGCTGCTTATTGCAGTTTATCCCATTAACAAACTGTGGATGTTCCTCTGAGCAGAGCTACTTTGAGTTTCTAAAATAAAACCAGACACCTCTCCCTTGCTGGCCAAGCAAAGAAAGCCAGAAGAAATGAAGAAAATAATGGGGTTTTTATTTTCTGAAAACAAAACAACTTCTTTTATTTTTCCAACTGTTCCATAAGGAAGAGTGTCATGATTGATTCCAAAATAAACCAAATCAACGAGCTGAGAATACAGAAGCTGTGTACAAGGGGGGTTGAACCTTAAGGAAGTGTAAAACTTCCTCTGTCCATTTGTTAAGGGTCTGTGACAACAGCAGGACTGTCACTTGTTTTCAGCTCTCTCTCTGTTCCATCCCTATCAGCATCATATTCAGAGAGCTCTGAAGCTGGTTTAGATCTAAGTCTCCAGATTTCTTGTCAGCCTGTCTGGAAAGCAGCAAAGGTTGAGGGAGCATTTAAAATAATCCATCTCTGGCTGACAGGTGAATAAAGAAGAGATTGAATGAGTAGAGAAAGGTGTAGAGTAAAGGAGAGCTGTAATATGGCACTTGGGAAGGGGAGGGAAGGGATAGGCAGGATGAGGAAGAAAGCAAGGAGGGAATAAAAGCAAAAGGACAAAGGCTATGTCAGATTTAAGAACAGAAAATATAGCAGGAGGACAGCAAATGTTACAGGGGGAATGTAGGGAAATGTCTGTTGAAAGAAAGAAGTAGGAAGTGTTAGAGTTTTCCTTGAATCTCCCTGCTGAAAGAATGGAAATGACGCAGAAGGTCTGCACACACCAAAAGCTGCAGCTGCTGCAACTGCATCCTGTCCCCAAATTCCCCTTGTGAATGAGCACTGGGGAGTGAAGAGAACGGAGAAAGGAGAAGGGCATTACTTCTTTAATGAGGGAGAAAATGTTTTCTGGAAATCCTGACTTCTACCTCACCTTCATGTGTCAAACTTGGTGTTTGTGCTATTCTCCAAGGAGCTTCCACAGAGCTTTGCTTCTGTATAATACCTGTTCTTTTTATTAATTCTTGAAGCTGAATGGTAAAAATTGGAAAATGAGATGATGGGAATAATATCTTAATTATTCTGTGTATTTATAGTGTTTACTCTTGCTATTCTTTATTTCACAAAATTAGGAGCATTATTTTTACAAGTATGGACATGAATGGTCCTTGTTAATATAGGTATTTTTTACCATATCCTTAGAGTTGAGACTGTGCTTTGAAAAAGTCTTAAGTTTGGAATCAGATCAGGAGTATGTTTTCAGTTGTTTTCTAAGTCTTAGGTCTTATTCTTTAGATCTCTTCTCATTTTGAGTAAGGTGATTTCTTTATAGCATAGTTTGGGGTTTTTGTAAAGTATTTTGAAACTGTAAGATACGAACTGGGGAATTTTGATATTTCTCTACTTTTTTTTTTTTTTTTTTTTTTTTTTTTTAAATATTTTTTTATCCTTTTCCCTTAGCAGGAATCCATCCCTTTGTAATTCCTTGGAAAGTTAACTTTGAAAATACTCACTTCCAAATTCAACCTGCATGTTACAGGAAGCATCTACTCTGTGAGAGGGTTAGTGTTTTCCAGTAAATAAATTAAGATTACTGGCAGCAAGGAAAGCCCTGTCACAGTAGCTGCAGCACAAATGCAAAAGCATCAAAGATAATGACAGCTGTTCATCTGTTTGTGTAACGGGAGCCAGTTAAAGAGAGCAAGCACCAGTGCCCTGCATCAGATCCTTCACACAAGAGTGTGAAAACCCAGGAGCCCAGAGGGTGCCACGGTCACCCCTGCAGGTTGTGTCAGCTCTCAGTGCTGCTGGATCTCATCACAAACCTTTCCTCAGCAGTCACGGGGCATCTCCAGATTGCAATACTGAATTTGGAGCTGTTCGGGCAGCTCTGCCACACGTGGGTTTGTGTTGCTTGTGTGTCAGAATTCACTGCTTGAAAAACCCCATAAAACAATAGTTTGTCTCTTTCTGCTGGCAGCTTTATGGTTCTGAGCTATGCTTGCTCACCTTCTTTTTCAGCATAGTTGCTCAGAAAACTTCAAATCCTCTTATTTTCAGCTTGGTTTTTGAGAGTTGTTTTGGCTTTGTTTTTTTAAACTACATTAAAAATGTGCGCTTGTTTAAATCATCACAAGTTTCCTACAACATACTTTGCACATGCTTTTTAAAAAGAGTTTGAATATGACAATGCTTGCTTATGGAATGCCATGCTGGGTTATATTTAGATTTAAAAGTCTGTCTCAGCACAAATTTTTTTCTGCTAAAAGGCACTGGCAAGAAAAGGACAGTTTGAAATGAAAATATTAGCATCCAAGAACCTGTATTACATATTTTGATTTAGAGTGGATAAAGGATATTTTCTTTTCTTCCATAGTTTGAAAATTAAAATCCCTTGGAATATTTTAGAACATTAACTGTGGTTAAGGGATTAAATGAAGCAAAATGGTTTGGTGTATGTTGAATCAATCAGAATTAAAGTTCATTTATAAGTGACAGATTTTCTATGCACAGAAACTTTCTTTTGGTACCTCTGGCGTAAATGACTCTTCTTTTTAATATGCCATGTTACCTGTGTTTAATGAAGTGATTTAGGTGTGCTGGGTGAGTTATTTGTGAATTTCAATTCTAAACAGGATGGAAATTGCTTTTCAGGAGTTGAGTATAGCAGGCTGAGCTTTCCCAAGATGAGCTAGGTGGCAGAATTGACTAAGAAAGTGGTGCTTAGTTATTCCTTAAGCTCTGAATGCCAGTTAGCTCACTGAATCATGTAAAGTGCAGTCCATTTTAACTTTATACCTTACTAAAAGGAATTATCTGTTTATATCAAATGCATTTTGTAATATTTTATGCAGAATACCTCGGAGCAGATGTATGCTAATTTCCAAAATGCTACAGGCTCTCAGTGAGCTGGGAAAATGCATCTTGTTTTGCAAATCCAATATGGTTATTTAACAGTTCTGTGATACAATTATTTTTCATGTGTATTACACAATGCAAGGTCTGCAGAAGGATTCTGCTGATAGTATATTTCCCTGAGGTTCTCTCCTCTGCCTTCCCAACTTTGCCTGCTTCCTACACTCAATTTTTACTGAGGACGAAGGTGAAGAGTGGATAGGGAAAGAGGGATGACAGATGTTTGTCATTATTGTTTAATGCTCTGTTCTTGGATTCTAAGATGGAGAGTGTGGTGTGAAAACAGAGCAAGAACATGTTTTTAACTGAGGTTTTATTGACTCAATGGCCTTCAATACAAGTATGTAGCTTTTAAATACAAAATAGAGGGTCACTGGTGGTTTTGAGTATCAGTGGAAGAAGGTATGACTCCCATGCATCTTTCCTGCTGGCAATTGCTACACTCTGATCCAGGAAAAAAAACCACACCATAACTCCCTTCAGGTTCATCTTTTTCACATAGCCTAAAGAGGACTCTGGTTTTATTATATTGATGGAAGATGAATCAAAAAACATCTTCTGCTTAGTTTTCCCTTTTCCCTTTTTTTTTTCTCCTTTCCTCTTCTTTTCCCCTTTCCCCTTTTTCCCCTTTTTTCCCCTTTTACCTTTTTCTTCCTTATCCCTTTTCCCCACCAAATTCCCATCTTTCCTTCTAAGCCCTGTGCTGCAGTAATGCAGCTCTGAAGGCACAGAGAGGCAATCCTGTCTCAGGGGGACTGAGTGTGCACAGCTGGGAACCAGAAACTCCTGGAATTTGTACCTCTGCTGCTCAGTTGTTTCATTTTATTACATTTGTTAAATCCCTCAGATTCTGACACATTTTTCTTTCCGTGAAGTGGCTGATAACAGGTGGTGATGATGATGGGTGGTGGCAATAGTCGCTGTCACTGTGCTGGGTCATTAATCTCTTTGTGGGACTCTGCTCTCTGAAGGTTCAGCACAGCCTGCCTGGTGTGCTCTGCGCATGGTGAGCGTTCATAAATCCCACTTGTGGTGAGATCACTCCAGAACACCAGCTCCAGCCCATGACAGCAAACAGGATAAAGAAGAAATAAATATGATAATTAAGAGAAAGTTATGCTCATAGGTGCTGGTAGACCAAAACATGTATTGTTCCTCATCCAGACTCTTTGCATTCATTTGCAAATATACATTCTGCTACTGAAGTAATGCAGGGTGTTTAATGGAATTCACTCTCCAATAAAGTGGAAACAATATTGAATCTATTAATCTGAGAGTTATTCCAAGAAAGGATCTTGCTTTATGCACTGGCCTGCTAGGAAACAATTGTTACCCAGCTCTCTTTGGGTATAATCTCCATGAGTCAATATGTGCTTTTGAGGTTGAATTTGCAGTTGTACTTAATGTACTTTGTTCCTGCTGTAAAAGTAGTGCTGTATTTGTGTTGTTTCTGTCCTGTACAGTATCATTTTTGAGCACTGAGCTTCTCTATGATCATGACCCAGTTATGTTCAGTTTACTAGCATGGTTAATAAGAATATCAATAATAATTCAGTGTCTTCTTTTGTAGTTATTAGTGGTGGCCTGTTATAATTTCCCTTGGCAGCACATATGGGAGGTGATAAAGTAACTAATAAAAGTGCCACATGGAGCATAGGTCCACTTCTATTTTTTTACAACTATTTCTTTCATCTGATTCATAATTAATGTGCAAGGTTCAAAATAATTTTATGTGTGATTTTGCCTTCTGCTGATGGATTCTGATCTGTAAATGTTGTGTGACAACAGTGATTCCCTGACTTAATCAGCTTCATTATTTCAGTAACCATTGTATAAATGTAAATTAGTTTGTCCAAACCCTATTCACTCTCTGAGTCTTGTTACTGGTTCTTTTAACTGAGATTGAAAGTGAGTATAAATTCCACAATAGATCTTGTGGCCAAGAAGATGCATTATCTTCTTTCTTTCCTCTGCTGGGCAGAAGCTGCAGCCCTTTAGAAGGCTTTTTAGTCCTGTCTTGACAGAGGCTGGGATGCATCCTGCAGCCTTGCGCTGGCACACTGGCTTTTCCCAGCATCTCCCTGCTTTAGGAGAAGAACTGCAGCTCTTCTGCTGGTTGGAGAAATTCAGTGCAACACAAGCTTGACCTTGGACAAAGGTGAGAAGAGGGACATCCATTTTGTGTGTCCCATTTATCCTGTCTCCTGTCATGGAAAGGGATCTTTGTCGTCATCTTACTTCACATTGAAATTATGTAACTTTTACCCCCAACCCTCATCTTGTAGATCTGACACTTTATGATGCCACAAGTGAAAAAAGTTGGCAGAGTACACCCCCCATTGTGTTTGTGGAATCTCAGCTTTCATCTTAATAGAGGATAGCTGTGTTATAATCAGCATGTTTTCAATGCTAGTTTGCTGAGACTGCTGCTCTATCACTTCTCTCTCCTTCCATAATCCAGTAAATTTCCATTTTTCAAATCAAGCTTCCTATGTATGAATTCTTTCACTGTGTGCTTTCAAAATTCTGGTAGTGCAGACAGCTGAATAGGTGTGCAACTGCCATATAAAAGAGGAATCTTTGCTGTAAATACTCATCATATATTTGGTGCAGTGTAGGAATCTTAATGAACAAACTCTGCCAGGCTCTAACCTGCTGCTCACTCTTGTCTTCTCAACGACACCTGGCTGGATTTAGACGAATCACTTGTGGCAGGACAGAATCAAGGATTTTTCAGTGAAATTTCTTGTGAAGGTGGAAGTGCATTTCCAGATTTATCAGGAATAGGTTCTTGGAATTTGAGTGTTTTCTCCTTTTGCTCCCACTTTGTTTGTCCTTCCTAGTTTTGCTGCTTGGGTGTAGGCCTTTTGTGCTTGGAAACTTCCATCCGGCTGGATGGAGTTAGAATTCCAGTAAAGTTGAATAGGTACATGGCAAACATTCTCACTGGGTTAAAGGTGCGAATTTTTTTCTTTCGTCATCAACCATAGCCCAGGCGAAGCTCCCTTGAGGAAATAACATTTGGTTTTGTGAAGAGAAGGGAAGAGTAGTGGATGTCCAGCTCCTTCATTTTATCAAGGTTTTCAACCCGTTCTACCCTATTATTCTTACAGCCATATTGGTGCAACCGGGAATGGATAAAAGGATGATAAATCAGCTGGCTGCTGGATTGACAGGGCTGTGATGGGAGGTTCAGAGTTCATGTGGTGGCTCCTTAGTGGCCATGTGCCTCAGGGTTTGTCTCAGAGGCAATACTTTAATAGCAGTGTGGAGAGGGAGTGGGAGGCACCTCGGGTAGTGCAAGACAGGGCTGCCCTTCAGAAGGGCCTGGAGAGGCAGGATTTAAAAGGCAAATAGAATCATAAAGTGGTTGTGGTTAGAAGAAACCTCTGCATCTGCTCGGGTCCCACCCCACTGCTGGGCAGGGGCACCCAGAGCTGCTGCCCAGGACTGTGCCCAGCTGGCTTTGGGGTGTGTCCAAGGTGGAGCCATCCCAGTGGAACGTGCCCAGGTGACTGCCAGGGCTCATCACCCTCCCAGAGGAGCAGCTCCAGGTGTGCTGAGGGAACCTCCTGGCTGCCAGCTGCTGCTCACTGCCTCTGCTCCTGTCACAGCACCGCTGGGAACAGCCTGGCTCAGTCTTCTCACCCTCCCTTCCAGCATTTGTGCGCACTGACATCTCCCTGAACCTGCTCTTCTTGAGGCTGAACCAGTCCAGGTCTCTCAGCCTTCCCTCACAAGAGACATGTGCCAGTCCCTTAATCATCTTAATGGCCCTTTGTTAGGCTCTCTTCAGTGTGTCAGTGCCTCTCACGTACTGGAGATGTTAATCAACATTGCTAAATATTCATACTGGATTTTTTCTACCTCCTTTGATTTCTTTAGAGTACGTTGGGCATTTTAGAATAGAGGGTTCTTCAATGAATATTTCAAAACTGTTTGGCTGTAGAATTGTGGGTCAATTGTTTTTATTTTTTACTTTGTGGTCCCTTCTTTGGCACAGAGCCAGGATATTCATAGTTAATAGTGCATTATATACATGGTGATTGCTCTGTCATCTTTATAGAAAGATGCCTAAGGAAAAGACCAAAGTTGTTGATGGCGATGTTGATTGTGGATTGGACCTGAGTGACCTGAGGTGTAGGACTGTGCTGGCAGCCATGCAAACTTGTGACCAGTAATTCTTAAATGGTAAATTTTGCAGAGACAAAAGCTTTGAGGAAAAAAAATAGTATTCAAATTGTGAATCTGAGTGTTTAGACATTTCTATATTCATTGGCAATACCAATTTCCCTCCCTGGGGAACAAAAAAACAAAAAAGAATCTGATGTGCTTTTTGGTTCTTGAAAGATTTTTTTAAAGTTTTACCATCTTAATAATGAAAGTCAACTTCGCGGAATTATGACAAATTTTAAAATATATTTTCTTTCCTTTGGCAACACAGTGCGTGGTTGATAAATTACTTGATTCTTTATGTTATTCAAATGCTTGTGGACACAACGTTAACATAAGGAAAACTAAACTGAAAGCAATTTTATGCAGCTTTTTTTACTATACCCTTGAGCATTTTCTAAGTTTGCATTTAATCACAGAATCTTGGCCATGATATTTCTGACAGGTAATTTCCTTAATGCAGTTGACAGAGATGGATTACATGGAAGCCTATTGGATCCAATGCTTTTGTGTGCAAGTGATAAGACTAGATTAGGGTTATCTTGCTCTGAGTGCCTGGAAAGATACAGCCACCTAATAATTCCCCTGGTAATATGGATGGGTTTGTGGGAGCACAAATTCATGGCTAGATACTGGCCTGTAAAACCATTACCAGGTTCTGCTGCACCTTGAGAACATCTGGGGTGATATGTGCTTTTCTGTCACATGATAATGGCAAATGATATGTCAGGAAAAGACAAATGTGTTAAATATTCGGCAGATTGGGAAAGTGATAAGGCAAGAGGCAGGCATGTATCTTGGGCATAGTAATGGTATTTTAAAATAAAATTATTTTGGCCAAAACTATGAATATTATTTTTATTTTAGAGAGAAATAACAAAAGAAGTAACATTTATCCTTTTAGCTGTTGTAAATGTTTGGGTGAGAAAATCGATGTTGTCTTGTTGTCTTATTGAAAGGCCCTAAGCCTGAATGTTCTTAACCAGTGTGGATTTTGAAACAGAATTTAATTATAAATAAAAAAATCTGAATAAATTTTAGATGTTAAAAATATTCTTTTGCAGTCAAGACTTTTGAACAGTTGCATACAAAACCCATCAATGTATAGTATATTTTTATTTACCTGTAGTAGGCACTCACCTCAGTGAAGACAGAATTTTTCTAGCACTCTCTAAGATTTTGGCTTTTTAGAACTTCCTCAAACTTAACTGGAGGAAGAAAATAAATTTGATGGGCTCGTAGCTAACAGTGCTGCAGCCAAAGCAAGAGTGAGTGGTGTCTCTTTTGGGAACAGAGTTGTTGGGAAGCTGAAGGGTGGAGACAAGAGCAGGTTGTGCTCTGAGCCAGACTCCTGCCACTCCCGTGCACTCAGCAGAGACAGAGATGTGTCTGCAGCAGGCAGTTCAGAGTGAGGGCTTAACTTAGGTGGTCTGAGTCACATCCTGGGGGATCTTCTTTGTGTCTCTCTCCTGGTTGCTGAGAGGGTCAAAGGAGCAGTTTCCCCAAGCTGGAGTCAGATTTTGAGAGTATTTTCTGGAATAGGGAGCTGTGGAAATTCGAGATGTGGAGTGGTTCTCGAGGCTTTACAGTGTTTTCAGCAGTGGAGTTTGCTGTGTAGATAAAATGTTCAGAGGGGTTTTGTGGGGACTGGGGGAACACAGCCATGCTGTTTCTTGGCATCATGGCTCTTGGCTCCTCTCTAAGCAGTGGCTGAAAATCTGTGGCCATGTTATTTCTGGAAGACACTGCAGGTGGGAAAGACCATTCCTCTATCACAGTTAAAAAGGAAGAGGAAAAAAAAAAGCCAAACAAACCCACAGAGAATATTTGTGTTTGGTGTTGCAAACCAGCAGGGAAGGTCTGTGTCCTCTGTGTTCTTACATCTTGGCCCTAGAAAATATATCACCTATCTTTTCCTTGCTTTATTTTCCAAGGGGGGAAAAAAAACAAACAACCATTTAATACAGAGACTGTCTCATGAAAAAGGATCACGTAGGTGTTTAATATATGCTGTGATGAGTAATTTTGGTCATGGTACATCGGAAAACTACTTTCCCCCACCTTCTTTCTAATAAGAATTTTAATCCATTGATGACAAAACCTCTAAAGTATTTCCTTACTGCATTGTAATACACTGTGACGAATTATGTCTCAGGAGTTGTAAAATTTTCTCATAGCTTGTAGTACCTCATTTAATGAATTGATCACACTGAAATGTAAAGATGAAGCAGCATTTATTTTGTATGTTATATTGCATATAATTTTTAGACTTGACGTTTATAGCCATGGAAGCTGTTATTTTACATATCATTTTCAAACCATATCAGCCTTAAACACATTTAAATTTAATAAGCAAGTAGATTAGATTTGCTTTTAAGCTAGGCATATCATTATAGTTTGTGTTCCCTTCAGCAGGGCACATGCTTACTATTAAATGCAGTATTTAGTTGTCTTTTAAAACCTAAAAATAATAAAAGGGGATGTATTTACAAAAGTAATTGAATATAGAGCTGCTTTTGGGGACAGTGCCTCAGTCATGATTTTTCTAGGATGTAGACATTAAAGTAGGTTTTGGATTTTATTAAAAACTGCCCTGTTTTGGGGAAATATTAATGTAGGAGCTATATGGGTTCCAGTTATGAAATACCAAATCTGTCATAGTAACATATGGCCTGATCATCATCTCCTGCAGAAAAATCCATGGGAGGGGAGAGCTTATTTGGAAACTCTGCATGATTTACCAGGCAGACTTTCTGATGCCTCATCTTTCTCATCAGAAAGCATTTGTAGCTGCCAAGGAGGTGGATTCTTACAGCCTTCTATTTAAATGTTTTACCATTTATAAAAAAAAAAAATGTTGTTGGAAGTGGGGGAAAAAGGCAGCCCTTATTTCTTCAATCCTGGCTCTTTTCACCACTCCCTTTATGGAATGTCACATAGAGAAATTCTGCTGTCTTCATGGTCACTTTGTGCTTCCCACCTCAGAATCTTGGTGCAAGTAAAAGCAGTTGAGAGGAAACTCATGAAAACCTGAAGTTTATAAAATCTCAGGGGACTTTTCTCTGGAGATTATGTTGTTTATCCTACTGTATTTGCTAACCTGTAATTCCAGCATTGTATTTGTTACTGTGGGATAAAATTAGGATGTGAATAAGAGACGTTTCACCTTAACTGAGAGCGAGGAATGATTTTTTTTTCCTCTGGTTTTCATTCTTTAAAAAATAAGTTTGGAAATGTGGTATTGAATTTTTCCAGACTTTTTGAAAACATTTTCTTTTCCTTTTGTCAAAATAACGCTGAGGACTTTTTATCAAAGTCCTTTATAAGTAGAAGACCTTGTCTTAGAATGGCTTTGAAGATTGTAATTTTAAAATTGCATTTGGAGGTGTTTCTCCTCTTAAATACATCATTTCACGTTATGCCTTTGTCCAACTGGTTATGAGAGGGAAATCAGATGGGTTGCACCAATACTTGTGAAAAAAAATAGTGAGACAGCCGAAAGATTGGTGCACGTTTCTTATTTCTTACGGTGTAACGTGGCCGGTGTTTGGTCTGAGCCCAGGGGCAGTGCCTGTCAGGCCCTGGAGTGCCCCGGGGGTGGCAGAGACAGGAGGCAGAACCTGCTCCTCCTCATGAAGAGCTGATGTTCTGCTCCCAGGGAGATGGGCAGCAGTGCCATGGAACAGTCCTGCCATGGAGCCCGCGTTCCATCATGGGACGGTGGCAAAGAAGGCAGAATCCCTATAACCAAGCAAAGAAATCTCCCAGGACTTCAGGGAGCTGCCAAGACTCTTGTCTTGGCTGTTCTTCTCATCTTTCTAAACCTAAAGTTATTGTATGCCCCATCCACACTGTCAGTAAAAGGGTTAAAGGAATGATTATCCCTGCACTGAATTTGAGTGTCAGGCAGAGGAGGCAAAAATGGGCTCTTAAATTAAACCATGTCCCCCATCTGACCACTCTTCACTGTTTATTTAATGCCCTTGCACATGGACACACCCTTGGCTGTCCAAGCTGTGGTGAAAGCAGATTGCCCAGCCACATCAGCCAGATTTTCCTGATTTCCATCAGGAGATGGGAAACTGCAGAAGGCCCAGGGTTGGTGAGCCGATGAGCTCCCACAGAAGTACAAGGTTTAGAAATCAGCAGGGTAACACAGAAAAGGCATCAGGAGAATTAGCTGTTTGCTAGAGGGTTTATAAGAGTGTTATTTAAAAATTAGGTGCATACATACCGTTCACAGAAGCTCTGAATTCCATCCTGTGCATTTCCCTAGATTATGTGATCTCTGAACTTTTGTTGATAATTTTTTTTTAGTGTAGAAGATTGGCAATGTACAGCGTCAGCAAAATATGTCACGCAGGCATGAGGCGGAACTGAAGAACTGAATAATTTGTATCATGTCTTGCTCACAAGGATAATTAAATGGAATGGCATTTAAGTTGATGGAGCTACAGGGGTGACCACTGGCTAAAGAATTATCTCCCGTTTTTTTTCCAGTAAAATGAGCATCAGTATTTTGTTCATTTTCCCCCTTGTCAGTGTGTGTTTTAATATCCTTATTTGTCCTTGCACTTTCAGCAGGAATAACTTGATTAGAGGGACTAGAAAATAATTCTAAAATAAAATTATTTAAATAAGAATTTATATGTTTGGGGGAATGCAGATGTTGTAGCTTTCGTTCAAATGCAACCTTTTCCTTCAAAATAATTCAAAGGGGATTTTCTGCACAGTGAAATTAAACTTAATAACATTAAAAACTAGTTTAAAAACCCAGCCAACCAAACAAAACAACACCAAAGTACTAATTTCTGGAGGTTTGTAGCAATGCATCTTTGAGCTTACCTCAGCACTGAAGAGGCCATTTAAAAAGATAAGAGCTTAATCCAGACATCAGTGATGATGATTTCCTGCAACATGATAATAAATATACCAAAGTACCCTTTTTTCTTTAATAATTCAGAATTCATTGAGCATTTAAAAGTTTTTCTGTTCTGTCATTTAAGAAATCTGATAACCATTTGGTAAAAATAATGAGCCATATCTTGAGAATAAGGAAAAAATTGGTGCAGTATGTAAGGGATGCTATTTCATTATGGCAGTTTTTTGCTTCATAATGGGTTAAAGATTTTCACCTTACTTGCTTGCCTTCTTGAAAACTGTAATAATGACAATGAAGTCACATGAATTATTTGGAAGGCATCCCCTAAATCAGTTATTTTATAAGACTCTGCTCAACCCTCCTCTTGAAATGATGTATTAGAAGCCCAGATGTAAATTTGTACAAAAATAATGCTATGCTTTCACAGGGAAAAAAAATAGTCTGAATAACTCTTTCTGGACAATAAAGTATTTCTTAACTGAGATTTACAATTTTATTTCCAGGATTTTCCAAAAGGTATGCATTTGGGTTTGTAGTACAGTGAAGGGAATTGATAATGATTCTAACTCATTATACCATTACCTGTTTTTATTCAGTGTCCCCTTGAATGAGTCGAACAAGGTATAATGCTTTATAATTGCAAATTTTGGGGGATTTTTTTGCCCTGAAGGGTACCATTCTAAGCTGAGCATTATTTGATTTTTCATAGGCAAAACATTCTCAAGCAAGTTTCTGTATTTCACATTATTGTGTTAGTCTTGAGTAGATTCACTTGTGCTTAGAGACCAACACAAACCATGAGAGCCAAGATGTGACCTGAGAGCAGGATCTGAATTGAGATTTCACACTTGCAAGCAAAGAAGAGCACATCTGAAACTGCCTGAATTAAATACGCACATTCAGGAGTTATTCTGTGAGTTAGAACTGGTTAGAGGTTGGGCAGTGGAATCCTGTGAGAGCTCCCAAAACCCAGCTCCAGTTTGGGTGAGTGGTCAGTGTGGAGCAGCAGGTCAGTGCAGAGTCATTTCTGAGATTTCTCAGGCATTACCTCCTGCTCGAGGGGCTTGCTTAGAAATATACTCAGGCTTCTAGGATTTCTGCTTGTGAAAAATAATTTTTTGCAGTAGATGAGCAGAGAGCTAAGCATTGGATCCGAGTTATGCATTGCACTACCCTAAGTTGCTGCTGGTTGTCATGGTAACATTTTAACTGGTGGTGGCTGTGGCTTGACATCAGAACATTTTCTGTTAAGTGGAGATTCTTCTGAGATTGTAATGGAGTGTTTTAAGTCAGTGGACCTTTTGTACTCAATAAAATATTTAGTAGGTTGTAGTAAATATTAATTTGTCCTCCTTTCAAGATAACACACCATGCTGTGTATTTACAGTTCTGTGCTAATAGCATGATATTCCTGGAAAAGAGTTAATCCATTCTGAAAAGTCAAATTTGCTAAATATAAATTTGATAATAACGCTCTAAATAATAATTGTAGAAGCTCTTTCACTTTATCCTTTCAAAACACCATGTGGCAGATAAGTTACAATGTGCTTCATCACTTTTTATGCACTCAGTGGAGGAAGGATTTTAGTACTCATTTGTATTTAAAGCTGAACTTAAACATCTTTACACTGGGACTTTCTTGTTTTGAATGAGTGAAAATAAATGCATTTACAAGAGCTGTACTGGGGGGGAGGGCAGGGGTAGAAATGACTTCAGTGGAAAGCTGGTAATGGAACGTCTCTCTGTCAATCACATGTTCCTGTACTTTGTGTCTGCAGATGAAGCCATGTGAATGCTGCCTTATCCCTCCCTGAGATAAGCTTTCAAAGGTGATCTCCAAATCATGCCTGCCACAGAGCAAGGATTTGCTGAGAGTGACAAACACGTGCCCACTACATTTCCCCTATGCTTTTCAATAACTGCATTCCGAGGCTCCTGGCAGAAAGGAAACGTCTCAAAGCCCTCAGCAGTGAGCCTCAATACAGCTGAATGCATTCAGTGAAAAGCAGAGCAGTTTCTGCAAGTCAGGATTTATAAAATTTAATAATGCACTTATCGGGCAGAGGTGGAAATTCAGCGTGGAGTGTTTGGAGAAATCACCTTGATGGGTAATGCTAATTCATTCCTTCTTGCTGTTGCACTGCTCCATGGATTGTTCACACGGTTTGATGGCCTTTTGGAGCCAAATCAGCCCTTTGTGGCACATCATAATCTCATCCCTGTGATTTCAGAGGCTTGATGGAAATACCAAGGTGTGTATGTGCTTTAGCACGGCTGATAACAGGGTCTTAGATGACCCCATCAATCTTAATGACATTCTCTATTAACCAGCAAAAGGCTTGGAATGCATTCCTCTTTTTATTTTCGTCATTACCTTCTCCTCTTACCTATCTATCTGTTAAACAAAAGAATAATCAAACCGTTTTCTTGCTAAACTCAGTCTTCTGCATACCCATCAAGTATAGTTTAGCTGTGCACAGTCTTGCTTTTTCAACTGTTATTCTCAGAGTTACTCTTGGCTGATATAATTGTTTTGTCTCTACTCTTTCCCTAGACAAGATTAATCCATGAGGAGTTGCCCTGTGGCCACCTCATAGATCTAAAAGTTGTAAGACACTCAGAAATTAGAGAAGCCTGCTTTAAACTCCACCTTTCAACATCATGTTTCTTGGAGTCAGATAGAGGATCCTCAGGAATGAAATATATGACAAAATGAAAGAGAATGACCACTTTTTATACATGCAGGGAAATCGAGTTTATCTTCAGCTGTGATTGGTATATAATAGTTACTGGGTTCTTTTTGTTTGCCATTAACAGTATGAATTTGGAGTTTTGCAGCAATGACAGACTGCAATTTTCATTTTTCTCACATGAACTTTATTTTAGAAGGACACTTCAAGGCATTCGTTTATTGAGCAATAGGAGAGAATCTTTTCAATGCAGCATTAAGATTGGATGTGTTTATTTCTGTTTCTGCATTTTTTAAAAATGTCATTTATGAAGAAGCACCCTGAGTTTTAAAAAGCAATTTTCATTGTATCAGTGAGCCATGGACTCACTCTGGATTGGAATTTAGCCAAAAGCAGAGAGAACATAGCATTTTTAACTCCATCATCAGCTGGAGTGACCAAGAAATGTTATGTGGACTTAAAATACAAGGAACAGAATAATAACAGAACATTGCATTTCAATACATAACGTGAAAATAAATCATCAAGGTATGTACAGCTGCTTTTTAGACATGTTACTTTTTATATGTCCTAAAAAACCCACGAGGAATACACCTCTTGATTTAGCACTGCACTTAACATTTCAAGATGTAAGTAAGATTCATTTTTATTACTGTAACAATTGAGGACCTGTGTGGGGAAGAAAAAAGACAAGGTATCAGGAACATTAATCTATGAGCACTATGTACAGAAACTATTCCTGAGAGAAAAAAATATCCTGAAATTTTGTTCTCATCTGATGCAACTATTTTTAATCTTGCCTGATGATGAAATCTTTTGTGGGAGCTCACTCTCAGCCTGGGCAGCCAAGCTGTGTGGTGGCACAGGAGCCTCCCTGTGTTCAGCTGTAAATGGTTTTTTGTTGTGTTGTGCTGTAGTTTGTCTTTCCTTACTTTCCTTATACTTTATGTTGTTTCCCTGGGAGCTCTGGTGCAGCTCCCCTAGACCTTCTCTCTGAGACCTTTATGGGTTCCATCTTTCTTCATAAAACTAGTCAAAGTAGTCAGGATATGGGGTGTTTTTTTAAAAATTCTTTTCTCATTAAACATCAGTTTACATCAGTTCTTTGCAGGTGTGGATGCTATTCTGTCAAATCACAGTTTTTATTTCACCGGTTAGGCAAGGGTAGGGCTTCCCTGTTCTTTTTTGACTTTGGGTATGAATTTCAGTGGATTTTTAAAAGTGTTCTTTTAAACCTATGTCTTAGTATGTATTTGGCAAGACAAGCCTGCTACTGCTGGCTAAGGAGGGCTAAAGCAGTTCCACATTTGTGGCTTCATTGACAAAAGCATTAAACAACCATTCTGGGGTAAAAGTGAGATTATTGGGATAGCCAGAGCCACCTTCCCCTCCTCAAACCTAATTTGGAATTCTACTGTGAAAAGTGTATATACAGCTGGTTTTTCTCCCTGTTTTGGCAGCAGGATTTAGTAGATCAGATACAGCTCTGTGCTAGTCTGCTTTCCAGTTTGGATCTGGTTTGGGGTTTGGCACAGTGAGCTCAGACCTGGCTTTTCAGAGTCACTCCAGAGCTATTTCAGCAGCAAGATTCTGCCTGACACGGTCCAGTGAGCAAGAGTGGTGTTCCTTCTTCAGAAAGATAGCTTGAAAAACTATTGTAATGGATGTAAAACAACTGCTTAAGAACCCCCAGCACATCCCTCAAACAAACAAACAGAAAAACAAAACCAAAACCAAACAAACAAAAACACCCACTCCACAAAATGCCATACTCCAAGAACAGATGTAAATGGTTTTCTGTCAAAGTAGATTAATGGTTTTGGAACAATTTTAGAAAAGGCTGGTTTAGGACTACAGCTAAGTGTTTGCTTTATTGACATGAATGGTAGAATACAAAACATATTTTAAAAAATTACCTGAGAACGTCAATTTGAAAGATTCTGCAAGCATACCTTTAGAATTAAAAAATCCCTTGATGTGTGGGAGACTGAACAGAATGCAATTTAAAAGCAAATTAAAAGGCCCACACTTAAAAATATTTACCTGGGAAAATGTAAATGCATCATGACTGCATAGGTAATGTGCAGTACAGTGATTTTGGTTTCTAGTAAATCAAAAGTTGGGCATAATAAAGGTGTCCTGCTATTGCAGAAAAGGCATACACGTGCCATATTTTTTATACAAAACCAGAGTAAACATCAGGAAGGCCTCTGAAATAGTACTCTTGAAAAAATTGGCACTTGTAAGGCTTCAGCTGCAAGGCAGAATTCTGGGAATGCTTCAAGAACAAAGTGGCTGAATCAGTGGAGGTACTGGGGAGAGCAATATAAAGCATGAGAACTGTGGAAAATGTGACCTGCAGGGAAAAGCTGGGGAAGAGAAGCCTGAGCAAGGACTTGATAATAGTCCTCATGTACATAAAGAGAAGCTGTGAGAAAGTAATCAGGTTTTTCTCTCTATTCCCTGTGCAGTGGGCTCACTTTGCAGCAGCAAAAACTTTCTAATGGAAAAAGCATTTGAGAACTGCAAGAACTTCTTTAGAAAGACAGTGAAATCTCTAGTGCCACAAGTGTACAGAAGCAGTTTAGACAGAAGCTGTAGGTGCAGCCTGTCTTGGGAGCTGGAGGAAGGTGTGGAGCAGTGAGAGGGGCAGCCAAACTATCAGCCCAAATCATTTGTATTTTTCTATTGTTTCCTTGCCTATCTCGCACACACTGGGGACAGTGCTGATTTTTACATGTGCTTGAGAAAATGTGCTCCTCTCCTTGATTACCTTGCTTTATTTCATCTATTGCTAACATGTTTTGGAATAAATAAAAATAACTTGAAGTGATCAGCTTCAAATATATATGAAATATATAGCAGCAAATATATATATTTTTTTAAATATAGCAGCATTTATTTGCTTTGTTATGTGTGTTTCTTTTGCTTTAGAAACTAAAAGGTAAAATCTTGTTTAGGGGTCTGGTTGTCTAATACAGTATATTAATTGATTAATAACTACTGGAGCAAGGAGATATATGAGTTTTTGGCACCAGAATCAAAATCCCAACTTAGCAGCGTGTCATAGGCATTCACTGCTAAGTCCCTAGGGAACCCTTGCAGACACTCTATTTGTTTAGCACTTCCTGTTGGCTCACTCCCAAAATCCAGAGGACTTTGCTCTCTTTCCCTCCAAGTCGGAAATAAAATTTTATGGTCACGGTTGAGTAGGGGATGTGGCACAGTGCAGCTTAGTGCCCATATGTCCAAATGCAGGGTATTGCTCTGGGACCTGTGGGGGCCCAGCAGAGTGTGCCAGTAATGTGCCATGGAAGGCAGCATTTGGAAGGAAAACAGGATGGCTGTAAGAAGGCAGGAAGAACTGCTCTGTGCCATTTAAAATGTGTAATGTTAGCACAATAATTCGAATGTCCTAGAAGAAATGTTCTTTTCCTAGTGCTGATGTCCATGTAGCACTCACCTTTCCCGTATATTGAACAGGGTATATCTCACTATTTAAAGCTTTTTTTATATCTGTAGGAAGGAAAGTTATTTAGGCATGTTGTGCATGAACATGAATGAACAAAAGTGACTGAGTGACAGTGAACTGATCACAACAAACTACTTGCAAACAAGTCGTTTGTATTAACAATAATTGAAAACCATATATGTGGCAAAAATCATATAGTTCATCAGTGGGAGCTTTTACCATTTTCCTAGAACCATGAATGGGACAATGCAGGTTTTGGATATTTAAGGAACTGCCTCACCTGGAGGTGTTTTATTCAGAGCTCTTGCCTTCTGTTGGGCACCATGTCCAGCCCTCACACAATGAGAGCTTGGGAGTGTTTATAAACTGCAAAGGCACAGAATCTCCATGTACATGGCCAGTAGGTTGGGAAATGCAGTGACCAGGGAGAGATGCAGAGACTCCACATGACTTAAGGGAAGCAATTAGACCAGTTTGCCCAGAGCTGATAGTGGTGATTGCTCCCAAGTGATGCGTGTTTCCCCAGGGAGATGAGGAGTGTACAGAGGTTTCTTCAGTTGAAGCAGCAAAAATACAACAGCCAACACCCAGACACCAGTTCTGGACAAACTGACTTTGCAATATTTTGGTACTGAAAGAAATGAAGCTTTGGTACAACTTTTTGGAGAGGTACTTCTGCATCTCTGAGAATTTTAGAGCTTGGGTTTGGTTTTTTTCCCCAAAGCTTATGCTCTATTTTGAGCTACAGTTGATTCAGAAATACCTTATCTATTTTTGTTAAATGTGAAAATCTAAGGGCTTTTTTTTTTTTTTAAATGTCTTTCAAGCTCTAAAGAATACAGTTGTAGATGTTTAGTGGCAGTATATATGTCACTGAAAAAAGTTTGGTAATGCTGATGGTATGTGGGAATAGGTAATCTCTACTGAATTACTTTTTATTTAGGATGTTTTTTCTTGGTTTAAGTTGGGATAGAAGATAAGGAAACAAAGCCTAACCCTGTAAAACTGAGAAGTGTAGAAATGCAGTAAGTGCATGAGAATACTTATGAGCCAGCTGCTGAACATAAAACATCATCACTGAGGTATAAAATCTGACAGGGAAGTGTAGCTGCTGACAAAGAACATTTTATCTGTGTGACAGAGAAAAAGGAATACATACGGAAGAGAAAAAAAATCAATTAGCTACCTATGGTATATAAGCTTTCAGTTTTGATGAATACTGGCTAAAATTACTATAAATCTATTTTTAAGGGTTTCCCTTTCCCCACATATGCTTTCTGTTAGCTGTGCAATTCTTAAATGTCCGTGTAATTTTTGCATCTTCTAATTAATATAAACCTAGACAATTATCCAATAAATTCTAAATACATGTTTTTTCACTCAGTATTTTATACGGAAATAGCAGTTAAGAGCTGCCCAGGAAACTGAAGAGGAATAGCTAACACCGTACAATACACTCCTGATAGAACAGCTGCTTCTAGGGAGAAATAGGAGAAAGTGCCATGTTTTAGGACCTATTTTCAAAACTCGTTCCTAAAATGATTTGAGGCAATAGAAGAAATGCAAGTAGGGTGAACAATTCTTCAGAGTATTTCCTTTAGTCTTGTTTCAGTTACAGCATGGCTGTTCAATTGTGTTCTTGCAGTCCAAGGTTAATTTTTGTGTGTCTTTGCAAAACTACTTCCTGATGAAGATAAGGAGTAATAATGTAGAAAATATTTCATGATATAACCTTGTCATAGCTTTTCCAAACTGTCTGGGAGCAAGGAGTTATTAGAGTAGAATAAACATAAAATTTCAGGGCAGGTTTTCTGGCAGGAAGAGCAAAGAAACATGGTGTTTATAAATTACTTAGAAGCTCACAGAGGAGAGGAACTTAACAAGCAGACAGGAAGGAAAGAAGAAATGCCTAGAGACAGGTTTGTTGGGAACAGGAGAGCACAGACCTGTCCAGCAGTGAAGCATCTGCAGCACGGAGCAGGATCCAAGTGAAAGGAGAAGGGGAGTCCTGAGAGGGTTGAACTGGAGGAGGAGGAGGAGGATTGAAGCCAGGAATGGGTTTAAAAGACTTTATGGGTATGAGAAAAGTCAGCTGAAGCTTGATGAAAGGGCAGTGAAAGATTAAGAGAAACTGAGTGAGAAGACAATGAGAGCAGGGAGTTTGTGATGTTCAGAGTGCTGCTACAAGAAGGAAAGATGGAGAGGTCAAACATGTAAAGGAGAACAAGAAAGAACATGAAGACCAAATCTGTTAGTTCAGTGAGGCTCTACTATTTTATTCCCACAAGCAAACAGTGGGTGTGCTTCATGTTTTACAGTGTTTCTGAAGACACTTGAGTACAGAGGGAGGCACATAAAGAAATGTCTGTGTCAACAGTATGACTGTGTTCTTGGTTTGGAGTGTCCTGTAGTGCTGGGCCATGTAAATCCACAGGAAGATGCATTCTGGGAACTGGCATACTTCCAACCTGAGAGAAATAACATATCATAGCTACTGCAAAAAGTAGAAACAAAACAAAACAAACAAAAAAGATGGCACCTGCATCTGGCTGATAGGTCTGCTGAGTGGAACTTTGCTTCTTCCATCAGGGGCAAAAGCCTCTGACAGACCAGACCTTGGGGTCTGTGCTTCCCTGGAGTGAGTCCCTCTTGCCTCCCACCCCGGCTAGAATCACCTGAAGGATAAATGCTTTCAATGTCCAGATAAATTTCTTTGTTTGTTGTTTTCGGGTTTAGGCTTACTGTAAGAAACACTTTTTTTCAATGCTTTTTCCTCTTTTTATTACTTAATCTCAATGCAAAGAATTCATTTAAAGCCTTCACAGACATATAGGGAGAGAAGTAGAGAGTGAAAGGGCTTAGATCGTAGATTGGAATGTACATTCAGTGATTTGTGAGGGTTTTGTGGGTTTTTTTTTGTTTTTTTTTAGGGTTTGTTTGGGTTCTCTTTAGTCCTTCAAATAGAGGTATTAGCTAGTGACACGTGTTTTTTATCAGTCAGAGGATACCTGGGGTGAGAAACAAGTACTTTTGTCTGTAGCATTTGCAGCCTCAGTGGTGGCATGAAAGCTTCTCTAGGCATGATTCCCAAGACTGTGAGCTGCAATTATGTGAATGTAAGATGGTGACTTGTTAAGGTATTTCATTTATAGTTTGTAATGCTTTATATCTTCTACAACAGAGCACTGCTCTATTTCAATGCTTTGCATTTCAGAATTTCCAGAAAGAGTTGAAGCAGCTTATCATAGACTTTATTTGTTGCTTTAGTCTGTCTCCAGGCAGTCTCTCCAGTATAGTGAAATTCAATGTGCTCCATCTGAAGTTATGGAGAGCTGAACAAAAAATTTTTCCTTCTTTGTTTAATTTTTTTAGTGAGAAAAGCTCAGTGTTAGTCTTTTACCAACACTTGCAGTTAGTAAACAGAAACAGGCATCCAGAGGAATTTCATATGGTCAGTGCCTGTTTTTGCTGTGCTGGTGGTAGTTTTGTCTTTAGACAAAGCCCCAGTGTTTAGTGAGCTATCAAGCAGTGAGTGATTTCTGTACACTTGATGGGATGAGATCAGTAAATTATCTGGAAATGGTTTTAGGAGCAAAACCATTTCAGCTGGGCTAAAGGTCCTTCTCTCATTCTTTGTGCTCTGTGAAGTTATAGTGTTTCCAGATCCATTATCTGTGTGTTATATGGAGATTTATTTACTTTCAGCAGCAAAGTTGATCTTGTTTACTTCAGTAAGTGCTTGCTTTAGATGTTTTCTGAAAGGGATAAGGAGGAAAAAAAGCTGCTTTTTGAAATAAATATTATATTCTGGCTGCTGCTAGCCTTCATTACCCACTTTTTCTAAACTGGAGTTTGCTGGCTTTTTTGTGTGCCTTGTTGCAAAGCTTTGTTAAAACACTGCCATGAAAATGAAAGTTTCATACACATTGACATAATTAATGAAGAGGCAGGCAGCATGCTCTACCAATTAACACCACAGGGAAAAGTAAAATTGGCTTCCTTTTTGCGTGTTGTGCCAAAGTGAGGAACTGTAACACACAGCAAATAAATAGAGATCCTTTTAATGAGCTGCAAGATCGAGCTGAATAACTCTGAAAGGATGTTGTGTAAACATTGCCAACTATTTAGAGTGTTAAGAGTAATTGATGAGCTTACTTGAAAGTTTTGAGTTGGTTTTTTTTTTTTTTTTTGGGGGGGGTGGGTTGGGGTAGGGAGAGCCTGTCAAAGAATGGAAATACTGCTTGTTAATAAATAAATAAATTGTATTTTCAATGCAGTTGTTAGGCATGTTAAAAAATGTAACTAGCACTTTGGAACAAATATGGAAAAAAAGAAGCAGTTTACTGCTTGCTACTTGACCAAGTTTGTCAGAACTCATTTTTTCAGCGGAGTATTTCTGTACTTCATATTTACTCCTCATGAAAACTTGACTCATTTTTCTCTGATGCTGATTCTAAGTAGCACAACGATCTGGCAAGATGAGACATCACTCAACCTTGATTTTTTCCTGTTATCCCAAAGTCCCAATAATAACAATAGCAGGGAAGTAAACAGGTGGAATTTCTCTGTGCTTTGTGTGAAGCATTCTGTTTACCTTGAGACACAAGTGTAGAAAATTCAGAGCAGTTAAGGTTCATTTTTTTTTTCAAAAGATTCTTTCATCAAGCAAAATTATCCTAAAAGCCTTCTAAGTAAGACTGAGTTTTTTGAGAATAAAAAACTCCAAATCTGTGAAGGCAATTTATAGGTTAAAAGAATTAATGGTAATTGGAAATTAGAAGGCCAGCATAATTTAGATCAAAGTATATGTAATAACAAAAGTGCAATTTTGACTGTTCAGTGGCACCAGCTAGCTTAGAATGTCTTTATATAAGAAAATAATACGTCTTCTTCACTTTCTGTTCATTCTGTATGATTTGAATTTTGACAATAATCAATTTTTAGTATTTTATTTAATGAGGTTAAATCCAGCATATCACTTCACATTGTATGCAAGAAAATCACTAAGATTTATCTATGAGCCTCTGCACCTCAGCATCTTAAATAAATCTTAAAATATGGCAGAATTGTAATTAAGGAAGCAAAATGTGGTAAAGCTAAAAGTAATAATTAGAAGTCAATAAAGAGTGTGCTAAACTTGCTGAACAATTGACCTTTGTAATGGTCATGCCTGCTCCCAGTTATCATCACAACAGAGAATTATGTGTCCCCTCACTTGGAATGTTAAAGGTGAAACCAGAAGTATTCAATAACTGTACAACAAAGAATATTAATATGCAAAACCAGCTAGAGACAGTTTATTGTGACTGTGGTGGGGTCCTTTACTATATGTTAAGAGATATATATTGATGAGTAGTTATTTAATCAATATTTTCTCTTTTTTTATCTTTTTTACTACCTCCCCTCTGCATCTTTTCTTTTATTTTTCTCTTGAGCCTCTCCCATACCCACCTGCAATCTCACTTGCGCATTTTTCTTACACATCTTTATATTGCCTAACCTTTTCCTAACCTAGATTTTGTCCTTCAAAACGCTTAATGGGCTCTGTTCTGTCCTCACTGCTGGGCCAAGTGTCTGCTGTGGTGGTGTTCAGGACTGCCTGGCTGTTCCCAGCTAATCTGATGGCTGTCATCCTCTCCTCCCGGCCAGCTGGCTTTGCCTCTGCCTCTGCTCTGGCTCTTGCCACCACAATCGAGCATAACAGTGTCTCTTCCGTCCCAGCTTCCTCCCTTTTGACACCATGAGCTTTTTTTCTGCCACCCTTTGTGGCCCAAGTCCTTCTGCTGCAGCCCAAGAACAACTTCCAGAAGATTTGTAATCCAGAAGGACAACGGCTGAGCTCCAGCAGGGAAGATGAGTGTGGATTCACTAGGAGAGAGAGAGAGAAAGGACAAAATCCTCCAGAAGGATTTATAAGAAGAAACTACGTTACATCTTTCTTCTGTGAGGATTCCACGTGCCAGTGTATCTTCTCTAATTGACCTTTGGTTCAGAAAAACAT
This sequence comes from Pyrgilauda ruficollis, assembly GCF_017590135.1. NCBI lineage: Eukaryota > Metazoa > Chordata > Aves > Passeriformes > Passeridae > Pyrgilauda > Pyrgilauda ruficollis. The sequence continues at coordinate 10,947,429 of NW_024514764.1, read as the reverse complement.
TCACTCCCATCAGTGTTTGATTTCTCCAAGATTGTAAAGAGGTGAAGTAGCACTTAAGGGTTCTAGTTTGACCCCTGCCAGCAACTGAGTACCACAGAGTTGCTCTCCTCCCTGGGAAGGAGGAGAGTCTGTAAAAAACCCCAGAGTTCATACTCTGAAATAAAGACACCTAACAGGTAAAGCAAAACAAGGAATTCATTCCCACTGCCCACGGCAGGCAGGTGTTCATCACCCCAGGACAGCTGGGCTCCACCACGTGGAACAGTGGCTGGGGAGGACAAAGAGCATCTCCCCAAACATCCCCCTTGACCTCTTTCTCCAGCTTTGGATGCTGAGTGTGACACGAGATATTCTGGAACATCCCTTTGCCGCTTCTCTTTCCCCGGCTAGCTGATGTTAAGAGAGGGGGGCGGCAGTTTTTCCCCCTGGAGCTCCGTTGAATCCCAGTTGTCAATTGTTTTGGCGCAGTATAAAACACAGGCAGCACACACGGGTCCCAGGGAAACTTTATTTGATGGTAAACTACACCTTTTTTTCCTCTCCTGGACCCCCATCAAGGGGCGAACAAAGACTAATATCTCGGGAGAAAGTCAAGGGAAGGCCCAACTTCCAACAAATCAGGAGAGTTGGGAGTAAAAACCTCGGTGGGGATAACAATAGTGAACCAATAAACTTCCAAGGGAGGAAAAACAGTTTCAGTAAATGGATAAAGTTTGGAGAAATAGAAACTAGAAACTAGCTGACAAAATAACTAGGAAAAGGCGGAGACAAAAGGAAAAACAGCACCAAGGAAAACCACCAAATCACAAATCAAACCATAAACCTACTAATAAATCAAAAAGCATGATACAACATCCCTTGGTTCAGTTGTCCTGACTGTGTCCACTCCCTGGAACACTCCCAGCCCTGACTGGTGAGGTGTGGAGCAGAAGCAGCTTTGCTCTGGGTCAGCTCTGCTCAGCAGTGACAGAAACCTCCCTGTCTTGTCAGAGATTCCTTGTGTTTGCAGCACAACTCCAAACCACAGCCCCATTCTATCTACTATGGAGAAAATTAACTCTCTCTCCCAGCCCAAACCAGCAAACTAAATTAAATAATTTGTCTTCAGGTTGTACAAAATTCCTTTACTGGATCTGGCCAAGGATAAACTATAATTAATAACTTGTTAACTGTTATCAAGAAAACATAAAGTGCAATGGATATATTAAAGACCGATGGTCATAATTTCTGTGATAGAAAACTGGAATGGTGTGGAGATCTTTAGTGCTGAAATCCTTCTTGCATTCATGTTTTGTACACCAAGCATTTCTGATAACACATATGTCCAATAGGTAGAAGGAGAGAAGGCAAATAGAAAATATCTTCTGTTGGGTGAGATCTTAAATAGATTAGGGTTCTTGAGCTTGGAATGATGACAGATAAGTGAGAAGAGAGGCTCAGACAATCATCAAGGCTTCAAAGAAAATTGAATGTTTTGCTGTGTAAGAGTCAGTACTCATTGATACTGTTAGCCAGCAAGTTCAATGTTAGCATAACAATGGACTTTCTTTACATGGAGCAGGATTGTGGCACTTGGAATTTATTTGGGATCAAGCAGGATGGATCCAGTGGCTGTGTAGAAGTTCTGGCTCAGGAAGCTCAGCAGTCACTGGCTGCAGGGTTATATTTTGCAGACCGGGGCCATGCTCACATGGCATTTCTTATGTTCCTTCCCTAAATGTTTGTCCCTGAGATTCTGGACTGGATCAGCCTTTTCTCTTGGCCAGTACGGCAATTCTTATGTATTAAAAATACGTATGAACTAGATGTTGTTACAAAGCTGTCGTAATCAATAAGGGCTAATTAAACAAATTTAATGTTGAAAATCCAATGAAAGAACAGTTTGGTATGTTTTACATTTGTGTGCCTTGAATTCAGTTTATTCAAGTAAATATGAGGTGCTTAAGGTGGACAGGTTAGAGCTTATTAATTACCTTGCTCTGTACATATAAGCAATATACGTGCCAGCTCCAATCTCTAATAAATCCATCAGCTCTGGGGCTTTTCCTGTTCATTCCCAGTGAGTGTGAGTGCATGTGACAGGCCATGGTTCTGTCAGAACGAATTGTCCCCCTTGGAGAGCCGGCAGCACAGGGAAGTGACAACTTAATGGAAGCTAAAGCACTCTAATGGCAGTGCCTGGTGAAAGCCAGGGGAAGTCATCCCCAGCGTTTGCCCTGGCTCTTGAAAACGTCTCTTTGCATTTCTGCTAATGTGCAGGATCTTGGAGCTTTGCTGGAGCCACATTTGCAGGTATTATTCACTGAAATGCCATTCAGGAAGCACTTGTTTGTGGACAGACTTGGCTCCAGCGGGGTCGGCCCCTCTGACACTGGGACCTTTTCCATGTGCTCCGAGTACTGCAGCATCACTCACTTCCAAACCCCTCCTTCTGGGAGCCACAGAAACCCACTTCCAGTGCCTAACACAAATGGAAGTACAAACATTTTATCCATTACATAGATATTTTTATTTAGTTATGAATGGAATATGTGCTTAATCAAATGGATGAAAAGATAATGCACTTTATTTAAGTATATTTGTTTACAGGTGAAGAATATAGAGATTAATCTTCCTGCCTTTTATTGGTGTTATGAACAAAAAGTTGTGTTGAGCCAATGGATAAAATTATTGTACTGAGATTATTTCATGTTGTTTTAATATCTTTTTAGATTACATTGGTGTATGTGAACATATTTATTTATAAATAAATAAAACCCCAGTAATTTGCATACATTTGTGGACTGTCTTATAAGTGCCCAGTGATTACATTTAAATATTTTCATTTTAATTACATTTTAATATTTTAATAACTTTTATAAATTAAGCTGTGGATATTCAATCTAGATTATTGCATTTTTATTAGGTTTACATGCAAATAATTACCTTGTTCCTGGTTTTCTTAGTGTGATGGTGTTTTTGGACAAAACCAGAATAGCAATTGCTTTCAGTTAGAATAGTATTTCTTCATCTTTTAATAAAAAGTATATATGCTTTTTCCGTTGTAATTAGCCAGGTAGATTAAAAAAAAAAAATTTAAATATTCCTAATAATAGAATTTCTAAGATTTAGTGAACTTAATCAGTACTATACAATTTATCCAAGTTCATAGAAAGAGAACAGGGGAGGGTAGACCCAAGAGGACTTGAGAACTGAAAAAGAGAAAGCCAAAGGACTGTTCTAAATTAAAAATAACCAACCAACCCAAATGAAGCAAGCAGAAGCATTTATGTGTGGTTATTTCTATGATTATTTGCTTTCTAGATGAGACTTTGGCATGTAACAATTGTTGTGAAGGAAAGGTGAATGATCTAAACAGACGCTGTTGTTAACGTTGTTCTTAACACGGATCTGCATCCTCCTTCCCCTCTCCTCAGCCTTCCTGGGAGACACAGGACACTCCAAACTGCTTAAGGAACCTTTCAGGGTTCTCTGTGATTTCTGCCTTCCCCCTACCCCTACCACCCTGTGATAAAACATTTCCAGCAGAAGCACTGAGCTTGCCTGGATCTGGGGCAGTGCCTGTGCTGCTCCCTCGCTTTGTGTCTGCTTCCACTCAGGAGCTTTGGTGTTCTTAGGGATTTTCCTAAAGCTATGGCCTATGGAAGCTATCAAGCAGATAGTTTATAACAACTGATATTAACACATTTTTGCTATAAAATGGTTTTCATAATGGCTCATTCTTGCTTATTTTCTCATGGAGCAAGTCCCACTTCAAGTTTCAATTAAAACTTCAATTTAAACTCCTCTGTACATTCAGGGACTGTGGGGTTTCTGTTATATAATATTTCCCCTTTCAGTTCCTTAACAGAATTGTTCTCTCTTAGAAATTGTTTCCTTAACACACAGAATCAATAAGAGCTCACACAGTCTTTGCTTCACTTAAATTGGGGTTTTCCTCAGGTAAGAATTTGATTTCCCAGTGTGAGTGATGTCTCCCCTCTTTTGCTGGGTGCACTAAGCTTCTTTAAGAGCCAGAGCAGAGCTTCCAAATTGTTTTGTCTATTTGATTTTGCAGTTGCTAGAAATATTCAGTTTACTCCTTTTAATCTCTTACTTTGAATGACTTTGTGTTATTAGAGAAAATACAGACTATTTAAAACTTTCTTGTTCCCTAGACATAAATGTGGATTTACAGAAATATGTATATATATATATATTTCTCTGTATATGCACATATGTATTTTCTTTCCTTCTTAGGGTAATAAAAAATTCACTGTACTGATGAACTTTATGTTGTCAGCTGAAGATTAATTATTGCTTTTTAACAATATTTTATTTTAACTGACTGAAGGTAACAAACATGGGTCTTCACTATTTCACTCTCCTGCAAACTACTGATTGATGCAAGGGATATTTCCCCTTCATGTAGGTATAGGCGTGTTGGTGTGTATATATGTATATACATACATGTATATGCAAATTATTCTCCAAATTGCTAATTTGACATTTTTAATTTGACAAAATTGGTATTCTGTGAAACAGTGCCAAGTTTGCACGCACACAAAAATTGAAATATTTGTCTGCATGAGGTGATTCAAATGACAGTGGGATTTTTCTGTTCACACTGACAGCTCTTCCTCAGGCCTCTTGCCCCACCTTTAAAAATTAGCTTGCTTTCAGTTTGTGCAGGACAAATACCGTGCCTCATGCAGAGAGGACATTGGCACATGCAGGAGACATTTTTTAATTTGGGCAAAGTGTATAATATATCATACATGTTTGCTAAGTTGTAAGAATTTAAGATGACTTTCTTCAAGAAAAATCTGGACTCTGGAATGGTATCAAGTTTTGTTGGAACTGAGACAAAAGTGAAGTGTGCACAATAATTATTTAGTTCATCTCTGGGCTGCTTTTTAGGTGTTGTGAAGGAAAAAAGCAAGAGGAAATATAGTTGCAGTCAGAGGTCAATGTAAAGAAGTCCAGGTAAATCAAAACTATTCTACACTGTAAATAATTCACTTTTCTCCCTTTGCCTTGTCCTTTCCCACCCCACCCCTAATCCTGTGTGCCCCCCTGACCTTTTCATACCCTCTTGGCTTCTTCGTAGTGTTGCTAACCCGAGGTAACCCCATGGAGTTCAACACATAGAAATGCTCCAGGTGGGAAAATGCAATGGAAGTTTGCAGTGTTTTACAGCCTTCCTCTTGCCTCCAGAATTCTGGGAGGCAGGTAAAGCACCTGGGATGTGGTGGTGGGGCTTGTGCAGGGTGTGCAGGGCTTGCTGTCCCAGCTCAGAGGGGCTGAACTGGCTCACGTGAGCCGGGACCCCCGGCGTCAGCGATCTGCCTCCTTCTGTTTACATGCAGCAAATTTGGAATTTACACAGAAAACTAATGGGGTCTCTGGTGTCTCGCAGATTTCCTTGGCTTTATCTGCTCTGGATAATTAATGTAACCAAGTGAGTGGATGAGCACTTTTCTGTAGGAGTCAATAGGCAAGGATGTTTGGAAAATGAATGAACTGCTAAGATTAATTGCAAGGCTGCCCGCGTGAACAGCCTGGTGAGGGATTCAGAAGGAAGTGCCAATGCCTTTATATCCAAAAGATTTCTTTATTAAAAGTTGTTCAAAATCTCGATAGCATTAGATATCAGACTGGACTGAAGATAATGCTTTTTTGTTGCTGTTCTAGTCTTAACAATTGCAAACTATTAATTGCTCTTAGAGAAAAATTCATATGAATATTGGTCTCAATCAGCTCAGCTGGATTTTTAGTATTTTTCATAATGATATCCAATTCTAATAATAATTAGAAAAATGCATTTTCTGAAATATACAATGGTTGAATGGTCAGCAGAAAGATTTAAATCAAAGTTTTGAGTGACTGCTTTATGCAGTTTATTTGCAAAAAACAAAGATCAGATGCTAACAGGATTCAGCTAAGGAAATCTGGGTTGTCTTTGCATTTCTTTAGTCATTTGAGAGATAATTTTGTCTTTTGAGATTTTTTTTTTCTGTTAATTTTATCAAAATGCTGCTTACCTATAGTTTACCAGTATTTTTAAATAGATTTCCTGAAGGGAAGAAAGAAGTGGTGGGATTTTTTTGGGATAAGTTTTAGGAATTTTTTCAGCCTATTGGTTAATTCTGTCTGCAGACCTCTATTGTTGTTTTGACTGCCACTCATGTTAACACCTGACAGTGTTGATCTAAAATGTGCAGCCAGTCTTGTGAATGGCAGATAGGAACATGGAAGTGCAAGGAGGAAACTCCTGAGTACTCAAAGGAAGGAACTTGTCAGCAGGTACTGTGTTCAAGTTCAGACAGAGGCTTTTTTTTTTTTCCTCTCCCATTTTAGCATGAAATCAATGGGGAATGCATAATTTTTTAGATGTGTCTGAGATTGTACAGCAAATGGTCACCAATGAGACTCTCAGCTGCCACACAATCTGGCACAGCTCCTTTCTGCTCCATAGCTCCCAGTTGCATTCAGCCCACTGCTGATGTGATGCCTCTTTTTGGCTCCTTGCCCATCTGTTTTAGTAATTACTGTCATATAAACTGATATTTCTAGACTAGAAACCATGTTGTTGTGAGATAAGCCCATTGGAGTTACCTTTTGTGACGTGTTCAAGCAGCTCACTGACTTTATACTTAAAGCTGTAAAATTTGCATCAACATTTCCTGCAATACGTAGAGGATACTATGATTTTCTTTTTTCTTTGAACACAAGGAGTTATAATGAAATAGAATCAGGTTTTGATTATGCTTCCTTTTTATCATGGTACTTTCACAGTTTTAGCTCTTTTTTATTTTTTTATTTATTTAGGATCACAATAAAAACCAGTGTCCTTGAATAAACTATGTGTTAATAAGTTTTGGCAGACATAATTTTTTTAAGTGTAAAATATACAAAGAAGTGGTTTGCCCTATCCAAATCATCCATTAGCACAACAGGACCATCCAAAATGACATCATTCCATATACCAGCTAAAGCACTAAGATTTCAGGAGGGTGAAGAGCAGCTTTATTCTGACAGAAATTGAGCAGACTCAAAGGTGAATTAAAAGAAAGGCTCAGACAACATCCTATCACCAACCTTACCCATTAACAGCCCCAGGGGCAAGAGCAGAGGAGCCAACACAAATATCAGTGGTGTGTGCCAAGGAGCCAGATGCCATCACTGCAAAATCACTGCCTCAGCTTGGCATCTGTGCCTTCAGCCTGTCAGCCACAAAGGGAGGAGAAGCTGGGCAAGCAGCGTTGTTTGGGGCTGGAGAGAAAGTGTTTCACTCTCTTCCCTTTGCCTTTCTTCATAGCAGGGTTCCTGGCTGGCATTGGGAAAGTTGGTAATGAGAGAGCAGAGAGAACTCGGGCATTTTCATACACACTTAAATATTATATATTTATAATTTGTTATTATTTATTATTATACCTATTATTTAAATTGTTTATTTTATTAATTTACCTATTATTATACCTATTATTTAAATTATTTAAATATACTTATTTAAATATTTTATTGTACATAGGTATATGTATTATTATATATGTATATATACATACACATATAGATAGATATGGATCGATGGATGCACGTTTGTATGAAAATGCTTATGTATGTGCATTTGAGCATACTGGACCAGAAAAAGGGAGAAATCAAGGAAGGGGGCAAAACAAACCAGAGTGAAGTAAAACCAGAGCAACACACAAGAAGACTCTGAAAAGTGTTTACTTTCCACACATGCTAAAGTAAATTTTAGCATTTTTATTTTTTTTTTAAATAGTGCAGCTTGAATAATTTCTCTAACTTTTCCCAAGTCGCATCTGCTCAGTAGCCAAATTCTTGATGTGTTCTCTTTGCAATGACATTCCACATAGGCGGGTTCAAAGCATTTGGCAAGTTTGATTTTAGGATTTAAACCAAAATCTTTTATATGATTATTGATATAATTCTGTTTCACCTGAATAATATATCTACATATACATCCAAATATTGATTGATCATTTCTTTTTTAATTTAGTATCCTTATTTTAGTAGGAATAATTTCTAGCCATGCAATCAGTACTCAGGCTTCTCACAGTGGGCCTAACCAATCTAAAAATTTAAAAAGAGGGTCTGCAATAGTTTGAGTGGCCTCCAGTGATGGTGGGGCCACTGGAAACTGCAAACCTAGGAACTGGGAGTCTTTCTGGTTGGCCAGTAATTAGCTCTCCATTCATTAAAGGTGTGTTATCAAATGCAAATAGCTGCAGATTGGGTAGGGGGTTAAATGCTGTGACACGGGGTAACTTTCACTTCTGTTTTCAAGGCTGAATGTTCAGTAATGTGGAAAAATCTGTGTGAAGCAGAAATCTTGTGAACAGGCAAAATATTTTTTTTGTTGTTGTTGTTAAGTGAAAGTAGCACAGTAGTAAATATGAAATAAAAGTGCTAATTAATTCAGGGAAAACTCTTTAAATATATATCGATCAGAGAGAGACATTCAAGGTGAGCTGTAGATTAAAAATGTTCCTTTCCAAAGCTCAAAAAAAGCTCACAGAATATCGTGTTTATGATTCAGCTGTCAGACATGGCTGGAAAGGCCCAATTTAGGGCAGACAATAAAGGGTTTTGATGAGCACACATTCCCTCTGCTACCCCATGGACAGAGCAAGGCTTCTTTTTTGTGTGATAGTGCTGCATTCTGAAATGAAACACAGTGGGTAGGAGGATGTTGAAAAGACTTCAGAAGTGAGCATCTGTCTTGGAACGAAAGGATTTTTCCCCCTTTAAGTTTCAGTATCCTATGTTTGTCATGCATTCAGTACATGCTAAAGCTGTTCAAAAGATACCACTGTCACAGCATGAGGAATTATGAGTAAGAGCAAAGTTGTGTCTAGAGTTGGTCTGGACAAAAGAGGATTTTTTTCTCTCTGAGCTCTTATTAAAACCTTCATGTCCATTTTTTTATGTTCAGTAATCATTGCTGAGAATAAGAAATAGCAATATTTAATCATAAATATAATTTAGTTTTTCGCAGCAGCAGAGTTTTACAATTTCTAATAAATTATAAATATTTTTACAGGAGGATAGAATTGGCACTGTGCAATTTAAGGCTTTTATGTCATAAGAGATCCATATGCATAGATCTTTATAATTATTTCAGAGTTAAATCTTCAGATGCCTTATCCTAGAATAAAGTCCTTATCATTGGGTTTTGAATTTCCAAGTGTGTCATGACTAAAATATTTTAGCTTGGCAGTATTACCTTTGAGTTCATTCATTCTTTCTTCATTCTCCTCCTTATTATAGATGGTCTAAATTTTTTCACTTCACCTTTTTGCACTTCAGTGCTTCACAGACTTCACTCCCTAAGCCTTACTACATAAACTCAAAAGGGTTTTTCCTTTTATTTTTTCTTTCATATATTTTAAAATTAATTTGTAACATAGGCAGTTGAAGGTTCTGATTATCAGAGGGAGGAGCTGTAACTGAACTTTTAAAGATTTAAAAGCAATATATCACAGAGGCTTGAATAATTTGACATTTGTTTGGTAGTGGATGAAGGGTAAGTGGCTGATTATTCCAACTCTCAGTAGAAGAACTGGGGTTTTGGTGTTATGGAATCCCAGAATGACACAGGCTGGAGGGGCCCTCTGGATGTTGCTGAATCCATCCACTGCACAAAGCAGGATCAGCTGTAGGAGAAGGTGCACAGGGAGCAGGTTTGGGGTATCCCCATGAACCCACAACCGGTATGGGCACACTGTTCCACTGTTGGGTGGATTCTCCTCCCAGGAAACAGCTTCTCTGAAATGTAAATAGGATGTATCATGAGTCACTCTGTGCCCATTGCCCCTTCTAATTTGCCTGGCCAGCACTGAGGAGTGTCTGGTTGCATCCTCTTTCCACCCTCCCTTCAGGAGTTTTTGTGCATTTCTGAGATCCCTCGAGCCTTTCCTTCTCTGGCTGAGCAGCCCCAGCTGTCTCAGGCTCTCCTGGATGATCCCCCACTCCCTGATCCATGCTCTGGTGCTGTGCTGGACTGGCTGCACCCTGTCCATCCGTCCATCTGCTCACCCTGGGGAGCACAAACTCCCTGTGTGGCCCCACCGCTGCTGGCTTGGAGGGGAAGTATTCTAACAGCAGGTGACCCCCGTCAAAGGGAAGAATGATGCATCTGACTCCATTGATATCAGAAGGCTAATTAATTACTTCATTACACTACATTATTCTATACTATATTACACTACATGTAAACTGAATCTGCACAAGCACTCAACTCAACTGAACAAAATCTTGTGACTGTGTGCTGACCGACAGTCTGGACACGTGCTTGGCCCTGACAGGCCAAGGAACAAAACCCCATCACTCTGGGTAAACAATCTTCATATTGCATTCTGCATTGGCACAACAAGAAGGGCAGCAAATGATATAAGAATTGCTTTTATTTTCTCTGAAGTTCCTCGCTGCGATTCCCAGAAAATAATCTTGGGAAGTTGTGCCTTGCTTTTCTCTGTGAAGAGAAATGTGGCCACAGGGAGGGATCCCAACCCTTGGGGTCTGCTCCCCAGAGCCCTTCTGACACCTCCTGGGCTGCTGCACGTGTGGTTTGCTGCGAGGGCACGTTGTTATGCCGTGTTCACTCATCCTCCTGCTCTTCCATGTCCTTTTCCCTAGAGCTCCTTTCCAGCCAGGTGTTCCCCAGCCTCCCCCTTGGATAATGTTTTCATCTTCTTCCTTACCAGACTGCATCACTTTGAGTGCATTTTCAGTAGTACTAGTTTTTGGGTTGGTATTGCTTTGAGTAATGGTTAAAGTCTGATTTTAAGGTTGTTTTTTTTTTATTTTAAGGTTTTTTTCTTCTCCCAAGCCCTTGGGAATTTATCACTCCCAGAATGTTCCTGTATTCTGTGAGTAATAAATCTTCCTGGTGTTTTGTGATTTGCAGTTCATAGGACAAATTATTCAAACATCTTTTACTGTTTCATTAAACCCTTTTTTATATGCTGTATCACAAAGATATTTTGAATTCTAATAGACATTGGTGCTTTATGGTATTCATGCTTTATAATATTCGTGTTGTTTAAATGTTTTGCCTTTCCTTTTGCTTTTCATTTCTCTCTTATCTGAGAGATACGATATCCTACAATTTTTTATTACTGATTATTTGGAAATCAACACATAATTCATATGGCTCAATTGCTGTCATTAATGTACTCAAATTACAGTTATGGCTATTAAAGAAAATTATTAAGAACTCAATCCCTTGAATTTCAGTGACAGTCTGCTGCCTTATCATCCTTTTGAAACCTCAGTACAAAAACTTCAGGTGATTATCTTTTAATTGTACATGTGAATGAGTTGGAGGAAGGATGAACCGAGCAGAGGCAAAGCTTCTGAGTAATAAAGAAGTTTTAATGTACTTTAAACTGGCGAAAATGTTAGTGGTCTTTTTTTGGAATGTGCAGTGCTCTATTTCTGTGGCTGTGGGTTGGAAACAGATTGGATGTCAGACTGATTGTCAGCATTTGTGTTCACGGCTTTTACGTGTGGGTGGTTTCTCCAGTAAAGAATTCTGCATTTATTGTAAAAACTAGTAAGGTAATTTTCCTATAGCTGGCTACTTACAAAAATACATAAGGTACAATTAATGTATAACAAGGATTGGAAAATTCACCTTCTGTTTCAAAGGAAAACAAACTCCTGAACCATAATTCACTATGAGAGTATTTGAACCAACAAACTGCACATAAAATCTTTGATGTGTCCTGAAAGGATTTGATAGGATAAGTTTAAAGTAGCTTCAGATTTTGTCTTTCCTCTCTATTGCTTCTATCACAATAAAGATTAATTACTGTATGCTTGAATAATCATCTACTGAATCAATATATGTGCATTTTTACACCTATTACGAGATGGTGGTGTATAATCTTTGCTGGGTTTATACTTCATCTTTTTGATCTACCCTGTCATCACACTTTGGAATAGGAGTTAATTCAGTTCTGTGTTCTGGCTCACTGCAACATTGTGAGCATGTCATTTCCCACTTCTCAAAGAGAGGAATTCTCAAAGTTCTTTTTGGGTCAGAGGATTAAGAGTTCTGTTTGAGGAGTTCTGTGAAATCTGCTCCAAAGAAAACAGCCCAGTTTTCCTGGACAACCCTGGGGTTGTATTATTTCCCTCTGTACTTACTGCTCCATCCTTGGTCATCAAAACCCTTTTCACATGACCAGAACAACAGCTTGTGAAATTCCTGAGCATCACCTGAGGCCCTACCCAGAGGTGTGTGGCAGCACCAGCAAACCCCATTCCCCTGTGCCTCGGTGCAAGGAAATCCCTGACACCACACAGAAACAGCCACAGCTGAAGTAATTTCTTCTCTATGTTGGATCAACCTTGGTTATGCAAATCTTACAACATAATTTATATTTGTTTACCTACAAATATGCTTTAAATCGGAGATGCTTTGCAGGGAGATGTTTAGTTGATGACAGGCTTCTATTTTTGTTTGTTTGTTTTGCTTAAACAGAACACGAAGTCCTACTTAACTGCAGGTTTCAACAAATGTGGCTATAAGGCAATTGTTAAATTGGTACAGAGATCACCCTGAAAGGAGAAAGATTTGAGTTGGAGTTGCTGATTCTCTGACATTATGATGGCTTTGTATGTTTAGCTGCTCTGAAGCAAATTAAAAAAGGTTACTATGCAAAAGGTTTGATGGCTATACTCAGAATAGTTGGCAGAACAAGAGAGCAGCAGTTAGAGACAAGGGGAGAATTTCAGGCTGAGTAAGTATGAAAAATGTTTCTGCCTTGGTAGATAGAGTAAGGCCTAACAGCAGCATTTTGGGGCTAATGCTGTAAAAATGCCCATCACAGGAAACCCAGAAAGAGCAGCATTGCCCTGATCAAGGAGATAAGCTGGATGAAGCCTGTGCTTTAAGAATTAGAAGAAAGAGCAAATTGTGGTGATTATAGAAAAAATTAATTCTTTTTGGTGATCATTTAATTTATTATGTTAATTTCTAATGAAATATGTTCTTTTACACATTTAGTTTTATGGTGAATGTTTATATGTCTTTGTAAAAGAAGAGTACTGAAAAAAACCTTTCAAAAGGCAGTTTGTGTCTTAATGTGTGAAATAACTTCCTCTCCTGTTGGCTGTTCTATAACATGGTTAATTCAGATAAACATTAAAGGTGTGTAAAGATATTTTTGTCTAAATAGTGCAGAACTGAGGTTTTGTTCTACTGTGTTTCTTTGGCTCCTGCTTTTTTTTAGTTTGATGATCTAGGGAGGATAAGTTCTCTCAGCCATATCCAGCTCTGCATGAATTCAGATTGTTCACCAGATAATAGATAACAAAACAAATGTACCAAACAGTTTAAAGCTAAAATGACAAAAAATGCAGTTGAAATTGAGAGAAATATAGAGACAGGACAAAATATGAAATAATAAATCCTGCATGAAAGCATCTAAATACTTAATATTACTTGTGTAAAGCTTTTGTTTTGCCATGAAAGACCTGAAATATAATAGCTCTTTGGTCTGTCTAGAATATAAATAATGTGATGACAGCATCATTCTGAAGTTCATGCATGTTTTTAAAGTGATTTAATGTTCTCCTATAGTTCTCAATTTTATCCAGATGCCTTATTCAGTCACACCAAAAGCACATTACTGAACGTTTTATTTATCATTCTGTGAAGCTTAATTCACTTGCAAGTCAGAACTGCAGTTTTCAGCTGAGCTGCATTTCACACCTGTTTGGAGAAAGAAAAAGATTGAGATGATTTTGTGTTTCAGTCTGAGGTTTCTGAGGATGCTTTTCTTGAAACAGACTCAACAGAGTAGCAGGCTTCTGCCACAAATCCTGCATGCTATGTGCAATTCATGATTAATTTTTCCTTTATCAACTGGATTTTAGTATACCCACTTCTCTGATCTATAGATTTCAAGAGAAGTTGCTCCTAAATTTTATTCATCTAAGCAAAATCTGAAAATAACCTCTAAATTTCCAATGCCTCTGTAAGTTTTGTGTTTAAGAGTCAGTTATCTTCCTTTGCAAAACCTTTTTCTCTTTACATTCATTGACAAGAAGAATTCTTTCAGGAATTCAGTAGGTGGGACACTTAGATGAGATAGTGAGTGTGTGGGTACTGGCTTGTGAAGAATTCTCCCACTTTCTAATCAGCTCTGGCTTAGAATGTTTTCTTAGAGGTAATTATCCTCAGTAAATCCAGTCAAGGTCCTGCTTGAATAATTAAAATATTTTCTTCACAATTATTTGTTTGAAATAGGGTGTTTGTGTTTTTTTCATAATTTCAGACAATTATGACAAATCACGGGATTTATTTTTGAAAATACAAGGGGCCCACAATTCAGTGGAAGAAGAAATGATCCTTTAGTGTATTTTCTAGTGTTTTAAAGCCTTCTAGTGCTTGAAGATGAAAGCAAGGAGTAAGATTGCATTTTTAATTGAAGGATATCCCATTTCTGAGATCACTTGTACCTGGAGATAACTGCCATTTTTTCTTATGATTTCCTTGCAGAATGATCAGAAGCTGTCATTGACAAACAAATCTTTTCTCTCCAGTGCCTCTGAATGCAAGTATCAATAACAAATACCAGCTGTTCACAACAGAACCGCAGTGATGTGATCACCAGGGAGGGAATGTTGGTGCTGCTGCACCTGAACTGAGCCCAGGTGACCCTCTCTGGGGTGCTTCCAGCTGGGCTCAACTGGACTCACCTCCTACTTTATCTCCTTTATCCTGTAAATAAAATTTTTGTATTTCCTCTGTAAAGAATCACTTAAAAACAAATTCTAAGCAAGTTATAAATGCCAGATTTTGCCTTCTCTTCAGCTGCTTGTGTCCCTCCAGTTTCACAGTAAATTAGACAGCTTAAAAAACATGATTTCCATGTGCAAATAATGTGAGATTGTATCTCATCTCACTGTTTTCCTTGTCACAATCATTACCAAGGGTTAGAAGGTCCAGCTTTTCATAACATGCTGCAGAAATCAATATTTCACAGCTTACTTTTGGAAAGAAACTGTCATTTTGCTTTTTCAGAATTCACATTTCTGGTGAAGGTAGCGTGGCTTGATTCACACAGCTGCCATTTGGAATGTTTTTCCTACTTCTTAAATAATAATATCAAATCAAATCTCAGTCTTGCTCCTATATTGTTTGTCTGAATGTCATTTTACACCCTCTTCAAGATTTTTTTTTAAAAAGATTTTGGCACTTTATTAATGTCAAATCAAATCTATTAATGGAAGATGACCATTTGGAATTTGCTGTACAAAATCAACTGAAGTTGCAAGAACTGACATGGAATTCAGTTTGAATTTTTGATCTTTTTTTCCTCCAGGCTCTTTGTATGTCAAGGGAAAAAATGCTGTAGCCTGTTCTGAAATAGTGTGCCACATGCACATAAAAATATATCATAATTGGCATAACTGCAATTTAGTTGTAAGGATAAAATTCCTATTAGGAATCTACATATCATATTAGCAAAACAGATTCCATGCTGCAGTATATTATTTTGGTAACATGATTGCTGGATTTGAAATGGAATCCAAAGGTCAGAGTTGGCAGCAGAATGGGAATTAGGTAATCACATTTTCCTTCCTGTCACTGACCTCATCCCTCTCCACTACAACTGTCTGTATTGTAGCAAGTGTGGAAACCCTGCTAAAATATGTTTGTGCTCCTCAATTTTTTAAACTTCCAGTGAAGAAAGTTTGCAGAGTGTATATCAGCTTTTTTTTTTTTTTTTTTTTAATGAGTGGGGGTGGCACTAAACCAGTCAATTACTTGGGATCAGTAAATTTGTTGTATTAAATATATCTGTAATTTTCATTTTTCAAATGGTGTCTTTCAGTTATTTAAATTACATTAGCAAATACTACATTTAAAATAACAACAGATAAAGACAATAGTAAATAAAAATGTTCATCCCCCACAAAAGCCCATTATTCCTTACGCTTCCTTACTGCCAGTAGGAAACCTGTATTTCTAAACTTACTTTCAGAAAGTCACATAGTCATTATTTAACAATAAAGCTACACAGAAATTATGTGTAAGGTTGAGGACTTGAGCACTTGAATTTTTTGTGTTCTGAAACCCAGAACATTTCAACTCTTTGGAATGAAATGCTTGAGTTTAGACCATTTCTCTGTACTTTCTGCTCAAAATGCATGAAAGGCAGTGTTCCCAAGAGATTCTAGCAGTCTTCGATAGGTCACCAGAGAAAATGGGATGTTTTTCAGGAACATGACTGTGGCCCTTTCAAATCAGTCTGAATACCTGCTCAAATTTGACTAACAACTATTAAACAACTCCCAGAAGTTAATGGGTTGAAATCTTAAGATTTTGCCTCTTCTGAACTTCTCTCCCATCCCAGTACAGACCTGTGTGTGCAGGTCCTGCAGGAGCAGCTGATTGTTCTGCCCCTGGCTCACAATTCCAAGGTTTTGCTGGAGCAGAAATGAATGCTGGAAAACAAAAAAGAATGAATGAAAGCAAAGAGCCAAAGATTTTTAATTTTGTGATTCAGTCATTCCAGTGTTGTTTTGCCTATCCATATTCTCAAGTGACTGAGGGAGGGTCAAGCTCTCTATGGGAAACATGTATGGAATCAAACAGGATGTTTAAATTCTAATTACACAGATAAACTTAGTTCTGGTGTTTTGTAGGCTTTATTATTTAGTTCACAGTCTTAGTAAAGTATGGAATTTACTTTTTAAATTATTGATATATAAAATCATTTAGGGGTAGGTAATATGAAAAGAGTAAAAAACTACAAGTTTCTCCAGTAATTAGGACTGTGTACAACTCAATTTTGTTGACCAAAATTTTTGCTTTCAGCTTGCAAGTAACTGAGAACTAGAGCAACCTCAGAAATGAGAAAATTCGTCTTTGTGTGTAGTATTTTTCAGTGAAGGCAAATGCTGGGGAGAACGTATTAACTCAGATTTCTGTGTGAAGTGTTAGCATTTGCAGTTTGTCTATGACTTCAGGGGTATAAGTTTTCTTTATAAGAATATTATTTGCCATTACAGAGGCCACAGGGTGGGTTTTACTGGATTGTTTTTATCTGTTAGCAATACATCTCATAATTCCCTAACTAACAATGATTTTTCTTAAGCACTCTTTAAAAGCATTTCTGTAGAGAACCTGATACTCATCAACAGGATTAAAATGACTGATGAATTATGCAGCAAGGCTCTCTGCTCCTTGACTAAGTATTTTATGGCAATTGAATCACTTTGGCAGATTTAGGTAAATAAGATTGTTAAAGTTTGCTTGTTTCAAATGTAAGTCTTTCCGTATTATTTCAGTCTTGAAAATCATATTGACTTTTCAGCACTAGGTGCTGAAATATTTAAGAATGAGGAGTACATGAAAGCACACCTTAACTTTAAGTCAAGAGAAATTTTTTGAGGCTCAGTGGTGTGTATCAGGTGTCAGTGATTATCCACTCCCAGAACTGCCCTTCTTTTAGTATTGTTTTAGTGTAGAAAATGATAAAACTAGATACAGTGATAAACTTACAATGTAGTTTAACTTGAAAGGCATCACTAAATCCTTGAGAAAAATGTTCCTGCTGCCTTCTCTGCAGCACTGCAGGTGTTCTGTGCTCAGAGAGCCCAGGACTGCACTCACCGAGTGCTCAGACTTCCACCAGCTCCAACGAGTTTGGCTCACGGTAAATGGAGGATGAAACAATGCTACAGATATTTTACTGCTTGTTATTTGTAGTCTAGCTGCTGGTTTTAGTTAGGCTGGCATTTCTTTACCACAGATAAAACAAAATCTGCTGGTTGCCCTGTCTGCAGATTACTGGTGAGTCCTTGCATTTAGTTTTGCTCCTAACTGTCATTTTAGTGAAGACAGATCCAAGATTTGATATTTTAGCTTTGTACTGATAGGTAAGATTGTAACACCCCAGAAATGGTTCTTGTCAGAATTAGGGAATGTAGTTTTGGTACCAATAATACTGGCTTCAAGTAAAAGGAAGGTTCAAGCAAACCTTCAAGGGAAGGTTTATGGCTTTGGGGTTCCCTTTCAAGTAAGAGGGAGACACTAAATGAGATGAGGTGGAATCCTTTGTGTGTAGGTGGGATGGCTTGTGCTGACCGAGGTCTGATGGTGGCACCTGATGGTGGCACCTGAGGGCTGTTGGGTGGCCTGGCTGAAATTCCCAGCTGATCCCAATCAGTGTCCTGCAGCAGAGCAATCTCCATCACAACTTGCAGCTGTGGTGGGAGGATCCCTGCTGAGGCACCTGGTGGGTCAGAGCTGATAAAAGGTTTGGGAGAGGTAGAACTTGCACTGTACTGAGTTCAGCTGCATGGAACAGCAGGTATGGGAGCATTTGGTGTGAATATTTTTGAAATTTACCTGGTTTTAAATGTTGACTTTATCTCTGTAATAATGCGGAACTCATACAGAATTGTGTTCTTTAATATGGATGTTTTGTGGATAAAGATGTATTTTCCTAAACTTCAAGGAAAGTAAGTTACTTTTAAAGTCTTGGCTTTCTATTGCTTTGAACAACCACTACAAAAACATGGTACTTGAAGCTTCTCAGTTCTCTGTCCCTTAATTTAAATACAGTATTTGCAAATGAATATTTTTATCTGTTTGATGTCATTTTTCTGCATTTTTTGAGCAGAAATTAAGCATAAGTTTTGGAGAGATACTATTTGTAGAAACATATCAGGGCTCTGGCTGAAGAGGAGGGCAGTGCTTCCCCTTGCTAGCTTTAACTGACCTGTTTGGCCTAATATGAGAAATGTTTCTGCTCCTTTTGTGCTCTTGGGATGTCCATGGAGAAGCTTTTCCCAGAGGAGGAGCTGGGTTTGATGGGTGAAGCTACAAAATATGAGGTTGGAGAGTTAAGTCAGGCCCAAATGGGTTTTCTGTGTGGAGGATCAATTAGACACCACTGTGGGAAGGACTGGAAGCCCCAGGACAAGTGTGTAGGATTTCATATTGTGTGTGAGAGTCTATCCAGCCCCATATGTTCAGACACCTTATTAATATGTGTTCTGTGACCTCACTGATATTCTCTGACTCCAAGAGCTGAATTTCATGTATCATTCAGGTTTGTAGAAAAGACCATATTTACATAAAAGCAATTCTTTAAAGTCCCCTTCTAGGTCTTTTTTCTTTTCTTTTAAGTGTTGGTATTATTTTATGTAGTTTTAATGAATAAATAATACTATTTATATTAAAATAAATCATATTGTATGAGTATCATATTGAGAGATGACAAAGCAAGGTACAATTTTCTCACAAAATATAACAGGTAGTAAAGGATCCAGTCTCAAATTTTATATGGTCAGAATTAAGCCAAAACCAAATGACTTTGCTTTGTGTCTTTCAGAGTTATATTTTAATCTGAGAGCCTTTGGAGGCATTCCCTAAATAGAAGTTAGAAACTGCAAAACCAATTCAGATGCACTAAAAATGTGTTAAATTTGAAGAGTAATTTATTTTCAAATTTTTGTGACAATTTCTTTAGTTCGAACACTTGTAGTAATTTTTGTTTAATTATAGTGTTAAAATTTTGATGTTGCTAAATTTTATCCTGAAATGCTTTTAAATTTCATTAACAAATTCTAAATCTTCAAGGAACAAATAAAACCATAGTCTCTTAGCTGGAGAACTAGTTTTGGTAATTTAGGGAGAGCAAAGAGGAAACATTATCTATGGGCATATTTCGAAGAGAATTTTGCTAATTTTTTTCTCCCCTTCAATGTACATGAATATGAAGAGGTTTGTGGGAGGAGAATTTTTGTGGGTACGAAGTGAAAGGGAAAAAGGGGAACTGGTCTCTCTGATGCTTTGTTACTTGGAATTTGAGGCAAAGATTCTCCCTTTTGAAGAACCCCACAAGAAAATCCTTTAATACTGGCATAAGCACAGTTGGAATAAATAAGCTTTAAGGCTTTCTTTCTGTTTGTGAGGGTTTTTGTGCTTGTCATGGCTGGGAGGTTCTTGGAAGTCAGAAGGAAGCTGGCTGGCATGCAAGTGCTGCTCGTTGTGCTGGTGCTCATGCTGAGGAGCACCTGCTTCCCTCCAGTGTGTCCAGCCTATTTCTGCTACAAACCACTCAGCACCACATTTGGTACATCCCAGTGTGTGCTGAGCTCTCTTTCCTGGAAATCACTTCGCAGGGGAGGTGAAGGTCTCATCCAGGGTGAAATGTTGTTTGATGGTTGAGTAGAGGAGTCCGGTTGTAGGTTTGTGACATAGAACGCTGAGAGGGGTCTCAGAGAAACTGAGGAATGTCAGGTAATCTGTGTGTAATTGTCCAGCAGGAACAGATCCTAATGCTGAGTCTTGGGTGGTCTGAATCCTGGAGGATGAGACACCTAAACTTTATGCTGAAATAGTACAGTAGTGCCAAAAAGCAACAGAGGGGAACAGGAGAGTGAATTCAGCATTTCTAGTGTGAATTTCATTGCATTAAGAAAGTTTAGAAAGGAAGGAATTACAGGTAGGAGAGGAGAAGGATGGCCACCACAGCAAGGGAGAGCTGATTAGTGTTGATGAAAGTAGCTTTGAGAAAATATTGTAGAACAATTTTTGCACTCTAGTTAGTAGCTGAGGAAAAAAAAGACTCAGTGGTGTGGAGTGTGACACCTTATCAATTGAAGTAGGAAAAGATAAAAAAAAAAAAGACCAATTAGAGTGTGAAGAGATGAGGAGGGAGCTGATGCTGGACTCATGAACAGAAAGAGGTTACACTAATGAAACAACTGGAAATGTAATATGGAAAGGACAGGATCCCTGGACAATTGAGGGGAAAATGCAATTAGGAAAAAAAGCAACTGCTTCATTGAAAATTGGTGGATAAACTAGAAGAAAAAGAAAGGAGCCAATATTGACTCTGTGTGTAAAATTGGACTTCTCACATGGTACTTCTGTCCCTGTCTCAAACTAAACAACCCTTTATAGGTAGCTTTGTATCAATTTCAGATACATAACTTGTTCCATGCCTAAGCATTGTCATTCTGATACGTTAGAGAGACAAGATTCCTAAGGAGGAAAAAAAAAAAAAGCCAAAACCAACCTTTTCCTTCTAGATTCTGGCACAGGAATGAGACTGGGTCATGGCATCAGGGATCTGTCTTCTGGAATGGGACTTTGGAGAAAGTGTTGGTGCTTACCTTGGAAAGCCTTGGTAGTGCTTCAGTATAAACTGAAGCTTAAAGCTACAAACCCCTCAATTTTAGTTCTCCTGAGCCATATCATTATCTCTTGGGGTGAAGCTGTATATTTAACTAGAATCTGTCATAAGAACTGGAAGTTTTAGTTGAAATTCAGATTTAAAGCTAAAAGAAAGAGCTAGAGATGGAGTCATTGAGCTGAATTTGAAAGTGACTTAGCCCATGTTATGGGGTAGGGCCAAAATGATGAGGAGTATCTTGAGTTTTGCAGGTAGATGATGATAACCAAGTCCTGGAGGGAGCTGCAGAGGAATCCTTCATTGCACTGGAGGGATCCCATCGGATTAATGAATTTGTGTGAAAATTTTAGTTTAAAATAAATGTTGTATACGTGAACAAAATACAGAGTGTAGTACTGCAAATAACTTGTGTCCATATAAAATAAGAAAACAAAACTTTGTATAAAAGTGGCAGCAGGGCAAAGTAGGCTTTGTCACTTCAGGTCCAGCTGTACACTTCTGAGTAGTTTGTAGCCCTCCCATTCTACGGACTGGAGCTTAACAAGGTGTACACAGTTTTGTGTGGTTAATATTCCTTAATTTTTAGATTAATTAAAAAGAAACCTGAATTTTTGAGTTTCATTGAGTTAATTTTTGAAGAATAATATTGTCATGTCTTCTCATCTGGAATTGTGGAAAAACCTTATAGGGCAAGACTACACATGGCACACATGTTGTCTAAGATGGTGATGTAAAGAATAACCTAAATGCTAATTATTAAGCTGCACACCTGTGTTCAGGGGGTCCTTCTGTGATGCAGGCTTGTACCAATGTGTCAGACCTAAAGAATTGCTTTATGTGCCTGTTTGTAAAAGTTGGTTTGGTGTTGTGACAGTAATGCATGGGGGGTGTGAAGACCCTGTGCTTCCTAAATTAAATGTTGTGGTGTCTGCATTACCTTCGTGCTGAGGGAGGTGACGGTGGGATTGACAGAGGATTTTTGCTGCACCAATTTCCATTTCTTCTTCTTGGGTCTGCCTATGTCCCTGCTTCCCGAGTTTGGAGGTAACAGGTAACAGTTGAGATAAAGCTA
Organism: Pyrgilauda ruficollis; assembly: GCF_017590135.1. Taxonomy (NCBI): domain Eukaryota; kingdom Metazoa; phylum Chordata; class Aves; order Passeriformes; family Passeridae; genus Pyrgilauda; species Pyrgilauda ruficollis. Next base: position 10,925,181 of record NW_024514764.1, on the reverse strand, counting down.
TTTGGGTTGGGGTTTTTAATTTTTTTTTCCTGGCCATGGAATGGCACATCACCTTAAACTTTGCTAAAGCAGCGCTGCTGCGCTCCTTGCCCCTGCTCTGCCCAGCGCAGAGTCCTTCGTTCCTCAGTCCTGGCCATGGCTCCTGCGCCAGCAGCGCGTCCCCAGACCCTTTTCTCCTTGAGGCACCAGCCACGCTGGCTTTCCAATGCCTGCCCACCGAGTCTTGGTGCCGCTGGAGCACGAAAAGCGGCCGGGAAGGCAGAGAAGCGAACAGGGGCGACGGCGATCCCGAAGGAGCTTGGGGCGCTCGGGATGGCGCTGCTGGGGCCCGGGGCAGCGCTGTCCGCAGGGAATGCCGGCTGTGTCCGGGATCCAGCCGTGTCCCCTGGAATAAGCCGTGTCCCCTGGAAGGAGCCGTGTCCCCTGGAATAAGCCGTGTCTCCGCTAGATGGAGCGCCCGGAACGGCGGAGCGGGAGCGCAGCGGGAGCGCTCCCGGCCCCGCTCCGCACGCACCCGAACCGCCCGCAGGGCTTGAACCGGCCCTGCTTCCACCCCCCGGCTCCCTACAGAATGCCCCCAAAGCAGGGAGATCAGCCCTGCCAAGGAACGCAGGCGTTCCGGTCGGAACAGCCCCTAACTCTCTCAAGGCTGAATATTTTATTTATTTTGTTGCCTTCCCCCCCGCCGGAGCACATTGGTGGAAATAAGGGCTCCTGGCTGCTTCGGTTGTGAAAATTCAGTTAATGCTGAATGCTTGTGAAACGTGTGTTGAGTGGTGCTGAAGAGGTTAAATCTGTGCTACAGAGGCTTCGGAGAGATTGGGTATGAAGTACTGGAGAAGTCAATGGATGTAACACCGTGCTTAATAGAAACAGAAAATTAGTGATTCTTGCTTGCCTGAGGTAAGCATGAGCCTCTGTAATGTCCTGATGTTTCTGCAAAAAACCTACTTACTAAAGGAGAGATAAACCTGATATTACAAATAGGGGCAGTCATGACAGAAAAATACCACTAGAAGGATGAGATGTTGCCTTTTAGTTTACAAGAACAGAGGGAAGCCCTTTTTATTTAATATTTTTTTGACAATACAGAGTATTAAAAAATTCTGTTATGTTTCCCCACTTTTTAAAGAAAAAGATACAGTATATCTGCAAAAAATAGAATACTATGTGAAATACAGGCAGAGATATTGATAGTAATTTATCAAAATATGTTACTGATCTATTCAGTTTTCTAATACGCTGCTTTTCCTGGTTTCAAGTCCAGGGAGCTATTTTTTCATGTGGTGTTAGATAAGGTTTAGAGAAAGGGCTGTTCTACTGTTAGATTCTATGCCACTTGCCTGAATTATTTTTGTACCATATCAACCACTTTATAAAGTTGAGAAGAAACTACCTTCTTCACACGGAGCATTTAATACACAGTCGTAATTTATTTTTTCTAATGCTTGATGTCTAGAGGCATACAATACTTGGAATACTGCATGCCTCCTCTATGTGAGAACTTCTTAGTGTAGGCTATGACTGAGATGAGTTTGAGGTGTAAGATGGTGTGTGGTGGTGCAGGTGATGTCTTTCTGAGCCTTCCTTTACTTGATGTAAATGGCTTGAGTGTTACACAGTCTGCTGTGGTAATTTCAAAGGTTGACTTCTAGGTCAAAGGTCTGGAAATGCAAAATTTGAACTGAAGTTTGAAGTCGACTACCAGGTCACCACAAACAGAGTGGTTGATTTTAAATAAAACGTGTTACGTTAAATAAACAGATGCATTGCAAACATAAGTGGGTTTGGATTTGTAAGTCAGCTGTGTGAGAAGTGTTGTCGGTCCTTTTTGCAGAATTTCTCTGCTTTCATGTTTTTATTTGCATATTCAAGATTGATCCAGGCTTTGCTGGTGGCATTTTTCGAACGGTGTTCTCAATGAATGCGGGGTGAAGGTGTCTGTCTGCAAGTTCTCTGCCCGTGCCATAAGCCATGACATGGGCAGCCCAAAGAGGCTGGAGGAGGGAGTGTTGGCTCTCCTGGTGGTGCAGTAGACATTGCCTCTCAGGTGCATCCATTATTAGTGTGGAAGAAGGTTTTATCTCCTAGAATGTTTCTAGGAACTCCCACAGAGGATGATGTGGGCAGTGTAGATGGTTGACCTCTTTTGTTTTTTTGTTTTTTGGGTTTTTTTAATTTTAAAGTGTTGATATTTGTTGTTAATTGATAGGCACTTGATAATATCAGCAGCTGAGTGTGGCGTGAGTTCAGTTCCTGACCCAAGAAGGCTGAAATGGCGGGAAATGTCATGTGCTGGAGGTGAAGTGGCCTTGGCAATTGCATACTCTGGTTGTGGCAGAGTGAAGGAAAGATGGAGTTGTAAATAATTTGCAGACAAGATGTCTCTGGGGTCTGTGCTGTTCTGTGGAACTGCATGGTGCTGTTGCAGGGACACTGTCCCTGTGCAGGGGCAGGGAAGGTCAGGCTGTGCACAGGCATTCATGTCCCCTTGGCACAGCTGTGGTGGTACTTAGGGTATATATAGCCATAACTGGGACTGTGGGGGTGATTAATGGGCTGGGTTAGGGACAAAAGTGTGTGTAAACAAGGAAATGGCTTTAAAGAAGAGACATTGATTTTATACTTATAAAAATAAAACACACTTTGTTACCTTTTTTCTTTTTAGACATAATGACAAGTTATCCTTGGAAGGGATGAAAATTGGTAATGACTTTCCCCTGCATCTCTTGAAGGAGCATATATCAGGCTAAAGAATTGTGTTTCTTTTTTAGGTCTCTTACACTACTGAATTATGTATGTTTATTGTTTCTCTGTGTATAGATGGTTTGGATAGGTAAGATATTGCTGTTCTTGTTTTAATAACATAATTATGTAAATGTCAGGAATCCATAATATTTGTGAGTCATGTTTTTCTGACTTGGAATTGGGTGAAAATTAAGGATAAAAGGCCAATGAGAACTTCACTTTTACAATGACTGTTAGCTACATTGACAGTGCTAAATTCTCTTGAAGTAATTGTTCAACACACTGCTTTTAAGAATTTAATCTGTTTTATGGATGTCCTTTTAGCTGTAAAATAGTGCAGTAGACAGAAGAAGCTTTGCTTGACCATCACCATGTTCCAGAACTTCACTTTGGGAAATTGGATAGACTTATATAGTTCCAAACTGTTTGGCTAGGAAGCATGCTGCCTTTGATTTTGACATAATGTAGAAGGAGCTGGTTACCTTACATAACGTATTTGTTTTTCATTAAACATGCTGATAAGGTCTCATTAAAGTGCCATGTATTATTTATGGTATTTCATATGAAACTGAACTGAGGGGAAACTTCTCTCAGCTTAGGGCATTTGCAGAATAACAGCCTTTCTGGGCTAGAAAAAAATAAAAAGAATGAAGAAAAGCATGACATACTCCTGTCAGAACAGGAGACTGCTTAAGGCACAGAGAAAGAATGAAAAAAGGAGAAAGGGCACAGAGAGGGTTCATTTCTCCTCCTCCTCACTCGCTCTTGCTCTGTGGCATGAGAGGTTTTTTGGTTGGTGGTTTGGGGTTTTTGTCTGTTTTTTTTTTGTGGGTTTTTTTTTTTTTTGGTGATGAAATAATCTGGGCTGTTTTAGTAGATGAGTTCATGATAAACTGCAAAAGCATGGATGTTTCCTAAGCCAAACCCAATTCCTTTATTGTAAGTTTGTGCATGATTGTTTTGGAGTTGATTACCGAGTTATGGTACGTTGGTTTTGTTGCATTGACTGGTTTTGAGAAAGAAAATTATGTAATAACTGATTCTGCTGGAAAATATTCAGCTTTGCATGAAGAAGACTTAGTGGATCTAAATCAGTCTCTGAGGCTTGTGTGGGTGCAGGTATGTGTGCGCACATGTAGAATGAAAAAGAAATGTTTTTTTTTTAAATGTAGCACCTGAGTTGCAGTGATGTGTTTTGATTCTGTTTCCAGTTAAGTGGGGACAATTATTTGTTTTTAAGGGTAGATCTTATATAAAACCAGTTATGCTGCTGATGAAATAGACTTTTCTTGTATGTGGGTTATTTGCTTATTGTTGTTAGCATTAAACTCTTGGTCTCAGATGTGTTTTTGTGGGAATTATGTATCCTATAAAATAGGTGATTTTCAAATCTTCTTCAGAGTCCTTTTAAAAGAAGGATCCCCTTCAAAACCTCAGGTGGTTCTTTGAGGTTTGACCTTCTTTCCTGAAGAATTAATATTTAATTCATTTGTCAAATTCTAATTAAAAATAGTAATATCTTCTGTTATACTTGAGTTGTATCTCAGTCAAAAAAAAGACCTGTAATATAGGACCTCAAGGACAAGCTGTAGTATAAATTATTTGATTTGCAGGTCACATCCTACTTTATTACATAAAGACTAACTAGATCTACTAATGAATAATTATTACTCCATAAAATAAAGGGGGGGGGTGTGAATAAAAAAAGCTGGCAAGAGTGGAATACTAATTTTGAGGTATCGTTCTCAAAGTAGAAAGTAAACATTAAATTCTGAAAATTGCAAATGTAATTTTTCCATGTAACCTGATAGGGCAGTCCTTGATAATAGATTGACTAGCTGTCAAATAAATTTGTAATTTTAGATGAGATGGGCTTTAGACCAATTTTAAGATACAGTCTTTATCCAAGAGTGCTCCCCTCCCCCCACTAAGGTAGTCAGAGTATGCCACAGAATTCTGTTTCATTCCCAGTGTTTCTGCTGCAGTGGTTACACAGCTCCTGCACAGTTTCACTGTAATGCTTTTATAGGCTTCTTTGAGAAGCTGGATAGCGAATGAAATATAGATATAAAATTAATCTGTGTTTTAAAAAAGCTCATTTGCTGATAGGGCTGTGTATTTGCCGGAATCCTCTTGACTAGCCAAGATCCTTTCCCTTCCCCACTTTGTGCTTCGTACTTGTGTTCTTAGAAGGGGAAAGCCCTTTTCCAGTCAGGTGTGAGTCCTGGGAGGGGGGAAGGGTGTGAGTGTGTCTGTGTGCGTGCAGAATCATAACAGGCATTCAGTCCCAGCTGGGCAATGACACTAATTGCCCAGATCTCATGGATGCCTGCGATGCAGCGTGCTCACTTTCTCTCCTTTCCTATCCTCTCCAGGGATTTTTAAAATGCAGTATTTGAATTTTGGTGAGTGGTAAAGACCCTGCCCTAGGACCCATTTGACAAATGAGAAGCTGTGCAGCATCAGCACCAGCCGACTGAGCCTCACTGAGTCTCTCTCTCTCTCCTAGTCAGCAGCTACTGTTGTGAGACAAGCTTCAGCTCTCTGTCATTGAGGAAGTTCCATTTGCTCATCAATAGGCTGCAGGCTGTGTCTTCTTTTTTTCCTCTCGGTTAAAAATTCGTAGTTTAAACCTACCAAGTTGCCTTAGCTGACAAACGAATGTAGGGGCTTAGCGCTGGGAGAGGAAAGGCATTCAAGAAACACCGTTTCTTATTTAAATAATCAAAAGGGAGAGGAAAAAAAAAAAAAAAAAACAAAAAACAACCAACCCATAGTGACAAGATAGGGCAAACGTGCTTGCATGCAAGCCCCCTCACTTGTTCTACGTAGACTTCAGAGCAACACCATGCAGCATCCCCTTACGGGTGCAACCTGCGTGGCACTGCCGAATGTGGGCATGTGTCCCCAGCTCTCCTGTGCCTTGACTTTTATGTACTTACAGCAGGTAAGTTTGCTTAACTTTTTCTTTTCCTCGCAGTGCTTGCTTTGTCAGCGTCGTTTGGGGGATTTGCAGTCGGGGAGGTATTTTTTGTGTGAATAGACTGTATAAATGTCTCCCACCGTGTGGAGCGAGTGTTGTGCCTGCACTTAAGAATGTGAGAGTGAGTAGAAAATATGTTTTAACAGAGCATCGAGCCTTCACATATCTTTTGGTATTTTGATGTTGGTTTGTTTTATTTTTTTTATTTTTTTTTTGCAGTGTCTCTGTATAAGATGTTTATAGATATTTAACACAGTGCTGTGCCTGCATTTCTCGTGGATGCTGTAGCAGAGTTTCAGCCATAAAGGACTGCTCTTTATTCACTTGCAGGCATAAATTATACTTCTAATGTAAATGTGCCCAATGGCAATTTTGTTTAAGCCTTCTTTGAAGACAGGAATTTTAAGTCTGTGTTAAAACATGCTGCTGATTAAAGCCAAGCTGATTTTCAGTTCACAGGGAAAATGATGATTTATAAAGATATATCTGTGCAGAATACTTCTATCTATGAAGTATATTGGACTGGGTTTAAAGAAAATGTTTGGGTATCTGCAAAACAATACCAATTTCTACTAAATTTTCAATTATTATTTTTTTAAAATAATTTCATTTTTGCTTAGAGGATTTTTAAAAAAGTATTTCCTCCCACTCTCTCTTCCTAAATTATTTAATATTTGGTACCCCCTTTCTGCTATAGTGTGAAATAACTGTATAATAGCACCTTTTTTTGTAAACTAATAATTTGGAATCATCTTTGTATCCTACTCTATTTTATAACTGAATCCACCATTACAGAGTCATCTAGTGTGTACAGCCAAGACAGAAATATGTTATCATGCAAAAATGATTAATCCTGTCTGTCCTGTTACTTCTCTTGAAACTTGAGGAGGAAAAAAAGATTCTTGTGCCTACTGTAACAAATAGGGGCATTTCTTCCAACTTCCACTACAACAGTTTCTGTGCATATTGACTTCCCTGAAAGTCTAACTTTATTTCTGTATTCACAAAAGCCTGAAAGATGTTGTACGGTATTTCTTTTTGTTCCTAAAAAACAGATAAAATAGATTTAAAGCTTATTTTATTCGAGGATATTTGCTTTTCTGTTATTGCTGAAAGATGAGAGCTCCAGTATTTTCAGGATAAAACCCTACTGTAGTTTTTTTTTTTTTTTTCTGCTGTAGTGTAGTATAAACCATTTCTGACTTCCAGCTTAGGAGTGCATGATAACAGATTCTTGCACGCGCCCTAGATTATCCATGCATGTGGGAGGGATTCATATGTCTGCAATTAAAATTTGCATCCGATAAATATGATGTGTTTAAATTTCAGTAATTTGCATGCCATAACTAAAATGTACGTTCTTGGTAGTTCTGTATTCTGGATCTGGTTTGGGAATGGCATTTATAGATCAGCTTTAATGATCCAGTGTGACTTAAGCACTTAGTGGTTACATACAAAATGTACTCCTGTGTTTTGTTCTGGATTTGCTGTTTTGAGTTTGTCAAAGAACAAGTTGTGTGTTAAAGATAGGGCTTTTGAAAGGAAAAGTGGGAATTCAGGTGAGAGGTCAACATGGCCACACAAGGAGCTGATAAAGGAGAACATAAAGATGAGGCTGGGTGCTCCAATAACCTTCCTCAGTGAGATATTGCAGTATCATTATGCAAACACATCTATTGCATGGCACTGCTTTAAGGTTTAAGAAACTGTGCAACTCTAATGAATACTTTAAAACAGGGAATTCAACTGCATCTATTCCATCTGAGAGAAAGATGAGAAGTGATTGCTAATGCACTTTACAAAGTGCTATATCTGGTGGATAATTTTTAACTCTTTAAGTGGATTAACTGCTACACTGAAAAAAATTTTTTTAAGTGTTTGCTTTCTCATCTCCTTAATCCTATTGTCAGTTTAGAATCATCCCGTGTGTGCTAATCACAATTATATAATAGGTTGAAAAGTCTGCTAAATTTGTGATGAAAATTGTGGCAGGTTCAAAATTCTGTCTTGTTGCTTCTTTTGATTGCTGGTTGGCATTTTAGTTATTCTGAATTCCTAGAGAGTCAGATAATCATGTACTTAATTCACATATGGTCTCTTATGTATTTGGTTAAGTATTTCTTTAGGAACAATGCTACTTCATCTCAAAATTATCCAGGCAGAGAGGACTGAGTTGGTATCACCTGCAAAGCCAATATAACATGGTTCTGGTTTTAAGCAGTAAAGGAATAAGAAGTTGGTGTTTTTTGAAAAACATCAATAAACTTTTACCATGACAATCTACTTTGGTTTTTTTTCTCTTTTCCCCCTATCTGATAGTTTAGAACAAATTGACAAAAATACTTAGTTTGTATGTTTAGTGCAAATATTTTAGTGAAACTGTTCATGTTTTTCTCTCTCTATCAAGTTGTCTATCGATTTTAAATACAGATAACCTAAAAGCTTTATGTGGCAACTTAAGAACTAGTGAATCTCCCCTGCTTGTGCAACCTGTGACCAGCAGTAAATAGATATTGTGAAGCTCTCAAGTATTTTTTCTCTCTAAAAATTGCACTTGAGATATGCCTGCTCACTTGCACCTCAATGAAAATGAACTCAGATGTCTGTATTATAACTGAGTTACAACTCAGTTGTTAAACTTTGCTGCCTATTTAGAACCTGTGAAGATAATGATGCTTATTTTTGTGTATCTACATTGGTATTCTGTCAGGTGTAAATTTTACAATTGCAGATACGTCTTTCTTGGAAGACTGTGAAAGACATTACAATCTTCTCAAAATGGGCAAGCCAGTCTTTGTCACTAAATATTTATTTATCCTCATAGCCACAAGGATGCTGGATTTCTGTGGAGCTGAGTGAATCATTTGGAAAAATCTGTGCTTTGGTAGTCATTTAAAATTTGCCATCATTTCTTCGTGCAAGTGACATCACTTGGCCAGTTAGTTTAGGATAAATGGATAAACTGTTTTCCACAGTGTGCTACAGAAGTGCTGTACTACTTTTTCCAGGGTTAGAAACTTGAGTGTTTGCTCTGATATCTTTCACTTTACACTTGTGTGATGTTTTAAGAGCCAAGTGAGGAACTGTTTTTTTTTTTTTTCAAACAGTTTATGCATGGAGAATGCTTTACCTAACAATATTTTGAGTTTAACTCTTGAAAATAAAGTTGAAAATGAATAAAGGACAGAGGCCTAGGTCATGTTATAGATTAACTCTCTATAAGACATTCACTTGAAAAAGCCATCAGCAACTGAAGAATGCTTCTGAGTTAGTTGTTTGAAATGGTCTAGAATTATGTGGACATTTTCTTAAGATGTTTCTAACTATGGGAATCCAGTGTGACTTTGCAAAGAACATCACCCCAAAGTGACTGTGTCAGTGGCAGCATTGAACAGAAGGAGAACGTGGGGCTTTTCCTTACAAGTTTTCACTGTGTCACTGTAAGGACAGGGTCAGCTGGGAAAGTGTGGATGCATTTGGGTGAGAATTTCCCCTAGTGTCAGTATTTAAAGATACAGGAGAAGGGAAGTTGCATTTGTAGTGCACCCTATCTTTTGGTAACGTTTCATGGGGTTAGAGACAGCTGCACAGATGTATTTTCTTCTCCCTAATATGACACATGAATGCAAAACCCAGTTTCTGACCACAAGTTTACATTAAATAGCAAACTGAAGTAATTTTTGCAGCAAAATGTCGGCTGATAAATTGGGATTTGGGATATATTACTGGAGGCTTAGCTCTGTTAACTGACATTTTCCTGTGGTCTGTTTTTCTGGTTATTCTGTTGGGGTTTTCTGAGTAAAGTGACAAAGCAAACTTGTTTTGAAACATCACGGAATATTCCATGTCACGGTGTACAATGCTGCTGTCATTATTTTAAAATTGGTATTTTTTTTTCTGTTTAATGATGATAGATGTGCTTTGTTTTAAATAGTGAAGTGGTTTGTACAAAGGGTAATTCCTCTTAAATGGAGCAATTGCTCATAGTGGACATTCACAGATCGAAAACAATTGAACTGAAACTTCAATATCAACCTTTTCTGTCTTTAACAAAGTAGTTCATGGTACAGCTCTCATATCAATGATGAAAAGAATCCACCATGAAAACAAAGCAGAAACCAACAAAACCTCCATCTCTACTCCAGCTATTCCATTACTGCTTACATGGTAAATTAGTGTAATTTTATTTGGGCCTTAAGCATTATGGCTATGGAGAAAAGCTGAATTCCCCTCTCCGTTACTTATGTCATGCTTCTGGATCTGATGATTTAGAGGAGCCTGAAAGACTTTTTATCACATTGTTTCTTCATGGCTTAATTCAACGTTGATTTATTTGGTAGCAATTTCAATTGATGTAGTCAATAGTGTCAATAATGGAATAAGGATTAGAACAGATTATCTTTGTGCTAAAATTGTGTAAAAAATTGAATGGATGAACAATTCAAACAGTTCCCGGATACAGTTTAACTTTTTTTAATGGAGCAAAAGCACATCAATTGCTGAATTTCACCACTGCAGTTACAGTTCTGAGTATCTAGTTTTTGCATTTAATACTTCGGTGACTTTTCAAAGGTTCAGGTATGTCAGTTGAATTCAATAATTGATGTTTTATGGTGACACTGCTTAAACCAATCATGAGAACACTGCCTTTCTTTGCCTGGTCCTTTTACAATACTCACTCTGTGGCTCTCCTGTAAAATCAGTTAATCTGACTGTAGTTCTTAAAAATTTTAAGCATCTGTTATCTTATAAATTGGAGTCTTTGCACGATTTTGTTCCTCTCTCTGCTATTTCATGGCAATTTTCATGTAAGAACGTACAACCTCTGCTTATGACTGCATGAGTGCAAAGAAGTCCATGGTGCTAATGCTCACTCACCATCTGTTTTTCTTACAGCTGGGCCTTGAATAATTGTCCAGTAGCTGATGGACTGAGGGTAGGCAATATTTTCAGGGTTTTCTGATTCATTTAACCAGCTTCACTGCCCCAAGAGAAACACAGTGCTTGTTTATTCAGATGTGTAGGGTAAAAGGCTGTGCTATGTCAGACAAATTACAGCACTCTCTTAAAACAAAAAAAAAGGAGCTGCCATGCTACAGACCATATCCTGTGGAAGCATTTGTACCTAAGGGGGCACTGTGGCACTCCGAGGGAATTTTAGTGTATGAATGAAACAGACCTCAAAAGGTGGGAGTGCAGCTGTTGCATCCAGGAGTGCTGCTAATGCGGATTTCAGGAATGATGTCTTGCTGTTTACCCTGATCAGGGTAAATAAGATCGTTTGGGATTCACCAACAAACTGGAGAGCTGGTACTTGTGACTCCACCTGTGACTGAAGCCCAGTCTCCACGTTTGCATAGCTTTTGTCTCCCAAGAGCTGCTCCGTTGTTTTCCAGAGGCTAATGAGAAGTGGCTTAGAGATCAAGTGCTGTAGCGGCTCTCCATCTGAGTAAGAGCTAGTTTGGGGCATTTAACTCCAGCCTCGTCAAACAAGGTCAGTCTCTCACAAAACGAGAGGAGGTGCTTTAGTGAAGTGCTCTCCTCTTTAAATACTAGAAGGGGGGGGGGGGGGGGGGGACCAACCAAAAAAAGAAAATCAACTCCAAACACAAAAACTCCTCAACAAACCAGAAGAATCTGTTAAGAAGGTTACCTGCTGCTTTGGACTATAAAAACAAGAGCAGCTGCAAAGGAGCTTCCGTGTGACAGGAGCAGGTGAATATTTTTGCCTTAGAACCATTGTTTTTTACTAAGTGACCTCTTTGAATATTTTAAAAGGCTGTATCTAAAAAGGGATGCCTGGATATTCCGTTGTGAGCTATTTGTAAGTTATCCCCATTCATTATATCTGCTAAATATGTATATGGATGGATATTTTCTGGGGGAAAAAAAAAAAAAGGTGGGGTTTTTTTATGCCAAGGAAAGTGTGTGGTGGTTATGTAAGCAGGGGTTTTTCTCAGGGTAGCCAATAGATATTTCCGTTTTACATTTTTTTTGAGCGTAGCCATTCAAAACTAATCTTTTTTTTTTTTTGTTGTTGTTTTCAATGTGTGTATTTCTGAGCTGGTAAATAAGTACTATGATCATGTTAATATTAGTCCTGCTAAGAATATTTTTGAGGTATTTAATAGGTGGTATAAATGAAAGTGATAAAAATTGTGACACTGGAATTTATCACCTTGTTTTATAGAGTTAGAATAATGTTGGTGGAAAGGAGAAGTCAACACCCTCTAAGAATCCTTCAAGCTTTCCTGCCTTTTAAAGGTGCATGTGCGATTGATTTATCAGTTTTAAAGTGTGATGTGTAGTGCAAGAGCCCTCCTGAGGACCTGCTGTCATTTCTTTGCTGGCATTGCTCATTTCCCTCTGAGTTGCCTAGTGCAGCACCATTGACTTCTTTTACATTTTGCTTCCCCTCCCACTCTGTCAGTGCAGCAGCCCAGTGAATTTAATTAGAGAAAATAGCATATCTAATGTCTGTGCTATCCTGACTGGTTGTAGTTGGGCCTTTGGTCTTTTGCACTAGAGCAGGCTCCAGCTGTGGAGAGATCTCGCAGTGTTTTGATCCTGCTCTCTCTCGTTGTGTTGAACACAGGCAGAATCAAAATTAGATACTGTAGTAAGAACTGAAGTGTTCAGTGAATTATTTTTTGTTCACAGCGAGTCACTGATTTTTACTTTTTCCTCCAGATATGGAAAGAAATTCTGTGGCACTTCAAAATTGAAATACTTAAGATATTCAGGTACTCGTGAATAAGAATGCAAGTGCTTTCATCTTAGACCATCTTTAAATTTACCTTTTAACCATTTATTTCAAAATGCACTAGAAATTGTTGCTCTTCCTAACTACAATGTCTTGAATATGATTTTTTTTTGTAACTGTTCATCGATTTTATACTGTCATCTCATATTTGTGGTTTGTGTATATACTTACAGTTCTAATATGCCTTGCCTCAATTCCTTACTGACTTGCAGTAATGTTTATTATAATTATGACGTAGTTTTGAAGTTGACTTCTTTGGTTTTGCCTCTCATACCATTTTGTTGTATAGCAATCATTATCTCTGTTGTGGACAGTAAGTCTTGTATACATGAAATAGTTAATTACAGATATTGATTATGAGCATGAAACTTTATTTACAACAAGATAGTACATTTTAAAATACATGCTAATGATAAGCACAGTCTTTCATGAAGCAGGGTGAAATGTAAGCATTTCTTTGAAATAATTTAAAGTGAACATTGTAAAGGAGGCAAAAACAAGGTTAAAAGTTCTCCTGGGAAGAAGATTTTGCCAAAGCAGAGCTAGTGTGAAAATTTGGGGGTGAAAAGAACTTAGGCAGCCCATATATTCCATGAGTGTCCCCTCTGTAAGCCTTCTTCCTTGTCATGTATTAGTCCTGTCTCTGGGATGTTACATGGCTGCATGGCTCAATTAATGCTCTGTGGCAGGAGGAGGAAAAAAATGTCTCTGTCTTGTCAGAAGTGAAGTTATTTACTTTCAAAAGCTGACAGAATAGCACTGCAGGGGCTTCATTTATTTCCGTTCAGAATGTCATTATTGTGTAATGCAGAGGGACTCCTGCATGCGTTGCAGGCTTATTCCTGTAATCTCCAGTCTGCAGGATGGCTGCAGAAGTGTAAAATGGCCCACTGGAATGTTTCCTCTTCTGACTTCAGCTTGCTCACTTTTGCAAAGCAGCATTCCAAGTTCCTTAAATATTTATGGCTTAGATGGGATGAATGTGCTTGTCGGGAGTGCTTTGGAATTGATGCTGGGTACCTTTGGAATTGTGCTCTGGCCCGGCTGGAACATGGATTGGATCCTCAGTTACCTTTGTAATGTGTGTCATTTTCCCTGATGGGTAGCATATGGTTTGAGACTGCTTTTTCAGCATTTCTCTGTCATGCTCTTTGGTTTTCCCAAGTCTAGCCCCAACAGGAATGTTTTGCACAGAATGTTTCATCAAGATTACTTGCCATTTCATCTCAAAGTTTGGGAAAGCATTAAACGCTGTTGTTGTATTGCACATAGTTCAGGGGCAGGATAAGTAGTTTTGATATTCTCTACCCAAGTTCACGTCATGCTGCAGAAATACAGGAGCATTCAGAAACTGCCATTCCAAGGGGCTTGGTTTATTTTTTTCCTTTCCCTTTGATACCATCTCAGCCAGATTCACTTGGAATACCAGGCTTGGCATGTGCACATGCAATTGCCTGTTGCTCTTTGGAAAGCTTTTTGATACATCAAAAGTAACACCACAGAAACAGCAGAGTTTAGGAGTTCCTGTGACCTTCTTGCAGCCTGCTATTAAAATAAAGAAATAAATGCTCCAATAGAAGATTACTTAATTTGGAGAGGAGTCACATTTCTTGTGATAGTTGATTTTTTTTTTTTTTTTGTTTGTTTGTTTTACAGGTAAACCCTACACATTTGTTGTGATAGTTGATTTTTTTTTGTTTGTTTGTTTTACAGGTAAACCCTCTTTGATTAGACTTTTTTCTTTTTCTAATTTGTTTTTTTTCAGTATAGAGTGGCAAACTAAAAATTATTAAAATGTCAAATTAATTTGTCAGTACTGTATTTTATTTGCACACAACCTGCCTTTAAATTAAGGGGAAAGGATTTTGCTTCTAAATGGGCTTGCTTGCTCCTTTCCTGCTTTTCTCTTCCTTTTATTTGCAGACATAAAATCCAATAAATTTCTATTGCAGTTGCTGGGCTTGGGGGAGAAAAAGGAGAGGAAAAGTACAAAGCTATTGGGAAGCGTCAAACACGGCGGATGATGAAGTACATTTCATAGCAGCCAATTCCAAGCCCAAAATCCCTGTTGTGCAGGAAGGCTTCCCAGCTCACACAGGAAATTCAGCCATTGCACGGCAGAGTATTAATGATTTATACACCCCGCACCACTGCTTTTGTTCACTCGCAGAGCCGGGCTCTGTTAATAAAGGAATTTCAGGGAAAAGGGTCCTGGCATGCCGAGTTGTTTTGCTCAGTGTGGTGGACGCTGCCTCATAAATCAAAGGAATTTAGTGCTTTACAACCTTTCAGAGCTGCTGAGGGTGGTTGTTTTTTTTTTTTTTTTTTTTTTTTAATCTGATACACCTAGGAATATTTTCATTTCTTTTCTATAAAGAATGAATGAACTACTGGATGAGATCTATCTCAGCTGTTTTAGGGTTGATTGGTTTGCTTCACAGTGGCATTATACTTCCATTTGTTTTCCATTTGGATTTATGCTTTATAGTGTTGTCTATAGAAGGAGACTAGCATGGTTTTATTACCATAAAGAGATGCAGATCACATTATATTCTGTCTTGTTTCTTAGAAATAACTAAATGAAATATAAAGGCAAAATACATTTGCAGTAAGGAAAGCAGTTTTATATTCCTTACATAAAACAAAACCAAAAAATAACATTTAATATTATAATTTAAAAATAATTTTTGTTTTTATTAACAAAAATAAGCTTCAGTGTTCCTCTACAATACGTGTGAGTGATAATATTTGAAGTTGCTTTTTTGTCTGGAAACTTTGTTTCTTAATAGCAACTGCAGGATTAGGTACTTAATTTTGTAGTGATTTACATAATTATCCTTTTCAAATAGTGGAACAATATTGATACTATGAAAGAAAATATGTATTGACATTTTATTAGAGGAATAAAGATAAAGAAGGATGTTTTTTAGAAATCTCTGGAATTTTGATGTGAACTAGAGTATTGAATAATGTTATGGGACATTGTCCTAGCAGAAAACCACATGGTTGGATAGTTATGGGACCTAATCTTTGCTTTCCATTGCCTCTTTAAAAGCAGGCTGGGAGAGGGGATAGGAAATAATTGCAGGCAATGTGCTTTGCAATCAAAGGGAACCTGGTTTTCCACAGGCATCTTAAGACTCTTATTACACAGCAGGCACAATGTGTTTCAGCCTTTTTGGATCGTTCAGAGTCGTAAATTCAGGTACCTTTTTGTACAGAAAACACAGCTGTCCTGTCCTGGCTTGGTCACAGTAGAAAAGGTGATTCCCTCTGAGCTTTGTGGAAGTCAACAGTGTAGGGATCAGTATTGCAGAAGTTACAGCTCCTTTATACTGCCAGGAATTCTTTGCAGATTTTGTGGTCTGCAGGCAAATCAATACCTTCTTCTCTGTTTTCTTCCCTGGTTTAAATATCGCAGATTAATATAAGGCAGGTGCCCAGTAAATGAGGTTTATTATGTTTATAGAGCAGCATTGCTGTATTTGTTTGTCCTCCATTATTTGGGTGCGTGAGTGTTTCATTGTATTTAATTATGTCTGTGAGGCACAAGACAACAGTCAACATCTGCTCTATTGTTGCCGTGGTTTACAGATAGCTTTGATGGGTTATTAAACAATCTATTTTTCAAACAGCAAACAGGGAAATAAGCTGCACCCATATTATGTAATTTTGTAAAGGTACATTATGTAATTAGTCGTCTAGTATTTGCACACTAATCTTTTATTTTGGTTGAATATATGCTGTTCCATTTTAAAAAAGGGATGATCCTCGACAATTTTTATTTAATGGTGAATTTCTAGTTTCTCTATGGCTTGAGTTGATTTTCTCACTACTAATTTGATTTCACCATATGTTTTATATTGAAATAATGTCTGAGTTGTGAATGCTAATACAGAAATTAGAAATGTGCATTAACTTTCATTTATTACTGAAACAGCTACTGACAAACTATTACTACAGAGGCATCATTAGGTATCTTGAACTATTTTTGAGTGAAGGTTTATGCTGTTACCAAGGCATCAGTTGGGGAAAGCAAGGTTCAAACATCTTTGCCTCTCTTAGATCTGACTCAGGGCAGAGCGTCCCCAGTGCTCCCTGGGCAAGGGAAGTTGTACTGTATGGGCAGGGAGATGTCTCTGTAGAATTTGACTCTTGTACAAATGGATTCCCTGATGGAAAAATGCTTGTGTGCTAATCTGCTTTTGACTTTGTTTTGGTTTAATGTACCTGTCAACTGTTTGAAGTTTCTTTATGTAACGCTGGTATCCACGATACTGTATCTGGATGCATTAAGGCAAATCACTGAAAGATTGCAACTACCCAGCATGTGATTTGTTTTTGCCTCAAAATAAAGTGTAGAAGAAAATGTTCCAGACACAAATGATGAACAGATCCTAAAATTAGACTTTCTGTAGCTTTTATCATTGCAGAAAGTCACCTATTAAAAATGTTTGAGAACATGAGTCTGTAATATTTTCACGGCTCCTGAGCTGCTACTGCCCACAGTTCTAGAGCTGCAGCTTGCTGGGGTTGCTTCTGACAGCAGGATTTCTGAGGCTTTGGAAATGTTGTTAATCCAATGAGCCCGGGAATGCAGGTTTCCATTGGAACAAGGTGGTTCAAAATCCTTTGTGCATGGTCTCTGCTCCAGTGAGACCCCACCTGGAGTTCTGCATCCAGCTCTGGATCAGATTGCACAGACAGGGTGTGGAGTCTCCCTCACTGGGGATATTCCAGAACCATCTGGACACACTCCTGTGCCCTGTGCTGTGGGGTGGCCCTGCTGGAACAGGGAGGTGGCACCAGATGCCCCACTGGGGTCCATTCCAGCCTGACCCATTCTGTGACCTGTTGGAGCAAATCCAGGGGTGGCACTGAGATGATGAGAGGGGTGAAGCACCTCTCCTGTGAGGAAAGGCTGAGAGGACTGGCATTGTTCAGCCAGGAGAAAAGAAGGCTTTGGAGTGGCCTTCCAGTGCCTGAAGGGAGCCTACAGGAAAGATGGACAGATTGTTTTTGTGAGAGCATGGAGTAACAGGACAAGGGATATGATTTTAAACTGAGAGTAGATTTACAGGAAGAAACAATTTTTTTTGTGAGAGCGTGGAGTAACAGGACAAGGGGTATGATTTTTAAACTGAGAGTAGATTTACAGGAAGAAACTTTATACTGTGAGGGTTGTGAGACACTGGCACAGGCTGGCCAGGGATGCTGAGGATGCCCCATCCCTGCAAGATTTCAAGGTCAGGCTGATGGAGCTCTGGCAAACTTCCTTTAATGGAAGGTGTCCCTGTTGAGGGCAGGAGCATTGAAATTGGATGATCTTTTAGGTGTCTTCCAAGCCAAATCATTCTATAATTCTGTGAACTAAACTGTGCCTTTTATGTACATAAAGAATTTAATTCAAATGAAAAAATGTATAAAAAACATGGTTATTTGGAAAACTATGCATCCCAGCAGGTAGGAGTGGTGTTTCATGTGCTTGTTGAAATGTCATTGTGCAAAATGGCCATAATTTTTAGCATAGAAAGTAGATTTTTCACTGGTTAGTTTGTTTGTTCTAATGCAAGGGCTTGCTAGAAATACTTTGTAATCTCCCTCTCACTTACCCAGAACCTAAACAGGGGTTTCAGATCTGCCCCTTCAAGTGTCAGCAGATGCTTCTCAATGGATGTGGTGAATTACTCTTGCAGTTTTGACAAATGGAAACTCAAAGAGTAACTTCTTATTACAGTTTTGTAAGAAGGGAAGGAATGGTGGGATACTGCTCTTTGTAGAGAACTTTGTTTTCAAGGTGTTTCCAGAAACTCCTTGAAACAGAAACAGGAGGGGTGAGAGTTTATTTTAATTTTATTTTTCTGTTTATTACTAAGTTTGGTCTCTTGGAAAGTGCTCATTATAAACAAACATTTGTGTTTGTGAGCAGCCAAACAACCTAGGCAGGTGTCTCCAGAAGCCTGCGTGGGAATGGAGCATTCCTGGGCTCTTTTTCTAGCATGCAATGCAGATAAATTTTCCTGTGTGAGAAAAGCAGGATCAGAATTCCTGCTGGAGTAGATCAGTTTATTGACTTCTGCTGAGAGTGTTAGCCTTGGCTTTGCTGTGAAATTAATGCATCGTACAGTGAATGTGCATTTTCTGTCAGCATATTCTTGTATATTTTGCTCAAGAATAGTTTTAAATGTTTATTCGCATTAAAATTGTACGAGTCATGTGTGCCCATTTCCAGAAGAAAATTAACTTTGCCACTGCTTTATAAAAACTCCAAGGGAAAGCTATTTTCAGCTTGATTGGGGAAGCTGAGTTACAGCAGGCAGCATCTGATCTGTGAGAGTGATGGACATTGGTCACTCTCAGAGCTTCACAAGGAGTTAGGGCTGTGGAGCACAAAATATTTCAGTGTTTTCTTCATGTGATCCTAAAGGGCTAATTAGGGCTGAAGGCTTGAGGATAAATCAGGAAATTTGACTTTGACCACAAATGGCCAAATAAATCAGTGCAAAAACACAAATATTGTTAGGCACTAGTACCAGATCACCCATGCATCTGAGAAGTGAGGCTGTGAAGAAGACCTATCAATAAGAAAAAAAAAAAAAGAGGTAATTATAAAAACCTTTGAAAATAATTTCTGTAAGAATCCATTACTCCAAGTTGCCTCATTAATTTTCCTGAAATCTTGACAGTTCTGTAGAAGCAGCTATTCAGTGCTTTTTCTGTCAGTGCAATGCAAGAGAGATATTCCAATAATAGCATTTATAATCCAGATGTGCAAAAGTCAGGTCTGTCTTATGAACCTCCTGTACTGTTCATGTTTGTAGAGCACCTCAAATTCAAACTTGCAGAGGAATATTACATTTCTTCTTTTTATTTGTTCCTGGTGTTCAGTCACATGTATTTTGTTGATTTTGCTCTTTACTAAATGGAACTAGATATTTCATTTTTTCTGGTTATGAACAAATCACTATTGAAAAACTTTTGAGAGAAGGTAAGATGCTCTCAAGTGAAAGAGTTTGAGTTCAGTTTTTGCTGTCCGATCCCCTGATCTTGCACTGCAGGAGAATTGACAACTTCTGAGGTCTTAGAAGGAGACTACTTATTCTTGGTCTTATTTCTTGCAGCAGTAAAAATTTTACTAATGTCTACCAAATAACTTGAGTATTCACTAAAGCACTGGTTTCAATAAAAATATAGATAATCCACTTTTGTTGTCCTTCCCTGCACAAATTTATCCCAGTCCTTTGCTGGTCCCTTCCAAGGCCACTGGCACAGGTTGATTAAAACCTAAATGAAGATGAGATTAAAAAGGTGATTATTTCTCTATTCGCTCCTAATATGAAATGGAATTGACAAGAAGTAAAAAAGTGGATGACAGGAAAGGCTTTTATTATCTGGCGCTGATACAGCAGTGTTCTGGTTTTCTGGTCTTAGGTGCTTTCTCTCCTCTTCTGTTATTCTGAGCAGTAGCATGATCCCCCTAGCTTTACATTGTCCTGAGAAAGTTGTGAGAGACATCATTAGAAATCAAGTATTCCCATGAATTCAGTGCCCACTGAGACTGCTGAAGAATGCATAGGACTGGAATGTGGAATGAATAAGTAGAATATTTTTACTAGGTCTTAGGGGAAGGGAGAAAAGTAAACACATGATGTGATTCTTTCAGATGAGAGCTATTTACTGTGTTACCAGGAAGAGTTCTTGAAGCTTAATCCAGGGAATTTTGTTCTTCCAAATTAATTCTCCTGTGTACTAGCTCTTTACAGAGAGGTGCCTGCAGAGCACCAGAGCAATCCCACTGACATTGATCTGGCTTCAGTCACAGACCCTCAGACTGGGATAGAGGAGATGTGACCCATCTCAGGGAAAGCCAGGTTTTAGCTTGGCCTGGATAGGCCAAGTGTAAGACCCCACACTGAGTTTAGGAGTGGTGCTGAGTTGCTGAACATGGGATTAGGTGTGTCTCCAAACATGTGCATTAGCAAATATTTATGAGACTGAATTGACTTCAGACATTAAGAAGAAATGAAGTTGAAAAACTTTCTGCCATTCAGATTTGGAGGCAAACTTCCTATCAACTGAGCTTTCTAATGCTTTCAGCCAAATCCTGTCTGCCTTAGATGCTCCTTGCTTGTAGCTCTTGGCTAAACTTTAGTACTTAAACTATTGCCAGTGTCTTGAGTAGAGCTGAGTTATGGCTTACATTACATCTAATGCCTTCAAGTCTTGGTATTTTATCTCTTGAAAATATGAAACTTGTCAGTAGTGAACAGAAATTCCCTCTGATCCCTTTAAAGACCTATAGGGTCTTTATTATTTTAGGGTTTGAATTGGTTGTTTCTCCAAGGCACCCTGCTCACTTAGGATATCTACCCTCTGCTGGTTTCTGCAATCAAACCATAGCACTTGGCATGGTAGGGTGCTTGAATGATGTATTTATACAGGCAGGAGGCAGGGTTTAATACCATCTCATGATTCACTGTGCAGTCCTATTAATATGAGCTTGACTCGGGGGAATAAGTAGCTGTTACTTGTCAGCAAATCCTGAGTGTATTAAGGGGGTGAAGTTGTACTGAAAGATCCTCACAGTGATACTCTGCTGTTCCCAAGGGAAGCAAATGAAAACTGTACTTTGATGAATAATGAATGTTCTAATTGGGGTCAAGAAGAAGTCATAGCTTCCTGTGATATAGTAGTTAGAGTAGCCTGACTACAGCAGTAAAGAAAAATCTGTTTGACCAGATTTGGCAATAAAAATATGTGACTGTCTGTCATCTTTGTCATCTGCACACAGCTAAAGCCCAGGATGTGACAGTGACAGGCAGGTGGTTTATCTCTTGTACAGCTCGGGTGTATTCCCGAGATCCTCTTTGAGGTATTGGTTGGTGCCCATAAGAATGTGGCCATGAACAGGTACTGAGACTGGCTGAGTGCTCAGATATTGCCCAAAATCCTGTGTGGAATGGATGAAGAGCTCTCATGGCATGGCTTGGGTATATCACTAGAATTTATTAAGAGTGCGTATTGGTTAGAGTCAGTCTGTTCCTGATTTGCAAGGAAAAATGTTTTTGTTGCTGCTGGGTTGTATTTACAAATGAATATACCCTAAGGGAAGATTACAGCCTGTTCTTACCTGCTGACAAAATACACACAAAAATACCTATTTCTTGGTCATCCTGTATTCAGCACACAAAGGAGAAGAATAAATGAAAGAGACTAAGGAAGATATATGCAAGTGTGATTGTACTACATATTTTGTGAAATGGGTATACATACAGCCTGAGACTTTATTAAAGATGTATGTGATACTGCTTATCATTTGTGGAAGATGTACATAATTTTCAGTAGTTAGTCTTTGTAACTGCATGATATCAAACAACCATGAGATCTTGAAGTTGTTCTGTGTTTCATACAAAATTTTCTAAGCTGCTTAACTTCTCATGGATTGGAGGCTAATCTCAGCTGGTTTAGAAAATGCAGATAATCTCAAGAGCAGAGCAAGATATCTGAAGTAGCCTGGAGACGGGAGAGAGTGTGTTCTCAAAAGGGCCAACAGGGAAAATTCAAGTGATTTAGTACAGCTATCCAGCTGATAAGAGTTATGTAATAAAAGCCATCATGGAACTCTCTGTAAGAGAAGGAAAACAATGCAGTGCTCACTAAGGCAGAAGAAACAAAGTGCAGAACTTTGTTACACGTCTTCAGTCTGTGGATAAGTTGTGATGTCTGTGTGTCAAGATCAACTCTTGGTACTTAAAGCAACAGTATTTTCCTACAGTTTTGCATCTAACTTTTCTGAGTGATCCAGGAGGCACACAGAGAAGCTTCCTTCACAAACAGAGTTGTGCAGGCCTATGGAAGTGTGTTCCATCACTTTTTGTAGCTTTAGGAGCTTTTGTAGCCTTTCTATGTGGTACCTTGCAGTCCAATGTCATTATTTTTCCTAGTGCAGAGCACAGCACATGGAATAACTGAAGTTTTCAGGTCCATCCTGCTTTAATTTTGACACAAAAGCTGGGATAATAATGTGGTTGTGATCCAGAATCTTTCTAACTGGTATGATAGTGCAGCTAAGTTAAAAGATACCTATAGCTACTTAATAATTTTTTTCAGAGAGTACCTGTTCAGATTGTTCTCGGCTTTTGTGCCTTGATATGTGGAGCTGATGACAGGTCCTTAGTTTCTGTGGTAGCCCAGGGCAAGTCCAGGCACAGAAGGATCCTTTAACTCCAGTTTTAACCTGCTGCTTCTCTCTAGCATACATTTATCACCTACGGAAGTGAACGTGTCTTGCGACTCACTGAAGGGTAAATCACTCTCCCTGCTGTCAGGGGACAAGTTCTTATCTTTTAGCAATCCAGTCTAAGCAGGGAGTGAGGGTTTCCAAGATGTAAAAGAGGGCAAACTGTGCCTTTAAGAGTTCTGGAAAAAGTGAAGCTAAGTAGATGTGTATATTTAACGTGTGTGTGTGTGTTCTTTTATATTGCTGTCATTGTGGTGATCTCCTTGGACCCGATTCAATTCTCTTCAAAGGAATTTACAATCAGAGATGGATACAAATTAGAGCTGACCTGCAGAGGAACAGGGATATTGGTCATCATGCCACTGGACAGTCAGTTTGTCTTTGTATCAATGTTTTTGTGTGGCATTCTGGCAAGAGGGGATTTTATGGGCTGAAAGAGAATGTTCATAGGTGTTTAGAGAGGGTCTTAGCTGGTAGCAGGCAATTTCAGGAGAAAGCATCAATGTCATTTGGAGTTTGGTTAGGAGGTGAAGGAGCACAATATTCAAGGAAAGACAAAGGATATTCATCTTTGAGTTGTTGACAGTAATAGCTTGGGTAGGAACAGGCTGAAGTGCCTTTGAAGGGGATGACAAGTGCTGGATAAAGGTAATAAAAGGATGGGTTTTGAGGCAGTGCAGGTAGGGAAAGAAGTGATCTTTATGGGAGCACTCCAAAGGAAATGCAAAGTAAACAGGCCATTCTTTAGCCAGTGAAATCCTGCAGCAGCCCATGGCTCACACCACAGCACTGACAATAAGAAAGGAAGTTGAAACCAGAAAGGGAGGTTTGGCTATGCACTCAGAAACCAATATTTACTGAAATATTGCACTTCAAGTGTTGCAAGGCAAATTGGCCCACAGGGCAACAGCCTTAATTTGTCTAGGGCTATAAATATTTTCCCAAACTTGTTTCCCAAGTTTTTGCTTCTGTGCGAAGCTCTTGTATTTGGCAGGACTGGAATTATTTATTTATCTTTAAAATCTCCAAACACTATACACTCTCATTGTATATTTAGAAGAAAGAGGCTAAAATTTCAACTGAAGCATTGTTGTTTTCCGACCAAAGAATCAGCTGGGTTCATCTTGACCTGCTGCTAGTTTTAAATGTGCTCCTAAGAGCTAATGTATTTTTAAAATGGAAACTTTAAGTTTAGAAGAAAAATTGTAAATATGCTGTGTCCCACATGCTTGAAAAAAGTGGCTTCTCCCAGTTTTAAACAGTTTCTGTATCCTTGCCCTATTCTCTAGTGTGAACTGAGATGCTTAACAAATTCAACTCTGGTGACATCTGCTGTGCTGGTTATCAGTATGAGACCAGCAGATACCTTTGATCTGTATAGGTGGCATTTTCTGCTTTAGGAGTCAGTAAAATATCCTTGCTGTGTTTTGGCTCTGCTGTTCTGTGTGAGAGGAGCTGGCTGGGGAATTGGTACCTGGCATGAGAAGCTCCTACATGTTCTTCAGGCAGAGGAGAGGGGAACAGGGAGCAGCTGAGGATGGGGTAAGCCTGAATGGTGCTCCTGCTGCACTTGAAGAGCCTTTGGCCCTAAATGGCTTTTGCAGAAAGGTGGAAATAGTCTTTGGAAAACGAGTGCAGCAGTTATAACAGTGCCAGCAGCTGTGCCGGGGAGGATGGGGGAAGATGTGCAGGACAGCTTTTTCTGCCTATCAATATTTCCTTTAATGCCAGATCACCTCAGGCAATGCTAATCAACAGCAGCTCACCTTCTCTTTTAAAGCATCTGTGGTGCTGCTGTCTGGTAATCCTTTTTTAGAGACAGTAATCTAAAGTTGCTGTGGATGAGGGAAATTATCAGGAGATTCGGAAACCAATTTGTCCTTTCAGTTTTGGGGTTTCCTCTACCAGAAAACTTCTGAGAAACCTTAAAGAGAAAATGGAGAGCATTTGGACAATGGGAAAGGTGGTCAGAAATGGGAGGCTTGAACTTAAAAGATTCAAATATGACATAGCATAAGCTCTGAAGAGGGTGCCAAAGTGGTACCTGAATTATTTATGGTCTGAGACACGGGAAAGTTAGGCCAGTATAGGAAGGAAGCAGAAATTATTTGAAGTTCATTGGTGTTGTGCAGCATTTGGAAGAACTATTGTTTGTGGTATTTTGAACTAGATACAGGCATTAAGAAGAATTAATTATTTGGCAGAAAGATGGTCTAAATAGATTACTTCTGTCAGAATCTGATTAGAGCATACATCATTGATTGGCTGATGACTGCATTGCAGGGATCTGCCTTTTCCAGGCATTGTGGCCCCAGGGAAGTTGCTAAAGCATTTATTTGTTTTCTTTCTTTTTTTTTTTTTTTTTTTTTCTTTTTTTTTTTCTTTTTTTTTTGTTGGTTCGGTTTGGTTTTTTTTTTCCCCACCTTGTACCATAGCAAAACTTAGACATCTGCTTTTGCCTGAGGAATGATTTTGATCATTGTCTAATGTGCCATTTACATCTTATATGCAAGTGGAATCAAAACTCTGATCTTTCTTGCACCATTTTCATTTTTCTTGTTCTTCCTGAATGTATAGTCCAGTTTTCAGGCATATTTCTAGTTTCATTTCTGTATCTGTGCATCCGTACTGTACAGCAGTCTCTTTCCTTCCTATTTAAATTACTTCTTAGCAAGCCTTCAATGCAACTGCTATTAGAGCACTGCTGTCAGTAGCTTCAGTTCTGTCCCAAAACATGAGATTTTGGTATTAGATTGCTGGGCCTAAAATACTTACAAATTTTGTGACCACCTGCTCCTGCCTTACCTTGCTTAACCTGTGCTCTTCACCTTTAAAAGCATCTTCTCATTAAGAAAACCTGCCTTTTGGAAAATTCTGCATAGTTTAAACAAATAAGATTGTGCATTTTATTTGTGTATGTACATTTTAATCTGAAGCTAGTGTTCATGTGGTTTTTTTGTTCATTCTTGCTCTCCCATTGCTGAAATCAATTTTTAGTTTGAGAAAATCCATTAAAATTTTTAATGAAAGAAACCAAAGCCAACTAGGGCTTGGGAACAGCTGAAAGTAACATACTCTCTATGAGCACACTGATAATGGCTTAACATGTCATTTTATTTTTTTCCTAACAGCATTTTAATTTTCTAGAATGCAATGGAAATGAAAGCTGTATAGTTGTTTAAAATAGATGCTCTCCCCTTTTCCACCCACACACAGAGTTAATTTTTTGCAGGGAGGAGGAATCTTGCAGCAGGCAGGAAGTGGGTGCTGTCACCACCAGGGACATCAGAGAGGTGCCTGATGTGCATGTCCTGACCATCCTGGCTTTGTCCTCCCAGAAATGTTTAGGTCCATGCTCGACCTTAATCATGCTGAAGTGAAGCAGAACTCTCAGCTTTACCAATACCCTTCTGGCTCATTCTCTCAGTCCTCAGCACTCTTAGTGGTCAAATTTCATTTATTCAACATATTCTAGCGGAACAGGAGTGACCATTGATACTAACTAACAGCCAACTGTAAAACCCAAGTGAAATTTCCTTTTTGTGTGGCTGGGAGGGAGAGGAAATGTGTTGGTCTAAAGTGGTGGAGCTGATGTAGAGGCATTGGCATAAGTTCTGAGCTGGGCACGGGGCGGAGACGCGAGTAAAGCTCTGTTGTGCTTCTGTGGTTTTGATTCGCAGAGGTTTGTGAGAACTTAGGTAGCTGGTGCACACATGGGACATCACCACAGAGCCCAGCCACCAAGTCAGAGCTTGCATCTGGAGTGCCCCACACCTAGACATTTAGAAGCATGTTGTTATAGTGAGGCAAGCAAAGCGTCCTTGCATTAAAACAGGTAATTACGGTTTGTTTTCAACGTTTGTTTTTGTGTATTGCTATCTGCACTGTAGAAAATAGCAATGCTTCTTAGACATTTGATGTTTGCATTATTCTGCAATGTTTATACTGCTTGCAAAGGGCTGGAAGTGTCCTCCTGGAAGCTGCTGAATTCACACTACCACTGCTATTTGCATCATATTCTGTTATAAGCCACCCTTTTTTGTTACTGTGGATTTGGAAGGCTGTTCTAGACCCTCACTAGACAAGACCAAAATACTTCAAAAAAACCCCCCCGAACTTGGAAAAATATGTTCAGCCTAAATTTATTCATAACTAGGTTTTTCTTGATTTTTAGAGTGTCAGGATTGTCCCTAGCTTAGGCTCTTCCTCCTACTGTTTTCTTCCCTATTCACAGATTGCTTTGCTGAGATAAACAAATCAAATTTAGGTTTCTGTTGCAACATAGCTGTTCCATTCCCCTCAACACAAAAAGGAATTTATCTACAAGGGTTGTATTTGAATTTAACCTTTTTTTTTCTATTTAATGTGGATTAAAAGAACTGTATTCTATTGGAAGTACCTCTAAGAAATCAAGAAATAATTAATAATTAAAATTAAGAAATACTGATAATTTTCCTTTTCCTATTTGCATCTCAGTAGCATCTCAAATTCTTTAAACAGATGCAATGAGATCCTGCTTTTCTTCCTCCTGAGTTTAGCTCTGAAGTTTCTGTCATTAGGAGGAGCATGATCTTGCATTTTGTATTATTGAATTTTGATTAATGCAGCCCATAAGATTTAGCAGTTCTTTCTATGTAATATCCTTATCCTTTCCAGTTTTGACAGTACCTTCCAACTTTGTGTCATCAGGAAATTTCATCAGCAGGTTGCATTGTGCCAAAATAATTAAAGAAAATGTTCAAAAAAATCTGTCCCAAAATAGATCACAGAAAAGCTTCCCTTGAGCCTGCGCTTTCCTGTGCAAATCTTGCTCCTCAGGTTTTCTAACATCTTATCAAATATATACATGCTGAAACAAAAAAACCTGCCAGGTATTTTACAGAGCAATTTAACAGTCTGTATTTATGTCAGTTGTCCCACTGGAGTCATTTGAGTAAAGCTTGCAGAATCCATTTTATAATCTCCATTCCTGGGTTAAAGAAATCTGCTTGTTTTTCAAATGCAGCTCGCTCTGCTGGATGAAGCAAATAAGCAATAGTTAAAATGAACTTTCCTTTTTTTTTTTTTTAGAAATTAAGTATTTTTGAGTGAGTTGTGACTGCAACTTGCTTTCTCATATATACCTTTTGTTAATGTATTTCTTTATGAAAGTTAGTGACTGGTTTTGTATTGGAATTAATGACAATCTTTTGGAACAAAAATCTATGATGTGTCAGTTTGCTTAGTAATTAGACTGCAGAGTTTCTCTTCCTTGGTAAGATAAGACCAAGAAATAGGATTTATAGCTAAGCATGGTCAGATAAGCAGCGAGAGCAGCATCATCCCCAACAGCAAAGTGAAGCAGTTCTGAAACAGGAGATGGAGTGGGGTAAACATCCCTCCATCATGTGACGATTGCTGGCCTCATTGGCAGCTTCTGCAGGGAGCATCACTGAGGGTCACAATTCCACATCTAAAGTTAGCAGTGGGGTAAGGCTGGCACTGGGGAGGGCCAGCAGGCAGCTGCTCAGGGAGATTTCCAAATCCTGCAGCACGGCCGCCGTGATACACGAGAATCAATTACTGAAAGCCTTCCACGATGGTCAAAATGTGACATTAAATAATTGAGTATCACATCAAATCTTGTCTGCAATTAGTTATCTGGGAAAGTAATTATGCAACAAAATCAAGTAGCTGAAATTAGTGGTGTGAAGCACCCTGATAATTCGAAGACTGTAGGAAATTTTTTTATTTCACTTGTAACATGGAGTTGTAAGTACCTAACTAATTCTTTATTGAAATAAAAAAGTCTTGCTCAATTGTAATTCTTGTCATTAGTTACATCTGCAATAGAAGATACATAGCACATAAAACAGGTGTTAATGACTAAGTTGGTTTTGTCTAAAGTAAAAATGAGCTGCAGAATAAAATGTCTTGCAAGCAGTACATTTAAAGTCAAATCTATTTTGATTTAGGGAGGAAACCAGCTTAAATTTCAGTCCTTTGTCTCTTACACCAGTAGTGTAAGTTGATTTGGAGAAGAGAGTTGAAATACTCCAATGGGAAAATGTGTTCTTTTAAAATAGTTATGATCAATTTAACAACATAGATGTTGTGAAAGGTTAGAAAAGCCATTAAAAGATAATTTACACTAATAGAAGTCGTTAGCTTGCGTTAGCTCACTTATTCAAAACAAACAAGAAAAATATAATGAATCGAAACTGAGTATGTACCCAGTATAACAGACTGAAGTGTAAACACTCACATGAACATTGTTTAAGAGCTTATTAATACAGGGAAATGTCTAATTATGCAATCATGATAAACCTGATTATTTTGAAAATGGCTTCTGATAGTAACTGTTGTCATGTATATGCCAGAACTGATCGGCAAATTATTTCTAATCAGTAGATCTGTACAGAATTTGATCTCTATATGTTTAGTACTTAAAAATCTGAACTGATAAAGAGTAGTTGGCTAGTCATGTTACTTAAGCTGCTCCCAAAATAGCACCTTCCTTTTTGGGTAGACTTAGGTTTGCAGCTGTTGTCTCTATCTGTTGTCTCTGAAGAAAATTTTAACATTAAGTGTTGCTGACGTCAATTTTTTTCTTTTTTTTACAGCTGATGTGGGCTTTGCCCCTGACAGAAGTTATTTGGTTCTAGCTCTGAGTTTGGAAGAAGTTGGTATATAGATTTTCCCCTAACTTTCAATTGATGTGTTTAGCTTTAGTGGGAGTAATACTATCACTTAAACCATGTTGTCGTCTCAAGGAGTTTTGCTACATCCCTATGGAGTGCCAATGATTCTGCCTGCAGCACCATACTTCGCTGGACTTGTTCAGGTAATGCAAGGCCGCTTCCAACAAGCAACTTAACTCTAGTGCACTTAGAGCAATAATTGGAATTTTTATGGTTGAGAAAGCAAACACTTTTAATACAGGCAAAAGCTCTCATGTAGTCAGTGAGAAGACAGTAGGAAATCAAAAAGATGGATCACCCTAATCTGTGTATTGACATCTCTCATGGCTGAATAAATGGTGTAGTTGAGCTATATTTGCTTGTATTGATTTGTCTGCTGTTTAACATTCATGCCTTTGCTTCACGAGGTTGACCACAGGGCAGAGGATTTGCTATCCATTCTAGGTTTCTGAGGGAGTCAGCATTCCCACGGCAGGTCAGAAGACAAAGTAACTTACCATGATGTGTTTAGGTTAAGTGTTTTAGCACAGCAAATAGGAATAGTGTTAAATATGCATTAATTCATATGTTACGCGTCCCACGGAATGAAAAAGGAGTTGTGGTTTTGTGTGTATAGAAATATATCACCTGCAAAGACTATTTATACACATCCTATTAATTCCTTTGAGCCCTCAAATGTAAGATCTTGCTGCAGGGCAAGAGTTCTGTATATTTAAGAGTCAGCTGGCAGCTACCAGATTGTTGTTGTTGTGTTTCCTTTTGCTATTATTTTATTTTTATCCGAAAGTGGTGCTACTAAAGTTTCTTCTGTTAGACTTGGAATTCTGAATAGATCGTGTCAATGCTAATTAAGCAGTAAGTATCCTATTGTTTACAGTATTAGAAGATATTAGGAAAAGTCAACATTTCTAAACTCTGATAGAATTGTACCATCTAAGTGGCAGCTGTTGGATATTGTGCATTGACAAGGTCAAGACACAAAGGTGTGTTAGGGCATTTCTGTGCTGTGCTAGGGATAAGTCAAATTAACTGTCAGGGAGAGGGAAACCTTCATTGTGCTCCTTTTCTCCAGCACTTTTCTGGCATAGAGGGGCAATCACAGCGTGAAACGGGTGGGTTTCCATACAGGTCCCTTCAGTAACAGAAGACTGTGGGTTGTGCTCTTCACTTCAGGCTTAATATCAGCCATGTATGTCTAAAATAGAAATATAGCATTGCACAGTGGCCGTTAATCAGGTATTGGGCATCTGTGTCTTGTGGGACGTGTGAGCTGAGGCTGCTTTTTATGCAGTGAGACACATCCAGCAGGCCTTCATATCCATTAGAATTTGGGGGTGAAGGTCGGACGCTGGAGCTCAGTCAGACCCTCTGCCATCCTGTCCAATAAATAATTACAAGCAAATCGTGCCTTTCACTCTATGCTGATTGATGTTGAAATTGCTTTTGAAAGTTCTCATAAGTTCCTGTTATAGATTAAGTGCCGGTGTAGGAAAAATAACTGCACCCAACTGAAATGGGTGAATGTAATCAGGTTTAATGGACTCGAGAGCTTGTTGGGAATTAAATAACTATTGATTTGTTGGAAAGTTGCTGTCATTACAAAATGCCACTCTGGACGCATTATCCAAGCAGTTAGATTAGAAGAAAGGGCCCTTTGAAAATTTGGGATGCCTTATTTCAATCTTTTTCCTCTTCATTCTTTCCTTAGAAAGATATATCCAGGCCTGTGTTACTCATTTATCATGGATCTGAAATAGTCAAGAACTTCTGAAATAAAAAATGAGTATTAGCAATACAGTTGAAAAGTGTTCTTTGTATGAATACTTCTCTAGTCTCTTGTCTTCTCTCTCCCTGATGCCAAAGCTGAAAATGGGTGTTTTGGAAACCAAGCACAGATCTTGTCCTAATGAGTGAATTGCAGCATTAAATGATTTGAGCAATTTGTCCCCCAAGATTTTACCTACACTTACAGTATCTCGGGTCAGCTTATGACACCAGAATGCTTATTGTTTTTCTCTTTAAGTAAATCTAAGTATCTAAAATAAATAATGCAAAGGACATTTGGTAGGAATATTTATATCATCCTCTTCTAAGCAGTAATTACGTAACTTTCTGAACTTTAATGGAAATTTTCTTCAGAAATATGCCTTTATAAACTGATTATGTAAATGTTTGGCTTTTTTTTTCCTGGGTTGCAGGTTGAGAACCACAACCCTGAACTGTTTTTGAATATGAGGCAGTTTTAACATTTTATAGGCTTATAAGATGCCAGTTTATTTATTTGCATGGATTTCTATAGAAAGTAGATGTACCTGTGATCAGGGATTCCCCATGATTTCCAACTGGGTTTATTCCAAGGTTGTGTATGAAAGCAGCGTAGGGCATTGCCTAGAGATTTGGGGGCTGTTTTGGGAGGGTTTTTTTGTGTTTTGTGTTGCACAGTTGAGCAAGAGAGATCTCTGTGAAGCAACGTTTGTCTTAGAGGTTCTGCACCTTCAAGTGCTGTTTATGATTTTACTTAATGCTGTGGATGAGCAGCTGCTCCAGCCTCTCCTAAATTCATCAGTAAACCCTGCCCTGCATCCCCTGCTTGCTTCTGCCACACCCTCTTGTTAGGGAGCAGTGGAATGTGTGAATACCAAAAAAGGGGTGGATACTGTGGGTACATCTCTGGACATGCTTCATAGGAAAATGCACATGGTTGCTCATAATTGCATGGATTCTGTTGAGGAGATTTGTATTCCTTTTACTGAGATGATGTGTTTGAGTGAGATGATGGAAAGTGAAATGTTTTTGTTCTTGGAGAGACACAAGGTCCAGGGTTACAGAGATGTTGATGTGTATCAAATTACATTAAATATACTTGCAAACCTATTTTCCAGTAAATAAATATACCTTAAACTTATTAGAATGATAGCCTATGACTTAGTAATGCATTTTTACGTGAGAAAATGTCTTTGCCTCTTCCTTCCTTCCTTCTCCTGGTTAAAATTATTTGAGGAAAAAAAGATCACATGAAAGTACAAATAATGCATAAATAGCTTTATGCCTCCTGTGGGTGGGGAGATATTTTCTGCCTTGGCACAAAAAGCCCACTGGTGGCTTCAGGGCTGTCACAGCTCTGCTGCCACGAGGACCCAGGCAGGGACTGCAGTGCAGCCACTGTGTGTGCTGAGGGCAGCAAGGCCCGTGTTGTGTCCAAACTGTCCTGCTGCTTCTCCTGGCAAAGGAAATGAAAGAAATGCCATGTAGGATTAAGTGTCAATCCAGTAAAAGAGGTTTCTTCTCCTGCCCTTGGTCCCCATCCCAGTTTAGTCACTTGATTCCCGAGGGGGAGCCCGTATGTCCGGATGAGTGCAGTCAGGGGGTGCTGATGGCAAAGGTCCTCTGCCCTGGCCAGGGTGTGCAGGGTGGATGAGTGTGCTCCTGTACCCTCTTACAGTTCTTAGAATAAATGTGAAACCAAGCTCCAGGCATCATTAAATTACAAAGTTGGTTTTAAGGTTGCACTGTCCACAACGCAGAGAATACTGTTATTTTGTTAAATAATATCTGAGAGGTCATATCAGATCCATCTTTCATGGCTCTAAATATAAATGTTTGCAGTTGCTCTGGTTACTTGGAATGACAGATTTATGATAAAATATTTTGGAAACACACATGCGATATATGACATTTTCATAATGGTTGCTAAATTATTTATTACATGGCTGGGTTAGGTAACTCCGTTTCCATTTAGCAGAGAAAGAGGAGTTCATAGACATTATTATAAAAGTTATTAAAGTTGAAATTGTTTAGACTTTTCAGTAAACTACTGTAAGGCTCTAGAAAGAGAGACAGTTCTATTTGATGGAAAATGTGGAACTTTTATATATGAGATTTTACAGATGAGATTATTTATGAATACAGTCAGTATTTTTTCTAATATGCTTTTATTTTGACATAGTGATCAGAAAACTTCTAAGAGTTCTGAGGATTTAAGTTTGTGTTCATTGTTAAAAAGTAATTGTTAACAGCTAAGCTAAAACCTTTTTTTCTGCTTTTATTTGCTTACTTGTTTGTGTAGTGATAAAGGGGAGAGTTGGAGATGAAAAATAGAAAATCAGCTGGTGATTAACTATTTCAATATATTGGGAATTACTGTATTTTTAAGTACATCATTGGTAAGCTTAGATTATTCTGAAAATACTTTGATTTTTTTTTTCCCCCTGTGTATCTGATTTTCCATAACTGGTTAATCAGTGTGCTTGACTGACAACTGAAAAAGTGGTAATATGGAGACTGTTCCATTTTATTTTAGGGCTGAGAGAATTGCCTAGAATATGCTGTGAAAACTAGTGGTGCAGACTTCATCACAGTGCCATCACTTTACCCATCTGGAAAATCCTTGTTTTAGTGCTGTTTTTGGGAAGTGCTAGCAGTGGGTACATTCTGAATACTTGTAGGTGTTAGTGTGTTAGGCTACCTGCAAATTCACACTTGGATTCTGACAATCCACTCTTGGGGAATGCTATGGATTTGTTGTGTCACCTTACATGAAAAAGGTTTTTGTAATTTGGTAGGTTTAATTCAAATAATACATTTGAAATAGCAATGAGGAGAGGTTTGAGTTCTTCCAGTGTTGCCTGCAGTGGTGGATGGTTCTTTGTTGGTTTTAGATTATGATCTAGTGGAAAGCAGAGAGTAATTTCTGTTTACATTGGCTGAATTGCCTCTTTGAAATGCAGTAAGGAGATGATTTAGCTTAAATGCAGATTTATTCTGGCTTGATTGTGTTGTTCTGCCTCTCCTGTTACTAGTACTGTACTCCCAGTGCTTTGTGAGTGGAGGATGAATATGTTTTACTATTCCAATCCTATTCATCTGTGTGTGCATCTTGTCTCACTTTTTGAGAGACCATATCTAACATTCCTTCTCTCAGTCTGAGAGTTGCAAGGTTTTTCTCCCTTTTGTATCAAAAGTGCTTTTAGCACATGTGAAGTGGTGGTGTTAGTGATGAATGTGATCTTTATTGTTTTGATAGCTGAACATTTTGTAAACAGTGCTTAAAAGTCTGGAAATCATAGAATCATAGAATTGTTTCTTGGAAAAGATCTTTAGGATTATCAAGTCTGACTGTTAACCCAGCACTGCCAAGTTCAACATTAATCCATGTCCTTAAGTGCCACATCTATGCTTAATTTTTAATTTCCCCTTTTCAAATACCTCTAGGGATGATGATTCAACCATTTCTCTGGGCAGCCTGTTCCAATGCTTGACAGCCCCTTTCTCGCATCCAATTTAAATCTCCCCTGGTACAACTTGTAGCCATTTCCTCTTGTTCTGTTGCCTGGGAGCAGAGCCTGAACCCCACCTGGCTACAACCTCTTGCCAAGAAGTTGTAGAGAATGAGAAGGTTCCTCCTTTTCTGCAGGCTGAACCCCTGCTGCTTCTGGTGCTCCAGCCCATTCCCCAGCTCCATTCCCTGCCCTGGACACACTCCAGCCCCTCAGTGTCCTTCTTGTCCTGAGGAGCCCAAAAGTGACCCCAGGACGGGAGGTGTGGCCTCAGCTGTGGCACAGGGGTCAGTCAGTGCCCTGGTGCTGCTGTCACACTGTGGCTGACACAAGCCAGGTGTCACGGCCACGTGCTGGATGGTGTTCAGCACCCCCAGGGCCTTTCCTGCGGCAGGGGCTGCTGGTGGCTGAAGGGCAGCACCCGGCCTTGGTGGCCAGAGAGCACTTGGACTCCTCTGGCCGCTGCCCTGGGCCCAGCCAGCCTGGCCAGGGCCCTCTGCAGGGCCTTCCTGCCCTCCAGCAGGTCCCTGGTGTCATCCCCAACCTTCCTGAGGGATGTTCAGTCCCCTTTTCCAGAGCGTGGATAAAGATACTGAACAGAGCGCGTGCTGGTACTGAGCCCTGGGGAATCGGGCTGGTGACGTGCCCCAGCCGGGGCAGCTCCACTGCCCACCCTCTGCGCCTGGCCATCACCCAGCTTTCACCCAGAGGACACTGCACCCATCCAAGCCACGGCCAGCCAGCTTCCAGGACAGATCTGTGGGAAATGCTGTCGGGCAGACACAGCCACAGCCTTGCCCTCATCCATTGAGCAGGTCACCTTAGGAGCCCATCAGGCCAGTCAAGCAGGACCTGCCTTTCTAAACCTGTGGTGGCCAGGCCTGATGGCTTCGTTGTCCTCTGTGTGCCTTTTGATGGCACTCAAGGTGATCTCCTCCGTACAATTTCGGATTAATTTTTTTGGTTTTAAATCTATGGATCTAGCCAGTAAGCATTGTTGGTGAAACCTTTCAGCTGCTCAAGAGGCTGCAGACAGCTGGAAAGTGTTTGGTTATTTTTATTGCAAGAGTTTGTTCTCTTAACTTGCCTTTAATTCTTGCTAATAAGTGCAGATATCATCAAATACCTGCTGAGTGAGCCCTCAGGGGCAAGAGGGAGAGTAATGACATGGAAAGTCTTCCCCACTGACCAAAAAGACAATTGTAACCAGAAAAATAGCTTATCTAAATAGTTTTACTTTGGCTAAGAAACAAGTGGTTATTCTGCCCTGCCACCTGCATAATTTTTTCTCACTGGCCTTTATTTTGGAAATCAATGGGTGACATAATTCCAATGGCTAAGGCAATGCTGCATTACCTCTTTGACCTCTTATTCTGTCAGTTCAGTCGATGCTCTGTTGTAGTCAGGGCTTTTTTCACCTGCCAGATTTCATCTGACACTCAATAGGCAGGTTTTGTTTTTTTTTCCTTTTCCACTTTTGCATGTGGTATCAGTATTAGTGAGTTTTAGACATGATGATCTATAATTATGATCATTAGCTTGTGTGTTGGATAACACACTGCAATGGAGTGTTTTAGTATGGCAAAAACTGGGTAAATCTGGGCCTTTCTGACTGCTGGGGGTTTTCAGGGGAATAAATACAAGAATATTTGAGTTTGTAAGAAAAAAAATTATTTCTAGACATGACACAGCTATCATTAGGATAAGTTCTATTTATTTTTTTCTTCCTCTAAGTAAGACAAAGCTTTTAAGATTTGGATTCTCTGAAAAAGCCAATTGTTTGACTTGGCTCCCCCAGCTAGAAGCCAGCAAGCTGATACTGCTGTTTCCAAGGATCTGGAATTTCAGCTGATTTTTTTTCTCTTTTCTGACTCATGCATAATCATCAGTAATAAAACTTCTGATGGCCAAATTATGACAGGAGATACAGCTTTGAAGTTCTTTTGCTTTCAGTAGAATGATTCACAACTGATATAAAAATATGCTTGTACATCTAAATATAGAACAGTCATTTTAATGGAGTTTGCTTGAGTATTTCACCTATATACCCTCTGGTAAGTTATCTTGTGTTACATGAGCTCATGTTGGAAACGCAGTTCAAATACATCTTTTGGCTTGTCTGCTTGCTTGCTTTTTTTAACTGAGGTGTGCAGGTAACTGTTTCCTCAGACCTGGTTTCAAAGAGGGTGTTGTAAAAACATGAAATGTCTATTTCAGCAGATCAGGTTGTGCAAAAAATACAGTAAGGGTGTAGTTATTTCAAGTATAAGTACTTTCACCTGAACTAATTGGAAATTGCATTGCTCTGTTGCTACCTAAGAGTGGTGAAACCACACCTGACAAATATTTGACAGTCAGATTTCACAGATAATTTCAAAAAATATTCAGGGCTTTTTTAGTGGAGTGACAAGTCATGAACACTGTAAATATATAATTGAAAATTGATGCAAGTAAATTTTCTGTGTCAGACTTTCTCCCTGTGTTTCACAAGACTCAGGTTATTGTGGATTAGGGTAAATTCTGATATCCTGGTTCCTTTTCTTTCTCCAGCTGCATGAGCTAGAGAGCTTGTAGAATGACTTCATCTTCCAATTCTGATGGGTTTAATAAATTAGTAAAGAATGTAATTTATTGTTTTAAATCTGCATATTGTTTTGTTGCTGAGAAAAAAATAAAAGTCTCTTACCTGTACCTTCAGGAGTCAGAATGGTTCATACTCTCATTTTGTTTGGGGTCTTGAGCTAAATAAAACATGGTACATTTCAAGGAATGTTAGTCATCAAGGAAAAGCTAATTAGAGTTTGATAAGTATCCTTCTGTAAAAGGAACTTCTTAAGATAAAGCTAAAAGTACTCAAAGCAGTGAACTGATCTGAACTATACTGCTTTTTTTGTCTTTTTTTTTCTTAGTTCTGAGGGAGTAAAATGATTATTTAATGCTTATAATTCCAATGCTTTTTCATCTTACAGAGCTGAAAGTATGCTTTTGTTACGTCTCTGTCCTCACTTGGCCATATTATTGCAAAGCATGTAGTGCCCTCCAGTTTACTAATTAGTAGCATTTAAAAGTCATGGAGGAGCAAATGGCAGGTTGTCCATATATTGGTTTATCATGAGAAATGTCGGTGACACTTTGCTTTCTCTGTACCATTTGAATGTGTAGCAGGTTCAGTAAAATGCATCTCCAGACACGTAAGCTTCAAAACATCCAACCCAGTCAAAAGGGTGCTGCCAAAATGCAGATCCAAGAGTTTCTCTGTAAATTACCAGCAGCTGTGCAGGTACACATCAGCTGTATTTATTTTCACTGCCAGTGGTGCTGAACATGAGCATGTTTCAAACACTTTGAGAGCAAATCATATTGACATTTGAAACCAAGAAAGAGGAAAAAGGGAATTTCCAAACATTTTACTTCCATTCTAGAGAAAAGCTTACAATTATGTTAAAACAGAACCTAGACATGGGTGAGTGTTCCAAAGAGAATAATAAGAACAGGTTTAGAAAAAAACAGTCAGGCTTTTTAAAAGCTATAGCTATGTAGATGGTTAAAAGCAAGATGACATTTAGTTGAGAAATAAAAGGTGACTGTAGGTGAGGGAAAGCACATCTTCCTGCATTTGTGAATGATCCTGGAGATAATAACACAGAATGAATCATTCTTTCTTTCCCTGCTAGCCTCAGTGTGGTGCTGACTGAAGTGAGCTAGCAAACCTGAGAAGTCCTTTGCTACTCCCTGGAGATAACTTTGCTCTGTCAGGGCAGCTCAGGGGATTCAGCTCAGCTGGATGCTGAACAGAGTCTGCATGATGGGACCTGCTTCAGATATGTGAGAGCAAGTTGGAATGTGTT
This sequence comes from Pyrgilauda ruficollis, assembly GCF_017590135.1. Taxonomy (NCBI): domain Eukaryota; kingdom Metazoa; phylum Chordata; class Aves; order Passeriformes; family Passeridae; genus Pyrgilauda; species Pyrgilauda ruficollis. The sequence continues at coordinate 10,886,643 of NW_024514764.1, read as the reverse complement.
TGCCCTCTGTGCAAAATGGTTCCTTATTCTCTAAGTGTTGGATATGTATTTTATGTGTACAGGATTTATATTGATGCTATTTTTTGGGAGATTTGGCTTAGTGCTTGACCACCTTTTTTGTGCAAAAAGATTTTAGAAGTACATTTTTAATATTTTGAGAAATACAGAACAGCTTTTTAAAATGAAATAAGCTCACTTTTGCTGGATTTTTTATCTCTTTGACTTGGAATTGTACTGAAAAATGGTATATGAATACATTTTTAAAATTAATTTACATCTTGCTTACAGTTGAGGTACAGAAAGATGGTAAACCTCTACAACTGTATTTTAGTGCTCAGTTACAATGAAAATATATTTGTTTCAGTTACTAAAAAAGCAAAACAAAAAAAACCAAAACCCAAAACATGAAAACTGTTTAGAGCCATCATAAACCCCAGGATGGAAGAGAATTCTGTTTGTGTACAAAAACCAGAAATGGCAAATTCTTAAGGAAGCTATAGGGATTGTTTACAGACTCCCAACAAAATTTGATTCTATAGAGGCTGAGCCATACTTGAAAAGGTGTGATCTCCTCAGTATCTTGAATAATTTATATTTTGTTATGTGCTTGTAGCAACTAATTACTATGGACTGTTTTTTAAGTTTGTGGTACTTGGAAAGTGTCTGCTCAGGTCCATGCTGTAGAGAGCATGGGTTCACTGTTTGATCTTCATTCCAAGGAAGGTTCCCTTTCCTATCTTGTCCTGAGACAGAAGCTGGAGAATGAGCAATCAAACATGTTCTGTTGTGACAAGTCACGCAAGAGTCTGCTCTGAGGTGAACATGGAAAACACAGCACCAGCTTTCCTTTCTCTGAGGGAAATGAAATGGAATTGGGGCAACCCCTCCTTCTGGAACACAGGAATAAATTACACTTTTGATTATTGCTTTTTAAAAAATCCTATATCTAGACACTGAGCTGTTTTGGGGGAGGGAGGTGTTTATCTTTTTTTTTTTTTTTTTTTGGCCTTATGTTTAAAACCAGAAAAAAGCAAACTTGAAATCCTAAAACTATCTTCAAGTGTCTGTGACCACCTCTTTAAAAAAAAAAAAAAATCTGTCTTCCATCTTCTCTTTGTCATGTCTTTTCATTTAAAACTTAAATATATGTCCCGCTTTTGCTACCCAAATATGAGAGGATTTGAGGCCAGCTGAAACACAGCAGCTGGGGTTAGGCCCCATTCTTAAAAGACAGCGAGTTTTTGGCAAATTGCTCTTCCTCCTTGATGTTCCCCTGTCAACTCAGTTCTGGTGTTTCCCATTCATTTTAAAGAAGTGTGTGCAGTAGTAATTCCAAATTAATGGAACCATTCAGAATCTTAAATGTAAAATGAAGGCAAGCATTGTGTGTAAGGATTTATTTCTGATTGCTTCTAAAGGTTACCTGTAATTGTTGATACCCAAAGAAATTTTTCAAAACTGATCTTTCTGTAAGAAAAGAAATAGATGGATGGGTTTCATTCTAGCACTGGTCAGTGTGTCTGGGAAAGTGAGTGTCCTCCCTGGCTCCTGCGTGACTTATTTTGTAGAGAGAAGTTGTTGAAACTCACTCAAACCTCTGGAACACTGCTGTTACAGGAAATGAAATCCATCCATTGCAGGATTCTCTGAGCACCATTTTTAGCTGACTTACTGTGCTGGGTTGACTGGAGTGAGTTTTTTTACATGAGCTTTTTACTGCAGAGATGAATGTTTTTATTTTTACGCCTTCCTCTGTGAAGGAACAGTTGAAATCAGGCACAGGGAAATGTAACAGATGTTGGTGCACATTTCCCATCTGAAAATGCCTTCCACTGGCCAAGAGGATTGTTAGGCACAATTAAGCCCAGTATAGACATCCTGTACTGTAAGCCAAGGCTGCTGAGGATCTTTCCAACACAGGGGAGCACAGGTTTGGGAGGAAGGAAGTTCATATGAACTTTGGTCTGTGGCAGGTTTTTGAGTGTCACTGGGTGAATAACAAAGGAGACCTGACTGACAGAGTCTGTGCCCCCACATACTGCACGTGTCCTTAAGATACAGCTATACTATATACAACTATAGATTTAGGAGACACTTTCAATCCATTAGCAAATTTCTTATGCACTTAAGGGATGCTAGCACTTGAAATCTGATTTTTGAGAGGCATTTGGTGTAATGTTACCAACTGACTTTAAAAGCTTGTGATATTACGCCTTGTAATGTTCCACATTCAGTGTAATTGTCACTGTAATCAGCTTTATGATGGCAAATCTTCATGATGACTGCAGGGATATATTTTTTTGCATATTATGTCTGAAATGTGAGCTAATTTTTGATTTCAGAGGTATAGTGGTAGTGAAGGGAGGAAGGCACTGCAGACTTTTGAACTCGTGTATGAAATGTTTATGCAGAGATTGGAATTTGTCATTTCCAGTGATGTGATAGCATCTACTGTTGAAAGACCCTGAGAACCAAATGCTCTTATATTTTTTGATTTGTATTGTAATTGAACCCATTAGAGTTGGCCATTGTGGAAAAGCATGCTTTGCTGGCAGAAAATTGCAGTGATTGACTATTTTTGTTGTATCAGACTATTATACAGACGTTGTGAACGTGTGTTGACCTAAAAATGTCAGTGGGCATTTCATATCAGTCTCTTTTTTTTCTTTTCTGGGGTGGGGAGGGATGACACAAAAATGCAAGGCAGACATTGCTTTTCTGTTGTGTAATGCTTGGCTTTTAATAATGTAAGAATCTCTGTGCCAGATCTGTAAACAGTTTGTAGGTTCTGGACAGCCAGTAAGTCTTTTCATTGAAATATGCAGGATAATTCTAAACCAAACCTCTTTGTTATTCTGTTCTTATTTTCCTGTAATAAGACACAAGTCTACAAAGGGTCTTTCCCTGTCCCTCTGGCCTTAGTTCTCCATATAATGTTTTTTGTTAACTTCCTCTTTAGATGGCTGTAAGTTGGGTTTAATATCTCACATCATTTTTACTCAGGGCAGCAATAGGGCAACACTTGTCCTAAGTCCCACGTGCAGTTGATGAGACACAGTTACCTGCATTTCACAGGGGAAAAAAGTGAGAGTCCACTCATTTTCTGGAAAACATGATTTGTTCCTGTGGGAGAATATTTCTTAAATACCTCTTTGTTAGTCCACTGGAACTGATGGAGTTCTGAGGAGTGCCTGGAACCTGCTTGACACAGCATATGGTCTTTATACGTGCCTAAAAATTATTCAGTGCGTGGTAACTTGTGGTGGCAATGTGTTTATCTCTGGTGCTCCTTCTCGAGGAGCATTGTCTTGTTTAAGTGGCTGTGAAATGTACTTTTTATGTGCTGTTCTGCGGTCATCTTGAGGTCGGCATAATCCTGGCTTAAGGTGTCTGGCTGCAAATTTGTCATTTGCATTATTATTGGTTGGTTCTTGCAGAACCAAGGTGATTTTTTTTTTTTAACATAAAGTGCTTTACCTAGACAAATATTAGCAAAATGCTGAGCAAGGTATTTTTATTCTCTGGTTCCAATAAGAAATGGGAGATCAAGAAGGGCAGAGATGATGCTTTAAGTCTTATTTAGCATGGAAGAGATTATCTCAAAATATTAATAAATTTGTAGCACTGTGCTTCTGGATAGGAGGGATGAGGATTTCTGGTTTACATTTTCACTTTATTAGTTGTGTGCTATGTAGAGATTTTCCCCCCCTGAGTTCTAGATGTCAAGATCACAATTTTCACAATGTTTGGCACTTTTGGTATTTTATGTACCTCTATTATTTTTCCGTGTCTTTTAGAAACGTTATCTCTTTTAGTGTCATTTAAACACTTCTCTGTTACTAAATGGCATAACCTTTTCTAATCTTATTAATAAAAATTATCTTCTGGTCACCATTCTTCCATTCCTTTGCAAAAAAATATGATCTGGCGTCCTCATCACAAAAATAGATGGTGAGTCGGGAACCAGACACCTTCAGAAACAGATCCCAGATGTATTTTTAAGGAACACTGTGTACTAGCAAGCATTTCAAATCTTTCTGGAATTATTTCTTGAGAATGATGAGTGTTAGTTGCTGAGGTGGGTCTCAAATGTACTGCCTAAGTGGTGTCTGTTTTACTCCCTGACCTAATGATTGCAGCTAAAGAATTAATTTGGCTGTGAATATACTGATACTCTTGCATTGTCAATATTTGTTAGGGTTACATCTTTGTTCTTTTGTGTGCTTAAAGAATTCTGCTTCAGCACCATGTTTCCTTGGAGGGGAGGATGCAAGTTTTAAATTGAGAACAATTTTGTTTGTTTTTTTTTTTATTTGCCAAATAACAGTTGTGATTCAAGAATATGATGGAGTAGTTAATGTTAATTACCCTTCAGACCCTTTTGGGAAAAACCTGTGTACACACTTTGTGGCTTTGTTTAGTAGTTAGCTTTTGTACTCTAACAGGACAGGAGACTTTGATTATATGTTACCCACTGCAGAAATAGAAAAATCAAATTGAATGTGGTATGGTTCTTTTTCTCTCTCTGTCTCAGGGCAGAACACTTTGTTAAAAATTGATTCCACAGTCTTTGGTGAAAGCCATTTCTCTAATGTAACAAAACCTGAGGGTTTTTTTGTTATCTTTTATTTTATTGTTATTATTATTTTTTCACGTTCAGAATTAGGACGTGAATGTATACATTTATACAAGAAAATTTTCTTGCTGTGAAGAGGGGTTTCCAGTTCATGGACTGAAAGATGTTCAAGCCAGGAAGGATCATTATGCTAATTCAGCCTGTCCTCTTGAATGTACATGCTACAGAACTTGGAGGCTGGCTTAAAGCAGACCTTTTGGAAGATATTTAATCTTGTTTTAAACACCCAAGTAATTTTGGTTCCCTCAGTTTCACTGCTGCCCTACTGAACTGTTTGCATGTTTAATTACCCTTGCAGTTTGGACATTACAGGGCTCTATTTCTCTTTATTTTTGCTCCCAGCCACTGTTTCCTGCTGTGATTTCTGTCTGCGAGATTAAAAATGCAAAATATCCTGAAACAAATGAGGAAGCTCTCGAAGTGTGCTACATCCTAGAAGAGATATATATCAGAGACATAGAGGAAATAGGGGAGGAAGAAACCCAGCAGAATCACATCATCTGCTTTTCTGCTTGAGAGCAAGATCAGCTTTGCCTGCATCACTCCTGAGACATTTGCTGAGACCCTTCTGGAAAGACAGGGACTCTCTAACCTCTGCAGGCATTTTACACTTGCACTGGGGGGTTTCCTTTTCCCCCATGCCTGAGCTACACATCTTTTCTTGTGCAATTTAACCTCCCACTGTTTTATGGAGAGTGGGCATACAAAATGCATTATTCCACCTTTGACTAGTGGGCCGTTATCTACCTAGAGATAGATAGCAATGCCAGCCTCAGCCTTCTCTCCTTGTAGTAGGGCAATCCTCATTCCTTCACCTTCTGGAGTTTGTCTTGGCCTCCTACAGTTGTGAGCCATTGTGGGTAAGATTTTTAGGTCTGCAGAATTATTTAGGCATCTAATTTCTTTTCTCAAGAACATGTATGAAGCATAACTCTGCTTCGGATACCTGAAATTGGAGTAGAAGGTAATAAAATTTTGCTAGTAGATACAGATGTAGGATGGGAGGAGAGGTGAGAGTTAACAGTAAGTCATGAGACACAGAGCACTGTGAAGGATGAGTTTATTTTGCTGTTATTAAAAATTTCATTTCAGGATAATCCCTCTGAGACTTAACACGTTATTTTAAGAAAAGCTTCCTAGAGCAGCAGTAAACAAGACACAGTACAGTAGGTTCAAACGATTCATAAATGTTTGGATTTTTTTTTAAACATCCCATTTATTGAGTCTGTTTCTAATACAGTGCTGAAAGAAACAGCAATCATGTTGCCTATGTGTTTGCAAAGAGTGACATTTGTAAAGTAATCTATTTAAATAATCAGCACTCTGAAGCCTTGTCTGCCGTTTTTGGCTGTCAAATTTTGTCAAGTAGGAGGAAAAACGCTTAAAGCACAGGCTAGCTCTTTAGTGATTTTTGCATATCCCTTCCTCAGCAGCTCAGCTGAGGCTTAATTTAGAGGTGCTGCTGGATGTGTGACAGCATCTGTTTGTGTGCATGGCTTTGGCAAAGCATCCTGTGCCTCTTCTGCATGTCCCAACCACAGGAGCATCCCGTGCTTCCGTCTGGGTTTGTTTCCATCAGGCTCACAATGCCCACGTCCCCAGGGCTGCAGGAATGCAGGAACACACCTCACTGTGCTGCATGGCCTGTCCAGCAGGGCAGGGTTCCAGCCTCACAGTGGGGTGTGCAGCCACAGCCATGGCTGAGGGGACACTGGTACTGAAGTCACAGCAGAAAGGCACAGATTTGAGTACAAGAGCAATGTGGTCTCTGTCTAACCTCAGCACTGAGGGGAATGGTCATGGTGTGTTACTGGTAGGAATAACTGATTATACTAAAGGCAGAACAGCAAACAAAATGCACGTGGGCAACCCTTGGGTTACCTGACCTTAATATTTACTGAATTATTGTCTTAAATATACAATTTCTCCTTTTTTCTTTTTGATTTGTGAACATAGGTGACAAAACATAAATACACCAATTCTTCAGTTCTTTTGAAGCCACAGTGCTGTAAAGTTTCATGCTACAAATTGTAATTAATCCATCTTTCATTTGACAGCCTCCAGTAAAGAAGCATTTTGACATGTGTTTAGCAATATTCCCTTTCAAGGAGGTACTGAAATTACAGTAAAGCACATGCTGAAGTGCTTCCCTGAATTAGGATCCTAGCACTCAGAAACAATCACATTTCCTCAGGTTTTCCCCTAGTGTTAATATTGATGATAGGATCTGAAATGCTGAAGCATGGATCAAAAATAGTCTGTGATCAGGAAAAGACAGATAAGAGGTCATGGAAAAGAGAGATGAAGAAATACAAAGAAAAGCAAAATAAATGAGCCTTAGCAAAGTGGGATTTATTTGCTGGTTTTTGTTTTTATTGCTTTGTGTAAAGTGACTCAAAAACCCCCATATCTCTGACATATTGAGAAACCTTCTTACCCTGAAAAAGAACCTTGCCTTTTTTCCTTATTTATTCCCAGGAGTGCTAATGTGTTGAGGTGTGTGCAGCAGAAATAACCCTGTGAGCAAATGAGGGTTAGTGAGTGATGGCAAATTGGAACTTTACAGCAATTCTTGAGGGTCTGCAGGTGACCATTGCCAAGTCTTGTTCTTGTGGAATTCACTGTGTCATTTCAGAGAAGAATGAGAGCTTTCTCCTCTCTTGACCACCACTAGGGAGAGCTTGGAAAGGGTCCAATGTGGTGAGAAATGTCTAAAGATGAGAGTGTCTTTTGACTCCCTCCCAGACACAAGGTACAGATACTGGAGCATCTTTCAAGGAAAAATTTGTGAAGTTACTTTGTAATTCCCCATTTATATCATGACAGAACAGAGGTGACTATAACAATAAGGCTGGAATTTCTTCTGCTTTGGGTTGATGTGGAGGGATAGAATACAAGAAAATAAAGATAGTGCAGAAAGTAATCTCACCCCTAAGGAGTTGCAGCTGGGCCAATTACCAAAGATTAGGGACAGGCCTGACTTTAACAGGCCACAGCTGTGACCAGTGAGAAGAAGAGAGCTATAAAAGAGTGGGTTGGCTGGTTGAGAAGGGACTGGAGTCAGTTGGCTGCTTTGTAAGGAAGAGTCAGTGCTCTGAGGAGCTGCCCATGAGAAAACACCAAGAAGGTATGAAACTTTTGTGATAAGGAGACAACAGTATGGAACTTGTGCAATATGATGACAACAGGTTGATAATTATAAACAAGATTTTAGTAAATTAAAACTATCATGTTATCATGCTAATGGCCTTAAACTGAAGAAGAGTAGGTTTGCATTAGATACTAGGAAGGAAATCTTCCCTGTGAGGTGTGAAGCCCTGGCAGAGATTCCCAGAGAAGCTGTGGCTGCCCCAGCCCTTGAAGTGTCCAAGACCAGGTTGGACAGGGCTTGCAGCAACCTGGGACAATGGAAGGTGTCCTTGCCCATGGCAGGGGGTGGAATGAGATGGGCTTTAAGGTCCCACCCAACCCATTCTGGGATTCTGTCTCTAAAATCTTTGTGCAGTTCCTTTTTCTCCCTGTGATTTACTGTGCTCCCCTGTGCTGTGGTTTATGCACCAATGCCTGCATAAATAGGAAGTGGTCCTTGTAATGTGGACACAATCATGAGTGGAAGGCTGGAAACTCCTTTAAGTTTGCTTCATATATATTATAGTTTGTCTCATGCATGTAGGGAGGTATTTAACTATATAAGAGAGATTTCTGTCTGGAGCATATGAGTAGAGTCCTGTCTCTCTTAGAGCCTAATGTGGATCGTGTATTTTCATTTCAGGAAAGTTTTCACAGCCAGTTTCATCCTTTCAGGAACAGATTTTGATCTGTTTGCATATAGTATAGAAATAAAATGCTATAGTGATGTTTTGTGGGAGACTCGTGATAAGGACTTGTGTGTAGTTTTAAATTCTGTGGACAGTGGAAAAGCAGGGGTGTTTTTTTTAAGTTTCTATAGGATTATAAACTATTTTGTGAAATACAAAGTCTGCTTGTAAAGAGAATGGAATACTTGATGACTGAATACTATAGTAAAATATACTGTATTTAGTATATATTAAGGTAGAATTTACAATGATTTTAAAACTAGCAAAGATTTGCTAGGTGCTTAATAATTACCAAAATGCTCTATTTCAGGTGATGTAGGAATGCTCTTTTTTATTTGCCATGTTTATCATCACTGGGATGTGCTTAAATCACATCCTGTGCTCACTGAAGCTTTGCTGAAGAATGTCAGTCAATAGTTACAAAGCTGTCAAACAGTTTTCCCTAAGTTGAATTTACACAGGCACCTCAAGAAGAAATTAATGAAATCTTGTTTCACTGCACGTGTGTAGCCATTTTTAATGAACTTTTGGGGATTTGAAGTACGTTCTGTGCAGTTGCATTTGTTTCTGGATTACCGAACATATAAAAGCTTTGCCAGCGTTGGCAGAATGAGGGGAATTGCAGTTTACAATTTTTTGTGGCAAACATTCACTTTAGGTCGGTGATATGTGAATTTACTCGCTTATTTTTTATAGCAGTGATAGATTATTCTCACTTCTACTTAAATTTGACAAGCTGTGCAGTGCTAAACCCTGCTAAAATGGTGCAAAGACCCAATTACATAAACTACAAAGGCATGCAAGAGTAAGCAAAGAAAAAAACATATAAAAGGATTAAAGATCAAAAATAGAATGATTCCAGTGAAACTGCATTAGGAGACATCAGGCAGGAAAACATGAAAGAATTAGAGTATGAAGAACAAAGCTTTATAAAGCTTCTGAAAACTGGCAAACATTTTTAAAATTACTTCTGTTAACCCTTTATATTAGAAGGAAAATTATTTATTGGGAAAGGACACATTTTTCATATTGTAATTATGTTCTTCATGAGTTTTGTTTATGGAGTTTGGGTTTCACCTGTAGAGTAGTAGTAGCTGGATTTAACCAAGGATTTTAACAGTAAGTTGTATTTTTAATTTTAAGTAATATGCTATGGAAGATTTGAGAGGAATTGCAGGGTGAATCTACCCTGCAAGTTTATTCCTTCTGTGGCTTTAAACACCACCTTTCCAGCTAATCCTTATTTTCTTATACATTAGCAGTGGTGTTGCACTGTCTTGAGAGGGCTGAAAAATGGTGACGCAGTCAGGAATGACCAAGGCATTTGGCCCTTACTTTTTCTCTTACAAATCACTATTGTGTAGAATTCATTTTCTTTGCTCAGGAAACTCAGAGAATGGATAAATGAAAAATAGCCCTTGCAGGAATAAGACTTAATTCATTGCAATTCAACCATGTTCCCTGGAAGAATGAGACAAAGTATGGACTCCCATAGTATTGCTAAAAGGCTTTCTGTTTGTAAAAAAAATCTTTCAGACTTTCAGGAGTTCTGCTGAAGTTAAGAGAACCAGTTCAGTTACTAATTCAGGTCCCAGTCACAGTAGGTCCTGAATGTCTTTTAACATCTAATTGACAATAGTAAGAGGCCCTTCTTTAGGTAAGTCTTCCAAATGTGCACAAGTTTTGTGTAAATCAACACTTGCCATCTATTTTTGGTCAGCATTGAACTCCATTCCTGTAACAATTCATCTGAACTTATTCTGGTTTCCCTTTCTACCTCCTGGCCCAGTTTGCAAAGCGTTGAGAGGAGTTATAATTTTTTTTCTTCTATTTTCAGTTTGTTTTTTTTTTTTTTAAGTTTTAGTGGCAGCATTGTCTCCTGGTTGAGGTGCTGTGTAGACAGTCCCTGTCTGTGCTCTGGGGTTGTTCTCCATGTAGCTCTTGCAGGCTGGTTGAAGCCTGGGAGGGATACAAAGCAAGACAGATGGTTTCCCACAGACTTCCCCTCTAGCTCTTTCATCTTTCATCTAACTATTAATTCATCTGTTTGGATGGATACATTCACGCATGGAACCAAGATGAATAATAATGAGATTTTTAATAACTCCCTACATTTGCATTCCTTGTAACTCTTTACATGGTTCTAGCTGATTAAAATGAATCATTTACATAATTAACATATGGTTATAGTGTTGGCTTTAATATGCTGATTATCTCAGTACTTTTGTCTAGAGTCAATTGGATTCAAACTGTAGCAATTGTTTGAAGTGAGAATAGTTTATTCCTGTGAGGGTTGGTGAATATTTGCCATGGGGCCTGATTAGAAATAGCACAACTGTCCAAGAAATTCTTTAATATAAAGTATGTATTAAAAAAGAAAACTAAAAGAGGAAAATGTCATCTACATCTTTTGTGTTTAGGTCAGGCTTTACAAATAGCTTTCTATGCTTAAAGAGACTTCTGCCATTAGTTCCTTGCTGAGATACTAACACAATACCAGGCATAGTCCTGAGAGTGAATCAAAACAAACAATACAGGTCTAATTGTTTCTTATTTGTAAAGATATGTTTTTTATTTTATTTAAATCAGCTTAAAAATAATATTTTTAAAAACTAAATTGAAGTAGAATTAGGATTTTTTTTTAATTAGGCAAAATATGTTTTTGTGTGTTATATTCACTGGTTTACCCTGCTCTGAAGATTAAAAGAAGAATAGTTTTTATATTTGTTACTTTGCTTGTTTTCTCCCAATGCATCTTTATAGTAAGGCACACTGAAGCAATTGTATTTTAAGAATTGGTGAAATATTTTTCCAATCTTTCTCTCACTCTTGGTGGTGTGCTCAGCTTCCCAGTGCAGAGGCTGCTTGAAAAGAGAAAAGAATTGTCATTTTTTGTGGTTAGGTAACTAACACTTGTGTCAATGAATGCTTTTTGAATGTTCATGAATATTTGAAGCAAATTTGTGTTAATTGCACTACTGTTGTCCACAATTAGTCTGTGGTAGACATGATTAATTGTAAAGAGCCCTGACATTTATGCATAAAAGGCTTGAGGTCAAACAGAAATGGAGAAAAATGGTTGCTGCAGCATTGGCAGATGGAATGCTAATGTATTTTGACTCATACTGAGAATAATGATATTTCTGCATCAATAGCAAATAATTGTTTTAAAACTGTGGAATATTCTTCTCCTTTCCTTTGCTTTTCTTCCTCTGTTTAACTTCGTTCCATCCCACCCCAGGGTGCCACAGCCACTGGTTATTTTTACAGCGTGGCTTTTCATTGTGTTGGGAGCTGCCCTACAGGAAGCCCACACCACCCTGCCAGCTGGAATTCCCTATGGATTTCCTGCTTCAGGGAAAGGTGTACTGCAGTAATATTCTGGTGAGAATCATGCAGGCATTGTGAAGGAAATCTCTTGAATCTCTGTTGGAATGTAGAGCCCACCAAAAGTGCTTCCTGTGCTCAGAGGACACGAGCACCATCTCAGCATGTTTATCATGGCTGAGTTGGGAATAATTCAGCAGGCAGGATCTCAGTGGTTTAATCTTCACCCAGACAACAAACTTACCACGTTTACAGTGTCATCAGCACTTTAGGAGGGTGACCCATAACTGAGTCCTCTTCCACCACAAAAAGCATGGCATGGCACTCAGCCCAGTACCCTCCACAGCTCCCAGGGCGTGCAGCTGGGGGGCTGCGGTGTCCTGAGCCCTGAGCTTGGTAAAAATCAGGATTCCCTGAGGGATGCTCCTCTTTGAAAAGTTGGGAGCATGGGGAGTGCAGTGGCCGTGGCACCACATCCACCTCAGGCTGGCCATGGCCACGTGGAGAACAGCAGTCAATAAATGTCTGTACCTGCAGCTCAGGGAGGCTCACCAGCTCTCCTGGGATTGGCACTTGACTGATAAGTTTCCTTTGTTAAAATTGACATTAATCTGTCTAATTCTTTATAAGCTATTGATGGACTCATTAGCCCAGTGAAATTCTGCTGGTTTAGATCCTGAGTGAATGGAGCCCTTCATATAAAAGGCTGAATAGATAAAACTTTCAAAATATTACCAATATTAAAAATACTCTCTTAAGCAAACGGAAATCTCTGCCTTCATTTTCAGCATTTTAATAAGTTTCTGATAGTCCAGCATTTACTGATGCAGCATCCAGTGAAGATAGCCTGAACCTTTCCAGTATCCTTTGTAAGTTTTTATTTGTTTATGTAAAACTTTACTGAAAGATATGGAATATTCTGCAGCTTAATAATTCCCATTTGAAGTGCAAGGAAATTACATTTTCCATCTGTCCTCAAACAAAATTTTCTTTACATGAAACCAGCATAACCTGTGAAAAATATTGATTTCTCTCTTTTTAATTCTTGGCAATGGAACAAATTTTTATTTATTTACAGTTTGTGCTAGTTGGCCATGTGCAATTGCTTTTCAGCATGTCTTCAAAAGTTAGAGGAAGCAAAATGAAAGTCAAGTGGTAGCCTGGAAAATGCATGATGCTATTCAATGAATAATTTGGGATGTCAGTTGAGAAATACCTAGAAGTGCTCCTAAAAATGCTGATCTTAAAAAAACATGTGTTTCAAAGTGACAACAGTGTTAGATGTTCCATGGGATCACGTAAGCTTTGTGACTCTTGGGTAAAAATTGTGTGATGATTGTTCCTGATGGGTCCCAAGAAATGTTGATGGTTCATAATGGCCTTTGCTAAATAGCCAGGGACACGGTGCTCCATGGAAATCCCCTGAAGGGGGATATTTTTTGCAGCAGCTGAATTTTCACTGTAACATGTTTGCATCAGACCAAAACCAGGTAGCAAATGTTTGCACGCGATGGAGCCTTACATAACTCTTGCATAATTGTGTTCATAATTTTTTAACAAAGAAAAAAAATCTCCTTTTCGGCACAAAAAAGCACTCTGTTAGTAGTTTGAGTTGATTTTTTTAGAATCTACAAAAAAATAAAAATAACCTAAATGAGAGGAATCACTTGCATATGTAACCCAGAGGACATGGTTATCTAGAACAACTAAATAAAGTGAAATACTGTGTTTTTCCATGAGTTCTTTTTGCATGGCTTGGCGACATTTGGTTATGCAGTCTCATCTCAGGCAGGGTGTTCTCTCCAGGCAGGATGTGTGGTGCTACTCTCCAGCTGCCCTGCAATAAATGCTGCTCTGCAGACAGGAGATGGCCAAAAGAGAATGCCTGGGCAAACCTTAATCTTTAATAAGGTGCAGAGCTAGTCTATAACTGTCAGGGAATGACAGAAGAGCAGTGCTTTCAGCTTGCCTGCTCAGAATAGGAAATGGGGTTCTCTGACAAGCAAGAAAGGCTACTTTATTCTTTATTGGGTTTGGGGCTATTATTGTGGCTGTGTTATTTAGTTATTTGACATTTGTGAGTTGTTGGGGCAAAAGGAAGTTCAGTTATTAATGGGAAAACAAAATTTTAAATGGATTTTTTTAGTGCTGAACTCACATTGAAGTCTCTTATTCCAGCAGTTGGAAATTAAGCCATACCTGATGCTGAATGAGTGCTGTTTTTAATTAGGAAATAGGAGGAATATATAGGAATATTACAATATGTAGGAATCTTAGAATGCAGTCATCAAGATGCTTATACACAAATATACGACATTTGAATTGAGGAATATCAGCTACTTCATGAGATGTGTGTTTTTGGAAAGATTTAGGTTGGCTTTTAGAGTAATGAAATTAGGACTTTTTTTGTCTGTGGGCTCAGAAATTTTGAGTTTACAAAGTTCGTCATGGATTTGTATATTAGTAAGTGTAGATAAAATAGGGCATTAGAGACATGAAAATATACATTTTTGGAGTATAGAACGTCATGCAATGGTATGCTAGACATAATATACTGCTAAATTAAAATTTCAGACTTCTAAAATTTTACACAACAAAGATATTTCCTCCTTTTTTCATTTGCTTTGAGTTCTTAGGTCTGTGTGCAAGATAATTGGGTAGGAGTACTCAGTTCTTTACCTCTAAAATAGTGTTGATTGAAATGTTTTCATTTTGTCTCTCTTAAAAGTATAATTTAGATAAAATATAGCTGCCAGTAGTGGTGATTGGTGGCGTTTATGTGGTGTGACCTTTAATTTGAGGTTTGAACAGCACTTTTATACCTCTAAAAAGACCTGATAAAATCTGAGGTTTGCTCATTGTGAACTAAGGGAAAATAACCACCTTTGTGTAGGCTGATCATTTGTATGCTGATATTTTTTTTAGTCAAATATACATTTTTTTTCAGGTTTTTCTTTTCTTTAGATTCTCTTTATAGAGTTACAATATGCATAGTCATAAGTATGCTGAGCAAAGTACTGCCCAAAATAAACCTTGTCCAAAACTGCAAACTTGAGAACATTTCTTCTAAAGCAGTCCCACAGAATGTGTAGGGTTTTTTAAAGCAGTTTCTAGCAGGAATCTGTTTGCTGGTTTCAAGTCTTTGTCTTCATGCTCAGACTTGAAGATTGTCAGCCTACACAACTTTCCAGGAAAACCCATCCAGAAAAGGACAGCATCTCACAAGTGCCAGGGATCCAGAGTCTGCATCTGTGCTCTGGCTCTGCTGATGAAAAATGATACAAGTACAGGACCTGGTGGGCTGGAATTCACAGTCCTTCTTGTTCTACAGCAAAGCTCCACAAAATGCAACAAACTTTGCTGTAATTCTACTGAAAAGTAAATAATAGGTACTGTTAGGAAGGGATATTTCTGTCTCCTAGGCAGAAATCCACCACTGACTCAAAAATAGTTTTGATACTGAGTTGTGGTTTCCTGGGAAATACTGCCTGGTGAGGAAGAGGAGGAACATACATCATCATCCCTTCTGAATCATCTTGAGCTTCATCTTTACTTCTAGGCTGAAATCACAAATTATTAATAGGTACAGGAATTGAAGAAAACTTTACTAAAAAAAAAATAACCAAAAACTTTCCAAGCAAGTTGGATTTTTTTTCCCAGGAAACTTCCAGATAACTTTGCACACTGGTTTTTTTGGTTTTTTTTTTGTTTGTTTGGGGGTTTTTTTTGTTGTTGTTGTTTGTTTCTTTTTTAATTTTTTGGGGCTTTTTGGGTTTTTTTGGTTTTGGTGGGGTTTTTTTTGGTTTTTTTTTTGTTTGTTTGGGGGTTTTTTTTGTTGTTGTTGTTTGTTTCTTTTTTAATTTTTTGGGGCTTTTTGGGTTTTTTTGGTTTTGGTGGGGTTTTTTTTGGTTTTTTTTTTGTTTGTTTGGGGGTTTTTTTGTTTTTGTTGTTGTTTATTTTTGTATATTTGCTACATCCACGTAGCTGATTTTTTTTTCGTTGTTTGTTTTTTCTTGGAACTTGAAACTTTTGCTTGCTGTGAGAAAAGCGTGGTAAGTTTATTCTCCAAAGCGTGATTTTGGATGTATTGTTACCTTTGTAGTTGTCAGTGGACTTTTCATCTAACCTCAGCATCGTGTTACTGGGTGAGGTCACAGCAATTTGAGCCTGGCTCTGTGCCACCCTGGGCAGATGGCAGGGGCAGGGAGCCAGGCAGGCGCTTCCAGGGCAGGAGACTTTTCCATCAGCCTCCTGGCAGGCATGGGAGCCCTGGCCCATGTGCAGTGTGCCTTCTCCCCTCACCTGCACAGTGATAAAGGCATAGTTCTGCTTTAGAAGGGTCTGGAATGGCCCTCAGATTTTCTCCTGAGTTGCTGGCAGCTCTGAGCAAGCCTTCACAGCTCAGAAAAAATAGCTGGGTAATTCTCTTTCTTTATTTGCCCCAGCTGAGTTCAATTTACACAAGGAAGTTTTTTTAATCGGGATAAATGCAATTCCCTTAAAAAGCCAAGTTTTTCTCAAGGTTTAGTAAAAACTAAATATAGCACTTGAACCTTTTTACTTTGCCTTTTTTTTTAATGAGGTAATTATAATAATGTTTTTTTTTATTTCTTAGGGGACTGAAATTCAGTATATTGGCCACTGATTTCTTTACCAAATGGGCATTAATATTTCTTAACCGAGTCTTAGTTAAAGTTTATTTTCCTTACTCTTGTTTAATTGCTGGAGCAAGTTTCTTTAAGGAAAACATTTTCAGCCTGTGTAAACTGGAATCATTTAATAGTGTGTAAAAGGTGTGTATTTGTGGTTTAAACAAATTACTGGTATGCTGAGTTTGGTAGAGCAGTCAGGCATGGTTGCAGTTTAAATATTTCACTAGTCCTTACAGGCTGTAAAAGTTTAGTAACAGCTTCTTTAAGAACTTGGTCATTCTGACGATTAATGCTTCAAGTGAAAATGAATAACTTGTACCACGTTACTTTTGTAAGTAAAAGTAGTTTGAAATGATAGGTGAAGGTAGGGCTTCATTGCCCATGGCCAAAATTGTGCAATTACCCCAGCAAGGGCTGATAGGGCTTTGAGGTGTCTGTGTGCTGACTGGAAATCTTAGCCAAAAAAAAAAAAAAACACCAGAATAGCAAAAATCTGTTTAAAATCTTACTGCATGAGCTGTCAGTTTTCTTTATGAAGAGGCACATAATAGAAGTTGCTTTTTATTCCCCCTCGATCTCCTTTTCATGTGTGGGAGTCTGATCCATCCTTGGACACTTGACTTGAAAACTGTGGGCAAACAAGAGAGTGGAGCTGTGTGATTGATGGCTGTTCAGTGGAAAGCATGGACTGTGCCTGGAGAAGAGCTTTTACAGTAATTGTGTTATTTCCCCTTTTACATGCAAGTTGCATTAGCAAGAGAATGGTTTGTTTCCTTCAGCCCATCTCTCTATCACTTGGTGTCTCTTCTCAGCTTTAGTGTATCTTCACACAGTAAAATTTGGGAAGAGAAAGGAAAATGGTATTTTAGTATTCTGGTTATTTATTTAAGAGCTTTGGAAATACTGTGGCACATCTTACATTACACTGAATTTCACTGTACAATTCGTTCACAGAAAATTGGATTCTTTGAGCGATTCTGCTCTAGCAGTCATTAAAAGTGCTGAATCAGTTCCTTTCATAAAGGGTATGAATACAGAATAAACTCCAGATAAGAGATGTGATTTTAGTGTAGTTCAACTGTTTTTTCCCATAAAACACACAGGCTAGAAAGGGCTCCTGTAATCTTTGTCTGACCTTTAACCTCTAATACCTCTACAGAGTCCACGTGTTTTGTTCCAACAGCCACACTGGATTATATATCAAGCTTTTCTTTTTTATCAGAATGCTGGGAATAATGTAATAAACATATGCTTAGTACTTGTTTCTTGGTGTCTGCATTGTGTGCAGATTTATGGACAAAAAATACACACTTGGATAAAGCTTGGTGTGATCATATTATATTTTTTACAATGAAATAGATATAAATAAATGTAACTGGAAAAAAAACCCACAAGAAGGTACTTTCATTCTATAGGATTTCTGTTAGAGCTTGGCTAAATTGAAGAAATTACTGTTTTGTCAGGGTCGTGTCAGCATCTACTTTGATATATGTTCATATAATCAGACATCTTGTGGTGCTGTGTATCAATTTGGTTTTTTCAAGCCATAAAGTCCATTATTGTCACTGAGGGAGGTGCCATAACTGTGTGTAACACTGGAATTACCATCACACTGCACTGAATAGAGCCTGTGCAGGAACATCAGATGCTTATGTCAACCTAGGTGTGCTTTGCCTGTGATTTACTCTCAGGATGTGTCTGGAGACATATCCTTTCTCCTTCTACCAGAGAGAAAAACAAAAGAAAAGCTGAAACAAAATGTAATTTCTTTAGGTACGGTTGAGAACTGGTCTTTGATGGCATGAGCAGACTGCCCCAGTAGAGTTTTGCCATCATCATGTAGCTTCTTGCTCTAAAATTGTATTACATGGGATGATGCTGGATTTTTTTTTTAATGAGTCAAAAGGGTGTTAGTAGTGCAGAAACCTTTTGGGTATCCATAACTCACTGATACACTCAACCAGTTCCCCCCAAGGTGATCCAATTCTCTTTGTGCCTGAGTCCCAAACTTTGGGTGGACTTCCTGAGGGTTAAAAGTTGTTCTTTTTAACACAGAAAAAGTGTTTGTGTTGACAGGCTTCCTAATATAGACTGTGTAGGTGATCTGTTTTAAGAAACAGGATGTATTATTCCTGGGAGAAAGAAACCCACTTGTTCTCCAACACGTGGGTGCAGGTGCAGGTAGAGCTGTTAAGCTGGCAAGAATACTTCCCCCCAAAATTTAATTCTTTGCCTTAAAAAAAAAGTGTTGAAAGGGATTTAGTAACTGTCAGCTGAATGTTTTAAACAGTTGAGCATTTATTTTTTGCAAGAATTCACTTCATTGCGTCTTTCTCACTTTTTTTTCCCCTTCATAACTCTTGCCACGGGAAGAATTTTAGCCTTCCCTTCTGGCACAACACAAGTTCAGCTGCCTCTGGCACCATGAGGTGTACAAGCCCAGTGTCAGGACAGAGCTGTGAGGATGTCTCCTGGCTCTCAGAGCCTCGGAGGAATGGTGAATTCTGCCCCTAGGTGCTGGTCCGTGCTGGGTGCAGGGAGTGGAGCAGCACCTCTGGTGCTGTGCTTGCAGTGACTCCTGCAAGGTGGTTGTTCACCCCTTTAACACACAGAAATGGAGCCTCCCAACAGCTCACCTGTCCTGGCCACCTCTCTGTCGTTATTTTCAGAGCTCTGGTCACTCTGAAACCCCATCCTTATCCCTGTGCACCCTCAAGAGGAAGAGCAGGCAGCTTTTTCCCTTCCCTTTTTCCCTCTGTCCCAAAGCATGTAAAGCTTTGCTGGGTCAGTGCTCCTGGGCAGCAGCACCAGGGAGCAGTGTTACCTCTGCCATTGCTGTGTGTGGGCCAGTAGGGGAATTCCATCCTCCTGTGTACTTTCTAGAGATTTCAGCATTTTTTCTGCCAATATTCAAAGCTCACTGTATTTTTCCTTGGGAGGTGGGGGCACTGAGAGGAGGTGAATACAGGAACAGGGAAGTATGTCTGGAAAACTAGATACACCTCTTTAGTCTTCAGTCTGGCCTGTAGTTTCATACAAACCATATTGTAAAAAGTCAATTATAATAACTTAGAAAACAGGCAAAAAAGTTCTTTCTATACTTCCTGCTCATGTTTAAGATCTCCTGGTTTCATAGCCAGTTCTCAGAATAGCTTACTTCTTAGTTAATAAATTTGACCTAATGACCAAATGTGGCAACTTTATGAATTATGCATCAGTCTCTTGGGTACCAAACTGTGTGCTTTGGTTTTATTAAATCATTTCTGATTTGATTATCTTCATTAGATCATGCAGCAAGTTAATTTCTTTGGAATTTATTGTTCAGACTTTACAATTAAAGATGTGAATCAAATTGTACAGTTCTTCAGTCTTCATTATGATATCAGTGAGTTTTAGAATGCCAAATACTGTTTTACTGCAGCTTTTTTATAATCTAAGAAGAGAAGATCAATGTAATACATGGATTATTAGTTTCTGGACCCTGCACGATCTGTTCAGAAGCCTATTTCCAGACTGAGGAACATCAGCAGCAGCAGTGCATGATAGACTTTTCTGTATTTCAACTTGCCAATTAGTAATAGAGTGATGGTTTTCTTAGATGCATAAATCACCCTTTCTTAACAGCAATAGGACAACTTGCCTCAAGTAAGAATATCAGGATCTTTAACAAACTAAAGTTGGGCAGTTCTGAAGTACAGGGTTTATTTTCAAAATCACCTGGGAGGTGATGTCTGAGGGTGGTGAGATACAAGTAGGAAATATCGACAAATACGTGGAGAGTGAAGGCTTTGTGTGGCTTTGATGTTCCCTGTGCCCTGCAGAGCTCAGTTGTTCACGTTATTGTTCAGTCCAGACAATCAGCCCAAATACCGCAGCTGAACCTGAGGACAAGGTGCATTTCTTACCTTCTCATAATTATTATGAACTTCTGGCTGGAGTGTTGTGTCTAAGGCTGTATGGCTGGGAGATATAAAAAAAAGGGGGAGCAAATCTCTTTTTGTGGTTGACTTGCTGTATTTCAATTTTGGAGCGCTTTTAAACTTGTGTGTGGAATCATTCAAATTCTCTAATCCAGGATTGTAAATAGCTCCTGTATATGCAACAATTCTGTTTCAAAAAATTAAAAGATTAAATGATACATGGCCTGTTATTATACCAATGCCTGAGGCTTTTCAGTATGCTGCAGCAGCTTTCCCTTTCCTGAGTGTTTATTTAAAATAAAATTAATTTGGTCCATTCATAATTTCTTTATTTTATTAGCTGAGAAACATATCAATTGCTTTGCAAGACTCATTTCTCTGTATTCCTCATGCTCCCATCTGTGTTTTACCACAGGGACTTTCTTTGGATGGGCTTTTTTTTTTGGTTCAGGTTTATTGGTGAGCATGTGTTCAGTTGTTAGAGGGTTAATTTCTTAGGCCTTATGTTGCTTGATTGTAGTAAAGCCCCATTCTCAGAGAAGAACATTCAGATTTTCTTGGAAAAGATGGATACATAATTTTGTTTGTATTACTTGTTAAACAGGTTCCATACAGTTGTCTTCAGAAATGTACATTTGCCATTAAGCAATTTTCTGGTGGTGAAATGATGCTTAGTCTATAAAAGGATACCTGGTGTTGTTTCTTTTTCCTATTTTTACAGAAATAAAATTTGCTTCTGACCTTTCAATAGACATATTTATGACTCAACAGTAAATATTACTGAGGAAGGCATTCCTCCTGGTCATTTTGAGTCAGTTTGATAAAAACCTTGATTTAGGACAAGAGTACAGGATTTTCTGTGTAATAAAGTAGCAGTTGCTGAGTAGAGAGACAAAATTTGTCACAAACCCTTAAATTAGGCAGAGATAAATGAAGAAGGGACTTGTGTATTTTGAGAGTTGTCATTTCATTTAAATCTGTGGAGTTGCACCAGTGTAAATGAAATCTCTTCAAGATTCCTTTCTTGAATGCTGAAGTTTTTCCTGTTTTCTTCTGATTTATCACCGATGAAGATGATAAGTTTTATGCTCCATCTATTATTTTCTACTATGCAGGCTAAAATATTACAATTTCTTCTTCAAAGAAAACAA
The DNA here is from genome assembly GCF_017590135.1 of Pyrgilauda ruficollis. NCBI lineage: Eukaryota > Metazoa > Chordata > Aves > Passeriformes > Passeridae > Pyrgilauda > Pyrgilauda ruficollis. The sequence goes on along the minus strand of NW_024514764.1, from coordinate 10,865,139 downwards.
TATATTTGAATGAGAACTAATTGACTCCTTTTTTATTCCAAGTGACAAAAGCTAATATATCACACTTAGCAACTATAAGAACTCCATTTCAGTAAACTAATTAAACTAATCCTATCTCTACTCATTATTCTCAGTTCTGCTTAATATTTTAACAGCATAGATTTATTTCATTACATAAATTATATCATACTTAAAGAAAACAGTTTGCATAATGGTGTATTTGCATTCCCGGGAGTTTATGTTGGGTTTTTGAATTCAGACTTCACATTTCAGTTAAAATAATATTATTTGCCTTATTTACAATGGTAATTCTTCATAATTATTTCTAATTATCTAAAATGATGTATAACTTTAATTAAATGTAAGTGCTTGGCATTCTTGTTAACTTAGATTAAACAGTGACAGTTCTCCTGCATATGGACAACATGATGTGAGAAAGTTGTGATGTTTCCTACAGTTCAAATCCTGTAATTTCATAACATTGTGGGTGGTCCTTTCAATGAACCAATCACAAGGTATTAATAAAAAAAAAAAAAAAAGTTGCTTTTTGATTGTTAGTGGTTTTGATTGTACTAAATAAAAAGATCATGTGCTTACTGGATGTATCTTAAGCTATATATAATGAAAATAAAAATGTCTGCTTCATTTTTTTCTGCTTAAACTATGAAACCAGGATATGTTGAATGCTAAGAATTTAACCTGCAGTGTTGCTGGGAGGCTGTAAAGGAAGGGTGCATAAGTACCACTTCAGACTAAATTGCTGTCTACTTAAAGACATGTAATGTAATTAAAACAAGAACCTGTAACCCTCCCAAATCTCAAGTTTAGTTTAGGTCTTGCACTTAATGTACCTGTTGCAGAGCTTTCCAAAATGCTAAAGAAGATAAGAACTCACGGATCAGAATGAATTTACAGTACGTAACTCATGTGAGCTGTATAGAAGGTGCATAATTTCAATGAGTTTTTGATAAAGCACTTAGAAGTTGTCACTCTCATATTAGGGACGGTTCAATGAGGTGACACAGACTCGTCTCAGAAGGTAAATGTGAAGTTTAATAAACTTCACATGCTTTTTATAGACTGTTCTGAGAAAGCTGGACCTGATTGGTCCTCAGTTAACATCTCTCACATCACTGGTTAATTAGGAACAATACTTTTCTTGTAAACATCTCACAAGTAAACAACTTTAAAACACTAGTTGTAAAGATTAAAGATTATTTGAATTATTTCTCTGTGTTTTCTCAAAACTCCCCAGAGTAATGCTTGGGAAAGTTTATCTGACTTTGTCTCTGACCAGACTGTCAGCAACCACCAGAGGTAGTGGTGTTCCAATCTTAATGCCAGTTTTTATACTGTTATCTGAACTTTGTTTTCTGTCACTGTTACTGGCTTCTCATAGTGCTGACATGAGGTGAATCTTGAGGATTTTAGGAAATTTATGCAGAAAGGGAAGTAATTTTGGGTAGTTCTAGCTGGGGATTCTGCATGACTTCTGAAAGACTGCGAGGCAGACAGACACCAGACAGACAATGTGCAAATGGTTTTATCCCTAGTGCTGTGGGTTACGGTCACAAGAGCTATTCTGCTCTTGTGCTTCCAAGTCCAGTCTGCCAGCTGGAATTAGCAGAACTGGAATTGATCTACCAGGTACCAACCAAGCAGCAGTACAGCTTTCCATGACATTCACCCTGCTCTGCACCTTAGCTGCTTATTGAACACAGCAGTGTGAATTGCTTTCATATTTTGCTCATCAATAATCAAAACCTTTCATTCACTGACTGCGTTTATATAGACAGACTGTTGTTTAGGTCAGTTTTCAAGTATTTGCCCCTAATTCATTACAGAAGACAGTTTTGTCCATCATCTATTCTGTTCCTTTTCTGACATAGACAAGAAAAGTAAATTGGTCTGTAGATCTTTAAATTTGAGTTTCCGTTTATTCACCTAATTTGCAAAGATGTTACCTACAAACAAGCTTTAGATGTGGTTTATAGAGAATTAGCATAATGATATAATCTGGTCACATTTATATGTGAAATGTTAAGCACGCTGCCAACAGATTTTTGAATGCAAAAAAATATTAGAAAGAAAAAGGGAAATTATGCCCATGGTATAATCTATTTTATCCTTCTCTGATACATCTTTCTCCTTAACACTTTGGAGAATATCAAGCAAAATTTTGAAGAAAGATAGCTTCTTCAAATAACAGTTCTGAAATTGATTAAGAGTGCTGTATGAACCATTCATTCTCAGAAACTAGGATAAAAGACTAACTACTCTCTTGACGAATATCTAGATTCTAAAACTGAATAGAAGATTATAAATACTATTTGTAACATTTTAATTTATTTTCTTAGAGTAATAATTGTGATGAAGCTGTTCAGCAAGGGAAAAGTTGTAGGTTACAGAGCTTTTCACCTTCCAGAGGACTCTGGTTTGAGCTCCATCAGCAGTGATGGAGTGCTGGCAGTGCTGATGCACACTGCCCCCTGTGCAGTCACCCTGCTCTTCACTGGGGAGGGCAATGGCCCCGAGGAGCTGTCAGAGCATGCAGGACACTGCAAAGCTGGAATGGGTCTGGAAACCAGACCAGGGGCTTCTGTGTGGCATTCTGGTCTGGGTAGACTCAGGAGTTCACTGATGTGTATGAAAACCTGGGATACTGCTGAGCCTTGGCAAGGGCACAGGTGGCAGGACAGGGGAATGGCTTCAAACTGTCACAGGGCAGGGCCAGGTTGGATTTTAGGAGGAAGTGTTGCAGCGGCTGCCTGGGGCTGCCCCATCCCTGGAAGTGTCCAAGGCCAAGTTGGACAGGGCTAGGAACAACTTGGGATAGTGGAAGGTGTCCCTGCCCATGGCAGGGGTTGGAATGGGATGAGCTTTGGGGTCTCCTCCTACCCAGACCTATCCCAGGTGATTCTCTGAGGCTGTACACGTTTAGAAAATGCCTGTGCCATTGTCCCCTGGCTTTCAGGGTTTATCAGGCGTTCTGCACATTACTGTGGCTCTGTCTTGCTCATTCAAACTGCTGAGCCAAGCTGCCAGGAGCAAAATCAAAGCTCCTTCTGCTGAAATCAGGCCAGAATGGAAGGTACACAGAACTGGCTGAAAAGGTGGGGGTGAAAAATGCATAAGTAGACTTGGTAAGTGCTCAGAAGATGAGTAAAAAAAATGAAGTTTTCCTGAGGGTCAGGGGTCTCTGTTTGGGTTGAGTTCTTTGCTCAGCTGAAGTGACTGGCAACTAAGGGGGTGGTGGGGAAGGCAATCTGCCTTATCAACACTAGAGGCAGGCAGAGAGAAAGGCACTTTCTACTGCGAAATATTTGATAGCTGTCTTCCCAGTATCTTTATTCACTGTTTATATATATTTTTCTCAGTGCATCTTGCATTATGGAACCACATTGCTTAGCATTAGTTATCAGTATCAGTAAAATAAAATTTCAGTTGCTAGATATCATACTACTTAATAAAATTGGTTGCACTCTTTAAAGTGTGCTGTGACTGAGTAAAATATGAGCTGTGTATGCAGCTTGCCTAGCTTGACATCAGGGTAGTGTTTCACTTGACAGATGTCTGTAATTACTAATATTTTTCATAGTTTTATGTATTTCATAAGTCATCTCTAAGATCATGTAGTAAACTTAGAGGGCAAATTTATCCGGTAATCTTTTAAATTTCATATTACAGTGTTAAAATTTCTTGAAGTACCTTGTACATACATATATATATTTATGTCTATTTGTACAGAACTTATCTGTATAATTTTTGAAGTCTATAAAATGCATATGTATTTGAAAATAACTGTATGTGTATGTGTAATGTAAAATACACATGGATTTTATAGACTTTACACTAAGCTTGCTCAGTGAGACTATTTTTGTTGGTGTTAAGTATTGTGTCAACCTATAAATCATTCTTATAACTAAGTTATTTTGAAATAAAAGGCAATTTTTACTTTTTTTTGTTTCTTTCAGGCATGTATTATTTAAAAATGACTTTCATTTTGCATTAGCTTGAATGCTTGCAGTATTTACATTAATGGGCATGTAAGGAACATCAGTTAAACAGACTCATACATGTCCTTCCTGAATAACGCAGTGAGCTAAATGTGTTTGAAAGTTTATGTGGTTTCATACCGGTAAATGAGATGTATTTGTGGATCATGTTGCTCATATATAAGCTATGTTTAATTATAAATTTATAATAAGTATATCACTAGTCAAAATATGTGCAGGTAATGTCAATATTTTATGGAAGTGCCAAAAATGTAAAATTGTTGAGGTGATAATAATCACTCTGTATTTTTTTGAAAGAGTTGTTGGACCACAAACTCCATGTTAGCTTGGTCTTCAGCTCTAGTAGCATAATATTTTGACAAGGGACAACATTTTACACAGTCCATAGAGCGGATCTTTCACTTTTGTGCTTACAGCTCAGTTGAAGTTATTCCCCTTGAGGACCTGACCTCAAGTGCTAAATCTACCACTTCTATCTTTTGCTAGGCAAAGAAGATGAGGACAGTATAACCCCATGACCTCACAGCAGCAGTTTCACACATTTGATGAGCTCACACTCAGAGACATCTCCATATCCTGTAGTGTTCAGCCAGGTGGACCAGGCATTACATAGTCCATAGTGAGTAAAGAGTCCTACATTATATTAAGCTCTCTCTCCATTACTTTCTAGAACAGGGATGAGTGGCTGGTGGTGTTGGGGTGAGGGTACAATATTAGGAAGTCTTCCTCATTGATTAATCCAACAAAATGCTTTCTCTTTGTCGTGCTCTTCTCCTATCCTCCCATATGTTCTGACAGTTTCATCCTAAAGTGGCCACCTAACAAAGACGCCTTTTTTCTAATATGCATTGTTGTCTGTTGTAAAATGGCAAAAAAACCCCACAAAAAAAAACAACAACAAAAAAAGCCAAAACTATAGAAACACCAGTGTATTAATTAAAAAATTTGTTTTTAATTACTGCTGGCCATGATAATAGAGAGGTATTTAGAAAGAAAATTAGCCCAAGTGAGCAAATAGCTCTCCAGACATAACATATGGTATGAACAAAAGCTTTAAAGAATATTCTCCAACTATTTAAGCAGTCTTTGCATAGTGTAATCACAGACCCTGATAGTACAATGACAGGTGTTTTTTGTTATTTCTTGTTTCTAGCATAATTCCTAAATTGTAGTACTTAAAATATTAAAACCTTCTCTGCAACAAATTTGGACATTTAAGAGGGGCTGGTTTTGCATGGACGGGTCATAGAGCCTAATTTCCAATCTAGATTATTGATCTGGGGGCTTTGTGCTGGACACCCCACATTGCTTTGTGTCCAAGGTATTATTAAATACTGTAATAGCTCGAAAGCAGCAAGGCCAAATTTATGGGTTCTCAAACTCAAGCACACAATTAATGGGATATCCAAGAGTTCCAGGTCCGTGTAGTGCCTCCTGTGAACCAGATGGTGCAGCTGGGTGATGACAGATGGACACAAAGTGGAATAGGTGCAGGGAGAGGCTGGAAGGGGGAAAAACAGAGAGCTGATCATGTTGGAAAAGAGCTGAGCATGGTTGGTGAAGCCAAGGAAAATGCTGGGAAGTGGGTCTTGTTCTTATCTGTGGCCTGCTTGGGAGTAGAGGACAGGATGTGGATGGCCTTTTTAGCTCAAGAGGTACATGCTGGCCGTAATAATTTACAGAGACATGTAAAAGAACCTTTAAATAGGCACATCATCAGGGAGTTCCTGAAACAGGATTCCAGTTTGAGCATGGGCCAGAGGAGGTCAAACACTTATCAAATTTTGAGAAGGAATTTCTACCCTTAAGAAAAATTACATCATGTGGCTTCCTAGCAGGTGACTCAACTCCCTGACTCAGGAGTTATCTTCCAGCTCTGCTTTCTTTCCAAGAAAAGTCAAAGTCACAGATGCTCTGGCATTCTCAACTGCCAAAATCCCTGCGGCTGATAGGATTAACCAGCTAAATTTGTCCATGAAAAATAAGAAATCTGTGTTTTTTCAGCAACATTCAGTAATTCACATGCTACTACTATATTTGGTGATAGTGCTGCTTTTCCTAAACCTTGTGTTTTCTGAGGTTCTGTGTAAATTTATGTCAGAAAGAAATTACAGTTTGTATACTATTAAAAAAAAAAGTGCATACTGCTTGAAGTTACCTGATTTTCAGGGGAAGGTTTATTGGAAATGCAGCTCATACAATGTATGATGAGGTGGAAAAAAATAACAGAAGTGACCTCAGTGCATGCAGCCCACATGCTTGCCTTTTTTCCATTTTCTTAAGCATTTATGGACAGATGAACTTGCACAGTGTGCAGCAAATAGGTAATTTCCACATCTTTCTGTGCATGTTGTCCGATTTGTATATTTTAAAAATTATTAATAGTTAAGTGCAGAGAAAGCAAAAAATTATGTTTTGAAAATATACTGAATGTCAGAAGTAGTAACTGCACTGTGGCTCAAGACAATTCTGGTGCTTGCAGAATCAACTCCTTAATTACTTTTTTCACTTAAAAAGTCTGACTCGTAATTTACTTTTCAAGAACTCGTATTTTGTGCAAAATTTAATTTCAGAGGTAAAATCTCAGTGAAGGGAAACCTCAATGCTGCTTTTTTCAGAGGAGTTAAATCTTGTACAGCTGTGGGTTTACCCCTTAATGCATGCGTCAGTAAAATAATAGTTTGCAAAGATTAACAGCACAGTACCTGCACTAAAAATTAACCAACTTTAGGCCAAATGGATCTCTTAGTGTTCTGTGCATGTAGGCATTGTCATTACTGCCATGGAAAATCAATTAGGAGAAGATCCAGCTTCACTCTGCTCCATCTTCAAGGTTCTGTGGCACCACATCTGCTAATATTCCTTCACTGGAAAGTTTCCAGTGAGCAAGAACTCTGGGACTTTGCACTGTGTAAATATGTATTTATAAACTTATGAGTTTGATATTTCCAGGTCCTCTCCCAGCTTTGTTTTACATATGTCTATAACTGCTGCTGTTCCAGCTGCATTTACGGATTCCTTCTTATATATTCTCTTTATATTTTTATTGAGGGTTGTCAATAAACCAAAAAGAAAATTGTCCTTTCTAGGTTAGGTAGCATTACTTTTCTTCCACCTATTTAATCAGATTTAAACCTTTCATTACAGTCTTAAATAATCATTGCCTTGCCTTTTTGAGCATTTATTTGTGTTAAGCAATCAGCTAAATAAGCATTTTAAACTTTCACCCAAGTGACTTAGCGCAGTGCCGGTGTGCACCTTGATGATTGGTATGAGCATAAAAATTCTATCAGTGTTTTCATTATTATATCTGGATAATGGTTATTATAGAAGTGAAGAATTTTAGAAGCCATTTGCAGTGTGCATGTATCAATATTTATGTAGACATATTAAAAAAAAAGTTGAAATACAGGTAGGAGAATATGCAAGGAATTAATTTTTGCTCTCTTTCTGGCCTTTTTAAATAAAACATGCTGGTGTTTGGATGATTTTGTGATATCAGTTCATTTCAACCACTTTAGTTACTTAATTTAAAAAGGATGAAAGGATGAGTAGTAAAGGAAGATTTAAAAAACAACAAAAAAATAGAATTAGTAGCAAGCAGTTTGTTCTGTGGTTATCCTACCTGAATGTTACATGCTGATAGAATGCAACACCGTGGACAAGAAATAGTCTTGACTATTTTGCTCACTTATTGCCTTCCTGCAGCTGATTGTTTCTGGAGGAAATACTCTGCCAGCCACATCCTTACAGTGTCACTTTTTGAACCATTGTGCCTGGCTGCTCTTTTTGCAGCTCAGGACAGTTATAGTCTGGTGGTACTTTGAATAATTCACATTTCTGGATTTCAGCAGCACTTAATTGAGTACTGTTGGGTTTCTGCATAAATATGTGTGAAATGATTGTTCATTTCTGATCCCAACCTTTTGATTAATCAACTTTCCCTTGGGCAGTCATGCAGAATTTGCCATGTTGTGCAGCAGCCAAGCGAGCCTTTAAGATTTTCATCGTTAAGCTTAGTTAAAGTACAAATTCAGATTTTAGTAAATGGCTTTTTGAATAAATAAGCATATTACATTATCCTCTGTGATACCACTTTTTTCCTTTTTCCTTTTTTTGAGAAATGCATCCCTCGACAGAAAGGGGCTGCTCAGGCCGTTCAGGTTTTTTTAAAACAACATGAGGCATTAAAGCAGAATGAAGTAACCTCTCATAGCAGAGGAGCAGAATGACCTTTTAGCCATATAAAGTTTGATCAGGTGCCTGGATTACCACTTGAATAGAAATAAGGCTGGGTTGGCCTGGCATCTCTGGAGAGCTGGTTATGAACACACCAAATGGTCAGTGAAATGCCTGGTGCAGAAAGAGTTGAATATCATACATGACAGATGTTGAACACCTTTATAGTGCTAGTGGAACTGCCATGTGTATTATAAATTATTTTTTAAAGGGATTTATAACATCTAGCTGTGATTCAGAAGTCAGAATGGGAGATAGGATTACAAAGAATCTCAGACAAGAAGGTGCAATTAATTTAAATCCACTGGAACTCCACTAAGACAACCATTTTGAGTGAAGGATCACAGTGCCTCTTTCTTATACCAACTTAATTTAACATTATTGCATGAGAAAATAATATGTTGATATTTTTATCAAATGCCCTTTCATTTCCAACTACAACCTTTTTTTTTTTACCAGTGCCTTCTGCCATCCATAATTTTTTTCTGATAAAACTGATACTGAATTTAAAAACTGTTAGCTATAAATTCTCATGCTCTCATTAATTGTGTTGTCTAATTGAAGAACCAAATATTGAGGAACTCAAGAATGGCACTACAGTTGTAATCACTTCTGTAATGCTTTTAAACTCAGTGCAAACTAAATGATTACTCACAGAAAATATTAGTACAGAGAAAATACAGTGTGGGCAAATGTTATGCTGCTTTCCCTGAAGTATTCAGGTGACCTTATTATCTACCAACATGAAAAACTGCTGTTGGGAAAGGAAGGTCATTCAGACATCAAGGAAAGATCAGTCCTTGTCCTTTGCCATAGAGACTCCCAAGTATATATCAGCTGCTCTAGAGAGAAGTCCCACAACTGATTTGCTGTGTGTGATATGTAGATAAAATCCTTGGAGATGTTCATTCCTGGGCATAGAAATAATTAGGTGGTTACACAGTAAGGTGATAATCAAAGCCATTTTTGCAAAACACAGGCCGTAAAGGCTGATTTGTCAACAAAACCTGTTCGGTTATTAATAGGGAATGTCACGTATACATGAACTTGTTGGAATATTCTGTAGAGCTGCAGATAGAAAATGAAGCTGTTTATTGATCAGAACTGATTTTGTCCCTGGAGTCCGTGCCCTAACTGTAAAGTACAAGTGCTGACTGCCACACTCTGCTGATTGCAGATTTTTTTGACAGCCAAGACCTGACTCTTCCCTAATCCTTGTAGCTGCATTGTAGGAATTACAAAGCTTATGTGACAGACCTGTTCTGTATTCCAAGAACTGCAACACACCTGTCATCAGATAGAAGCAAGAATGCCCAAGTCATCACTTTACTTGGGAAGCAGAACAGATGATTGAAATTATTTCTTACTACTAACTAATTCCCCTTTTAGCAGAGATAAGCTGCTTTGTTCAGCTGTAAATGAAACATTAGGGTATTAGCTGTCAAGGCAGAAGTATTGGAGGAGCTAAGATTTTATCAGCAGTAGTAACATTCTGGGCAATAAATTGTTTTGCTGGGCAGAATACTATTCTCCAGAGGTACAGAGAAACAAAGCTCATTAAGGTAAATGCTTAAAGCCCTGCAAAAAAGCAAAGACAAAGGCTTATTACCTTTGTTTTGGGGATAGATAAAACATTTGCACTTTTTCATCTCTGTGTAGCAGTGAAGAATTATGTGGTACTGTTATTAAAAAGATGCATTTGTAGGCTTGTAGAATGCTTTCTGAATATATCCAAGGGACAAATAGATTCCTGAAATATCAACAGAGAGCTGTAGTAAGTGATGGCTTTTTGGAAATTGTTTTGTTTCCCTCTGGGTAAAATTAGGTATCTGCACATTGTCCTGTACTTAGCATTCATCAGATTAATAGACTTGCATTAGTAAATGAATGTTTGGAATGGAGAAGCAGAAATATTGGAGTTATATGAAATATTTTTACCACTATATGTACCTAAATTAAATTCATAAGGTTTATGGCATGAAGCATTAGGATGATGTGAGGAGGAGTTCTTGATGGTAGGGACTGCAGCTCAAGAAAAATATTTGGAATGTTAGGAAGGAATTAGAGCTCTGTAAACCAAGGGTGGACATAAACTTGCTATCAGAAACAGTTAAATAGGATAGAAGTAAAATAGGTCAAAGGAATCTCTGTTCATGAGCTAAAAAGCCTGCAAGTAGCCAGAGGCAGATACTGTTTTCCATCATTACTTGTTTGAAGCAGCATTTTAGAAAACTGTAAAATAGAGGTTTCATACATAACACAAAGAACAAAGATGTGTGGATGCAAAATTGTATGGAAGATTCTGTTAATAGCTGACATAAATGTCTTCAGAATTTTCTCTGTGCAACATGGAGGATTTGGAAACACTGAGGAGAGCTTTGCAGTCCATCCTGTTACCTACAAAGGAGTCAAGAAAATATGCTTTAGGAAGAACTGAGTAAAAATCAAAAGACAATTGACCAAAGCAAGGGTTATTTTTTAATGGCTTTCTGTAGACAGAAAATCCTACACAGATAAAATACAAAATTCTGAATTCTGCTAGTTGGTTTTATGTATTATAGAAATATATATTCTATTTATATATTTACATATCATTATATCTTATATATATCTATATATCTACATATTATATATCTATGTAGTATTCATATTGTCTGTTGTATATAGACACAGTGTTGTTTCAATATGGCTGTCACTGGGTCATTGTCCAGTGATGGACAAATCTTCAGAATCAGTTTTCCTTCTCTGTGAAACAGGTATGTCAGCCCACCAGAATAATCTGCTTGATTTTGAGGGGAGAAGTACAATAATGGTCAGCTTTTTTTATTGGCTAAGACTGAAATTAATGAATTTTTGTTTCCTCATTTGGGGTAATTGAGCTCATCTGACAAAGTGTTAAGGTTTGGTGAGAGAGGATCCAGTAATGCTTTAATTTACAGTCTTACATTGTTAGCTATAAAGAACATACTTAATGCAAGTGCTTTATATGCACCCACGAACCGTAAAAGGAGATCAACTTGATTTTAAAATTCAGATTTGACCTGACGAGTTTCCATTTGAAGAGCGTGACTCTCCCGTGTGCTGGCCTGTCCCTTGTTCAGTCCCAGCTGCAGCAGTCACTGGGAGCAGCAGGAACCTTGAGGCTCCTGTTTTACTCCGGGTACTGCCGCAAATCCAGCCCAGCCTGCCTGGATTGCTGCCCTTCCTGAAGGGCTGCTTCCTGACCTGGAAATGCTGCCCAGGCAGAACTCTTGTACACTTGCTGAAGCTGAATGGGAACATGGGAAGTTCCAAAGGTAAACTCAGAAGACCAAAATATCAGGGCTTCTAGTAAAATCTTTACTCTGCTTTCTTTCTCTTTGGGGAAATCAGTTTTCTTAGACGTCTCAGAAGATGAATGCCAGGTTTTACACACAAGGGCTTTATTTTAGATGATGCATCCTTCAGAACAACCAATCAGTCAGAAGCCATTTAAGTAATCTTTGCAAATGTTGATTTCACCCTGTACGTTTTGCCTTTACTTGTAAAATAGGATTAATAGAGAGAACATACTGTGGAAGTGTAGCAGGTTATTGCTGGCTTTATTAAAGACTGGAATATTTTGCATTATGGTCTTATCCCCAGGGTACTCTCTCATAGGGGGCTAAAGACCCCCAGATTTTCAACTACCATCATCAGCAGATGAATGAGAACTGGACTTAGATGTTCTCAAATGCATGGGTTGGCTTTGGGGTGCTACAGATCAGAGCACCCACTGTGAATTCATCCCAGCTGAGCTGTGGTAAGCATCCCAAGTGTTAATGGGAGAGCACCTCGATGAATCCATAGGGATCAGATCCAGTCATTTGCATTAGTTGAACAGGTTGATATTTTTGTACTTTATAACCCATTTTTCCTAAGCAGCTGCTTTTCAGAGCTCTGTACCAGTATGGAAAAGGGCTGTTGGGAAGATGAGTTCATAGAGCTCTTGTGCAGAGACCAATCATGAGCTGATTACTTGAAGTACTTTAAGTAATTTGGATATGGAGGATATCAGTTATGGTTGCATTTTGTTATTTTATATTAACAAAAAGATCAACCTAGACAAAAACCCTAGTCCTGATTCCAAAAGATAAGGTGGAAAGGTCTACTCTAATTTTTAATTGGTATTCTAAAGTAATTTTAATCATGCTTTCATCTTGTTTCAAAGCATAAATTTAGTTTTAAATACACACTTACTTTCTGTAATGATGGACAATTACTGAAATATTCAGAGACCTGGAATAATTTGTGTATTTACAAGTGGCTTGTTTTTATCTAATATCTAGTTAAGCTTTGGAGATGTCACTGCCTTGAATCACCATGAGAAAAAAAATTAAACAACCCCAACAACAGGGGGAAAACAAACACACAAAACCCCCCACCAAACCAAAAAGTTGAAATTTTCATTTCTTTGTTCCTGTCTACTTTAGGAACTCATGGAGAAGCTTGAAAGTAGAGCTCTGAAAAAATACCAAAGTTTGTTGTCGTCAAAGTGGAAAAGTTTTCTGCAGTGCATCAGAAATGTCAGGCTAACAGGGTACAAGGCGTGATCTGAGAGGAACTTCACCAGGCTCCCTTTGTACTGACAGGTCTAACCCAAATCCAGCCTTCCCTTACTGAGGCACTCTGACTCTATGCAAGATCAGGGATTTTGGTCTTCTCTCAGCTTTGTTATAGCCAGCACAAACTCCTCTGATCTGTGTGTTTATTGCCTAGGACACTGACTGTGGCTAATTTGTAGTGCAGGTAATCCAACCACTTAGTCCAGCTCTAATGCATGTGGTTAAAGAAAAAAAAAAAAAAGTGTATTTTGAATGTTTGTGAAAATAGAATCAGAAACATAAGAAGCCAAACATACCTCATATATAGATCTATCCTGGCCACACAGCAGTGCCTTTAATTTAAAATTTCTGTTGCTGTGCTGGTTTTTGACATTGCCCAGAATCAATTAAAACCAAAGTGAGTCAGTGCAGAGGTTTGACACTTCACTGTGCTGGAAAGGGTTGTGGCACAAGACTAGAATTTTCTGTTTAGGATATCAGTGCAGTTGTCTTTTGTTTCAGGAGCAAGAAAAGGAGAGACAAAAGTTAGGAAAATTACACACTTGTCAGAAAACTTGAGGAAGTGGCAGAGGCTTTCACGGTCTCTACACCAGTCAGTGAGCAGTGTATGCTGTGCTTTGTGAAATTGCTTACTGCAATATTTACTGGTGAGGTGTTGAGTGTTTTCTACCCCCTGACTCCCATGTTTTCATCTGTGTAATGTTACTTTTTCATGTCAACCCCTTGCCTTAACTGCCTGGGTGTGTATCTCCGGGCAGCAGTGGTTACTGAAGAATGCAGGAGTGGTACTTAGCTGAGAAATCCTACTTTGGCTGCTGCTGAGCCCAGGAATTGCAGATTGTTCCTGGATCCTGCAGGTTTGATACTCTGGAGTGTAACCCATTAGCTGACTTTCCATGCCTTGAAAGGATTTTTTTAAGTCCTCTCTAGTCTTCTGTGTTCTTTGTTCATTTGGATTCTTTGCATGATTTTCATTGCAATGAAACACTCATCATTTTTCCTGTGTCAGTGGTTTATTTTTTCATGTGTTCTGTGCTTTAGAGTCCTCACTTGGCTAGCCAGGAGAGAGAATAATGGAGGGGTAATACTGAAAAACACTGTGATGTTGTTCTGTTCATATGGCTTCTGGATAAATCCCTGAATTACTGTATTGAAGTTGCTTCAAATTTTACAGTCTTTGCTGACAGGAAAACCAGGAGAATCTATCAGCAGTGCACAGTGGATGGGCCACATTCCTCAAATAATCCAGTCAATTAAAAATTGATTTTTGTTCTAGGCAGCATGGTGGTAATGTAGTGGGGAGACAGTGTATGCATTACCAACAGAGCTCACATCAGTTAAGTGATATTTAGGTGATCTTCTGTCATGGGAGAAAGCAGTGCAGTTGATGATCTTTGCTACTGAAGAAGCTAAATTGAAGTGTCAGATACCAGAATTGCATTTTATTTCTAATATGTTGGCCTGCCAGCCTGGGAGAAGCTATGTGAAGTCTGCGAATACAAAGGGACAAAAGTGCTAAATCTAGCAGAAACTGAATGGTTTGGGGAAGATACTATAACATGGCTTTTAGAGCCTTTAAATGCATTTAAAGAAATTGAATCTTGTGCTTCAGTTGCTGGACCTTTTGTATACTGGCAGCAGCTCTAAAGTAAATGAAAGATATGCATGATCTAAATTGCAGCAGTCTTGTTTATTTATTTTTTCTTAAATACCCCTTAAATTAGTTGAAGTGAGAAGAAAAAAAAGGCCCAAACCTATTAACTGAAAAATGTATTTCCCTCAGATGTGCACAATTCTGAGCCGCAGAATTTAAAGAGGTATCTATCTGTGATCAGAAATGTGGAAATGTGCATTTAGGAAGATTGGGCTCTACCTTCAGTGCACACTGTGAGTCTGCACTATGAGACACAAAGCTGAAATCAGTCTGCTCTTGTCTTGAGTCATTAAAGCATCTATTGCTAAAGACAGCTTTGCAAATTTTCCAGCAGAATAGAAAACATGCAGGAAGTTTTCCTTCAGATTCTTAGTAACCATAGCATGCTGAAATCACATCTGCTCTTGGTTACGAAACATCACAACTTGACACTAAAGGTGTAATTTAGATTTTTTTTTTTTTAAACATGATACAGGCTTTTCCCTTCCTTTTCTTTCAAAAGCATTTGTAGGATGTCCTGGTGCATCTGTGCTTCACCTAAAAGGTGGCTGCATTTCAGTGGCAGGTTAAGTGATCTCTATACTCTTCTCCAGACCTCTTGGAAATTCAATTCCTTAATTACTTCCAAGTGCTTTACAGTGCTCACGTGAAAGGCTTGGAGAAATTGAAAGCAGGCTTGTTGTTAAAAATTTAGGTCCTAATTTGAGGTTTAGATCCTAATTTTTAAAATGGATAGTGTTACTTCTATGTTTAAATGCTTTACATCTAAACCCTTTGTCATGGTGATATTTTAATAACATATTGACATGCACCTCATCTTGGTTTAGCTTTCAACCTGCAGCATTATATCTGTTTGTAAAATGAATGTATCAGGGACAGGTTGGAACGATGGGCAGTGATCTGTGAGGTATTTCACATCTGTAGAGTAATCCCACGCTCTATTTCTGAACATTGCTTGACAAAAATGTTTGACATCTCACAGCCAATTTGCAAAGGAGATAGTGCATTTCCAAACATAAGAATCTAAAATTGTTTTCAATAGAAGGGAGTGGTACCAAAAAGTGTTGGCCATCAGTATAACTATTTCTTAGCATCATGTTTAATTTTAACCTAGGTTTTAATAAGCTGAAACTCTTCCGTAACAGATAATTTCACCTGCATCAGTAGATTTCTTCATTAATGTATTACTAGGCTGTATAAAGAGAAAATAAATCACAAATTCTCTTTAAATGTTGTTCATGGGGTAAAATGCTGCTGGGTTTTAGTGCTTTGATAGGGGAACAAAGATAAAGGAAAACAGGAAATATGCTTCTGGGCCTCAGAACTCTTCTGCATGATTTGAATGCAAGTAGCTGCCCGTGATAAGTGCATTGGGCTCCCTTCTGTTAATTACAGTATTTCTAACAAGACTAATTTGACAGCCCCTGTGTCATCTTACGCTGAGTACTCCCTTGCACTATCAGTTGGAGGAGAAGCCTCCTCCCCACCACATGAATAGTTTTTGATGGATTATAATTTCAGGAGGTCTGTGCCACAAGCAGATCCTTGTTCTCTGCTCAGTTGGAATGACTTCTGTCTGTTAATGACTAAATGGGCAAACTTTTCCCAGGCATTGACAGAGAAAGTATAAAATGGTGTCAGACACTTTGTCTTAAAATATTTTTTTAAACCATGTTCGTTATTTCATTGTATTTTTTTGTGTAGAGATGAGAGTTTCCTCGATTTGTTGCTGGGAGTGACAGTTAACTTATTGTAAACATGAAAGCTTTCTTTTTCTCTAGGTTACATTAAGTAGAAGGCATTTTTAAATTTTGTTGTTCTTTTTTTCTTATAATAGTGCAAAACAAGCTGGCTACTAATTTCCAGATCAAAGCTAGATATTGCAATTATTGTAATATGGAATTTGCTATTATAAAAATACCCTCTGATGTTTTGTGAAACCCAAGAAACTGTTTCCTCTTAGCTTGAAGTTTGCATTTTGTGAGCAGTTTAACTAACTTCTTCAGAAGCATTTAAACAAAAAGTCCAAGAGTTGTTGTAACTTTTCTTTTACAATATTATTGTAGTTTTATCCAAACTCCACCAGGTGTTGCCAAAGAACATACAGCCAAGGCAAAGTTTACAGCTGAAGTGGAAGTTGCTCAGAACAAGTGTGTACATTTTCATGAACAAAGGCATTAAAAGCTTTTTCTGAAGCAGGAACACCTTCCCTACAGATTTAAGAGCATTCCTCTTTTCTTTGTAACTAAACATCAGGAATTAAACAATTTGGTACAGAGTTGCATTGTTTATGTGGGGATCACATTCTTAAAATCCATTTTTTCTTATGAAAGGAAGATATTCTCTCACAGGCTATAGGTGAATATTAGGCTGGTTTAACCCAGACTACTGTAAATATTCCACTATGTTGCTGTTTTAATTTTGGATGATGGGGTGTCCTTTTAGTGAGATGTTCAAATTACTAAATTTTGTGTATTTGGTGGGTTTGGGATTTTTTCATTCCAATGAGCAAAGTTCCTATAGACACTCTATTCCTACCACTTTTGGTAAAGATATTTCTTTCCTTTGTTTGCTTTCTGTCTTGCTGAGTCAGGAGTTTTGCAGATCACAAATCAGTTCTGTCTCAGGGTTTGTCTCATTCTGGGAAGAAAATGTGCTTCCAAAGCCAAGGTTTGCTTGAGGTAATAAGAGCCCCAAACTTGTGGCTGATCACAAGAGTGCAGTGCAGAATGCTCAGGCAAAGAGCACTCGGTGGCAGCAGGAGCCGATCCCCAGCCTTGGCGCGGAGCAGTTTCCATCCTGCCTCCCTGGTGAGTCCAGCCTTTGTGCTCATGGCGTAAAAAGCAATGTGCATTTTAATTGCTGTTCTTGTTTTTGAACTGTTGCTCGACTATTGCTATGGTTTAAATGAAAAAGGCTGGATCGTGGACAGTGCTGGTTGCCAGAAAAGGTGTAACCAGCGACTGCTCATGATGGTGATGCAAAATAATCTGTGTTAGGTACTGCACTGAGGCAGGAACTTTGAAGGAATCACCTCTAGCAGGTAATTGGGAATCTCTAGAATGGCAGCTTCACCTTCTGTAAATGCCTGATGTTTTCTTTTGTGCTTTAATTAAAGCTTTCACTTTATTGTTGTGCACAAATGTGTTCTGTTTGAATGTTTATTGAGTGTTCAGTAGCAAGGAGGAAACCAGGATTCTTTGGGGTAGTCTGGCATAATCAGTGTGAGCTGCAGAGATAAAGGTGGTTAAGGGAGAAGGAAGGAAAAACCTGAAATGTTGCAGTTACTTGAAGCAGAAACATGTTCAAAAATGTGACTGTAGCGAAGACTGCACAAAGAGACTCTTTTTGCTTGTAAGAAATCCAGGGCAGTGACTTCACCTGGAGGTATTTATTTCATTATTTATTGAGCATTACGTTTGCTTTCCCTTGGGATGCAATCTCCCTCCTTCCACCCAGAAGTGTCAACTAATGATTTGAATATAGAATATTTTAATTACTTTAGATCTCAGTAGATGTTAGTATGTAGGCAATTTGCTCCCTTTCATAACCATGTGAGTACAGTAGATAACTCAATATTGCTGTAGCTTTCCTGGGATCCCATTTTATCCCCATCCCAATGCACTTGACAAAGAGAGTGCAAAGGAACAAGAGGAAATTTAAATTATCCTACGGAGGTGAGATTGGATCGGTGTTTAAGCTGGTAGGTGTAATACAGATGCTGTGATCAGGTGCTGAGAGCCAAAATCCTTACAGCCCTCATGCCACTCTGAGCAAAGGTACTGGAGATTGAGCAGTTCTCTGATGTGGTCTTATCAGTTTGAGTATAATGTAAATCCTGTTACAGCAGCTTTGTCCGATCTGCCTGTAGCTTTGTTCTGAACCTTTCAGAAACAGTTCACTGAAGCAGAAAGAACCCTGTGAATTGATATTATAAACCTGCATGGTTGCTTTATTCATTGTTGAAGCAATAGAATATAACAGAAGTATTTATTTTAGTGGATTGAGGAGACTTTTTTTTCCCCCTATCAACATGAGCAGAGGAAAAATGTTCTAAATGCAAAAGAGGAAAAGCTAATGCTATAATCATATCCATACCCACTCGGAGCACAATCCCATTGAAAGATAATGCAGAACACCATATGTTTAAATTATTTTACACATTCAAAGAGATTTCTAAAATCCCGAAGTGTTGTTATTTCCTGCTGATGTAGAAAAAATATCAGGTGACACTATTATAATCAAGGAAATAATAGTCCTGTGAAAGAAAAGCTTCTCATAATGCACTTAGTCTTTCCAGACAACTGTATTTTTCTAAGCACCACCTACCTGCTCTCTTTGGGGCTGAGATGAGCCTTGGCAATTCAAGATTGCATTGTATTCACTTTCTTGCTGGTGGGCATTTCTTACTGAAGTTCAAGAGCGTGAAATTTCTCTTTAGTCTCACTGCTTTGATATGGTATTTGCCTAATAATCAAACAAATTAAAGTGTGGAAAAAAATTGATAAAACTGCAATATCTTAAAATGAAGAGGCTGAAACAGTAAATTGAGTTCCTTGTAATAATGCTGTGGTGCCATGTTGACCCTTATTCTTGAAAATCAGTTTTTATGTTGTGCATCAGTAAGATGTGCGCTGTTTGAACTTTTCAAGTGTCATGTAATCTAAAAATTCAGGCATTATACTTGAAGATCTTCTGCAGAGTTTTAATTAACATTTGTGAGTTATGCAGATATGGAAGCCCAGCTCCATTGGTAGATGTTTGTATGTGCTATCAATGACTTTCTGCTACTTAAGTACTTACACATCTTCTCTTGTGTGGAACACTTAGAAAGTGAGTTCCATTGCAACTAAGAGTTTTTTAAATTGAGAGCTCTCTAAGATGAGAGTTATTTAAGATAGAAATATTTTTGTATACTGCTCTTAAAATTTCACTGCTCCTTTAGCTGTAGTGTAAGGAGTTTCACACTGAAGCAGAAATCAGAATAAGTTTGTGTGGATACAAAGCAAAGTCAGACAAATTTTATTATGTGATGTAATGGGTGTGGGTGCCTTACGGGGTGAAAAGTGAAAGCTTGTTGTGGTTTTCTTTCTTTTTCAATTTTCTTTTCTAGGTAGAAGTAAGAAAGGACATTTTCTTTGTCTTAATTTCACATGTTTCAACAATTTTTGAGTGGCAGGAATGCTCCTGATTTTCCACGTGTCTGGTTTTCTCTTCACATAGCAAATATTTGTATGACCTTTCATGGGATGAGTGGTGCTGTTCATCCTTGGCAAAGGGCTTCGGGGTTTCAGGAAGTCTTGGAACAGTTGGCAGTGCAGTTTTCAAGTGGGCAACACACAGTCAAGTGTGAATCTTGGATGGGCATTATTTGCTTCCTTCTCACTTCAGATTCCAGCTACGTAAATCCAACAGTTGGAAACGCAGTAAAATGTAAAGAGGAATAAATGGAGTTATTGTTGCAGATTGCTATTTTCTTTCTAGGTCCCCATGCCTATCATCAATCCAGATATTTTTTCCATTGAGAACAAGACACTTGCATCTCTAGGTTATGAAAACATACCTGTTTGTATTAGCAAGATGAGTGCTGAACTGATTTAGTAGCGAGGTCATCTCTCTCTGATCACAGTAAATATTTGCATTGATTAGAAGGTAAAACAAGGCCTATTTGCGAGGCCAGAAAGTTGTATTGGTGCTGGGCTTTTTTCTCAAGGTGCTGCTTTTTGTCTTTCCCTGTTTTACGTGGGTTTTATTATTCTAATTTTTTTCTTCCAAAATAAACTTTAAGCATTTCTGAATGGTTTGTGGAAAGATAAGGTGTATATGTAGCATTACGTTTTCACATTTATGTATCTCTGTCTTCTAAAGGTTGTGGAATTCCTTGCAGATCTGTTTTTGTATTAAATTTTCAGCCTGAAACAATTCCTCCCATTTTGTACTCTATAGGACTGTAATATTTGTCCAATGATGAGCTGCATCCAACATTTTGTTAACTGAAATGGGAACTGACAGACTGACTAAAAGAAAACGTCCGTGTCAAGGAAACAGATATTACTTCTTTCTCAGAGATTACTGAAAGCCTGGACACTGAAGACTCTGAGATTGCAGATGCACTAAGGTTTCATATTGATCTGTGTTAGCCTAATTTGATCAGAAGAGTGACTTCTGTATTGTGTTATTTTCTTCTCTAGTATTTGATTGAGATGGTCAAACACTGAGAATATTGTGCAGGAAAAGGAGGGATTGGAAAGGAGAGACATTCGAAAAAATAATACAGATTTGTTAGATAAATTCCATTTGCATTGATTTTCACTGGGGATATATATCTTTTGATGGCAGCTGTCTTCAAAATAATAGCATAATAGATAATACTCTGCTACATAATTTTGTATTTTTATTACTTCTTTTCACTGGTATTTGTAGAATAATTTAATCATCGAAGTTGGTCAGTATCTGCCCACTCAGCAAAGATATTTTTCTTTATTGTATTGTCAGTGTTTTTTGTGGCAGAATAGGAGGAAGCCATAGTTGTTATGCAAGAATATGAAATTGGAAAATGCTTGAAGAACTACAGAATGGGTGTGGAAAAGTATCAGTTATTTCCTAGTCTTGCAGAAGTAGGTCTGGAGTACAGGGAGTGCTCAGGAACACGGCTGTGTCTGCTCTGCCACATCAGAGTCCTGGTGCTGGTCTGAGGAGCCCCTGCCCTGAGGGTTTGTTTCCTTGCTTCAGCAAAGGATGGAGGCAGGGGCTGATAAAGCACTGAGTTTGTCACCGTTTCAGAGGTTCCCTCATGACATCCTTCCCAGGAACTGGGAGCCTCGAGAAAGCAGCATGGGATGATCTGGAATTCACATTCTCTGAACAGAGAGAGACATAATTCTCTCTCCCAGGATATTTCCCAGGATATTTTCAGGGAAGGCAGTGAGAACTTCAGAGAAGAAGAGAAAACAATTCTTATCTCTATTCACTGCTCCTATTGTTTTGCACATGTGGGATGTGTTATGGAAACTGCTTACCTAAAGTGATTTGTTAACTGGACACCGGTGAAAGTTGTTTTGAGTGATTAGCCAGTCACTCAAAGCTGTGTCCCGGCTGTCTCAGACAGTCACGGGTTTTTCTTTAGTATTCTTTAGTATAGTATTAGTGTAATATAGTATAGCTTAGAAAGGCTGAACAAATGCTTTATTGAATCACGGAGTCAAAGCACGTTATTCCCTGCATCAGGGGCTCCTGGCATCGATGGGAGGGTGGCTCAGAGGCTCCTGCTCAGGGAGCAGGCGTGGCAGGTGCTTCTGACAGATCTGCTCTTCTCCAGGTCCTTCACCACCCTCCCGGAGACATGGAGCTAATCAGCTCATTGGAATCCCTCTCGCAACTCCCCCAGGTTTTCCTGAGGAGCTGTGCCCTGCTCTCCCTTTTCACAGTCCTAGCAGAGAGCTTACCTTTTATCCAGTCACCCCTTTAGGGACACGCAGCTTGCTTTAGGTGGAAAAAGTCCAGTGGGATTTTGCTTGCCAATCTCGTGTAAAGGAAACACATGATCTGAAAATTATGTTGTCTAAAAGTTTAATATTAAGACATGAGAAGCCATTAGCTTGTTGTCATTGCCTGGCAAAGATCCTAATTCTGGTACCAAACTTAGTATTGGATGTCTTCTCTCCAGTCAAATAAAAATAGCACCAAAAAGCATCCATTTTGTACAAACTGAGAAAAGACTGGTTGTACAGTAACATGGTAGGAGCCTCAGTGAGACAGGGTAGTTATCACATGGTGTCATCACATCATTTGCAGAGCAGTTATTAGTTTTATTTTTCCTTGCAGTTATGGCTCAGGACGGGGAAAATGTGGTATATTGCTTTCTCTTTTTCTTTTTTTTTACTCAGGAGATTGCGTGCTTTGTCAAGAGTGCATTTGTTAGTCTCAGTGTCATATTTATATTAAAGACATAACAGAATCCTACTGCACTATCAATTGCTTTTCATTACCCTTGTCTTTGCTTGCAAAGGTCATCACCTCACATGTGAATCAAATTTGGAAAAGAGTGCTTTCTTTAGAAGCAGAATTGTAGTCTGAATTTCAAGGCAGTGTGGTTAGAGAAAGTTGATTTAACATCTTCCTGAGCTTCCTAAGTTAATTCAGCACCTTTGTGTGGGCAGATTGCATTCTCCCCTGTCAGAGTTGCCGTTGCTTTTGTTTTGTTTCACATTTGAATAATACATTTGATTACCATGGCAAATGTTGCAGCATATGCACGCCTGACTGTAGTGCCTAATTAACTGATGATAACAAGGCAGGATTGCCCTCTTCTCTTTCATAAGCAATCATATACATGACAGTTCTTTTATCTTTCTTCAAAATTGACTTGCTCTCCTGACCCTTAAGCAGCTCCTGTTTTGTGTGTTTACCTCTGATGCTTTTGCAAGACTGTTAATTTTCTGTGGCATATCCTATCCAGTTGTAATTAACACATCGAACAGTGAAGAAATAGTTCTGCTTGCAGATGCCTAATGGAGGAATGCTTTCTTCCAGTAATTATACAGCTTCATTTTACTCATTTCCATTGACCTACAAGGATTTTGGGTTGGGTTTTCATTGTTTGGTTGGGGTTTTTTTTGAGAACAACTTTGGTGGTGCAGCACTATTTAGGTAGAGAAAACAAACTAAGACATCAGTTTGTGTATAAAAAATAGTTTACTTTCACATTATCAACTTAGGGGCAGTCACTGATAAGTTTGGCAAAGGTCTGAACTCAGCAAAGTTAAATTGGAGCTAAACAGTGCTGTCATCTTGCATGTATTTAATCCTGAATTTGAAGGCCTGTTCTTATAATTAGAAACTTCAAGAAGCACTTGACCTATTTTAAAGAAGCATTGAAGTCACATGTACATAAAGCAAATATTTTCCACCATTGTATCTTTAACTGAACTTAGATTTCAAATAGATGAAACCAGGATTTGTACTTACTGTTTTATAACTAGACTGAGAATAAAGCCATAATGAATCCAAGTTCAAAGAGAGGAAGGTAGAAGAGGAAAGGTTGGCAGTTACAGCAATAAAAACAGGGGCAAAAAGAACAGCTTTTCTGAAGGACTCAGGCTGGAATAATAATGATAGAATTGTCTAAATCGATATATCTCTTGTCAGCCTCACGTCTGATGTTTGAATCAGTCAGGCCTTTTCTGCAAGAGCTTTCCTCAGGAATATTGAATTATTTATTATTTGTATCTTTTTTCCTTCCCTTTCTATGTTTTTTTCTTTTTTTTTTTTTTCTTTTTCCTAACTTAGTAAAATTTGTTTTTTATGCTGCCAGGTTCAATGTTGTCTGCTGTTTGATAAATAGCAGTAATTGGGTGTATAGCAGAAGTCATGTAAATGTATGACTTCAATTACATCTGGAACAATTTTTTCTTTATATTGATCTTTTTTTTTTCCTTTTTTTTTTTTCTGTATAAGATCTGCTCTTCATAGCCTCCAGTGCTGAGTTTTTAAAGAATTACTCTATGTCCATATGTTGGCATGCACTTTTGAACCCATGCATATTTTTTTTAAAAAATGGAGTGCTGTCTCAAATCAGTTCTGCCTGAGCAGGAAGTGAAAAATTAGAGTCATTCAAATAGTGAAATATTCATATTGTATTCTAGTCAGATGAAGGATTGCATTACTTTAAAATTACAATGCCTACTTACAGTCCCTGTTTCTCTTGTCTGAGATAATGAAATGAGGGTTCTGGCCAATTAATGAAAACATCATTTATTAGCAATTATAATCCAGATAAAATTAAAATACGTGTTTTGAAAGTCCTGTGGTTAAATGCTCTCATTCAAATCTGCACACCATAGTGTTTAGCTTGTAAATATTATCAAAGGT